>NC_053395.1:34529794-35133544 GCF_905171765.1 Bufo bufo
GGATACCGGAAGCCTGTGCTAGCATTTCTCCTGCAGTGTTGCTATCAGTGTGTGAGGAGTGGGAGAAGAGGGTTGCATTGACAATCCAACACAATGGGCAGCACATTGAACACATTTTATAAGTGGTCAGAAACTTGTAAATAACTCATGAAAGAATAAAGTTACGTTAAAACCAAGCACACCATTGTTTTTCTTGGGAAATTCCCAATAAGTTTGATGTGTCACATGACCCTCTTCCTATTGAAAAAACAAAAGTTGGATTCAAAATGGCCGACTTCAAAATGGCCACCATGGTCACCACCCATCTTGAAAAGTTTCCCCCCTCACATATAATAATGTGCCACAAACAGGAAGTTAATATCACCAACCATTCCCATTTTATTAAGGTGTATCCATATAAATGGCCCACCCTGTATTCTCAGTATAACTACAGCTGTCCTGTGAAGGCCTCAGAGGTTTGAACATTAGTGATCAAACAGCATCATGAAAACTAAGGAACACACCAAACAGGTCAGGGATAAAGTTGTGGAGAAGTGAAGCAGGATTAGGTATAAAAAAAATATCCCAAGCTCTGAACATCTCACAAAGCACTGGTCAATCCATCATCCGCAAATGGAGTATGGCACAAAATGCAAACCTACATTTGTACAAAATGCAAACCTACCAAGACATTGCCGTCCACCAAAACTTACAGCCCAGGCAAGGAGAGCATTCATTAGAAAAGTAACCAAGAGGAAAACGGTCACTCTGGAGGAGCTGCAGAGAGCCACAGCTCAGGTGGGAGAATCTGTCCACAGGACAACTATTAGTTGTGTATTCAACAAATCTGGCGAGTGGCAAGAAGAAAGCCATTTTTGAAAGCAAGCCATAAGAAGTCCCATTTGCAGATTGCCACAAACCATGTAGGGTACACAGCAAACATGTGAAAGAATGTGCTCTGGTCAGATGAGACCAAAGTTGAACTTTTTTGCCTAAATGCAAAATGCTATGTGTGGCAGAAAACTAACACTACACATTACCCTAAACACACTATCCCCACTGTAAAACATGGTGGCAGCATCATGCTGTTGGGATGCTTTTCTTTAGCAGCGACAGGGAAGGTGGTCAGAGTTAATAGGAAAATAGATGGAGCTAAATACAGGGCAATCCTGGAGGAAAACCTTGTAGAGGCTGCAAAAGACTTTCGACTGGGACTTTCAGCAGGACAACGACCCTAAACATACAACCAGAGCTACAATGGAATGGTTTAGATCAAAGCATATTTATGTGGTAGAATGGCCCAGTCGAAGTCCAGACCTAAATCCCATTGAGAAACTGTGGCAAGACTTGAAAATTGCTGTTTACAGACGCTTTCCATCCAATCTGACTGACCTTGAGCTGTTTTACAAAGAAGAATGGACAAAAATTTCAGCCTCTGGATGTGCAAAGCTGTAGATACATACTGCAAAAGACTTACAGCGGTAATTGCAGCAAAAGGTGGTCCTACAAAGTGTTGATTTGGGGGCTGAATACAAATGCACGCCACACTTTTCAGATTTGTATTTATAAAAAAAAAATTAAAACCATGTATCATTTTCTTTTCACTTCACACATACTTGGTACTTTGCATTGGTCTACCACAGAAAATCCCAATAAAATACATTTAAGTTTGTGGGTGTAATGTGAATATAATGCGAAAAAGTTCAAGGGATATGAATCTTTTTTTCAAGGCACTATATATTTCTGCTCATTCTGAGCTTTGAAGTCCAGGAGGTGGTCCTATCAGTGACTGACAGCTATGTCTGTATACACAGTCATAGAGGGAAGGCTGTCAATCACTGATAGGACCTCCTCCTCATAGAGGGAAGGCTGTCAGTCACTGATAGGACCGTCTCCTCATAGAGGGAAGGCTGTCAGTCACTGATAGGACCTCCTCCTCGTAGAGGGAAGGCTGTCAGTCACTGATAGGACCTCCTCCTCATAGAGGGAAGGCTGTCAGTCACTGATAGGACCGTCTCCTCATAGAGGGAAGGCTGTCAATCACTAATAGGACCACCTCCTCATAGAGGGAAGGCTGTCAATCACTAATAGGACCA
This sequence comes from Bufo bufo, assembly GCF_905171765.1. NCBI lineage: Eukaryota > Metazoa > Chordata > Amphibia > Anura > Bufonidae > Bufo > Bufo bufo. The sequence continues at coordinate 34,531,870 of NC_053395.1, forward strand.
CCTCCTCATAGAGGGAAGGCTTTCAGTCACTGATAGGACCGTCTCCTCATAGAGGGAAGGCTGTCAGTCACTGATAGGACCTCCTCCTCATAGAGGGAAGGTTGTCAGTCACTGGTAGGACAGTCTCCTCATAGAGGGAAGGCTGTCAGTCACTGACAGGACCTCCTCCTCATAGAGGGAAGGCTGTCAGTCACTGATAGGACCGTCTCCTCATAGAGGGAAGGCTGTCAGTCACTGACAGGACCACCTCCTCATAGAGGAAAGGCTGTCAATCCCTAACAGGACCACCTCCTCATAGAGGGAAGGCTGTCAGTCACTGATAGGACCGTCTCCTCATAGAGGGAAGGCTGTCAATCACTGATAGGACCTTCTCCTCATAGAGGGAAGGCTGTCAGTCACTGATAGGACGTCCTCCTCATAGAGGGAAAGCTGTCAGTCACTGATAGGACCGTCTCCTCATAGAGAGAAGGCTGTTAGTCACTGACAGGACTGCCTCCTCATAGAGGGAAGGCTGTCAGTCACTGATAGGACGTCCTCCTCATAGAGGGAAGGCTGTCAGTCACTGATAGGACGTCCTCCTCATAGAGGGAAAGCTGTCAGTCACTGATAGGACCGTCTCCTCATAGAGAGGAAGCTATTAGTCACTGACAGGACTGCCTCCTCATAGAGGGAAGGCTGTCAATCTCAAATAGGACCACTTCCTCATAGAGGGAAGGCTGTCAGTCACTGATAGGACCTCCTCCTCATAGAGAGAAGGCTGTCAGTCACTGATAGGACCTCCTCCTCATAGAGGGAAGGCTGTCAGTCACTGACAGGACCGCCTCCTCATAGAGGGAAGGCTGTCAGTCACTGATAGAATCGTCTCCTCATAGAGGGAAGGCTGTCAGTCACTGATAGGACCTCCTCCTCATAGAGGGAAGGCTGTCAATCACTAATAGGACCTCCTCCTCATAGAGGGAAGGTTGCCAATCACTGATAGGACCTCCTCATAGAGGGAAGGCTGTCAGTCACTTATAGGTCCTCCTCCTCATAGAGGGAAGGCTGTCAGTCACTGATAGGACCGTCTCCTCATAGAGGGAAGGCTGTCAAACTCTGATAGGACCTACTCATATAGGGCAGGCTGTCAATCATTGATAGGACTGCCTCCTTGACTTCAAAGCTCTAAATGAGCAGGAATATAAATGAATAAAATACACATTTTAATGAATGTTTTCCCATAAAACTATACTTTAATCTGCTCAGCTCCTCCTATTCTATAACATGCTGCCTGCAGCTAAAACACCATTTTCAACGTGACAGGTTCCTTTTAAGTGACCCTTAGCTGGAGGCAGCCATTTTGGTGAGCTGAGCTGAAAAGTTGTAGATGAAATTCCAGAAAATAGAAGGAAGAGTCATTCTGTGTTGTTGGGTTAGTCGGCATGTGCACTGATTTCTATAGAGCATTTACACAAGACTACATAGGAATACATTGTCACATTGTCATGGCAATATTGCAACATTACGCTAATTCACATTTGACCTTTTGTACGGAGGCAAAATCTAATGATTGCTACAAGTCACCCATAGCTTTTGCCTCCGGAGAGGTCATCACGATCAAATTGTTGGTGGCAACCCCACTGATCAGTTGTTTTCGGCAGCTGCTGGTGACAACAGCTAAACAGTAGATGGAGCCAGACGCAGAAAGCTCCAGTGGGCTGGATTACTATTCACCTAAATGGAAGCTAAGCTGCAGTATTGGCACTGCTTTCGGATCTGTCCATTGTTTAGTTTCTGGTGAAACCAGCTGCCGAAAACAGTTGATCGGTCGAGGTTCCAGGTCAGACCTCCACAATCTAATTTTGATAACCTATCTAGAAGATAGGTCAAGTCTGATAAAAAAAAAAAAAAAAAACAGAGGGACAACAAATACACCAACCATTATAGATCCCATATTTTGGTAAAGACCTGTAGCACATGAAATCAGCATCAAAATTGTTTGCAATGAGCAACTTCTCCACTTTTCCAAACTGTTTTTATAAAATTTCAAATTCTAAAACAGGTGCAAGTACATACAGTATTGAAGGTTGTTAGAGAATCTAGATATTAACAACCTTTCAAATTACCTTGTCTCTCATTGAGAAGACGTTAATGTCCTCCAGCAGGGGCGGACACAGACAGCAGAGGGCCCCTGTGCAAATAATGTGCCTGGGCCCCCCACCCCAAGCCAAATTCGCAACCTAACCTATTCCGTCCTAACATTACTTATAGCAATACAAAACATACAGGGTAAGGCTACTTTCACACCTGCGGCACTATGCTCCGGCCACCTGATCCGGCAGAAAATGCAAGGAATCGGCCGGACACAAACCGCAGCATGCATTTTTGCCAGATTGTCACCGGATCTCAGCTGTACCCCATTATAGTCAATGAGGCCGGTGGGCATTCTGTCTGCATCCAGCAGTGCCAGATCCAGTGAATTCCAGCAGACAGTTCTCTGCTGGAACAGCCTGCCAGAATCACTAACACAGATATGTGAAAGTAGCCTAATACAGGTCCACATACCTCTTACATCCAGTGACGTCTCCTTTGATGTAGATGTTCTCTGTCCTCATCTTCTCCTTTCCAACCAGACCGCCATGATGATTTCTTTCCGCCATCTCTTCTCTCTGCAGAGTTTGACAAACATCTTAGTTTCCTACTTTTCCATCATCCTCCCACCTTCTGAACACCCCATCCTGCCCCCCCCAATACTGTGTCCGCTGTGATCCCTATACAAGTTACACACAGATAGTTCCCCTTCCATAATTATTGGCACACAGTGTCCTTAAAAATAACTGCGCCCAGGAAACAGTGTCCCTGACACTAATAGTGCAAACATAATGTTCCCCAAAAATAATTGTGCTAAGCTGATATCGTGCCAGGGTGCCCACCACAGTAATACTGCTCCCCAAAGTCCCACCAATAGAAATAATTATCTACCAGACAACACGTAGTATTAATAGTGCCCCTACAGTAATAATTTCCCACTGTGTCCCAGAAGTAATAATGCTCCCATAGTCCTCATACTAGTATTCATGTTCCTCATAGTCCCTCAACTGTAATAATGCCCACCATAATGCCCCCGGTAGTAATAATTATCTTTATAATGTGTTACAGTAAAAATAAAAGTGCCCTGTTGTGTGGCAGTATAAAAAATACCTCCTCTTAGTGCCCCCTGTAGAGCCAATACATAATGTGTGCCAATGCCCCCTACTGTGTGCCCAAAAAAACGCTTAGTGCCCCAGTTGAGACAAGGTCCCCATAGTGCCCTATATTTTGCGCCAGTATAAAATACTCCTATATCGTGCCCCAATAGTGCGCCTCCACTTATCCCCATGGTGCCAGAATAAAATGCCCCCATAATGTGCGCCAGTATAATTCCCCTATATAATGACCCCAATAGTGCTCCTCTCATCCCTTCTCTATAGTGCCCCCATGTGTGCCAGTTTTTAAGATAGGGTCCCCAGTCAGTAGATGCCCCCATAGTGCTCCCCCCTTTTCCATAGTGCCCCCATGTGTGCTAATATATAAGATAGGGCCCTCAAAGTGCTCCTCCCCTCCATTGTGCCCCCCATATCTGCCAGTATATAAGATAGGACCCCAGAAGATGCCCCCATAGTGCTCCTTTCCCCCCTTCTCCATACTGCCCCCCATGTGTGCCAGTATACAAGATAGGACCCCCCATAGTACTCCCCCCCTCCATAGTTCCCCCTTGTCTGCCAGTATATAAAACTGTTATTTTGCATATTACAGTATATAAAATAGGCAGGCCCCTCATATGTCAATTGCTCAGATAGGCCTCCATATCAGTTGCTCAGACCCCCCCCCCTCATATGCCAGTTGCCCAGGACCCCCCCATATCAGTTACTCAGGAAGAACCCCCCCAATATCAGTTGTTTATTTATTCAGCCTCCCCCCCCATATGTCAGTTGCCCAGGACCCCCCCCATATCAGTAACTCAGGAGGAACCCCCCCCAATATCAGTTGTTTATTTATTTAGCCTCCCCCTATATGTCAGTTGCCCAGGACCCCCCATATCAGTTACTCAGGAGGAACCCCCCCAATATCAGTTGTTTATTTATTTAGCCTCCCCCCTATATGTCAGTTGCCCAGAACCCCCCCATATCAGTTACTCAGGAGGAACCCCCCCAATATCAGTTGTTTATTTATTCAGCCGCCCCCCCATATGTCAGTTGCCCAGGACCCCCCCCCCCATATCAGTTACTCAGGAGGACCCCCCCAATATCAGTTGTTTATTTATTCATCCCCCCCATTTCTCAGTTGCCCCCCCATATCAATGTGACAGACCCCCAGATCAGACTAAAAATAAATAATTAAAACTTACCTCTCCTGCTCCGCTGCTCTCTGTGTCCTGATGTGAGTGTCTGCCTGCCCTGCTGGTTTTCAACAGCCCGCCCTGCACAGTCACATGACCTGACTGCGTACAGCGTCAGGTCATAGTGCGCGCTGTACGCAGTCAGGCCGGAGGGGTAAGTAATGGCCGATCTCTAAGATCAGCTGATTGCATAGGTCGAGGTCATGAAACTACAGATGGGTATATACTGTACATACTGCAACCGTGGAGTGGTAAAATTAGGTGGCATACGATAAAATAAATGGCCAGCCATGTAATACATGGCTAGACAGAGTAGCTCACAGCAAGAGCCTTTCTGCCTTAGCATCTGATCGGCTACCAGAGCTTGGTCCAGATATGGGAAATTCCTTTATAACGTCCTTAGGACTGTCCTAGCAGGGGATATGGAGAGAGGTGGTTAGACAATCCCTTCAAGGAAAAATCTGAGAATCCCTTTATTAAAGGCGTTGTCTAGGTTTGGAAAAAACATACAGTAGTTGCTTCTTTCCAAAAACAGCACCACCCCTGCCCACGGTTTGTGTTGAGATGCAACACAAACTGTGGACGGGGATGTTTGCAGTTTTTGGAAGAAACCAGCCATGGCTTTTTAATACTGAACAACCCCTTTAACTATTGATTGCATTAGTCTTTAAGACTTTAATATGGTGGCTTATCTGTTTGATTGATGTATGATTGATGGGCAGCCCCCCAGACGTCAGACCTCCTAAGGATAGGCCATCAATGCCATAATCCCAGGGAACCCCTTTAATCATTATAAAATACTGTGAGGGTTGTATTACTATGGGATTTTCCATTGGTGGCATATCTGTTTGATTGATGTATGATTGATGGGCAGCCCCTTCATTGGTCTGATTGACAGAGGTCTCAGACTTCAGACCTCTTAAGGATAGGCCATCAATGGTATAATCACAGAGAATGCCTTTAATCGTTAAAAAATACTGTGTGGGTTGTATTACTATGGGATTTTCCAAGCTATTTTTGAGAGTGTTGTATTGAGCTCTGGGGATAAGGACAGTGCCAGGATTTAGTCTCTAGGCTTGTGAGATGCCTATTTATGGAACATTGGCAGCCGTCTGCCGCGCTTCAACACGTAACTGATTGTTTTTACCTGAGTGAAAAATGTTAGCTTGGAAAAAGTTCTCCTTTCCTCTCTGGAAAGGTGAAATGAATGACACAATGTGATAGAACTGCATTTTTCACCCAGCATTTAAAGTGCCTTTAAAAAGAAATTGTTTTGTGCATGGTATTGATTCATTTCAAAGACCCCGATTTATCAAGCCGCGCCGAGCTTGGGCTTTTTGCAGCAACGATTTGCATACATTTTGGGAGCAGAAGGTGCAATTTGAAGTTGTAGATTGGAAATAAGACAATAGATAAAGCAAAATAGGATGAAACTTTTTTTTCCCAGAAGACCACCTTAACAACTACATCTAAGGGGGGACATGATTAACCTATACAAATATATAAATGGGCCATACAAAAAATATGGTGAAAAACTGTTCCATGTAAAATGCCCTCAAAAGACAAGGGGGCTCTGCCTCCGACTGGAGAGGAAAAAGTTCAGTCTCCAGAAGCGTCAAAGCTTCTTTACTGTAAGAACGGTGAATCTGTGTGTGACGGACTGAACCGTCACTGGGGCTGCTGGAGGAGCCTAAGGGCCAGCCTCCTTCCTACAGACTATGGACCGAGAACTATGGAGACCCCCTAAGACCTTTTGGGGTTACAAGGAACTATAAACCCTGATTTATGTGTGTAATTTATATGCCACATATTTCCTATTGCCCATTAAAAAGGCATGGTGTGGATTCAGCAACACAAAAAGGGTTAACTCTGCACTGAGACTCCCACTGATTGTGTTAGTGATGGGATTAAGATAGTTGATTATAATAGCAGCCGACTCCTAGATGAGTAGATCACCCTATGATACACTCAGGAGATAATCCCATCACATGTGTCTCCTCTCTTCCTATTCATTCATTATGGAGGGGGTGAAGATGTCTGTTTGCATGTTGTTAATGGTTGATTGCGTTATGTTGTTAGACTTCTTGAACTGTATATATACTGAGTTGATCTTCAATAAAGGGAGTTCCTGTTTTACCCTTCATCATGTTGAGGCTGGTGTTTGGGTAACTGATCGACACTGGGGATTTCTATACGCTGAAGATTTGCTATACGCCCCTGGCTATAACTACAGCTCTTGTAAGAGCTGTTCCTGCTCTCTGGATTTAGGAGAGGTTCGCCCACTGGAGCCTTGTCGTAGGTCCAGGGTGGGTAGGAGACGGCGAGACCTCAACCAAGCTTCGGCGGTTTGTGGGGTCTGTGGCGGTTATGGTGTCGAGTGGAGTGCTTGGAGTCCTCGGGAAGCACTAGGAGCATCCATTGACGGAGGTACCCGGTCGGGGTGCCAGGAGATCCGTTACACTGTGGAATAGACTAACTCAGGACGTGGTCACAGCAGGAACAGTGGACAGTTTTAAAAAGGGTTTAGACGAATTCTTAAAAGTAAAGGACATTAATGCTTGTGAAAACGTGTAGAAATCTTAGTCTCACTTCCTTCTGGGATTCACGTCCCCACCTATCCCTTGGATGAACTTGATAGACTTATGTCTTTTTTCAACCGTATCAACTATGTAACGAGAATACCACTCATGATATAGACAAGATTTGTCAGTGATGGATTATGTTACAGAAAAATTATAAATATAGTAGCTCACCCCTCCTGATATCATGAACAGGTGCTCACACTAAGGTGTGGTTCACCCCAACCACAATATAGTATAGAGAAGAAAATTGTATAGTGGGCACTCAATATCTGCAGCTACACTCAGGGTACAACACGTTTATTACATAATATTAAATAGCATTTAATAAAAACACATAAGAATAAGAGTAAATGGCAATTTTAGTTATATAAATGACAATCTAATAAAAATTCATAACCTATATTGTTAATTCATTAAATCAAGTAGAATAAGACCATCCTAAAAGTTCCTTAAAAAAACTCCTTCACACTAATTGATATAGTGTAATATAAAATGTGATTTTTCTAGTCCCGATGTTTCAAGCACTTGTTGTGCTATGTCCGTGCTGTTCACAGGTTAAAAAGTCTCAAGTATAGATGATCAGGGTGGTATTAGTATTTAGGGGTTAGTTTCATGCAGTGTATAAGTTGTACTCACTGTCTGTAGTCCAGTCTTTTTCTATTACTGACTGTAATGGCGTCCCACTACAAGTCAGGGCACTCACCCCTCTTCTTCTATCCAGCAACGTGTGTAGATCTGCGGTTTGTCCTAGTCACGGCTACCGCGTCTGCTTAGTAAGGTAGATCCGGTTTCTGCTCAGCGTCCCACGTGTTGATGGTATCTCACGTGATCGGAGCTTGAGGAAGTTCCACGTGATCTGTGTTCTGTTCCGGAGGCGGTACCAACCTCTATACGGACAAATGTTTGCACAGATATTTCCTGGATTTTTCGCAATAATGCCGGTAACTGAGATGCTGTACAGTGTCTTCTTAGTGTGGGGATCTCATCCGCTATCGCTATACGCGTTTCGGAGTCACCTACCCCTACTGATGAAGGGGTAGGTGACCCCGAAACGCGTATAGCGATAGCGGATGAGATCCCCACACTAAGAAGACACTGTACAACATCTCAGTTACCGGCATTATTGCGAAAAATCCAGGAAATATCTGTGCAAACATTTGTCCGTATAGAGGTTGGTACCGCCTCCGGAACAGAACACAGATCACGTGGAACTTCCTCAAGCTCCGATCACGTGAGATACCATCAACACGTGGGACGCTGAGCAGAAACCGGAACTACCTTACTAAGCAGACGCGGTAGCCGTGACTAGGACAAACCGCAGATCTACACACGTTGCTGGATAGAAGAAGAGGGGTGAGTGCCCTGACTTGTAGTGGGACACCATTACAGTCAGTAATAGAAAAAGACTGGTCTACAGACAGTGAGTACAACTTATACACTGCATGAAACTAACCCCTAAATACTAATACCACCCTGATCATCTATACTTGAGACTTTTTAACCTGTGAACAGCACGGACATAGCACAACAAGTGCTTGAAACATCAGGACTAGAAAAATCACATTTTATATTACACTATATCAATTAGTGTGAAGGAGTTTTTTTAAGGAACTTTTAGGATGGTCTTATTCTACTTGATTTAATGAATTAACAATATAGGTTATGAATTTTTATTAGATTGTCATTTATATAACTAAAATTGCCATTTACTCTTATTCTTATGTGTTTTTATTGAATGCTATTTAATATTATGGATTATGTTACATCTCATGTAATGTACAGTAATAAACTTATCTTGCCATTTTGCCTTAAAGAGGGGTTCCATGATTTAGATGTCGATGACCTGTCCTCAGGTTAGGTGATCAATATCAGATCGGTGGGGTCTGACACCCGGCTCACTTACTGATCAGCTGTTTCAGGCAGACAGCAGCAAAATGGTACAGTGTATGGAGCTGGGGGCAGACTGCTCTGTACACTGTCTAGTGGCCATGCTGGGGTACTGCAGCTCAGCTCCCATTCAAATGACCTGTCCACAGGTTGTGTGCAGTATTGCACCTCAGCAATTAACTTCAGTGGTAGTGAGCTACAGTACCACACACTGTACAACCCATGGACAGGTGAGGTGCATTTTTTGGGAAGAAAGCGGCCATGTTTTTCAGATCCCAATTAGATTTAAAAGGGTTAACCAGGTAAAGAAAATGATGGTGGCACCCTGAAACAGTTGATCAGCGGGGGTACCGGGTCTTGGATCCCCGCTGATGTAATAATGAAGACCTACTTGGACCCCCACCAATGTGATAATGATGACCTATCCTCAGGATAGCACAAATACGTATGTAGAGCAGCACCTCCATACCTTCTTGACTCAATTCAGGAGTTATGCATCAGCCAGCCTCGGGCCCCCGATCCACAGTAGCCCACCAATAGACGTTCAATTAGTAGATGGCGGCAGCATTATTCTCCATTAATTCTTTATTTATTTGTTATTCCATGAAATAGGTACAAAAAAACGACCAATAAAAACAGCAACGTTTCGACTACAGCGTAAACTTAATAAAAACTACGCTGTAGTCGAAACGTTTTTATTGGTCGTTTTTTGTACCTATTTCATGGATTAACAAATAAATAAAGAATTAATGGAGAATAATGCTGCCCCCATCTACTAATTGAACGTCTATTCTCAGGATAGGTCATCATTACCACATCGGGGAGGGTCCAAGTCCCGGTACCCCCACAATCAACTGTTTCAGGGAGCCACCGCACAGCTTTCAAAATACAGTGCCATACACAGTATAGTGGTTGTGCTTGGTATTGCAGCTCAGCCCCATTATCTTTAATGAGGCTGATCTGCAACTAGGCCATGTGACTGATGTACGGTGACATCACGAGGCCTAGGAAGAGGCAGCGGCGCTCGTGGAGGGCTGGCCTCTTTTAACAGCGGATTGGCGGGGATCCCGGGTATTGGACCCTCGCCAATCTGATATTAATCACTTATCCATAAATTACCGGATAACCCCTTTAACAAATCTGAAAAAATAGAGCTATCCAGTCTAAATATAAAAAAAAATGTGAAAGGGAAGAAAACAAAAGAGTTCTGTCCAGATAAATAGGAAGTTGCGTTCCAAGACTGATTTATGGAACATATGTGGAATAACTGAGACATATTTTTCCCTTGGAGATTTCTTAAGGGCATATTGAAATAGGAAGAAAAAAAAATTCCAACTCCTCTCAGGGGGAATCGAGTTTATCGTTAATAATCGACTGCTAAAAGGGTAACATCTGTTTTGGACAAATTGTAATGAGATGTAATCCCCAGGTGGGGAATACTATGTAGTAATGAATGAATCGCTCTGCATCTGAATAGTTTTAATTTTTGTTTTGGCAGAAATAGCGGCTTTTTTTTTTTCTCTCACATCAGACATCTTTTAGCCGGCTCACTTTGTTTAATGATTGCTATTAATTTCCAGAGTGGCAGATGGATTTTAACCTACTGTAGTTGAGTTTGGAGAGAAAATGTTAGCCTTAGGAAGTTATGATCCTGATGTGCGTGTGAGCCCTTTTAGACTTTTCGCAGTAGGCACTCATCATGTCATGCAAAAATATCGCCCTAACCACTCGAAATCAGCACGACGTACGTACACAAGTGCATGGCGGCAGTGGCGGCTTAATCTTGCCCTGAGTGTAGATGAAAACCTCAGAATTTCGATGAAAATCTAAATTTTGATGAAGCTTGGATCCTTTTTATTTGGTTTTAGGTCATAAAAGATATAGGAAACAGTGTTTTTTTTTTTTTTTTCAATTTAGAGTTAGTGTCTATTTTGGACAATCCCTTTTTGTTAGAAGGTGATTACAGGCTGCCCCGATGCAGAGATTTCCAACCATTTCCTCTATTTACTTAAGTTCCATAAGATCAGGGATGCACCACCAATGAGGCAAGGTGAGGCAATTGCCTCAAGCAGCAATAGGTAGGGACAAGAGGGGGGGCAGCAGAAGGGGGATTATCTGTTTCTGCAGTATAGTATTGAGAAGCACAGTGGGCACAGTATGTGGCGCTGTATTACCCTGTATGTTTTGTAGTTCTGTATGTAATGTTTTCCAAGTATGTATTTAACAGTAGGAATGGAGGGAAGGGGTTCGGTTAAGAAATTGGCAATGGGGGGTTAGGGGGCAGTTTTTGCCTCAGGCAGCAGAAAGGCTAGGTGCAACCCCAGATAAAAGTCAAAATGGCTCAAAGGTGTAGTGTCAATATAAATCCCCTAACAGGACTATATTTTAGGGTGGACTTGCTGGTGCAGTTTTCGGTGTTTAGTACGATTAAACCATTTGCATTTTGTTTAAAAAAAATATGGTAACACAACAGTAAAAATATGGAAATATGTGACTTGGAGGGAATACCCTATTTGGACTACCCTAGTCTATATTCCATAGAACGGCATATGAGTTGCACATATTTGGTACCCCCATTTATTAAACACAGTGAAAATACACTCCAGTGATCTGCTCTGGAGTACTCAAATCTGCCATGTATTACATGGTTGCCCAAATGTTTGGTAATGGCTGATCACAGTGGGTTTTAGCTGCCAAACTCATGGCAATCGCCATTTGGTCCAGAGGTGACCAGCCACGTTACTCCTGCTAAGCCTGCCACTTCTTAATTATTTAAAATGGCTAAAGAGTGTGATACTGCCTTTAATATGCCATCATGGCTAAGCAGCCCCACAGAAAAAACAACCTGTTCCATCCCTCCTGGTAGAGTGGGTTGGTACAACTTCCTGCCAGGAGGGGGAGGTCTTGGAGAGAAGGAGGGTAGTTGAGGGGAGTACAAGGCGGAGAGGGGATGTGGAAGTCCTGTCCTGATAGTGGGGGAGGTGGAAAGTAGCTCGTAGAACACCAACTCCCAAGAACCATATCTTGGTCCAATATCCAAAGATCCCTCTACCGCCAGAGAGTTGGGAAGTAGCTTGTAGAGCACCCACTCTCAAGAATCATACTGGAGACAATGTTGTGATGTGAGGGACTACAGCCAGATCACACATCACCAAACAACCAGTAGGCCAGTATCATCTAAGTGCAGAACTGCAGCCATACAACCAGCCATTATACCTCCTCAGCTGGTGCACTTAAAGACTTTATTATATTTCGCTCTGGCCTCATTCTTCAGTACTCTACTTTCACTGAAACAGACCCCCTGCGAGCCACGGCCTCAGGTAGGACACCATGACACAGCAACGCTACCACTCCCATCCTCTGTGACCATTTTAAATAATTCCCAGAGAACCCCTTTAAGATAAATATCAAGAGTTTGTTCAGCTAAGAAACTGTGCATGGCTGTGCTGCTACGGTGGTTGTGCCGACCAGTCAAGCCCTGGCTGGTCGACCTGTCAAATCGAGCCTATCAGGTTCCTGGTTTAGCATCTAGCATAATCCCAGAACTAGGTGGCAGATTTAAGTCTGCAGCTCAGTGATTATGATTGTTTGTGATTTTATCAAGGTTCCTGCACTGGGTGTTATTCAATTCATCTGTATATAAACTCCTGGTAATCTGTGTTTTCTGCATTAACCTCTCCTCTGTTCATTTGGCTTTTGCTGATTCTCCTGCTATTCTGACTGTGGCTCGTTTCTGGATTAACCCTACATCCACTGTTTTGGCACTATCTGTGTCTTCTGTTTCTGACCCTGCTTGTCTACTACCATTGATCACTGTGGTAGGCAGGGTGGGGGTAGTGGACTGGCCATAGACCTTACAGTGAAATTTCTCAGTGTGACGATGTCCATGGGGCCACCCGTTTCCTCCTCAGGCTGCTGGTACGCCATGATCTGACACTCTCTGGTGTTCTCCTGAATTCAACGGTATCACTTCCCTGAGGATGGTGATGAATTTAATGATTGCTACAGGACCAGTACATCCTCCCAAGAAACAGGCCACTAGGCTTGAAGCGTTTGAAGCACTATACAAATGGCACAGAGACAGAGGCATTTCAGGCCTCAGGCTGGAAGAGGCCTGTGGCCTCCACTGCAGACAGTACCTTCTGTCCATTTGGACCTGCCTACAACATGGGCCACTTTTAGTTTTTTTCCAGGGCCACTTTAAGTTGCCAGTCTGCCCCTGCTGCTAGTTCTGTGTCTAGCAAGCTTACACCAGTTTTCTGCTACCTTACGCAGATGTAACCTGGGCTCCTAGCAGCCAAATTCATCTGGCCTTGCAGCATGCTCTGGTGAAGAATCTAGGGATATCCTTAGCTTCCTACCAACCAGAGTGGTTAAGGAAGACTGGTAGCAGATTTTGAGTTTGCCGGCTGTGGTTCTGGACGTTGACCATAGGATTTCCATACACTAAACATATGATAAAGACTTGTTGCTAGGAAGACGTTGCCTGACAACTGTAGTGGAAAGCCTGTGGTTGTTGGGTAGCACAATTCATATCAACCAAACTGTCAGACCAGACTCAAAGATGGATTTGAACAGTGAAAGGAAAAAGCAACTGGGACAATAACCGCTACAGATGAGCGAAGTATTAAAGAATTTGATTTGGCAGCTTCGACGAATAAAAAAAAAAAAATTACTTTGTCACGAAACGCATTTCTTTGTAAGTAGTGGGTGCGATGAAAGAGAGCTGCGCAATCAGATGCAGTGTTCATAGTTGATCGCGGCATCTGACAGTAATACCTTGGTGTAAAGTTTAACAAAAATTTATTAAATCATACTTACCTCATCCATTTGCTCGCAACAGGGATGCCGTCATCTTGATTGAAAATCTGGCACGAAATCTTTCGCGGCCCCTGATGACGTCATACGTCACCACGCACAGGATTTTGCGCAAGATTTTCAATGAAGATGCCGATGGCCTGCCCATTGCACACAAATGGATGAGGTAAGTATGATTTTTTTTTTGTTTTTTACACCATTTCAGGATAATTGGTTTGTTACCAGGAAGCACAAAGAAATTCAGCTTTGTGGCGAATCGAATTTTCCATCATGGACTTCAATTTGCTCAACACTAATAACCACATTCCTTATTCCATTTTATGTGACATTACTCAATTTTTACAAACCTTTTTAAGTTCCATTGTCCTTCTACCTATTATAAAGTATACACGGTGCGGCCCTAAGCTGAAAATGAGCTCTGCTCTGTTACAACAGCTACACCAAGACCCCCGTATTGAGCCATTATGTCTCTGGTAACAACCATAATCACCCTTACTCTCTTCCTCCACATGGCCCGCTTCCACCTAAAGGAAGGATTATAAAGTCTGAGCATGTCTTATCACCTCTGTATTACAAAAACATTTGGCTAGAGAAAAAAAGACCTGCAGTAAAGAAAGGGAGAGAACGAGGAAGATGTCGCCTTCTTGGCTCTAAAAAAAACTGCTCTATGAACATTTTAATTCCTGAATCTATAAAATATAAAAATGTAACAGATCTTTTTATTCTCCGTGGAATTGATTTTCATTAGAACTGTATTATTTTATATTAGGAGGCTGGCCACATGCGGGCTCAGCGAGAGTAATCCCAAACTGCTTAAGGTTGCATTATTATTGGGGAGGGTAACGGCAGCCATTCCTTGCGTTATCTTTCGGTACTTATTCATCAATAGCAATCTGCTGCAGCACTCAAGCACCTATACGTCCAATTTATGATGGCGTATTTATTATATACATACATCAATAGTACTGCGCCCTAGCACTGCAGCTTAATGAAGTGCTGACTGTATCGCTTTTGCTGCAAAGATGGAAAACGCTCACCTGAAATAAGACCGAGAGCATGCAGCTTCTTTATGTCCAACCCATAAATAATATCTGTGATGCCCCTACTGATATAATGTCCTCGAATGGTATGGCTCGATGACTGTAATTACATTAATAGCCATTAATTGGCACTTGCGTATTCATGATTGATTACTGCAGCACTAGACAAATGCACCATTTTATTTTAGGCATCTCCACCATAGATGTAGATACACTATGTGCCAAGGATTCATGAACATGGCCATATTATGTCCTCGGTACCATGCAATGTTGCTGGTGGTGGTCCTTATCCTGCTTGCCTGCCTTCCATGACCGAGTTTACCTTACAGCAGGGATCAGCAACCTCCGGCACTCCAGCTGTTCTGAAACTACAACTCCCAGAATCCTCCTTTTGCTTCTTTGAGAGTAACAAGAACAGCCAAGTGTGCATGCTAGGAGTTATAGTTTCACAGCAGCCGGAGTGCTGATTCCTGCCTTAGAGCAACATGGTTGACATGACAAGGACATACGGACAGAATTTTGCTACCCTACCTCTAGGTGCCTAAGGCCATGGTATAGAAGGTGCCCCATGACCCTCGACCACTGGCTCGGCATAATGGTTGCAGTGAACAACTATTAAATAAATCGCCCCCTTCGAACTGATCCATAGTGTTCTTAAAGGGGTTGTCTCACTTCAGCAAGTGGCATTTATCATGTAAATTCTCCATATTGCTTCCTTCACTGCTTGGATTCATTTTTACAGCCCATTATACACTGCTCGTTTCCATGGTTATGACCAACCTGCAATCCATCAGTGGTGGTGCTTGCACGCTATAAGAAAAACTGCCGGCCTTTCTAGTGGCCAGGGCCGTGGGAGCGCACATAGGCTGGTGCTTTTTCCTATCGTGTGCAAGCACGACCACCGCTGCTGGATTGCAGGGTGGTCATAACCATGAAAACGAACAGCGTATAATGTGATGGAAAAATGAATCAAGCCAGCAAAGGATGCAACATGGAGAATCACAATACATTAGTAAGTGCCTTGTATTCACTTTCTGTACATGATAAATGCCATTTGATGAAGTGACACAACCCCTTTATATATAAAACATACTCCCTTTTTTTCTCCAGCCCCATTCCATCCACACATATACAGATCTTAAAGTGTATCTGTCAGCAGATTTCTACCATATGTGCCCGCATTGCTGAGAAAAATGATATTTTCTTATATGCAAATGAGCCTCAAGGAGCAACGGGGGCGTTACCATTACACCTGGAGGCTCTGCTCTCTCTGTACCTGCAGCGCCCTCTGCACTTTGATTGACAGGACCAGGTTTGATAACGTCATCACACCTGGCCCTGTCAATTAAAGTGAAGAGGTTCGCTGCAGTTACGGAAAGAGCAGAGCCTCTAGGTGTAACGGTAACGCCCCCGTTGCTCCCTGAGGCTCATTTTTCTCAGCAATGCAGCCACATATGAACATGGGACCAACACAGATGTCTTCAGCTGCCAAGCGCACGTGTAACAGGTCATAGGTACAAAACTGCTGGCAGATGCCCTCTAATACCGCAGCTACCCTGAATTCCTCCCATGCATATATCTTGCCATAGGCACAGATTTCGTGTTTGGAAGTATAGAAACTTCAGTCCTCCGGGTATTACCTGGCAGTCTCAGTGTATATGGTCTTTGTGATACCTGATATACCCGGGGGCAAGGCTCCTATGATGTGATTGGGGAGCGGCCACATAAACATATACATGGTTTTCCTTCTAATAAAGTCTACAGAGGATGAATGGGGATGGATTACAATGCGTGAAACACAGAAAGATGGGATGAATTCATTATAATTAAAGAGCTCAGACTCGGAGGAAATGAAAGGAGCCTGCCACAGGCCTTTAATAAATCAGCCGGCATAGATTTAATCAAGAATGTAGGAATTCTTTTGCATGCAGGATGAGAAAATTAAATAGCCCTGATATTTAAATGGATTGTAATTTATGGATATTTCACATTGATGGGATGCAAAGGCTTGTAATATCATCCCAGAAATGGCGCTCCTCATGTGACAACATCCATTGGGAGGAGGGACGGGGTCTACACATGACAGGGGCGGAGCTAGGTTTAGACAAATGAGCACTATCCTCCATCATACAAACACGGCCACACATGGAGGAATCATTGTACATGTGATAGATACAGTGGCGTACTGCCAATATAGGCTGCTATGGGGCCTGGAGCACAAGGAAGGCCCGGCCCACATGCCTTCTGCTGGAGAAAGGTTCCAGAGGGAGAACCGAAATGTTGCATCTGGTGAAATAAACACGTATCTATTTTTAGGATGTGCCCTGGAATTTCCTTTTTCATTTATGGTTTGATGGGAGGCTCACCGCCACAGCCGCTGGCACCCCTCTTTCTACGTTGTTCTACTATTGTTTGCAGTGCTGCCCAGCCGCTTTGACTTAGATAGATAGATAAAAATATAAACGCAACACTTTCGGTTTTGCTCCCATTTTGCATGAGCTAAACTCAAAGATCTGAAACATTTTCTACAGACACAAAAGACCCATTACTCTCAAATATTGTTCACAAATCTGTCCTTCTCCTTTGCCGATATAATCCATCCCACCTCACAGGTGTGGCATATCAAGGTGCTGATTAGACAGCATGAATATTGCACAGGTGTGCCTTAGACTGCCCACAATAAGAGGCCACTCTGAAATGTGCAGTTTGATCACACAGCACAAGGCCACAGATGTCGCAATTGGCATGCTGACTGCAGGAATGTCTACCAGAGCTGTTGCCCGTGCAATGAATGTTCATTTCTCTACCATAAGCCATCTCCAAAGGTGTTTCAGAGAATTTGGCAGTACATCCAACCGGCTTCACAACCGCAGACCACGTGTAACCACACCAGCCCTGGAGCTCCACATCCAGCATGTTCACCTCCATGATGGTCTGAGACCAGCCACCCGGACAGCTGCAGCAACAATCGGTTTGCATAACCAAAGAATTTCTGCACAAACTGTCAGAAACCGTCTCAGGGAAGCTCCTCTGCATGCTCGTCGTCCTCATCGGGGTCTGGACCTGACTGCAGTTCGTCCTCATAACCTTCTTGAGTGGGCAAATGCTCACATTCGATGGCGTCTGAGACGTTGGAGAAGCGTTCTGTTCACGGATGAGTCCCGGTTTTCACTGTTCAGGGCAGATGGCAGACAGCGTGTGTGGCTTCATGTGGGCGAGCGGTTTGCTGACGTCAATATTGTGGATCGAGTGGCCCATGGTGGGGGTGGGGTTATGGTATGGGCAGGCGTATGTTTTGGACAACAAACACAGGTGCATTTTATTGATGGCATTGTGAATGCACAGAGATACCGTGACGAGATCCTGAGGCCCATTGTTGTTCCATTCATCCACGACCATCACCTCATGTTGCAGCATGATAATGCACGGCCCCATATTGCAAGGATCTGTACACAATTCCTGGAAGCTGAAAACATCCCAGTTCTTGCATTGCCAGCAAACTCACCGGACATGTCCCCCATGGAGCATGTTTGGGATGCTCTGGATCAGTGTATACGACAGCGTGTTCCAGTTCCTGCCAATATTCTGCAACTTCGCACAGCTATAGAAGAGGAGTGGACCAACATCCCACAGGCCACAATCAAGTCTCTATGCGACGGAGATGTGTTGCACTGCGTGAGGCAAATGGTGGCCACACCAGATACTGACTGGTTTTCTCACCTCCCCTCAGTAAGGCAAAACTGTGCACATTTCAGAGTGGGCTTTTATTGTGCGCAGTCTAAGGCACACCTGTGCAATACTCATGCTGTCTAATCAGCACCTTGATATGCCACACCTGTGAGATGGGATGGATTATCTCGGCAAAGGAGAAGTGCTCACTAACACAGATTTAGACAGATTTGTGAACAATATTTGAGAGTAATGGGTCTTTTGTGTATGTAGGAAATGTTTCATTTCTTTGAGTTCAGTTCATGCAAAATGGGAGCAAAACCGAAAGTGTTGCATTTATATTTTTGCTCAGTGTAGATAGATAGATTGATAGATATAGATAATAGATAAATAGATAAATATATTGCAGTCTTCTTCAATTTCCAGTGCTCTCTAGGTTTATGACCATTGATTTGGTTTAGGAATATCTAGTATTTTAGAAAGCTCTACGTCCTAGAAAGACATAAAAGAGAATCCTGAAAGTAACGAGAGTGAATCTGGAATATAAAGGTTGTTAGTGTCTCGCGGCCACAATATAAGCTCTTGCGCAGTATTAAAAATGGATTACCGCGCAGTACATCGGTGTCAGACAGGAAACTCATTTAATAAGATTAATGGTGGAGGCACACTTTATGATTTCGGCATCAGATGGCACTAGGTGTCTGCTATGGGATGGACTTTTCATTGCTGAGCTTGTACGCTGCGTTTTAAAGAGCTCTTCCGCCTAGACTTGCTCTCTAACATCACAACTTGCACCATGAGCAGGTGAAGAACGGACATTATTTAATTATATTTCTTAAAAGACTATAAGGGGTCTTTTTTGTCCAGAAACGTCGCCACCCTTGTCCACAGGGTTTTAATGGGTCCACAAAAAAAAAACTTAAATGACTCTGTGTGCGTTCCGTTTCCGTATGTCCACATTGGCCGGTCTATAAAAAAGACAGAACATGTCCTCTTCTTGTCCGTTTTGCAGACAAGGACAGGAATTGTTACAATAGATCCGCCCCCAAAAAAAGGGATGCAATACGGACGGATGTCACATGGATGTCATCCGTATTTTTTGCAGATCCATTATTTTGTGGAACGCAAAATACATACGGTCGTGGGCATGAGCCCTAAATCCTTCCGCCTCTCTGGTATTTCCCTCGGGTCTTTAATGATTTTGCTGCAGCCAATCGTTGGCCTCAGTGATGATGATTATGTGGGTGTACGGCAGGTCATCGCTGCAGGAAAATGAACCTGCAGATTGGGTACGGCCGGAGCAGCAGCGCAGGAGGATTTATGCGGGGACTACAGGGGAAACTCTTTTAATAGTAAAGTTTACTGAAACTGGGACTAAATACTGCTTTAGGGCTCATGAATACTAACGTATTTTCTGTCCGTGTCTGTTCTGTTTATTTTTGCCTGTAAGCAAAACCATTCATTTCAAAGGGGCTGAAAAAAAAAACGTGTGTCCGCAAGTCTGTTCCGCCAAAAAATATAGAACATGTCCTATTCTTGTCCGTTTTGCAGACAAGGACAGGCATTTTTACGGATGTCATCCTTTTTTTTCTTTTGCGGATCCGTGTTCTGCAGACCTCAAAATACATACAGTCGTGTGCATGAGCCCTTAGTAGGATGGTGGCAGAGATCAGTACCACCACTGAATAGTATAGGTTGGCGCAGGGCAGGCTGATGATTAGGTCACTCAGCAGGGGAGGGGTAC
This sequence comes from Bufo bufo, assembly GCF_905171765.1. Taxonomy (NCBI): domain Eukaryota; kingdom Metazoa; phylum Chordata; class Amphibia; order Anura; family Bufonidae; genus Bufo; species Bufo bufo. Next base: position 34,551,964 of record NC_053395.1, read on the forward strand.
AAAACTAAATTTTTGCCCCTGGTAAAAGAACGACCAGCCTTGTCCATGGGGTAGAACTAGAAGTGGTGTCCCGCAAAAAGTGCTCAACTATACACACCATAATGAGAAGTTCAGCCGCTCAGAGCCTTGCGTTTCTTTATTATTTCGGTTAATTGGCGCTATCTCCTTATGGGAAGAAAGATCGTTCTGTTAAACAGAAAATAAATTCCTTTTAATAAGTTGCAGCCATCATTCACCCGTTTATTGCTTATTTAATGTCTTACAAGCAACGAGCTCCTTTAGCTGATGTCTACAGGAAACGCGTGCTGACGACGGCAGATTCAGTCTGGCTGGTATTAATCATATTATCATTTGGGCTTAAAGGGGTATTCCGATCTGGACATTTATGGTATATCGATAGGATGTGCGATAGGTACGGGTCCTAACTCTTCCTCGAGATTGAAGAGCGTGCCACACATGCATGCCCACTTCTCCATTCAACACTATAGGACTTCTGAAAATAGCTGAGGCAGCTTGTTCTCCATGCATGCTGGGGTCCCATTCTTAAAGGGGGTTGGCCCATTTCACATATTGGCGGCATACCGCTAGGATATGTCACCAATGTCAGATAGGGGCGGGTCACCTCTATCTCTAGAATCGGCCTCCCAAAGCGAAGGAGAGGGCACCGCGCATGTGTTGTCTATGGAAGTTCCAAAATTAGCTGAGCGAGCGTGCTCGCCTATTTCAGAACTCCCATAGAAATGAATAGAGAGCGCACCACGCAAGCACGGCCACCTCTCCATTCACCTCTATGGGAGTTCCTGAAACAGCCGATCCAGCACTCAGCTATTTTCAGCAGTGAATGGAGGGTGGCCATGCTTGTGCAGTGTGCCCTTAATTCCTTTGGGGACCCTGTTTTACAGATAGGTGCGGGTCCCAGAGATGGTACCAGCACCTATCTGACATTGGTGACATATCCTAGCAATATACCACCAATGTGTAGATAGGCCAACCCCTTTAAGATAGGAGTGGGTCCCACCCCTGTAGAACATTTATTGCATATTTTGTAGTTCTAGACATTGAGGATCTCTCTTCAGAATAGGACATCAATATCAGATTGGTGGAGGTCCTGACACTAGTACCTCCAAATCAGCTATTTTACCAGTTGCCTAATACCATAAAAAAAAACACAGTGGACGGAACCGGAAGCAGACAGCTCCATCTTCTCTGTAGTGGCGGTTCCAGGTTACTGCAGTTCCCATTCAAGAGAACAAAATCTGTAACCACCCATTTATAAATGTTTTGTCTGACTAATGTATGACTACCCTTCAGGGGTGCACCAGGTAGGGACAAGTGGGGGGCAGCGGAAAGGCCTTGGGCAATGAGTGGATCTCTGCATATTCAACTGTATCTCTATATTAACCAGTATGTTGTAGCACTATATGTAATGTATGCCTTTAACAGTAAGGCTGTAAGAAAGGGGTTAGGTTGAGGATTTGGCATCGGGGGTGGGGGTGTCATTTCAGTTTTTGCCTTGGGCATTCAGAAAGGCTAGGTGCACCCCTGCTACCCTTTGTTCAGTTCCTACAAAGCAGGAGGACACCACGCACAATGACACATAGAACTCGCTTAGCTAAATGTAATGATAACTAAAACTTTGCGATCCTTTGATTCATTCTGGAGAAAAAGGACTTTTAATCCATATGCAAATGAGCAGTGAAGTGCACCGAGGGCGGGACCAACACACTTCGTTCACCCTTGATCCTCCTGCTTCCTCTTCCAGACCCTCTCTCTCCATGATTGACAGGGCCAGCTTCTTGAATAGTCATCTTGCCAGGCCCTGTCAATCAAAGAGTGGGAGGGGGTGACAGGAGAAGCAAGGGTGCACAAAGTGGCTTTGGCCCGCCCTTGGTGCACTTAACTGCTCCTTTGTATATGGATTAAAAATATATTTTTTCCGAAGAATAGATCGCTAAGTGAAAGGTCTCATTACGTTCAGCTGAACTAGCCCTGCCAGTGATTGTGCCTGGTATAACAGTACATTTCCTAGTAACAGAATCCCTTTACATACAGTACATAGTAACATAGTTTGTAAGGCTTAAAAAAAGACATCTGTCCATCTTGTTATCCTGCTTTAAAATAAAAAATCTTGTCTGTCTGCAACCACCACTAGGGGGAGCTTAAAAACTTTTGATAGATTGAACTCAATAATAAAACAGAATGCCGTAAGCTCATAAGCTCCCCCTAGTGGTGACTGCAGGCAGCCAGGATTTTATCATGTAACTCTATGTTTGTGCTGGGGTTGTAGAGCACAAAGACACAGCTTCCGCCACTGTAAAACACAGCATTTTGGACCTAAAAATCTAATAAAAACAAACGGCTATAAATTGTTGGTGGGGCATGGTAGCACGAGTTTCCAGAAATAACATTTATTCACATTTATAGTTTTTTTTTATTGCTGGAAGCACCTGACAGAATTACTCACTTTCTGCCTGAAAAGGTAAATCCGCTGCTCAAAAGAAAAAATATAAAAAAAATAAAACCCTGAGTCATCCTGTCAGTTCCTATTTGTGTTAGATTCTGTTATTCGCCTTTTGTTCTGTGTATTACATAAAAACTTGCGCCCAAACTGGTACGCGTTGTTTGCCGCCGACTGAGACAGCTGCAAACTGCAGGGTACGACGCTGCACAGTTCAGAACCCAAGATGGCTGCCGCAACGTCAGGGACTTGCTCCCGTGGGAACCGTTTGTCAGAAGAAATTTCCAGGTACATCATGTGAAACACGAATGGTTTCAGGGAAAACTGCCTGTCTGCTGATACAGCAACAGTTCTTTTATATTTCTGTATGGCGGCCAAGTAACACCTTCACGGCCAGACACAACAGACTTCATCAGGGCGACGTGAAAAAAACCTGCAAAAATGATCTACAAAAAAACTCATCTGACTAATTGGCCAAAAAGCCGAAACAACAAATGCCGATATCTGCTTATATGGGCAATAATTAGACGGGAGCGCTCGCTTAGCGTCTTGATTCTTCCTATGATAGGTGTGTATGGAAATGCGGTTTCTCACTTACGCGGAATTGATTTCTTAGTAGTTTTACTGAAAAAAAATTGAAATTTGAACGCTGACAAATCAATATCATTCATACCGAAGAATTTATCACAAGGGAATACTTTACTTTGTCCAATTAGACCGACGTCTTCCAGGACAACCGCTATGACATGTTCTTCATATGTAAGCCACCGCATTAATAATCACTTGTATCGATTTTACTATGTAGGAATCTGTGTTGCTACATTTTAGATATTGACTTGGGGAGCTGTTTGTATTCTTTACATAATGCTTTTGATCTTTACATCAGGGGATCCCTTGAGCAGCATTTTCATAAAACTACATCAAAAGTCGAGTCATTTCGTGCATACATTTCATTACTTATCTTGTACAGATCCTGAGTTACAGTCTGAATCAGCAAAATTCTGCTGGTTGTTATTGGAATCAGTCGACAAGCTCGTTGTCAGACACGCCCCTGACAGTTTAGCTGAGCTTCTACAAAGCAGTGAGGCAGATTAAAGGAGTTTTTCGAACCTGGAAAACCCACTAACAATGCCGGGCCCCTTCATACAGAGAATACTTACCTGGTCCCCGACGCCTGTGGGCCATCGCTGCATCTCCCTGACCTGCAGATCACAACATGCGTTTACCAGGGCGGTGCACCAAATGGCAGGCTGCACCACTGACTCCCCTTGTGTCACGTCTGATGTCACACAGGATGCAAGGGGCTATTGGCTGCAGACTCCGTTGACGGATGTTGTGATCACATCCTTAAATAAATGTCTGACTATATCCATTGTCCTAAAACCATAGGAGGACAGTCCACCGAAGGCTTCTCCAGTTGGCCATTTTATCTCTGCTCTCCCATTGATGACATGGTCATTTTTTTATATGTCTATGGAGGTGATAGGGATGAGTGTCTTGTAGACTCCCCTAGCAGCTCTTTTCTTTTGGGTCCATTCACACGTCCGTATGAATGGGTCTGGATCTGTTCCGCAATTTTGTGGAATGGTGCGGATCCATTCATTTTCAATGGAGCCACGGAACGGAAGTGCGGATGCGGCAACACACAGTGTGCTGTCCGCATCCGCAGTTCCGTTCCGCAGCCCCGCAAAAAAATATAGCATGTCCTATGCTTGTCTGCAGAAAAGGCATTTCTATTGGGGTGCCGGCCATGTGACTATAAATTAACCAGCATGGGCTTACCAAGGACAGAAGTTGTCAGACTAACCTGATCTGTTTTTATGAGGAGGTGCGTAGTAGCCTGGACAGAGGGGCGGCTGTGGATGTAGTGTTTCTGGATTTTGCAAAGGCTTTTGATACTGTCCCTCATAGACGCTTAGTAAGTAAAGTAAGGTCTATTGGCTTGGAAAGTATAGTTTATAATGGATTGAAAACTGGCTGAAGGACCGTGTCTAGAGAGTTGTGGTCAATGATTCCTATTCAGAATGGGCCCAGGTTATAAGTGTTGTACCCCAAGGTTCAGTGCTGGGCCCTTTATTTAATTTATTTATTAATGATATAGAGGACGGGATTAATAGCACCATTTCTATTTTTGCAGATGACACTAAGCTATGTAGTACTGTACGGTCTATGGAAGATGTCCATAAACTACAAGCTGACTTGAACACTGAGTGATTGGGCATCAACTTGGCAAATGAGGTTCAATGTGGACAAATGTAAAGTTCTGCATCTTGGTAGTAATAATCTCTGTGCTTCATATGCCCTAGGTCTAGGTGATGTTGTACTGGGAGAGTCACTTATAGAGAAGGATTTGGGTGTCCTCGTCGATGATAAATTACAGCAGACAATGTCAATCAGCTGCTTCTAAGGCCACCAGGATACTGTCATGCATTAAACGAGGCATGGACTCGCGGGGCAGGGATGTAATATTACCACTTTACAAAGCGTTGGTGCGGCCTCATCTGGAATATGCAGTTCAGTTCTGGGCACCAGTCCATAGAAAGGACGCACTGCAGCTGGAAAAAGTACAGAGGAGAGCGACTAGACTGATAAGGGGCATGGAGGGTCTTAGGTATGAAGAAAGATTTAAAGAATTGAATTTATTTAGTCTTGAGAAGAGACGTCTAAGGGGGGACATGATCAGTGGCATGCCCAGGGTGTTTGGTACCCGGGGCGGGTCATTTCTCTGGCACCCCCCCCCCTACCCCCAATAATTGACCACATACTTCTTACATCCAGGGACATGTCCTGTCATGTAGACCTTCTCTTTCCTCTTCTCCTCCGTTGGACCGCCATTAGAAATTCTTTCAGCTGCATCTCGTCTCTACAGAGTTTGTAACACAGACATGTTAGATTTCTCAATTTTTCCATCAACCTCCTCATCCTGGTGTCCCCACAGTGTCATCCTGCTGCCACCCCCAATACCTGTGCCCGTTGTGCTCCCCAATGTCCCAGGTACTATACTGCTGAAAAAATAGTGACCCTAATAGACATAATTGGAGTTCTTTATCAAACTGGTGTAAAGTAGAACTGGATTTCCAAAAGAGCTGTCAAATATGAAAGGTGGAATCTGATTGGCTGCTATGGGCAACTAAGCCAGGTCTACTTTACACCAGTTTGATAAATGACCCCAAATGTTCCTATAGTGTCTACAACAGCTATAATGTCCCCTAGAGTGCCCCCAGTAATAATAACACCCTATATTGTGCTCCAGGCAATAATCCCTGTATAGTGTCCCCAGAAATAATAGATTGGCCTCTACAGTGCCTCTCCACACTGCCCCCATACAGTAGTGTCCCCCACACAGTAATTTCCCCCACACTGCCCCCACACAGTAGTCCCCCCACACAGTAGTGTCCCCCACGCTGCCCCCACACAGTAGTGTCCCTCACGCTGCCCCCCACACAGTAGTGTCCCCCACACAGTAGTGTCCCCCACGCTGCCCCCCACACAGTAGTGACCCCCACGCTGCCCCCCACACAGTAATTTTCCCAACACTGCCCCCACACACAGTAATTTCCCCCACACTGCCCCCATACAGTAGTGTCCCCCACACAGTAATTTCCCCCACACTGCCCCCCACACAGTAGTGTCCCCCACGCTGCCCCCCACACAGTAGTATCCCCCACGCTGCCCCCTACACAGTAGTGTCCCCCACACAGTAGTGTCCCCCACGCTGCCCCCCACACAGTAATTTTCCCCACACTGCCCCCACACAGTAATTTCCCCCACACTGCCCCCCACACAGTAATTTCCCCCACACTGCCCCCACACAATAGTCCCCCCCACACAGTAGTGTCCCCCACACTGCCCCCATACAGTAGTCCCCCACGCTGCCCCCCACACAGTAGTGTCCCCCACGCTGCCCCCACACAGTAGTGTCCCCCACGCTGCCCCCCACACAGTAGTGTCCCCCACGCTGCCCCCACACAGTAGTGTCCCCCACGCTGCCCCCCACACAGTAGTGTCCTCCACACAGTAGTGTCCCCCACATTGCCCCCCACACAGTAGTGTCCCCTACGCTGCCCCCCACACAGTAATTTCCCCCACACTGCCCCCACACAGTAGTGTCCCCCACACTGCACCCATACAGTAGTATCCCCCACACAGTAGTGTCCCCCACGCTGCCTCCCACACAGTAGTGTCCCCCACGCTGCCCCCCACACAGTAGTGTCCCACACGCTGCCCCCCACACAGTAGTGTCCCACACGCTGCCCCCCACACAGTAGTGTCCCCCACACAGTAGTGTCCCCCACGCTGCCCCCCACACAGTAGTGACCCCCACGCTGCCCCCCACACAGTAATTTTCCCAACACTGCCCCCACACACAGTAATTTCCCCCACACTGCCCCCATACAGTAGTGTCCCCCACACAGTAATTTCCCCCACACTGCCCCCCACACAGTAGTGTCCCCCACGCTGCCCCCCACACAGTAGTATCCCCCACGCTGCCCCCTACACAGTAGTGTCCCCCACACAGTAGTGTCCCCCACGCTGCCCCCCACACAGTAATTTTCCCCACACTGCCCCCACACAGTAATTTCCCCCACACTGCCCCCCACACAGTAATTTCCCCCACACTGCTCCCACACAATAGTCCCCCCCACACAGTAGTGTCCCCCACACTGCCCCCATACAGTAGTGTCCCCCACGCTGCCCCCCACACAGTAGTGTCCCCCACGCTGCCCCCACACAGTAGTGTCCCCCACGCTGCCCCCCACACAGTAGTGTCCCCCACGCTGCCCCCACACAGTAGTGTCCCCCACGCTGCCCCCCACACAGTAGTGTCCTCCACACAGTAGTGTCCCCCACATTGCCCCCCACACAGTAGTGTCCCCTACGCTGCCCCCCACACAGTAATTTCCCCCACACTGCCCCCACACAGTAGTGTCCCCCACACTGCACCCATACAGTAGTATCCCCCACACAGTAGTGTCCCCCACGCTGCCTCCCACACAGTAGTGTCCCCCACGCTGCCCCCCACACAGTAGTGTCCCACACGCTGCCCCCCACACAGTAGTGTCCCACACGCTGCCCCCCACACAGTAGTGTCCCCCACGCTGCCCCCCCACACAGTAGTGCCCCCCACACAGTAATTTCCCCCACACAGTAGTGTTCCCCACGTTGCCCCCCCACACAGTAGTGTCCCCCATGTTGCCCCCCACACAGTAGTGTCCCCCACACAGTAGTGTCCCCCACGTTGCCCCCCACACAGTAGTGTCCCCCACGCTGCCCCCACACTGCCCCCATACAGTAGTATCTTCCACACAGTAGTGTCCCCCACACTGCCCCCCACACAGTAGTGTCCCCCACGCTGCCCCCACACAGTAGTGTCCCCCACACGCTGCCCCCCAAACAGTAGTATCCCCCACATTGCCATCCCTCCCATAATAAATTGCCCCCCCCCACTGTGCCACACAGTATCCCACCATATTCCCCCCACGTCCTCCTGTGTGCACCCCCCTCATGTCCCTCAAAGTTGCCACATCATAATATAAAATAAAAGTTTGCCCCCACACGTCCTCTGTGCACCCCGGCCCCCTCATGTCCCCCAAAGTTGGCCAAAGAAAAAAAAAAAGAAAGAAAGAAGGAAACCCTAAAGCTAAATACTTACCTGCGCTTGCTTGCAGAGTCCCGGCACTGTGCTGCTGAGTCCCGGCACAGTCGCGCGCTATGACGTCATCACGCGCGCCTGCGCCGGGATTTCACTACCGCATAGGCTTCAGGCCTACTAGGCCTGAAGCCTATGGCGGTGATCGGCGGCGGGGCAGGGAACTATGTGCTCCGCTCCCTGCCCCGCCGCAGTATGTGGGACTGGGTCATGGGTGTCAGCGCTTCAGCAATGAGCGCTTCCATCTGTATTGATGGAAGCGCTCATTGCTTCTGGGCCTGCTGGCACCCCCCGTCAGAGCCGCAGCACCCCCCCCCGGGCACGCCACTGGACATGATTAACCTATACAAATATATAAATGGGCCATACAAAAAATATGGTGAAAAGCTGTTCCATGTAAAATGCCCTCAAAAGACAAGGGGGCTCTGCCTCCGATTGGAGAGGAAAAATTGTAGTCTCCAGAAGCGTCAAAGCTTCTTTACTGTAAGAACTGTGAAGCTGTGGAATAGACTTCCTCAGGACGTGGTCACAGCAGGAACAGGGAACAGACGAATTCTTAAAAGTAAAAAACATGAATGCTTATGAAAAGTGTAGAAATCTGAGTCTTAATTCCTTTTGGGATTCCCGTCCCCACCTATCCCTTGATCCCTTGATTGTTCTTATGTCTTTTTTCAACCGTTTTAACTATGTAACTATGTAACTATGTGCGGTCCGGTGTTTTGCGGTTCTAAAGGGAATGTGTCACCATGATCTTGGACTAATTATCTGCAGTAATTTATAAGTCCAGATAACTATTATTTTATTTTCCTACAGCCCGCATTCCTCTGCTGTCAGCACTCAAAGCTGCACTGAAATCCATTGTCAGGACTGCTGTGCACGCACATGTAAGTCCTCTCCATTACGTTGTTACCGTACAGCAGTCCTGACATTGTATTTCAGTGCAGCTTTGAGTGCTGATAGCAGGGAAATGAGGGGCAGTAGGAAAAAAAGTGGCGACCCTTTAAAGGATATCTGTCAGCATGATCAACTCTATTAAACCAGGCATATTTCCTGGTAGGGTTGATCATGCTGATTAAATTGATACCTTTCTTTTGTTTCAAGGTTGAACCGCTGCTGAGATTTATTTTATTTTTAATATGCAAATTAGTCATTTTGAGCACCAGGGGGCTGGACGTAGTGCTTGGAGCACAGCTACTCCTTACACCCCTGTGCTCAGCAGTCTCCCCCCTCCTCTTTGATTGACAAGGCTAAACATCTCATCTAGCCCTGTGTTCTCAGGCTTGCATTGTGCCTCACCAATAGTCATTGGTGGTCCAGCGTTATTATGGTGTGCCACAGTCATTGGTGTCAGCGTGTTTTAGCAAAATCATGCATTTCTCCAGTAATCAATGATTTTGCTAATGTGCTGTGGCAAATATGTGGATGGCAGAAATCTTTGGTGGCAGCAGAGCCTCTGGAGAAGAGAATATACAGAGGAAAGCATACTGACGTTTCGATCCTTCCAGCAGGGGGCATGTCCTTTGTGCTGCAGATCTCTTCCTATCAGACCCCCAAAGTGCGTTTCCTTTCTGCTGCAACTCTTTCCCTGTCACGTCTCCTAACAGTAGATATGACTGTCAGAGCCAAAGAAGTTGGTATGGATGAAAATGAGCATGTGTGTTCACCTCAGTAGGTGGACATGCACATTACTATATGGATTGAACACCAGGGGGCACTATTAAAATGAAATAAAGACGATATCTTGAAACTGGAGCATCTTTGCAACAGACAGTAAATGATAAAAGTGACTGGTTTTTCCAGTTGATGATAACATTTCATGATGGCACAACCCCTTTAAGTTAAAAGGTGGAGATTAACATCTAACCTGGTTTCATAAGAAAAATTTTAGACCAGAAAATGGGTACAACATCTGGATCCTCCACAGTTCATCTGACTCCTACTTCATCATATGGATATAAGGTGATATAAGGTCAATCCAGTCAAACCAAAGGAGGGTCTTGGACGTTATAGACTGTATTACACAAATCCATCCTAAGGAGGTGATCCATGTCCATTCCTGGAGGAGGTCATCTAAAGTCTCACCTTCATCCAACATGGCAGATCTCTATGACGCCCTATTGGTTTTCGCAGTGTTGTTCTTTGCCCGTCAGTTCTCGCTTCTAAAAATGAAATAACGATTTTGACCAGAAGGGTGTATTGTCAGACCGGAGACTGGCGGGTAAGCACAAGAGGCTCGGTGAATAGAGTCCCATCAGGATCCCAGGACAAAGCTGTGCTGCGGGCAACAAATGAAAGGACGTGCGACACGTTCCGCCTGTATCTCTGTGACACAGCTGAAAACAGTTGTAAAACATCGGTTTTGATTGACGAAAAGCCTCTTTTCTGTGACTTAGAAAGATGAACTGCAACAAAAATGTCACTGCTCCTTTCGGGAGGGAGACGAGGTGAGCTGTAAACACCGTTCTGAAGTCAGAAGACAAAGAAACGCGTCAGCTCCCTACTGCTGCTGCTCCCAGCCAGTCCAACGAAGCTCTCTTCTGGTTCTTTGAACGCTGGAGAACAAAAACATCGTGCCGTGGCCCCATACTATACCAGGGACTGATAACATTCACCGAGCTCACAATGTGCTAGTTCACTGCCCTTTGATATTCTACCTTGACTTATAATACAATCCGACCAGCGTGAGTCACAGGGACCGAAGCGGAGACTACCCTGACTTACCATCCTACATGGAGGGGATGATACTTCTACTGAAGGAGTTATACAATGGATGCATCACTGATGGCTGGACTATCTATCTATCTATCTATCTATCTCATATATATCTATTTATCTATAGGCAATGTACTGTAGCCTATTTATATATCAGTCTACTGTGTTATGTGAGACTTGTGCAGGAGGTGGGGGACTAGAGGCCCACCTTGCTCAGGGGCCCACCGGGGGATTCACCTGTTCCCCTGTGGGCCAGTCTGAGCCTGATCTAATCTATTCCATCTATCTATCTATCATCTAATATCTATCTATCTATCTATCTATCTATCTATCTATCTATCTATCTATCTATCTATCTATCATCTAATATCTATCTATCATCTAATATCTATCTATCTATCTATCTATCTATCTATCTATCTATCTATCTATCTTTCTATAATCTAATATCTATCTATCATCTAATATCTATCTATCTATCTATCTATCTATCTATCTATCTATCTAATCTGTTATCTATCTATCTATCTATCTATCTATCTATCTATCTATCTATCTATTATCTGTTTATCTATCTATCTATCATCAATCTATTTCAGAACAATCTATCTATCTATCTATCTATCTATCTATCTAATCTACTGGGACAAGTGCTGCATGGGTGACAGGTCACTGCTGCGTCCAGTGATTGGCTGCAGCAGTCAAGTGGTGACCGTCAAGCGGATGCTGATGCCAGAGTATAGCGGAGCTGTAGAGATGGCCGGGGAGCAGGAAAGTATAAACCCCACTGCTGGTCGACCACTCTCTGGTTAACCCCTTTAAGCTCTAAGCCATTATATCACAGCCCAGGGGTCTGCAGTCCATTGAAGAATTATAGACAGGTAACTGCCATTTAACAGTTGCATTGGGTTTATAAGCTGGTCCTATATACTACAAAGAAAAAAATGTAGGCCTGATGCTACCATTGTTTCATAGTGACAGCAGATAAAATGCAGATGTATTGGTGTATGTAAATGTATTAGTTTCAAATACAACGCATTTCAAGACCATTGATCAGGGAACAGTGAGACATACAGCAAACAACAGGCAAAAAGGGTTTAAATACACACACAAAAAACACAAAAAATAATTTTTTGAATCCACCGACGACCCAGTGAAAGCGGCTACACCCTGAGTGACTGTAGTACATGCACGACTGTGTGCACGCAACCAAAATAGGTGAGGAAGACTGCACCAAATTTTACATTGGAGCCCAAACTTGGGTACAGTATTGCTTGGGACGCATCTGCAGTTTAAAGAGGACCCGTCCCCTCTGCTGACCTGTCTGTTTTAGTAAATAATTGTATTCCCCCTTAAATAACAAATCTGGGTACACCTGGAAGTTTAGTGGGGCACACCAAGGTAACAGCAGCGGAGATTACTCTGCTACGTACTGCAACAGGCGCAAGATTGACAGGGCTAGGTGAGATGTCTGGCTCTATCAATCAAGGAAGAGGATGGGTGTCTATTGAGCAGGCTGATTGATGAACTCATTTGATTCATATGAATTGATTTGCTCATCTCTTTTCTGGATCATTAATCCTTATGACTCTGTGCTTTGCATTTCCTGTAGTATTCCTTCTATAAATTTATGAATAAAGGTCCAGATGGGTGTTACCAGTTGGGGGGCGTGCCCCTGTCCAGTCAGTGCCGCCAGTGTCAGACTGTACAGGGACACACCCCTAACTGGACACACCCCTAACTGGTAATATCCAGTTGTACCTTTAACATCTAGCAGGAGTAATAGAGGAATGGCACAACATAGAATTCTATGAAAGGATCTCCCAGAATTGTTATTACATGGGGAATGCAAGGAGAGGGGACGGGTCGTCTTTAAGACTGGAGACTCAAAATTCTTATCTCATTTGGACAAGAGCAGCAGAAATAATATTGGCTCAGCAACCTGCCCCTCTGATCCCCTTGGAGATGTCACCACTGCTAAATTACTTCCATTAGATGTTGTTGCCACAGAAGCAAACATGGTTAATGCATTTAAGAACAGACTCAGACTGAAAGCCCGTCTTTGGGGCAAATTATTCTTTCTACTTGTCTGTGGAATAGTCTGGATGGAGTTAAGCTGATAGGACCTGATTTATGCTCCTGACCTTTCATCATTTAACACCGGCAGGAAAAAGAGAAGTTGGAAATGGCTGAAAATTACATGTTATGTCTCTATTCATCCTCCTAATGATAGGCCAACTATCAACAGTGTGCAGCTGGACGACTGGAGGAAACGTAAGGAGGCAAGCCGGTAGAGAAAGTAAACATATAAAAATTGGGTTTTCCATGATAACTATTCTTTACCAATAGTCCTTCAGACCCTAATGAGGTTTGCTATGAAAATGTTTGCCTAGAAGAAAACCGTTGACAATATTACAAGCTCTTTGGTCTTGCGTGACCAACATTGTCCCCATGGCTGTAGATACCAAGATAACTGATGTGGGGCCAAGCAGTCTAAAAAGTCTCATTCACACATCTGTGATGACATCTGTAAGAAGATGGTGAGTCGTTCATCTGTGAAGATGTCCGTGAAGAATATTTGGCCCATGCGCCTGCTTTTTGCCCTCCGCGTGTTTTATCATATTCCACGGCCACTGGTAGTTGAAACTTGGGCTTAAAGACTATGCACACCTTTGGAGGCAATTTTTGTTTATGATTGCATTTTACAAATTTTTGGCTAAAAATCATATTTTCAATTGGCCTTTATTAAAAATGTTGAGCCATTCTGTCACAAAGGGTTAACAGTTTTTCTAGCTGTGTGAATGGTACTTTCACTTTGTGCTGGTCATCTAATAATCCTTATCTCTAAACTACTAAGAGGTCATAAACACTTATTTAAGCCACATTCTTACCAGGAAGATAAGGATTGAGCTTTAATGTGTGTTTATAATGGCAGAGAGCAGAGATAAGGAGTCCGTCTGTTCCCCAGATGACGGCAAAGACAGAAAATCCACAGGCAGCTAGTAGAGCATCTCAGCTCTGTACACAAAAAAAGACTCCATATTTTTTATAAAGACGAATTGAAAAAAAGATTTTTAACTCAAAATAAGTACAATGCCACAATGCCATAATAAAAAAAAATGCGTTTAAGAGCATCTGCTAACAGTCATCTACGAAAGCCATGAGCCAACATGCATGGCATTCATGTTGGGTCTGTGGTTTTATGGACCAGGGGACTATAATATGCTGAGGGATCAAAAATCATGGACAAAATAGGGCATGCTTTTCTGGTCTCACCATGGACCCATGGTCAATGGAATACCACTGATGTTGAATACAATGGCTACATGTGCTGTCCATGGAGAACATGGATAGCACACATCCGAGAATCACTGATGTGTAAAAGAGGCCTGAGGACGGCAAAAGGAGCAATTGCCCAGGAGCCTCTTCCATCTAGTGACATCACCTAAACATCTGAACCAGCAGCATGCTAAGCGTTGAATACTTACAATGCGGCTCCCAGTATCTACCAATTTCTCAGTCCTCTGTAGCAGGTTGTTGCTCTGGTTGCAGCGGTCTCAATCTTCAGCACTAGAAAAAAAAGGTAAAGTTGCAATTGTGGCCTGTTTAACCCCAATATACATGTTGGTATATTAATTGATTCTGACTCTGCAAAATGAAAATGTGAAATACAGATAGGAGTACTGTATACAATATGCAGGACTGCCTTGAAGGTGGGTCCAGAAGCCTAGAACAGACACCAGTGCACGTTCACCGACATGTCGATGGACGGATATATGGTCAGTCAGGAGGAGCTGAGACGGTCGGTTAATGGTGGTGCGGACAGATAATGCATAGAGGCTGGACTGAGATGCCAATTTAACAAAAGCTCAGGTCGGAAAGATATGATTTTTCCCTATTTAAAGAGAACCTGTCATCAACTTTATGGTGCCCTTACTAACGGCAGCATAAAGTAGAGACAGGTGAGTTAATTTCAGCGATCTGTCATTTAGAGGTTAAAAGTAAGTGGTTGCCGAGAACGAACATCACAATCATTGCAGACTGGGCCTGGAAAAGAGTCATGGCCACCTGAGAAGAGTCCTGGTTATTCATGAATTCCTGCTCTCCTGCTGATGACTGACAGTCTTCTACCTAGTTTTCTCCCTTTCTCTCTAAGAGAGAACTGCCAATCGTCAGCAGATGGGTGAGAGAGCAGGAGATGATCAATAACCAGGACTCTTCTCAGGTAGATTTGACTCTTTTCTAGGCCCAGGCTGCAATGATTATGATGCTGGTTCTCGGCAACCACTTACTTTTAGCTCATGAGTGACACACCGCTGACATCAGCATTTCTGTCACTAATTTATGCTGCCCTCAGTGAGGTCAGCATAAAGCTGATGACAGGTTCCCTTTAAAACAGTTCCAATTTGATACAAGAGGTTAACCGACTCGAACTTGGTGTGAAAGAGTCAGAAGGGTACATGCTCTTCCTCAGCAAACACCTCCAACTTACTTCTTGGTTCACCACTGAACCACAACCAGCAGCCGACCCATTTTTTAGGTGGGAAGACTAAGAGACCTCACTAGGGCACTCCTCAAAACCCACTCTCCTCACGTATTAACGCTGTGTTGGCCATTTTCCTTCTGTCTCACCCATGACAATAAAACATATTACATCATGTATAAACAACATAACCCCCCCAACACAAAACGAGGTGACATTCCTACATCCTTCCCACATTTTCATCAACTTCCCAGTGCCAACCGCAATATCTTATTACTGTGCCAACTACTTGGACCTTTAAAGGGGTTGGCGCATCTCAAACATTGATAGCATATTGCTAGGATATGACAACCATGTCAGAGGGGTTGAGGGTCCCACCTCTTGGGACCCACTACCATCTCCAGAACAGGGTCCTCAAAGTAAAGGACACCAAGTCATGCATGTGCGGCGTGCTCTGCCATTCATCACTATGGGAGTTCCTAAAATATCAGAGCGATCAGCGCGCTCGTCTGTTTTTAGAAGTGCCATAGCGGTAAATTGGGAGCGCACTGTGCAAGCATGGCCACCCCTCCATTTACCTCTACGGGACTACCTGAAATAGCCAAGCCGGCTATTTTCAGAACTCCCATAGCGGTGAATGGAGGGTGTCCATGCATGCATGGTTGCTCTCCATTTCCTTCAGGGGCACCATTCTGGAGATAGGAGGGGGTCCCAGTGGGTGGACCCTGACATTGATGGCATATCCTAGCGACGGTATATCCTAGCAATGGCTGAGATTGACCAACCCCATTAATAGGGTTTTAAAATGTCTGCTACCTTCTACAAAATGCAGCACTCTTGTCCAATGGCTACGTTCAAGGGAGTAGGGGTACACTGTAATACCATACTCATCAAATGCAAAAGTTTCTGGGGGAACGGGGGAAAGCTTTGTCCATATGAGAACTGTATATTTTAGGACACAAAATATGAGTGAAATTCCATACAAAGGACAGAGGACATACAGTTTTTGGCCAGCATGATAGAGCATTCATATGGACTATGGGGTAGAGTTATCAAAACCGGGATAAAGTAGAACTGGCTTAGTTGCCCACAGCAACCAATCTGATTCCACCTTTCATTTTCCAGAACTCCTTTGGAAAATGAAAGGTGGAAACTCATTGGTTGCTATGGGCAACTAAGTCAGTTTTCCTTCCCAGCAATTTTGATATATCTTCCCCTATGTGTACAGAGCCTTGATATATGGCATATAATGCAGCCTTTGTTGCCCATAGCAACCAATCAGAATTCCAGAGCATTTTAGGAAATTAAAGCTGAGCTGTGATTGGTTGCTATGGGCAACGTGGATACTTTACTGTTAGATAAATAAGGCCTACACCTATTATGGAGCCTCCTAAGGCTTGGCCTGAGAGTCATATTCCCTTTTTGTATGACTGACAATTGAAAACAAAAAGTGGAGATTTTTTTGGAAGTCGGCCATGACCCCTAGTGAATAAAAGTCTACGGATCTCATAATGGCTTGAGATTAGAGAATGAAAACCCATATTATGGGCATAGCAGATCTGTCAGCGCAGTCGCAAGTAACATGGAAGCACCACACGGTCTTCCTATTCAACCACCTTAATACTCACTAAAAGTAATCACCCATCTTGTTAAATTGCAATGCTAGCTTTCCTAACAGCCTGAATTGCTTCATTCTGTCTTATTAACTCCATCTTGTATTTATGTTAATGAAATAAAGGAATATGAGGTTTCCAGACGTTTAAACTTCTTATGAAACTGATTTGCATAATGGAAGTGCCTTAGCCTTTGAAATAAAATATCTTGCAATATTAGTTTTTTCTTTTCATTCCTGCTTCCCTTTCCGCAGCTTGACCTGAAGGACATTTTTTGCTGATCGAATGTGGTTTTCAAGAGCAAGTGTCGCAAGGGATGGAATTGGAGCCAGAAGATTTATTACCAAAATAGCACCTTTTGGGACTGCTATGGGTGCTACGGAGACGGAGGGACTCCGCTATGGTTAGCTCCATCCATCCTCTACGTTACTGAATCTCTGTGTAGGCCTCTCTACGTAGGTTTTACAGTATTAAAAGGGACAACCTCTTGGTCGAACATTTTGCCCAGGGGCGTAGCTATAGAGGAAGCGGCTGCTTTGGTGCCCAAACTCAGAAGGGGTCCATCCAGGAGGAGGACTAAGAGATTTTATTGTCAGGGCCCCCTCAACAGTATCGTCTGAGAGAGCGATTTTGACTAGCCACAGGAGTGGGGGTTGCACGGGAGGAGGGAGATTGCAAAGATGTTCCTGGGGGAACGGGCCCTGTTCAAAAATTTCCTGTGGGGCCCAGTCATTTCTAGTTACGCCACTGATTTAGCAGATTTCCCCAAGTCCTACTCTCAACACCCCCAGCAAATAGCTGGATTTAAAAGGTGTTATTTGAGGGCATCATGCATCCTCCAAAACGGAAACCACAACCCTAAACCAGCAATTCTTCTCAGGATCATGAAATTCCCAGCAATCAGAAATTAGAAAGGGATGGCAAATTCCAGAAATATACTATCACTTCTGTGGTGGGAAAACCCTTTTAGGAGGTAAAGCAGGTCAGGGGTGCATCAAGCCTTCCTGCTGCTTGAGGCGAAAACTTAAATGTTCCCGCTCCCCCAATGCCAATTTCTTAATCTAACCCCTTTGCTACAATGAAAGAACTCATTGCCCATGGCCCTCCTGCTGGCCCCTCTTGCTCCTACCTGGTGCTGCCTGAGGCAATCTCCTCACCTGGCCACATTGGTGGTGTACCCCTGGGTGAAACCCAAAGAGATGGTAACAAAGACTATAACAAGTTCTAAGTATCTTATACTTTTGCTATAAATTATCATACCTCCCAGTACTTGAATCCCAAATAATCCCTGCCCTATTATGCCCATAATAGCCTAAAAACCAGGGCTGTGTGACCTTCATTGTCAGGATCATAAAGATCCTAGCAATCAGAAATTAGAAATTGATGGCATATTTTAGAAATCTACCATCACTTCTGTGGTGGGAAAACTCTTTTAGGAGGTAAACCAGATCAGGTGTGAATGAAGACCCTAACAAGTTATTTTATGCTTTTGCTTTAGGTTATCATACCTCCCAGCACTTGAATACCAAATACGCCCTTCTCTATTATGCCCAAGAATCGCCCAATAACTCATACAGAATGCCTCTTTTTATGAAAATTTTCATAAGTCCAAGTCTTTTTGATGCCCAGTCCATGGGCCGCTGCGGGAAACATGGCAGATACAGGTAACCTTTCTCTTCTTTATATGCCCCCATCATTAGGGTCCATCTCAATATCATGAAAATGGATATGGTGAAAGTGTGTCCATTAGGACATCACTCCGTCTTTCCTAACACATTCATGAGGCTGATATCAAAAGTATTTTCTCAGATCTCAATATTGTTTTCCAAAAAGTTCTGCCTTAATGAGATTGCTATAGTGTGAAAACATTAACTGCTGTTCATACAGCATGGGGCTAGTTTGCAAAGAAATTCCCTGATTTCATTAGTTAGATTACAGCCCGAAAGGTTAAGCTCACAATGAGAAGAAAAACACTCACTTTATCTCGGCATCTCGAGGCGTTCTGTACCAAAGATTTCTATTTTAAACGTTCCTTTGTGCATGATTGGCTGGAGATAAATGTAGTCTCTAGAATTATCGAACACAGACAGATAGCCAATTTTTTTCCCCTGAAACATCATTAAATTGTGTTTTTTTTACAGGATAGAAAACTCTGTTGTCGTCTCTTCCGAGTACAAAGCTGTTCCTCAGAAATCCTGCAGTTCATACAGTCAGAATTCTCAGTTTGTTGTATTATAGAAGCCAATAAAATGAAAATTTAATAATGGAAATATGCAGACGGATCTCACCATGTTTTTTTTTTTTTTTTTTATAATTTACAGTCATTTTAAGCAAACATATGAAGATAAAGACACTCGGAGCATCCTCTCTGCCGACTAGCTAATACCCTAGTGCCATGCATTACTAGTAAGCTCTAAAGGAGGAAGCTATTCTGCAAGCTGAGCGAGAAACCTAATAGAACGCATAGAAAATGGCCTTGTGATTTACGGTAGGCCTTTTGGGCTTAAAGAGTCACTGTACTTTCAAACAATTTCATTTCATTTAATAGAGAATAGCGTAAATAGCAAATTTCAAAATAACTTTATTTAAAAAATATGCCTGCATTCACCTAAAAAAAGCTGTAAAGTCATGGCCACTTGGGGTCTCACTGCCATCTAATTTACAGTCCAATGCCTGTTGTCAGGCAAGATCCACCCCTGATAACAGAGACAACATGGCTCAGAGGAAATGGCGCAGTTCAGAGCTAGATGAACTCCTAAACCTGATATAAGAGCTGCTTCTACACATCTTTTGAAGATTATAGGAGCGTCCTGTGTGTCTCTAAGTGTGATTCCCCCCTTCTTCTCTGTTCTGTGAGCTCTGGAGCTGAAAAAAAGTATAATGGGAAGTAAGGGAAAGGATGTAACAGAAGGAAGACACCCCCTGCTTCTTAGAGAAATGTATCTAGCTGTGCAGCTGAAACAGGGAATAATATGACTGAAAATGACATTAGGGAAGCCCAAAAAGACCAGTTCCTTTGATTATCTGGCTGATGCTTGGCCAGTGTAAAGGGGCCTTTAGACGTCAATGTTCCTGCCAAGTCCATGTGTCTGATACAGATTGACCCTGTGGAAGCTGGGGCTTGAGATTAAAGACCAACAGAAAAGGCAAGCTTTGATCCAGCTTTCATGGTATAGGAATAAAAAATCCACAGTATACTGATATGTGGTTAAAAATCCACTCCAGTTAGACAAAGACAACGCTTTTCTGACACTTCACTTGTCCTTAATCATTTTACTTTTATACCTTGATAGCTGGGTCAAGTTTTCAGTTTCACTAAGAGAATTCTTATGCCTGATGAAATTGCTGGTGAAAAAATTAGATCTGGGCCCCTTACACATAGACTGTTCAGTCACTCAATGGAAGACAGAACAATCTGTTCCACTGTTAGCTACCGCTAGCCATATTTTCTCCAAAAATAAAATAGCGCCGCACAGTAGAATACAGTCGTGTCAGTTTCTTTCTGCTAGGAAATAAAGGAAATAACACTGTATATATAAACATCAATGAAAAATTCCATATAATGCCAATATAAAGCTTCATACAGTGTCAATATGATAACATCAACATTCCTAATGTAGTAGTATATAACAGTGCCAAGATAAAAGTGTCACATTGGGAAAAGATCTTATGGAAAAAGGAGTTAAAATAGATATTTACTTTGCAGTCTCTACAACTGCAAGGCTTAAATATAGAATTTAATGTTAGTGATATTTGATGAATGGCTTCTGCTTGTTCCCCTCAGTGTACGGTTGATTTAAAGAGCATTTATTAGTGGTTTTATTATGTTTTTAAATAAAAGGTTGAGTTATGGATTGCACCTTATGACATGAGATATTTACATTTTGACTGTTGTTTTTTTGTATAGGTGGCGGACAGATGTGGCGGAGGTTCGGCACCTTCAATTTGGAATTCTGGGAAGGAAATACAGCATGCAGCGTCAAGAGTGTTATTTTTTATTATTATTATATTTTTTTTATTAGGGGTGACCGCTATATAATATTATTAAATTGTAGCCTCCACTATGGCTCACTTGGATTACCATTCACAATAGGTAATTTTCACAGCATATCTACTCCCCCTCCCTGCACAATGACCTCTGCATAAGTAACTGAAAATACATAGGCCCGTGTGGCAGCTGTAAAAGCATATCTGTAAATGCTGTTAACAGCGGCTCAGGCAAGATGATCCCCCACCCCACGCTTTATAATCAGGAAATAGAATGATGATGTTAACTGGCAAAATAATATGATAGGTGACACATTCCCTTTAAGGACGCTTACTCTCTTTACTAGCTGCACATGCTTTGACAGTGATAGTTAGTTACACCACTGGTAAAAGGAATGCAAATATAATAGAGAAGCAGAATAAATTACAGAATCTCTTCTGGAATCACGGTCCGACTCCAGTAAGGAGAAAGAAGTGCTGCTTTCCATCGCTAAAGTCAATAATTGAAATCTATTCAGTCACTGTGTTAGCACAGAGGAATCATCATTGTATTTAGCATACAATAGCATGACATCTAGACTGCCATAGAAAACCAGCTAATAAAACCTATATTTTTTTTATATTTTACCAGTCAACTGGTGAAAGTCAACATTCCCTCCTGAAAAATCGGCTGATAAATTATATTAATGGCTCTATGTGGGCGACGTAGCGATCAAGCTATATCCTGCTAAATGGGCTGATTCTTTAGTCTACAGCAGCAGCCGAAAAGAAGAGATTCAGACAAAAAACAATACCGCATGCAACGGCACGGGCTGAATTTTAATTTCGCAAATGGTACAATAAAGTGTGTGAAACAGAGCTGAGCGGGGATATTGTGCACATATACAATGCACAACACTGGCTTAACTGTGCATACTACACAATTGACATTAGACATATTGAGCAATGGTAGTGTTACAGAGGCAGCTCGCGCTGTTCTGCTTACCTCGCCCTGCAGCACGGAACCGTTTACCACTATCTGTCTGTTCGCCAGGTCTGCTTAGTCCCTCTACGCAGGGTGGCGCGTTTTCCTTCTGGCTCTTGAAGGGGCAGCGCATGCACCCTAATCTTCACAAGCTAATGGCTGGTAATTTTAGGGTATTTAAGGCACCTTTCTCTCTTTTGGGAAGATGCCTGAGCAATAGGTGTTCTAGTGTGCTAGTATCCTGTAAAGGTATCTGTTCTATTGTCTGTCAATATACTGACTTTCTGCCTGATTACTGGATTTTCTCTTCTTCATGACTTGACCTGTGCCTGACCTCCATATTGACCTTTTGCTGCCTGCCCCGACCTCGAACCATTTGCCTGGCCTGACCCCAGCCTGTCTTTGACTAAAATTCTGCCTGACTTTTCCATGCCTCACTTTGGTGTCTCTGAACGCTGTAGATCAATTGTCAATCATACAGAGACTACTCTAGAAGGTAGAGGCCTTGTGTTTCCCCTGCAGCAAAGTCTAGATCCATGTACAGGGGTTAAAGGGTGTATACCAGGGGACAGCCAGGGTAACGCCCTTAGGATTAGCCCAATGTAAAATCATTGACACAATGGTTTCACACCCACTGCTCTAACAGTAGGATAATCCAAGATTATTATAAGATGTTAGCGACTCTATGTGTTCCACTCTTTATTTCCTCTAGCACACCATGAATGTTTTCTTTGTATCTGGAGCCAAATACGGGAACTCTGTTTATCATAATGGGCAAAGCAATTCATCGAATGACTAACTTGCCAGATTTAATTCATCTCCCTTATGGGAAATGATCTTTCTCTCTTATAATGATATCTGCTTTCCTTCTTTTATTGACAGAAGGTTTCTGTACTGTACTGTCTCCAGGATCAGCTGCCTGCATGTTTTAAGGACTCAGTACAGCTGCCCTACTGACTAAATTTATGGTATGGAATGTACAAGGATGATGATGGCTTCACTTAGGGCAAAGATTTAGGTGCCCAAGCTCCGTTTTTAAATCATACTTGACAGCTCTCTCAGAACCTCTGAGAGGCTCCCGAAAAAAGGGGTGACCTGCCGGACTCCCAGACCCGCTGAAAATCTTCTGGGTATCATATGCTTTACATCATATGCAGCACCAAGATACTGTGTCATCAAACTTACACCCGGCTCCCATATGTGCTCTGCGGAGGCGTGATACATCACCAAAAGGGGCGTGTTGCCTCAAGAAAGGAGTGCATCCTATGAGGGAATGCACAGCACACTACTGTTTCCAGCAGGCCAATAGTAAAAAGTTTGCAAGTATGATCTAAACAAAGAACAGAAGCTAGATTGTTCTTCCCTGACACCCACTGCACATACCCGTTGCCTGCCTCATTACAGAACCACCAATTGCAGTTATTACACCACTGTTCCAGATTTTCATTGACCCTGATATACATTTGTATTGACAAAAATATACTTATAATCCTTGTCTTTTACCTCTCTACCTGTGTAAGAATCACAAATTCTAGAAATGCTGTTTATGAACCAAGAAAATTTGGATGAACAATGCAGTAGATGCTTCACTGAAGGTCAATAAAAAGCAACAATAAAGGCACTTTATTAAAATATTGTACAAAAAACTAAGCAGCATTTCATCATAACTGATCACTTATTATTAGTGGAAAAGACCAATTATTGTGACACTGGATGATAAAATAAAAATGAAAGGGGTTGTTCAGGATTTTTTTTTTTTACCCCCTTCCAACCTGTTCCCCACCATTCCGGCTCGGTGGATCCTGAGTTGTCTTCACTGGACTTCCAGTCCCTGCCTTTCTATTTCTCCACGGACAGGGTCATGTGCACTTCTGCAGCCAATAACTGATCTCTGCAGTGACATGTCCCCAAATGGCATATCACTGCTGGGTCACATGCCGCTTAGGAACACTTCACTGGTGGGACCAGTCATTGGGTTATCCAGTGCATAAGGAAGTTTAAAGACAGGGACCAGAAACCAAGTGAAGACAGCCCGGCAGCCACTGAGCTCGAATGGAGAGGGTATTCTATACCAACATCATTGGGTTAATACATTTTATAAGCGGCCATTTTTTTTTCATGAAGAGCATCCAAAGCCTGCAGATCTTTTGAATATCTGGCAATTATTTTTCCAGTAATTATGGGAATATACAAGAAGAGCCAGAACAAGGCTTTTATTAACAGGGACAAAAATTCAGCTTACCTCCTGAGCTCTAGATATCCTGCCCCTCTCTTGTTAGTATCTCCTGGCGCCCAGCACCAGTTGTACAGTTGCCTATTTACTACCCTAAATCCTAAATACCGTATGAGAGTGGCTCAATGGTTAACACCGCCTTGGCAAGTGTAGGTCATTTTTTCCAGAATTATAAAAAACAATAAAAAACAAAAACACATACATTTACTTTTGGACACATAAAGCCTTAAAGTAAAGTGCAAGTCTCCATAGAAGTGTTGCTGGAGATGCACTGGGCATCATAACAACAATAACCCCTGATCTGCTGGCTGTGCCTCCCACTGTCAGATGTAAACACCCAGCGGGTGACAAGAAGGTGAGCAATATTGGAGGTACCACTTAATACACAGCTGGTGTCCATTTCCCGATGCTTTAGTGGTGCAGTCTCCTTCTGTATAACTACCTGCCCGTGAAAATGTGTAGTGCGCTGGAACAAGGGGACTTTGGACTATGGAAGTCTGTGGACATTTGCCCCCTATTTCTACTATGCCAAGCCATCAACTCACTACTTTAGTGCACTTGGAAGGGTTAACTTGTACTGTGATTTATGCTGTTGTTTATACTTATACAGTTTTATATTGCTGAACTGCATTTATATATTTATTGTAATGTCTTCATTTGCACTGTTATTACACTATAGCTGTATTGCACTGTGGAAGGGTTAATGCACATCCAGCTAAGGCTACTTTCACACTCGCGTTTGGTGCGGATCCGTCATGGATCTACACAGACGGATCCGTTTAGATAATACAACCGTCTGCATCCGTTCAGAACGGATCCGTTTGTATTATGTTTAACATAGCAAAGACGGATCCGTCTTGAACACCATTGAAAGTAAATGGAGGACGGATCCGTTTTCTATTGTGCCAGATTGTGTCATAAAAAAAAACGGATCCGTCCCCATTGACGTTTTGGTGTCCGCCTCTAAAGCGAAATGGAGACGGAACGGAGGCAAACTGATGCATTCCATGAGCGGATCCTTATCCATTCAGAATGCATTAGGGCCAAACTGATCCGTTTTGGACCGCCTGTGAGAGCCCTGAACGGATCTAAAAAACGGAATGCCAAAACATCAGTGTGAAAGTAGCCTAATACTGAGAGACTGTGGGACTTTCTATCTATGCACGGAGAAGTTAGAAATCTTCCACTGGTACTCTAAGGGTCTATGCAAAGAGGGAAAACCAGACACACTGACCTTATGACTGTCTGGTTTATCTCTGTTGTTTATATCTGTAGACTTGTTTATGTCTGGATAAGGCTACTTTCACACTTGCGGCAAAGTGATCCGGCAAGCAGTTCCGTCGCTGGAACTGCCTGCTGGGTCCGGCAAAACGTATGTAAACTGATGGCATTTGTAAGACTGATCAGGATCCTGATCAGTCGTAAAAATGCCTGATCAGTCAGAAAAATGCATTGAAATACGGTATTTATTCTTTTCACCTTTTTTTCGGTCTGCGGATCCGACATTCCGGTATTTTGAATGACGGATGCGGCTCTAATACATTCCTATGGAAAAAAAATCCTGATCCGGAATTCAGGCAAGTCTTCAGTTTTTTTTTGCCGGAGATAAAACCGTAGCATGCTGCGGTTTTATCTTTTGCCTGATCAGTCAAAATGACTGAACTGAAGACATTCTGATGCATCCTGAATGGATTACTCTCCATTCAGAATGCATGGGGATATAACTGATCAGTTCTTTTTCGGCATTGAGCCCCTAGGACGGAACTCAGCGCAGGAAAAGAAAAACGCTAGTGTGAAAGTACCCTAAACTGTTTAGTCATTCCCATAAAGTTGTTTTGAAACTCTATATGTCTATGACAGACTGAAATTGCAACATTATTTCTGTTTAGACTGGGATTTTCCCTGCGACCCTCCCAATAGAAGATTCTAGTTAAGTTACAAACTGTACAGTTGCAAGAAAAAGTATGTGAACCCTTTGGAATGATATGGATTTCTGCACAAATTGGTCATAAAATGTGACCTGATCTTCATCTAAGTCACAACAATAGACAATCACAGTCTATTTATTGAACACACCATGTAAACATTCATTCACAGTGCAGGTGGAAAAAGTATGTGAACCCCTAGACTAATGACATCTCCAAGAGCTAATTGGAGTGAGGTGTCAGCCAACTGGAGTCCAATCAATGAGATGAGATTGGAGGTGTTGGTTACAGCTGCCCTGCCCTATAAAAAACACACACCAGTTCTGGGTTTGCTTTTCACAAGAAGCATTGCCTGATGTGAATGATGCCTCGCACAAAAAAGCTGGAAAGGGTTATATAAGTGTCTCCAAAAGCCTTGCTGTTCATCAGTCCACGTTAAGACAAATTGTCTATAAATAGAGAAGGTTCAGCACTGCTGCTCCTCTCCCTAGGAGTGGCCGTCCTGTAAAGATGACTGCAAGAGCACAGCGCAGACTGCTCAATGAGGTGAAGAAGAATCCTAGAGTGTCAGCTAAAGACTTACAAAAGTCTCTGGCATATGCTAACATCCCTGTTAGCGAATCTACGATATGTAAAATACTAAACAAGAATGGATTTCATGGGAGGATACCACAGAGGAAGCCACTGCTGTCCAAAAAAACCATTGCTGCACGTTTACAGTTTTCACAAGAGCACCTGGATGTTCCACAGCAGTACTGGCAAAATATTCTGTGGACAGATGAAACCAAAGTTGAGTTGTTTGGAAGAAACACACAACACTATGTGTGGAGAAAAAGAGGCACAGCACACCAACATCAAAACCTCATCCCAACTGTGAAGTATGGTGGTGGGGGCATCATGGTTCAGGGCTGCTTTGCTGCGTCAGGGCCTACACTGTTTGCGATCATCAAAGGAAAAATGAATTCCCAAGTTTATCAAGACATTTTGCAGGAGAACTTAAGGCCATCTGTCCACCAGCTGAAGCTCAACAGAAGATGAGTGTTGCAACAGAACAACGACCCAAAGCATAGAAGTAAATCAGCAACAGAATGGCTTAAACAGAAGAAAATACGCCTTCTGGAGTGGCCCAGTCAGAGTCCTGACCTCAACCCGATTGAGATGCTGTGGCATGACCTCAAGAAAGCGATTCACACCAGACATCCCAAGAATATTGCTGAACAGAAACAGGAAAGAGGAATGGTCAAGAATTACTCCTGACCGTTGTGCACATCTGATCTGCAACTACAGGAAACGTTTGGTTGAAGTTATTGCTGCCAAAGGAGGTTCAACCAGTAATTAAATCCAAGGGTTCACATACTTTTTCCACCTGCACTTTGAATGTTTACATGGTGTGTTCAATAAAAACATGGTAACATTTAATTATTTGTGTGTTATTAGTTTAAAGAGGACCTTTCACCTGTATAAACTATGTTAACTGAGTATGCTGCCATATAGAGCGGCGCCCCCGGGGATCTCACTGCACTTACTATTATCCCCGGGCGCCGCTCCGTTCTCCCGTTATAGGCTCCGGTACCTTTGCTTTTTAAGTTATAGTAGGCGGGTCTCCCTTGTCCTGTGGGCGTCTCCTTCTCCTAGGCTGCAGCGCTGGCCAATCGCAGTGCACAGCTCACAGCCTGGGAGAAAAAAACCTCCCAGGCTGTGAGCTCTGTGCTGCGATTGGCCAGCGCTGCAGCCTAGGAGAAGGAGACGCCCACAGGACAAGGGAAGACACCGCCTACTATAACTTAGTGAGAGAAGATACCGGAGGGCATAACGGGAGAACGGAGCGGCGCCCGGGGATAATAGTAAGTGCAGTGAGATCCCCGGGCGCCGCTCTATATGGCAGCATACTTAGTTAACATAGTTTATACAGGTGAAAGGTCCTCTTTAAGCAGACTGTGATTGTCTATTGTTGTGACTTAGATGAAGATCAGGTCACATTTTATGACCAATTTGTGCAGAAATCCATATCATTCCAAAGGGTTCACATAATTTTTCTTGCAACTGTATATAAGGAAAGCAGTCAGAGCTCCTAATTGCCTGCAAAAAAGGACCACTGTTTAGTAGAAGAGACTCTGCCAGACTGCACGAGTGACCAGAAGAAGACACTGAGATGGGGATACTGTGCCACAGTCCCTGGGTCACCAACCCTTTGACCAGAGGGCAGCTGGACAACTGAGCCACAGACACTGAGCCACCAGCCTTTGGTCAGGCTACCAGCCTTCTGAGAGAGAGGGACAGCTAGCTCAGGCTTTTCCTCAGCACAGAACCATGGGAGGAGACTGGAGAAGCCAGCTCAGTGCATTGCCTGTATTGTTTTGCCCTTGAGTTCCTCCAGTAAAGAAGCACACTAGTTTACTGCAAACCTTGACTCTCTGGACTTATTTTCCATTGGGGTGCCTCACGCCTTACTATCCCTTCTGGAGAACAGCAACATGTGGTGGTACCTCAACAGGTACCCAGTGTAGCATTGGGACCGACTGCCCCAAACCCAACCACTGCAAATGCATCCTATATACTGATACAAGACTAGTCCTAAGCAGTGTAGTGCACAATCCCTGTCAATATTAAAGGGCACGTCTATGTCCTTGATTGCCTGGGTCACCAGAACTTGTACCTCTGATGCCACATTTTGTGCCCAAACCCTATTGCACAGGCTATAGCTAAATTCTCTAGTTAATTGAATGTAGTGGGTTATTTCGGCAACTGTCTGGGAGTGTTACATAGAGAACTTCATTGTTATTGGGGCACTGCATGACTGTATTAATCTATATGATATAACATAAGAGTTAGCAATGGTATTAGAGCACTTTGGATGCAGCTTGAATTTTTACAAAATTTGGGTCAAATTAGATTTGTTTAGAATCGATTCGGTCGTCTCCAATCGTTGTGTTCAGTGTTCAGCATGGATAATACACAAGGCCTTACAAAGCTCCAGTATCTCCCCTTAATAACACACCCGGCATGATCCAAATCATGGTCAATTTGGTTGCTGTGTCATACGGACTATAACAATAGGGATAATAATAGATTGATTAAGAAGCCATCCTCTTTCTCCCCGGGAGAGCACAGTTTTTCCAGTAGAACCAAATCTATTCCTAAGAAACATTTTCTCCCAGCCTGCTGACTTGGTCAGATTTCCTCTCATTTTTCCTCTCGTGCTGCAGTCTGAGCCTCTGTCTTATCCCCCCCCCCTTTACCGAGGCGCAAAGGTCTCGCCTGCTGTGCGTGTCATGGACGTGAGGAGAGATGTTTGGCTTTATTTGTTTTTAGACGTGCGTTCTGCAACTTAATGAGCCACAAGCGGCCGCGTGTTGTAATACGTAACTGGGCTGTCTCCAATGCAGAACGTCCTATTATATCACCGTAATTATGACAGGCTCCATGATAACAATTCCACACCATTGAGTCTTCAAGCGTATGCAAGCGCTGTAACACGCTATCATTCAGGCTCGCAACCTCTTCTCAGACAAATGATAAAGACTTATATTTGTAAATGGAGAACATTCTTTTTCCTTATCAAACCCATTGTGATTATTTTTTTCTCCAAAACATTCAAGGACAAGCATGGTCACCAAACATATTGGCCCTCTCGGCGTGTTGTATAAATGCTTACCTCAAGAAGAAAACCCTTGTCTGTCTTCACTATAAAAGAGGTTGTCCAAGTTAGACATTTATGGCATAGTGATAAAATATGCTATAAATGTCCAATAGGTGCAGGTCCCCCTAGCACGAATAAAGAGCAGGCTGAGCATGCATGGCATTCCCTCGATTCACTGCTAAGGGACTTACAAAAATAGTATTATGAGCATGGTCAGCTATTTTCAGAAGTCCCATAGCAGTGAATAGAGAGGACACCATGCATGCGAGGTCACCCCACCCCACTATTCAGGGCTATGGGATCACCAAAAACAACCAAGCCAATGCTTAGCTATTTTCGGAAGACCCATGGCAATGGGTAATGTCTTGTCCTTCATTCATGTTGGGGCTCAGTTCTTGAGATAGGAATAAGACCCAGAGGTGGGACCAGCACCTATTGCATACCTCCCAACTTTTTGGATGGTCAAAGAGGGACACTTATGGTTTATTATGTGAAAGGTCCACTTTTCCTGCATATTTATATGCTTCAATAGCTATTTTTTTTTTTTTTTTACACAATAGCGCAAAAAATTTCAGAATATAAAGATTTCTAAAATCAAAATTACATCAAATAAGGAAATGCAAGGTGGGCTTTAATATATAGATAGGAACCAGGGAAACACATTCTGGATCAATATTGTAAATGTAATAATGCAAAACTATACCTCAGATCAAAAAGAGGGACATTTAAGGACCAAAATGGACAGAGGGTCTTGGGTCAAAAAGAGGGACTTTCCCCTCCAAAAGAGGGACACTTGGGAGGTATGCTATTGAAGAACATTTATGGCATATCCTAGATGGGGTCCTCCACTCCCCTCGTTTTAATCCAAAACAGAGACCTACTCTATAAGGGTTGGTTCCATTCTGGTAGACTCAAACTGTACAATTCATCTGCATGGCCGCTATGTCCCATGCATGCATTTTTGTTGAGGGTGTCAGGGGTTGGACCCATGGCTGATTGCAGCAAGGGCTCCAAAATAAATGAGGTTGTCCCTTATCAGAAACACCCTATGCATAGAGAAACTGATATTGGAAACATTTGAGGGAATTTATTAAGGCATCTCCTCTGAAGGATTTTACTGTGAAGGGGAAAGAGCAGCCTGCAGTACATGTGAAAAGATGTAGACTCCATAAGACAAACGAATAAAAACTTTCCTACTGTAAAAATGTTGTTTTAGGACAAATTAGTACAATGCAGTAGAAAAAAAATGTCCCTAAAGATGTATATAGTCTTTCACGGGCATCTGTCAGCAGATTTGTACCTATGACACTGGCTGACCTGTTACATGTGCGCTTGGCAGCTGAAGGCATCCGTGTTGGTCCCATGTTCATATGTGCCCGCATTGCTGAGATAAATGATGTTTTATTTATGCAAATGAGCCTATAGGAGCATTGCCATTGCAGAGAGAGCTGAGCCCGTTGCTCCTAGAGGCTCATTTGCATATATTAAAACATCGTTTTTCTCAGCAATGCGGGCAGATATGAACATGGGACCAACACAGATGCCTTCAGCTGCCAAGTGCACATGTAACAGGTCAGCCAGTGTCATAGGTACAGATCTGCTGACAGATGCCCTTTAAGTGTGCATGAGTGTGTATAGAGATATCTATGAATCACTGAGTAAGTGAGTACACTGGACTCCTGAACCAAGGAAGAGCAGGAATTTAAAGGAATAAAATACAAGTTCTACAGAATATTTCCCTACAGCAACTCCTGCTGTATAACACGCTGCCTGTAAATTGGACACCATGTCCATGGTGACAAGTTACCTTTAATTCACGGAAATTTATCCCTCCTTATAATGTTATTGCTGAACCAGTAAAACAAAATGAGTGTAATGATGCCTGTGGAGGCCTGAAACCACTAAGCAGTTATACTCTGCCTTGTTCTGCCCCATGTTTAACCCTTTGGTGTGCCAGGGCACTTATGCAAAGTACCATATGCTGCACCAAGCCAGTTTGAGACATCAAGGCTCCCAGCCCAATTTCGACAACCAGACTTGGCTACATCTGTCCCTTTGAATTTGCTTCCAAAGGGCCAACGTTTTAATCCTAAATCCTTTAATACAAGTACAGCATACGCTGGAATATTTCCTCCCTCGGTGTAAATAACCCTTTCTCTGATGTAGGAATGTTCTTCCAGGCTGCGTACCAGCATAAATCACAAGATAAATTGCTCTCCTATTTCTCTAGTCTTTTTTTTTTTAATGTGGTTGTGAGCGATCTCTCTTGGAGAACGTGTGGTGGGTTCACAAGCAGACTATGCTTCTGGAATATGAAGCTCTCTGATTGGAAAATGCATTCTCCAATATACTTCTCAGCAGAAAGAAGAACTTTGGGAAATCTTTTCTTTTTCTTGACCGGTAATTCATAAAGTTCAGCGGAGGGAAGTCTCATTGGAGTTCATCTATAGAAATGTATCCAACAGAAGGATTCAGCAAAAACAAACCCCACTGGAGCACCAAGCTATTTATTGCTCTTTTTTTTTTTTTTGAGTCGAGGTTGAATTGTTTAGGATCATATTACAATGTATAGTCCAGTCTATCCAAACAACCCACTGACTACATGATGGAAAGAAGAATTAACTTCCTTAAGAATAAAACTATTGGATATGTTGAAATCAAACATGCCTATCCTTCTGTTGCTGCCATCTGCCATCTGTGGAGAGTTGAGAGGCACCATTCACATTAGATGGTCACCCAGTCCTGCCCGGTTTGGCCGACGTTCATCTACTGTGTATAGGCTACTTCACAGTAATGCTCTATAAAAGATGATAGAGTAACTCTCCTGGTTATCTTCTGGACCATCACTGGATAATCTGCTCTTTGCTCTACAATAATAAAAGGATTATTTCACTATGAGGCCTGTTTTTTTTTTTTACTCCCAAACACCAGATCAGTCTTAACTGGCAGTTACACCAACCTAGAGGTATAACTTAAAGGGGTTGTCCACTATTGGGGCCTTTCGGCCAGACCCCGACCTGACGAGGGAACCATACTTATCTAAAACCCTCTACTGGATTCCAGCTCCTTCAGTCCAGTCCTATTTGTCAACACCCAGATTGACAAGGTTCTGACCAGCCACAACAATGGGTCATGTGACACATGGGGCACACATCACTGCTGCAGCATCACATGGGTCAGAACAGATGTTGACCCACGGGACGAGAGCACGTCAGTGGGAGCAGAAAACCGAAAGAGCTGGAAACCAGTAGAGGGGAGCAGGTAAGTATGCTTCCATCTGAGGGTTGTCCACCTCTGGGGCCTTTCGGCCAGACCCTCACCTGAGGAGGAAAGCATACTAATCTGAAACCTGCTGTTGGATTCCAGCTCCTTTGTTCCCCCGGTGCCACTGATGTGCTCCGGTCCTGTGTGTCTACATCCAAGTTGATAAGGTTCATGTGTGTCGCTGCAGCCAATGACCGGTTGCAGCAGTGATATATCCCCCCCCCCAAGCGTCACGTCAATGGGTCATGTGACACATGGGGGACATATCAGTGTGGAGCATCACATGTATCAGAAAGGATGTTGACCCACGGACAAGAGCACATCGGTAGAAGACCGAAAGATCTGGAACCCGGTAGAGGGGAGCAGGTAAGTATGCTTGCCTCTGAGGGTTTGGCGACGTGGGAGGGATCAACCTACAGGCCCCCGAAGGTGGATAACCCCTTTAAAGCTGCTGGACCCTATACAAGATCTTTAATAGGGCCCAAACCTACCATATGCCATATATAATACAGGTGTTTTCTTATGTGGTCCTTGGTCCCCCTCAAGCACTAAGGCCCACCTGTGCTCTTCCTATAGCCATGTCCCTGCACGAACAATCCTGCATAATTCTATAGGAAGTCTTATGTTACTCTATGAAGTTGTCTCTGACTTGCCTCAAGGGTGGCAAGTTGTAACCATTCATGTTCCAGGTCTTGAGAAGTTGACACCAACTTTCTATAAACACTGACTGACATATACCACTGCAATCTCATGCAGTCACATCCTCCCATAATACTTTTCTCCTTTCATGTTTTTAATATAATAAATAAAGGAAAGTTGGAATGAAAACACACAAATAACGCCACTCTTTATGGAAAGGTATTTGGCCAGTTTAAATTTTTAATGAATGGCTGGAACTCAGTCTGGAGGCTAATTAAATGTAGATTTCTCACAATGGGCAATTTTATGAAACCTGGTTCTCTGAAATTATTGTAATAGATCATATAATTGTATGAGAACGGAGAACATCCAGAAGAATACTCCTTTAATAGTTGGTATTTTCTTTTAGAAGGTTTTTAACTCTTTAATTTCTGTTCTGTCTACAGCAATTCTATTATTATATTCAACCCCACAATTTCAGAAACGGCTTGGTATGTTATAATCATGCAGCGGACCGGACCGCAGGGGCAGTATGTGAGTGCACGATGGGCTGATGGGGGTAGTAGTCGTACTCACAGATTGTGCAGCTCCCTGGGTTGGTGTGCAGTGATGAGGAAGACAGCACTAAATCTTCCGGGGCACTCTCTATTGCAGGGAACACCAGGAACACCAGCCAGATGGAAGGTGAGGTGCCCTTGATGGTAGTGGGTATGCTTAGGGTGCTTTGGTGGCTGGGCCCCTGTGTTCGTGACGCCAGAACCGTAAGGTGCAATTAGGAGATGATGTAGAATAAGGAGACCAAGTTTCTTAACAAACTCCTAGTACTTTACTGAAGCTGATCCAAAGGTCATCAATGTATGCAAAAGTCATTTACAGCAAAGCAGCTTTTACAGTGATTCAGATTAGTTCCCAGAAGTTGCATAAGGAGTAGTTTTCTTGACAATCAATCTTTCTCCCTTGTTTCTCCAGGCTGGAGGGATGTACTATGTCTGCGGTACTGTATAATAATATACTTCTGTATCCTCTCTAGGAATACTATATTCTGACAGATGGCCTTTCTGTCCTTGGTTATGGTGGGCAGCTTGTAGCTTAGAATCTCTCCACCTAATTCAAAGGAAACTAGAGCCTGATAAACAACAGTTACCTTCCTTTGCCAATATTCTCACTCCCTCTCTGAGTTACCTGGTTCCTCTGTAATATTTCTCTTCTATAGGCTGGTACATGGAACTAACTATGGAGTTTGGATAACTCTCCAAAATGGCTGCTGAGGTCAGACATCACACACACTGACCTTCTTCTCCTTCTCCTCTGTACTCTGTGCAGGGCGGAGTCAGCCCTGGGAGGCTTGTTAGAACCTCCCCCTCCCTATGCAACTTTATTGGAACTCCTATACAAGCACAATTTACATGAAACACAATCACAGTATTAAGCAGTGTGTTGCAGGACACTGCAATCATACTTGGCAACTTTTGAAGTTTGGCCTCCAGAAGGTGAGAGGTTGTCAAAATGTTGTCTTTTATAGCCAGGCCTCTTTTGAGTGGTGCTCTGCCCCTTTGTGAGCAGCACGCTGCTCTCTAAAGATACTTTGGTGCTGGGGCCACACCTAATGACGCTGAGTCCTGGTGTCACATACAGTACACGGAGGGCTGTTTTCCAGAACAAAGCATCCCTTCATACTGTATCTAGGAGATTTGGCAACTCTTCCTGGAGTCTAGTCACTCCTTTTTCTGGGCGAGTTGGCAAGTATGGCTGTAACATCTTTTTAGGGCTCACTCTTGGCGAATATGAACCCTTGGGCAGCAACGTGTCCCCTCTCTACCACATTCTCAGCTTGACTACTGTAGTTTAGAGATTGTTTTTCCAGATTACCAAGTGGACCTCTAAGCCCAGGTTAGCCTGATGCTGACACAGGCCCTTGACTTTTTACACCATACTTGCGAACTCTTTGAGGATGTCTGGGAGGCTCCCAAAATAAAAGGGAGACCTTCCAGACTCCTATAGATGACAATTTGACTGAAGAAACTAGCAAGATGCCTCAAGGCTAAATAATGGCCACCATTACAGCACCCAGGGCATCACCCAATCTGCACTGATCCTTTACCACTCTTCCTGTGGTAGTGTTAAACTGACGATACACATTACATGAATTTGGCTAAACCATCAATTTCAGTGGGACCAGCCAACCCTCTAATATGTATGGGGTCATCCCAACAATCCCCTGACAGCAGATGTAGGATAAAGGATTGGGCGGGTGGATTTCAACATGGCCAAAACTTTTGTTCTCAAGGAAGATAAACTGTCTGACAAAGACTTTTTCCAATCTCCATATTAAGAACATACAAACTCTTGAGTGTTTGTGTGTATGGGGATGTTGAAGAACCAGCTACTGGTCCAATGAGCATTGGCCTGATAAGATGTCTTAAGGCTACTTTCACACTAGCGTTCGGAGCGGATCCGTCTGATGTTTCATCAGACGGATCCGCTCCTATAATGCAGACGTTCGCATCCGTTCAGAACGGATCTGTCTGCATTAAAACTTAGAAAATTTTCTCTAAGTGTGAAAGTTGTCTGAGCGGATCCGTTCAGACTTTACATTGTAAGTCAATGGGGAACGGATCCGCTTGAAGATTGAGCCATATGGTGTCATCTTCAAGCGGATCCGTCCCCATTGACTTCCATTATAAGTCTGGACGGATCCGCTCGCCTCCGCACGGCCAGGCGGACACCCGAACGCTGCAAGCAGCGTTCAGGTGTCCGCTCACTGAGCGGAGCGGAGGCTGAGCGCTGGCAGGCGGATGCATTCTCAGTGGATCCGCCTCCACTGAGAATGCATCAGGGCCGGGTGGCTGCGTTCAGGACCGCTCGTGAGCCCCTTCAAACGGAGCTCACGAGCGGACACCTGAACGCAGGTGTGAAAGTAGCCTTATGTGTATGGCCAGTCTTCATTGGCATTCTTCTCATGAATCAGGAGGGTCAGGGTGAGAATTGTTGGAAACTATGCTACAGTGCCCGAGGGACAGGGCGGTTAAGAAAGAATCTAAGCTATTTGGCCTCATGCACATGGCTGTATCTCTATTTCGGTCTGCAAAGTACAGATAGGTTCCCATCAACAGAAAGTGAGATTGTCGTTTGCAAATATGGAAAAAAATAGGACCTGCTCTTTACTTTGCTGAGCGGCCACACAGAGCCACAAAAAATACAGATGTGTGCATGGACCCATAAATATGAATGGGTCAGTGCGTTATCCAAAAATGCAGATAGCACACAGAGGAAAAATACTGTCATTTGCATGAGGCCTTACTTTGCAAAATTTTATCTGTTTTCATCGGTGAGCACTGCTACATCTATAACGTGCGGAATAGCTCTTGAATTATTGTCCATTTGGAAATTAGGTCCATTAAAAATCAGCATCAAAGAGAAGTGGAAAGAATCATGTTACATAAATGATTGCAGTCAGAAAGAAATCCCCATCCAAGGACAGTCAATTCAGAGCAGAATGTCTAAATCTTATAAAAAACACAGTACAATTGTACATTCTGCAAGTGATTCATCCCATAACATCAGAAATGCACTGAAACTATTACACGTCCCTTTACAGTAAGGAAATCAATAGATGTATGTGAAATGGATGTCAGCGGAATAGGAGATTTTCATAGTATATTCTCTGCATTAATGTAGTCATTTCATCCGATTGCTTGATTCAGAAACAGGGTATACATACCATAGAGGCAGACGATATGGCTGCTATGGGAACCTTGGAGAGAGGTGGGCCAGTCTTAGTTGGGGTGGCTTATGCAGGACTTTCCACTACAGAGGAAATGCATTGTTAGCAATGAAAAAGGTGGGACATTGGCCCATAGAACATGGAGTTGGAAACAAATGCCAAACCCTTCTGTCCTGGGTTGCACTTTGCTATGGGGCTGCAGCGTCCCACTAGCTTACGTGGGCACTGCAAAAGCTTGCTTTTGTCATCTGTAATATCATGCTGTATTGTATTATCATGTGAAATCCCTTTTACCAGGCTGTCAGGTGCACTACATGCATTCCACCACTAGATGGGGATAGCACTAGGATATATATACCTCAGTTGAGAGGAGGAGTAGGAGTTGAAGGAGTGAGAGTGTAGCACCTAGCTGTGCTTAATGGAAGTCAATTCAAGGGGAAAAAGAGTGGATAAATACACAAAGGACAACGGCCATTTTATCAGGCTTTAAGGACCATTGGATTCAAGGTGAAGGACTTATTAGCTTCCAGCAGCCTCACCATTAGAGAGCTGGAGAAACAGAACCAGGCAAAGAGCTGAATATCAGTGAGTACATAACTAACTACCCTAGCCTGATACATTACTACCAGCACAGCTTGTTACTGGGATTCATCACATCCAACTTGCATGTGTATCAAAGACTTCTTTATTGCTGGATGTAAACTGTTATCAAGAACCTGGTTATAGTAAAGTTCCCAGTTGGATTTAAACCTGCCTCATTCTTCTAACTTCATACTACTACCACTCTCAACATTTTGCACCATCAAGGTGCTGGTGTCAGGGTCCTAGGTTTCCTGGGTATTAACCATCCTACCATCCAGCTCCGCTCATACGGTGAGGAGTTAGGGTGAGGATTAGTAATGCAATAGGAGGTGACCAGCTCCCTTATCCCAGCCTCTGGCCTGTCCGTCTGCTTTACATTTACGTTTCCCCCACTCTCCACCGTGACAAGGGGGTGCAGAGGTAGCAGTCGCTACTGGGCCCAGGAGCCTGAGGGGGCCCAAAGACCCTTGTGCTGCATAAAAAGACACTGGTATGCAGGTCAAGTTACACATCTGGCTGGAGAAAAGGGGTTAGGTCAAGAATTTGGCATATTGCCGTTTCAATTTTTGCCTCAGGCAACACGAAGGTTATGTGCTTCCCTGCCCCTGGTCACAAAACACTGAGAGAAGGGGGGGGGGGGCAAGCTGAACTCTTGCACCAGGGCCCATGAGCCTTTAGCTACACCCCTGGTAGTTGCCTCTTTGAAATCTCCAGAGGATAGAGATAAGTAGTAGGTGTGTAGATTGAAGGAACAAGTAATTTCCATTTGATATTAAATGACAGGGTGAGCTTTCCCTTTCATCCATTTACATATAATTTCTATGCGTGTAAATCATGCAGGAGCAGAACCCAACATATTGAATGATACTAAAGGAACCGCAGTGCAGATAAATATTTATGAGTTTTTGCAATTGTACCGGAGACTGTGTGCAGTCATTAAGTCATGGATTCCATCTCTTTCTGCATTCAGCTGGTGATTGCAATGACTTGGGTTTTTCAATACATATTAAACCCGCACACGTTCAAGGTACCATTTGAGCTAATGTACATATCAAGCAGAGATTTATACTTGAAAACAGTGGTATCTACCTTTTGGCTTCCAAGCCGTCGCAGAACAAAAATTTCCAGCATGCCACAGGATAAAAACTATAGGGGTTTAAGGGACACATAACACAGTGTTAAAATAGTTGTCTGGCAGAATTTGAGTTTTTTTTATATATGGGTACAGAATTGGTTAAAAAAAGAGAAGCATTGCTCACCTCACTGATTCCTTGTCACTGCCATTCTGGCCCTGCTGCTCTCTACTTCCTGGTTCAGGCTTGACACAGAGGAAATAGTAGGAGGCGTCTGCTCAGTCAATCCCTGACCCATGTTGACCAGTGATTGGCTGGGCGGGCATCTCTAGGATTTTCCTGCATGTCGACCAGGAAGTGG
Organism: Bufo bufo; assembly: GCF_905171765.1. Classification (NCBI taxonomy): domain Eukaryota; kingdom Metazoa; phylum Chordata; class Amphibia; order Anura; family Bufonidae; genus Bufo; species Bufo bufo. The sequence goes on from NC_053395.1 coordinate 34,591,272, forward strand.
AGAGCAGCAGAGGTCAGAACAGCAGAGGCAGGAACAGCAGAGGCAGGAAATCAGTGAGGTGAGCAATGCTTCTTTTCTAATGATGTATCATTTCAATGTTGGGAGGTATGATATAATGAATGTCCAAAAAATGTAATAAAAAATTATGGCCTACGTGGAATATGGGGATGACAGGTTCATAATATTTTGAAAGCCGTGAAATAACTGGTCTTCAGAGGCAAAGCTCCTGGGTCTCAATGCAAAATTTTCATGAGGGCTTCCAAAATGAGCCCTTTATAAAACATTTGTCTTTATCTTTGGCAGAGGCGCAATTGGGATCCCTTGGTCACCAAGATCCAGGTGCAGATACTATCTTTGCACCCCAAAAACTACACTCACGCTACTATCACAACAAGCAACAGTGCAGGGGTAAAGCTATAAGGCTAGGGTTACACGTTTGTGGTCACATTGCATAAGATCACAATACAGCACTACTACATCAGACCTAATGATAGTGAATGTGGTCGCTGCTGAAACCATGACACAGCGGTCGGCAGAAATCCAAATCTGGTGGATTTCTGCGTGACCACATTCACTACCATTAGGTGCGAGTGGCAGCCCAACATTCTCAATCTTAACTTTGGGTAGCAATAAGTTGCCGTGTAGCCGTAGCCTTAAAGGGATATTTCCATCACAATGATCACTGTTCAATCTGTTAATGATGTGCCAGTGATGATTTTTGTTAAAATAGTGTATTGGCAAATTCCCACCCTTCTTGATAAAATTCTTTCCCTCCTACCTCATTGTTGTCATATGGTATCCCATAGATACGGCCACCGCTCGCCTCCTGAATTAATGGGCCACGCTTGCTTAGAAGACACTTTATTTTCACCTAGCCGGCCGCTCATTGCAGTCCAGAACGCGCACGCTGCCGCCCATGCGCAAGGCTTATTTCTTCAGTGCCGCGTCTCATACAGAGCCGCACATGCCCTGTATGCAGCGTGGCTCTGTATGAGACGCGGCACTAAAGAAATAAGCTTTGCGCATGCGCGACAGCGTGAGCTTTCAGGACTGCAATGAGCGGCCGGCTGGGTGAAAAAAAATGTCTTCTGTGCAAGCGAGGCCTAGGGATTCGGGAGAGAAGCGGTGGCCATAGGAGACACATGAACGAGCACGCAAGGAGTGTGATGTCAGAAAGAGGCATGGCAGGGCTTCACTCAAACTGCCTAAGCCCGCCCAGCCTTAGAAGCATGAATCCTGGAAGTGCACAGCAGAGCTGGCTGCAGGTGAGGATGAATTAGCAAGATGGGAAAACCCCTTTAAAAGGGGTTGGCCCATCTGGGACATTGCTATGCTATGGCATATTGCTAGAATGTGCCATCAATGTCAGATAGGTGTGGGTCCCACCTCTTAGACCCACTGCTATCTAGAGAATGGGGCCCCCGAAGAGAAGAAGAACACACTGCGCATGTTTGGCGGGCTCTCCATTCATCATGATGGGCCATCGATGGCATATGGCTACGATATGCAATCAATATAAAATAAGTGCAGGTCCCACCTTTGGGACCTGCTCCTATCTCCAGAACGAAGTGAACAGAAAGTAGCCATGCATGCATGTCCACCTCTCCACTCACTGGCATGGGACCTCCTAAAATAGTGCTTGACTTTTTCCGGAATTCCCCTAGCTGTGAACAGAGGGTGACCACGCATGAGCAGCTGCTCTCTGTCCACTTCGTTTTAGAGATAGGGTGGGACCTCTACCGAGCACCCAAGCAGAATGGAAGTCAATAGGAGAACCCGAGCATTAAACCAGGCACCCCCTGCTCTGAAGAGGGGAGGGTGTCTGTTTCATAAGAAAAGGTCAGAAATTTATGGAAACACCACAGAAATGGTTCAAGAACAGCATGGGGAGGATGTCTGGATGCCTCTTGGACTCCCAGGTCGCTGCTGGAACGATGTTGTCTGAGTAGTACGCCACTTTTACAGACTGACAATAATCCGCAATATAAACACTTGTATATAAAGTGCAAGTGCTGCCAAAAATTACACGGAAGAGGTACTCCGATACAACCTGCATATCACATAATGGAGGGCCTCATTCACATTGTGGCACAATTGTTCAGGTAGTGGGACTTCTACACTAATAAAGCCCATGCACAAAGTGAAAGGGCTTCCAAAAATTACAAGTAACCGGCACTCTAATACGCCCTTTATTAAACATAAAGGCGGGCATCATACACCCTTGAAAAATGATGATTGATGGCCTGCTGGTGACCCTCAAAAACATTAGGAGCAAGGGCCTGCTGATGACCCTCTAAAACATTACGGGCGAGGGTCTGCTGCTGAGCTGACCATCTAAAACATTAGGGGTGAGTGTCTGCTGGAGAACTGACTCTCTAAAACATTAGGGGCAAGTGCTTGCTGCTGATCTGCTTATGGTTGAGGGCCTGCTGGTGAGCTGACCCTCTAAAAGATTGGGGGTGAGGGCCTGCTGGTGAGCTGACCCTCTAAAACATTATATGCGAGGGCCTGCAGGTGAGCTGACCCTCTAAAAGATTGTAGGTGAGGGCCTGCTGGTCAGCTGACCCTGTAAAACATTATGGTTGAGGGGCTGCTGGTGAGCAGACCCTATAAAACATTGCATGCGAGGGCCTGCAGATGAGCTGGCCCTCTAAAAGATTTCAGGTGAGGGCCTGCTGGTGAGCTGACCCTCTAAAACATTATATGCGAGGACCTGCAGGTGAGCTGACCCTCTAAAAGATTGTAGGTAAGGGCCTGTTGGTGAACTGACCCTCTAAAACATTATATGCGAGGGCCTGCAGGTGAGCTGACCCTCTAAAACATTACATGCAAGGGCCTGCAGGTGAGCTGGCCCTCTAAAAGATTGTAGGGGAGGGCCTTCTGGTGAGCTGACCCTCTAAAACATTATATGTGAGGGCCTGCAGGTGAGCTGACCCTCTATAACATTAGGAGCGATGGCAGACTAATAAGCATGTTCATATGATGGAAGAGGAGGAGGACGAGAAAAGGAAGATTGAACCATATACCCTTTTTTGCAGTGGAAGGGGTGCATGGGAATACAGTGTATTCAGTATAGTATAAAAAACACATTTAAAGTGACTTTATGTTCAGCCACTTTCCTCTGGTGGAGTAGAGAAGTCAGGGGCAGTCAACCTGTCAGCATTTTCAGATGACAGGTGGATGCGCTTATCAGTTATTATGCCCCCAGCAGCACTAAATACCCGCTCTGACAAAACGCTGGCGGCAGAGCAGGCCAGCACCTCCAAGGCGTAGAGCGCCAGTTCGTGCCACGTGTCCAGCTCGGACACCCAGTAGTTGTAAGGCACTGAGGGATCATTGAGGACACTGAGACGGTCTGCTACGGTCTTCCAAAATGTTTCCCTCCTTGTGACACTAGGCCACGCATCAGGGTGAGGGTGCTGGCGGAGTGTCATAAAACTGTCCCAGGCTTTGGAGAGTGTTGCCCTGCCTCTGTTGGAACTGCTGTGTGTTCCACTCGTCTCCCCTCCTCGGTTTCCCAAGGAACTACGGACTCTGCCGCCAGCGTTGTCAGCTGGAAATTTTTGGAGCAATTTTTCCACAAGGACCTTCTGGTATTGCACCATTTTGCTTGTCCTCTCCACCACAGGAATGAGAGATGAGAAGTTCTCTTTGTAGGCGATGATGCGTTCTGGCCAGCCAATCACTGTAATGCCAGTAACCAACATGGCCACGGCATTACAGTGAAGGACAGTACTTACCTGCACGTTTATTGGCTGTGTAACAGCCAACAAACGTGCGGGAAGGAGACTCAAGCATTGCGCTCGAGCACATGCAGTATTTGGCCGAATACCGCCATGTCCCGAGCATCGAGATGCTCGAGCCGAACTGGTGTTTGGCCAAGCATGCTCGATCAACACTAGTCCTAGGGATTTCTGTCACTACATTATTTTCATCTATTCCAATTTTTTCTAATGCTTTTTTTTTCAAATATAAATCTAACATTTTTATGTGCCCTCTTGTGCTTTTAATTAGTATGTGGAAGTCTGTGTAGGTGTACAGCTGTTCACAGAGTATTACAAAATAAAATGGATGAAGAGCAGGTGCTGCTGGGACCTCTCCAGTCCTCAGTCCCTGGAGCCAGGACCATTATCAAATAGAAAAGCTTAGCAGTTAATTCTCAGTATTAATACACAGCCAGACACCACAATAAAGCAATATTTTGACTTGACATCGTAATCTCTTCTGCACAAAGCATGTCAGACAGATCAAGTACATTGTAAATATGATTCTCCATAATTTATGAAAGCATTTTTGCTTCCTTCTAGTGGTCTTCAGACGTGCCGTATCCACGCATAGGCTGAGGCTAGACATCAAATACAGGGAATGCAGAATTATTAGGCAAGTTGTATTTTTGAGGATTAATTTTATTATTGAACAACAACCATGTTCTCAATGAACCCAAAAAACTCATTAATATCAAAGCTGAATATTTTTGGAAGTAGTTTTTAGTTTGTTTTTAGTTTTAGCTATTTTAGGGGGATATCTGTGTGTGCAGGTGACTATTGCTGTGCATAATTATTAGGCAACTTAACAAAAAACAAATATATACCCATTTCAATTATTTATTTTTACCAGTGAAACCAATATAACATCTCAACATTCACAAATATACATTTCTGACATTCAAAAACAAAACAAAAACAAATCAGTGACCAATATAGCCACCTTTTTTTGCAAGGACACTCAAAAGCCTGCCATCGATGGATTCTGTCAGTGTTTTGATCTGTTCACCATCCACATTGCGTGCAGCAGCAACCACAGCCTCCCAGACACTGTTCAGAGAGGTGTACTGTTTTCCCTCCTTGTAAATCTCACATTTGATGATGGACCACAGGTTCTCAATGGGGTTCAGATCAGGTGAACAAGGAGGCCATGTCATTAGATTTTCTTCTTTTATACCCTTTCTTGCCAGCCACGCTGTGGAGTACTTGGACGCGTGTGATGGAGCATTGTCCTGCAGGAAAATCATGTTTTTCTTGAAGGATGCAGACTTCTTCCTGTACCACTGCTTGAAGAAGGTGTCTTCCAGAAACTGGCAGTAGGACTGGGAGTTGAGCTTGACTCCATCCTCAACCTGAAAAGGCCCCACAAGCTCATCTTTGATGATACCAGCCCAAACCAGTACTCCACCTCCACCTTGCTGGCGTCTGAGTTGGACTGGAGCTCTCTGCCCTTTACCAATCCAGCCACGGGCCCATCCATCTGGCCCATCAAGACTCACTCTCATTTCATCAGTCCATAAAACCTTAGTAAAATCAGTCTTGAAATATTTCTTGGCCCAGTCTTGACGTTTCAGCTTGTGTGTCTTGTTCAGTGGTGGTCGTCTTTCAGCCTTTCTTACCTTGGCCATGTCTCTGAGTATTGCACACCTTGTGCTTTTGGGCACTCCAGTGATGTTGCAGCTATGAAATATGGCCAAACTGGTGGCAAGTGGCATCTTGGCAGCTGCACGCTTGACTTTTCTCAGTTCATGGGCAGTTATTTTGCGCATTGGTTTTTCCACACGCTTCTTGCGACCCTGTTGACTATTTTGAATGAAACGCTTGATTGTTCGATGATCTCGCTTCAGAAGCTTTGCAATTTTAAGAGTGCTGCATCCCTCTGCAAGATATCTCACTATTTTTGACTTTTCCGAGCCTGTCAAGTCCTTCTTTTGACCCAATTTGCCAAAGGAAAGGAAGTTGCCTAATAATTATGCACACCTGATATAGGGTGTTGATGTCATTAGACCACACCCCTTCTCATTACAGAGATGCACATCACCTAATATGCTTAATTGGTAGTAGGCTTTCGAGCCTATACAGCTTGGAGTAAGACAACATGCATAAAGAGGATGATGTGGTCAAAATACTCATTTGCCTAATAATTCTGTACAGGGTGTATGTCACCTGCAGGCTTGGAGGTAGCATGGCTTGTGGCTTCAGGTTGTTTCCCCTTGATTTAGGAAATAATACATCTCACACCCCCAGATACTCTCAATAAGATATTTTCAAAAGATCTCATGGTAAAAAAGTGTTCCCGGTATAAAATCTACTTACAATAGCTGTAGGCAATAGCCTTTGTAAGAACTAGATGACCGCCAGCCCTGTGTTTAGGTTTCAGAGTAACGATGTGGTCACCTTAGAGTTAGACAGATAATGCTGCCTTCTTGTCTCTCCTTGTAAATATATCGGAGGTACAGAAAGTATCGCCTCCCTGTCTCTTCTTGTAAATGCACTACCTTCCTACCTGTTTGTTACAGTAAATAATGTAGGTCCAGATACTACTGCCTCTCTGTGTCTCCCAGTAATGTATTTAAGCACAGATAATATTGGTTCCTTGTGTTTCCCAGTAAATGTAAAGATACAGATAGTACTGCCTCCCTGTCTCTTGCTGTAAATGGTATAGGTACATATAGTAATGCCTTACTGTTTCTCGTTGTAAATAGTGTAGGTACATATATGGCTGCCTCCCTTTCTCTTGCTGTAAATGGTGTAGGTACAGATAGTACTGCCTCCCTGTGTCTCGTCGTAAATGGTGTAGGTACAGATGGTACTGCCTCCCTGTCTCTTGCTGTAAATGGTGTAGAGACAGATAGTGCTGCCTCTGTCACGGTGCGGTTCACCGTGATGTGGTTTGCCGTGCATGCTGGCTGCACGCCTTTTGCGTACTGGCTGCGGATGTTTCTGTGTAGGCTGGTTGCTTTTGGCTGCGTGCTGGCTGCGGTATCTAGTGTGAACCTGCCCATGTGTGTGTACCCCCTTTGGCTGTATCATCTCCCGGTGGGTATGTCAGGTTGGTTGCGCTCTTGTGTACTAGCTGCGGTGTTCTGTGCATGCTGGTTGCTAGGGGCAACGTCCTGTATCGCAGCTTGGTATGATGTGGTTTCTGGTTACCCCTGACTTGATTTGGTACCTCCCTGTTTGGTTCTGATGGGGTTAACCTCCCCTGGTCGGTTCCTGGGTGTGTCCTTTCAGGTGCGCTCGTTAGGCTGCTATTTCTGCCTTTGAGCGTGGAGTGTTGAGGTCAGTCTTGGTCAGTCTGTTCTGTCTTGTGGGTGTTTCACCCTTTTGCTCTGTGTGGTCTGTCTGTCTGCATTTGTCTTGCCAGGTTTTGCCCTTTGCTGCTGACCCAAGGGGTCCTACCATCTACACCTTGGTGTGTTCCGTCTGGTTCTGTGTTGTTGTCTTCTGGCCCTGTACCTTGCCTTGTATCTGTCCTGTATATGAATAGCTTAGCAGAGCTTATCTGCATCTGATCTATGTTCCTGTTATTGTCTGTCTGACAGTCCTTACTGCTTCTGTGTTCTGTTCATGTCTGTCCATGTCCGCCTTCGGAAGAGGGTTCCTGTATTCCCCGGAGGGGGAATGCCCATATGCCCGAATGCTCATATGACCGAATGCCCATTCTCTGTCTCTGTGCAGCTCTTCCTGGGGCCGCCTTCTATTGCTTGGGGTGCAAGTACCTGCTTCTGCCTCTGTTCCGTTCTTCCTGCCTTTCTGTGGTCTTAATGTACTGTCGGTACCTTTTCTGGTATCTCATTGCCACCTGTTCCTGCTGCCACTGACTCGGTTTACGCTCTGGAGTAGCCCCTGGCAACTACCCTAACGGCCAAAGCCTATCCTTGCCATCTGAGGCCCTAGTGAAGACCAGGTAGGTGCTTAGTTATGCCCCTCTACAGTATTGCTAGTCAGTGGCGCAGTGGGTTCACACCCACTGATCCGTTTCAGTACACTGAGGTCGTCTGTTATAGTCATTGTCACTTGTCTTGGTTCCTTTGTAATAAGTTATGTGTTCCGTGGTCCTTGGCCTGTTTGCCTTGTTCTGCTCGTATGACATCCTGGAGGTCCTCCTGTCTTTTGCTGTAAATGATATAAGTACAGGTAGTACTGCCTCCGTGTCTCTCCCTTTAGATAATGTAGGTGCAAATATTACTACCTCCCTATCTCTCCCTGTAAATGATGTAGGTACAGATAGTACTGCCTCCCTGTCTTTCACTGTAAATAATGACGGTACAGGCAGTACTGCCTCCCTATTTTCCCTGTAAATGATGAAGGCACAGACCATACTGCCTTATTATCTCTCCCTGTAAATGATGTAATTACAGATAGCACTGCCTTCTTTTCTCTCCCTCAAAATGATGAAGGCACAGACAGTACCGCCTCACTGTCTCTCCCTGTAAATGATGAATGCACAGAGAATACTGCCTCCCTGTCTCTTCCTGTAAATGTTGTAGGCACAGATAATACTGTCTCCCTGTTTATGATGAAGGCACAGATAATACTGCCTTACTTTCTCTCCCTGTAAATGATGAAGGCACAGATAGTACTTCCTCCCTGACTCTCTCTGTAAATGATGATGGTACAGATAATATATGCCCCTCTGTCTCCCTCTATAAATGATGAAGACACAGATAGTACTGACTCACTGTGTTTCCCTGTAGATCAGGCATCCTCAAACTGCGGCCCTCCAGCTGTTGTAAAACTACAACTCCCACAATGCCCTGCTGTAGGCTGATACCTGTAGGCTGTTCGGGAATGCTGGGAGTTGTAGTTTTGCAACAGCTGGAGGGCCGCAGTTTGAGGATGCCTGCTGTAGATGATGTAGGTAGAAATAGTACTGCCTCCCTGTTTCTCCCTGTAGGTAATGTTGGTACAGATAGTACTGCCTCCCTTTCTCTTCTTGTAGATGATGTAGGTACATATAGAACTACCTCCCTGTCTCTCCCTGTAGATGATGTAGGTACAGATAGTACTGCCTCCCTGTCTCTCCCTGTAGATTATGTAGGTACAGATAGTACTGCCTCCCTGTCTCTTCTTGTAGATGATGTAGGTACATATAGAACTACCTCCCTGTCTCTCCCTGTAGATGATGTAGGTACAGATAGTACTGCCTCCCTGTCTCTCCCTGTAGATGATGTAGGTACAGATAGTACTGCCTCCCTGTCTCTCCCTGTAGATGATATAGGTACAAATAGCACTGCCTCCCTGTCTCTACTTGTAAATGATGAAGGCACAGATAGTACAGCCTCCCTGCCTCTCCCTATAAATGATGTAGGTACACAAAGTACTGCCTTCCTGTCTGTTCTCTGTATATGATGAAGGGACATAGAATACTGCCTCCCTGTTTCTTACTGTAAATAAAGATGATTTTCTCAAGACTGCAGGTTTCAGGTCCTGGCAGCTGAATGTATGGATATGATATGGGGAGGCAGCCCTAACAGGCATTGTGCACAGTGTAAAAGTGCATTAGAAGGGCCATGCAGGGGATTTGGAGCTCTGACTACTAAAAATACATTAAAGAAATGAATCAGTACAAAATTACACGGAGGTGTTAAAGCATGGGCATTTAATTGAAACTTTCACTACATTTAAACTTAATGTTATATTTCTGAAATTTAATTTATCCTGTTTCTATATCATTACTTATTTGTATATAAAATATATAACTTCATCGTTTTCTGGACTTTTTTTTTGACTTTTGACCTCCAAAAAGTCCCTGAGAATTGTTCTAACTCTCGGCATGTGTCAAGAAACACAGGAAAAGTCAAAATCATGCAGCTAGTATAATCAACCATCTTGTCCGTGGAATTGCTTCTCTTAGGCTGGTTAGGTTGTTATTGGCCCTTCCTCATCCATTTCTGCTATTAGGATGTCTTATGTAAAAGTCAATCTTGTTCAATTTTAAAATCCGTGTCATCCTTCTGTTCCATTAAATTGTCAGTTTCGCATCCAATGTCTTAAATCTTCCACGTTTGGGCGGCTCGCCCTGGACACATATTAAGCTAATATCTATACTTGTAGCTAGAATCTTCACCTTCTATTATATTGCCTAGAAACTCTTCCTTAATGTTCTTTTTCTCCGACTGCATTGCAGTTTTAGGCTGTTCCTCCCCATTGGCAATTTTCCTTCTTGGATGGGTCCACTTTTATCTAGCATGTTGTAAATCTCCCTGGTGGGTACATAAGGCCAACTGTCTAATTTATGCTAATGGAACAAGAAAAACATAAAGGAATGAACAGATCTATCACTGGCAATTAAAGGAATTGTTGGGTGGTGGTGGGGGGGGGGGGGGGTCTAAGAAGACCTGCCATGGTCAATCCATATACTATATGTGCTTAAACCTCACTATCAGTTTTATCACTATCCACAATCTCATTCTCTCGTACTTTTTGGACAGTCATCCATTTTTCTTCCAAAAAATGTACCTTGTTAAACTCTTTATAGTATTAATCCCACTTAAAATGGCATGGACAGCATGAATTTAGACAAGGCTAGCTTTCTGCACAAATGGCCAAGCTTTAGGGTGGTTTTGTTTTTGCATTTGATAACTTGCATTAGGTTTGGCTGAAATACCCCAGAATCAATAAAGAAGGCCCAAACCTAAGGCGGCAAACAAGCACCACAAAATCTAATGCCAGGATAAAAAAGATTTGTGACATTGAATTAATACCATAACCGCTATATACCTTCCTTATTAAGGAGGATATGGACATCATAGAGGGTTGTCTCCATGTCTGGAGAACTCAGTGCGACCATTTATTACAAGGTGGTCCATTCATTTAAAGGGAATGTATCACCTATATATTTTTATAATTTAAAACAGGATAGTACAAATTCTTTTGGTGTAACTTGGTTTTATTTTATGACTGTAGATTTTTCATTCTGTGTTCTGTACATGATGATGAGAGCGGACATCTTGCCTGTGCTGCTATTTACAGGGTTCTGCTTTACAGCAGCCACATGGACCACAGGAACCTGTAGTCTGGAGATGACCCATGGACTTTTGAGTTGAGGGCATGCTTTGTAACCTGTGCAGAGGTCATTATGCAGGGAGGGAAAGGAGGGAATGGTAGATCACATAAAGACATACGGTGCAATGGTAATTCATTGCAGTCTATGGGAGAAACAATCATATCATTGTATGTTAAAGTCCACTAAGGGGACTTAGAATTTTTTTTTATAATCAATCCCCTTCCCCATATTAAAAATAAAAATAAACAAAAAAAAAAAAAGATCAAAGGCATCATTTAATTCCAAAATGTCTACTATTAAAACATTAAAATATTTATCCCGTATGGCGAATGCTGTAATGGGAGAAAGGCCGATTTGCTAAATGCTAAAGATTGCCCCTTCAAAAAATGAGCCATCACACAGCTCTGTAGCCATAACTATAAAACAGTTATGAGGGTTAGAATATCAGGGTAGAAATAAAAAAATCGATGTTTTCCAAAGTAATTTTTTTATTAAAAAAGTACAAAAAAAATATATAGAAATGTGGTTCCGCTTTAAATCACACTGACCCGCAAAATGAAGTTAACAGGTCAGCTTTACCCCCTGGGGAATGTAAACCCAAAACCTTTCAGCCTCAAGGGCGTGCCCTGTCTGCTGCAGCTCTCTCCCTATCACAGCTCAGGGAGAATGTCCTTTCTGCTGTAGCTGTCTCCCTATCACAGCTCAGGAGCACATGCTTTCTTCTGCAGCTCTAACCATATGACAGCTCATTGAAGTGTCCTTTCTGCTGTAGCTCTGTCCACATTACAGTTCAGGGTGTGTGCCTTCTCTTCTGCATTCCTCCCTATCATAGCTCAGGGAGCATGCCCTTTCTCCTGCTGCTCTCTTCCTGTAACTGTCACAGCTTCTAACAGTAGATATGGCTGGAGGCAGTTGAAGGATGAAACTGAGAATGTGCAACCACCTTAACGATGTTACTGAGATGGACAGAGAAATAAGGAAAAGAACGAACAGCAGGTGGCGCTATACAGATAGATATTATCGAATAGCTCAGTGGCTATACTAAATTTTTAATTACATGTAATTTCAAATGTATTCAGATCGAGATGCAGGTTTGAAAAATATAGAACATTTTTTGTAGGCCAAACCTTTTAAAAGGCTCCTAAATTGAAAAATGTCAACTGTATGTACATGTTACCAAACTTAAAGGGATTATGCCATAATTGATGTAAAAAATGGAAATCAGACATCATATAGTACATGACAATCGCTAACAAAGCTAGAACCAGCACTGTACCTCACATGGATCCAGAGATGTCCACATTCATTGTTCTGCTAGATTATCTTCAGCCTGGCAGCTCAGGGGACGTGTCCTTTCTGCTGCAGCTTTCTCCCTGTAACTGCCACAGGTTCAAACAGAATATGTGGCTTGTGGCAGTTGAAGATTTAAAAGAAAAGAACAAACAGCAGATGGCGCTATACTGGTAAATTTTCTTGAACAGCTCACTGGCCATACAGAATTTTTAATGACAGGCAATTACAAAAGTATTCAGATCCAGGTGCTGGTTTGAAAAATGTAGAATATGTTTTGTGACCCAACCCCTTTAAGTCTATTCATTGATAACAATAAAATATTTGCGTCCGATGAGTCATATAATAAAACCCACATAGTCTTGCTTGGAATTAATCAGCCCTAGCAGCGCATTAGCTTAAATCCTACACATCCTTCCTGCTACTAGACCTTTAAGTAGTGGCTTCTCAGTCTTGTTCTACTAATTAAGTTTTGCAGAGCCCTAAGTCTATCGGACGTTGGCACGCACGTTACGAAGCAAAAGGTTGATTTCTATTATTCCACCCAAACTCTCTTTCTGCGAGTTGACGTGAGTTTAATGAAGCGCGAGTTTCAGCAGGGATGAAGTTAGTTCAGAATTATTACAAAGGGCAAACTATATGAGGATAGCCTTCTCATTTGCTTCATCAGTAAAATGTCAAGCAGTAGGAAAGGACTGATCGGCAATCCTTACGTATGAAGGTCTATTTGAAGATACATGCCCAGAGATAGAAGGTTTGTGGTCCCCTGGACCCCTTCACTTCATAATGGCGGGGCCAGATATTCAGAAGGAGCACATATGTTCATGCAAGAAACAGAAGGACTAATTCAGGGATGCTCAACCTGCGGCCCACCAGCTGTTGCAAAACTTCCAGCATGCCCAGTCAGCATACAGCTATCTGCCTACTGCAGGGAATGGAGGGAGTTTTAGTTTTTCAACAGCTGGAGGGCTACAAGTTGAGCATCCCTGGACTATATGATGGAGCTATTCTAGGTACCAATGCGTGCACCCTTACCTGAGCTTAAATTTGAACTAAGTCAACACAATATCACAACATGCTATCAAAACCCTTGACAGACTGCAATTCACATCACAGTGTCACCGCCAGCTCTGTGAGAAGATCTGGCAGACGTTCTTCTCTACCTGTTGTATGATGTTCTTTGTTTCGGTTTCACTTTGTCATCTCCTTTCCTTCTCCCAGCTGTCACCTATTTGCACTGATTGTATCCCTTTATATTTCCTCCCATACTGCCACACTTTGCGGTTTATACTTCTTCCTGGATTGTGATCACTGCTGGAGGCTGCTTCTCCTGATTCCTCAGATAAGTCTGTTTCCTTTATTTGTGTTTCTTGCTGGCTTGATTGTAGGTGACCCTGACTCCGTCCGTATTAAGTGCAAGGAGCCGGTGGTCGTGTCCCCTCACTATTATAGGGTTTTCAGGTGTCACATAGTATAAGGTACGAGGACATGCAATCGTCTACCACAAAGATCTTTGCATGGGCATAGCAGTCAGGGAGAGCTCTAGGGGTTTTATAGGGGTCACCTTTATGCTCCTTAGTTTGGGATCAAGCCAGTCGGATGTTTATTTATAAGTTCCAGCTTTCTGCAACACCATCCGTGACACACAGTCACTGGGTGGCAGCACATGAACTCTAGACATCTTGTAACAGAATATCACAAAATCATGTTTTTCAAGGTTGGCCATCTTGTGCCCTGCATTTAGGGACCTAACAGAAAAGATACGTAAGGACACCTCTTACCTGAGTGCTGGTAACACAAAGGTTTTACAAATCAATCCTCGGGTGCTGTGTGTACAGAGCTATTCTATACATTGTTTTTAGGTGAATAAATGCTCCGTACACATGGCATACGTACCATGGAGCTTGGCTAGGTCAGAAGCATATGAAGCAAGCCCCCTGCATTTCTATAGTTGCTATGTAAAAAATGGAGCACTAATCCATCCATCTTCGACACTATCAAATGAATGCTGGCAGTCATAGTTTATAGGGGTTGTCAGAGTGTTTAATACTGATGACCTGTCCTCAGGATAGGTCATCGCTATCTGATAGGTTGAGGGTCCTATTTCCAGCACCCCCACCAATCAACTGCTTGAAAAGACTGCAGAGCTCCGTGAACGCCGTGGTCTTTTCCTAGTCCAGTCATGTCACATGAGAGAAAGAGCAAAACCTACCATTATGTCCTTCTTTTGGATCCTGTAGAAAATGCTGTCTCCTCGTCCCTAGTTCTCACATACCTCACTCTGACCTGGCTGGGCGGCAGCTTGCTTCATAAGAAACCCTCCCCACTGTACTATGTTGAGGAAGGACACCAGACAGGTTCTTCACTGTCAAGCTGCATCTTTGGGTAGTCTCCAGTTCATATTATTGAGAAGAAATGGACCCCACTTTACAAAAGAAGTACTTACAGCTAATTACAAGCAGATGTATCAGACCTGAAGTTGTACTGTTTGTGCTTGCCATCCATATATAGTTTTACCAGCAGTCCTATGTGTAGTACCCTAGAGGGTACTACCATTCTTACACCTAGCTACTGTCTTTGATGGCTAGCAAAGAATGTCATCTGTATATTTAATTCCAGGTCCTCTGACACTGTGCCTTATTATGCAACTGTTGTTACATACAATGTGCCTGACTGTCTAGGTGGCAGTGTATCTGGCAGAGAGTACCTTTAGATAGAATGGAACTTTTTATTCCATTCTCCCCCTTTTGGCTAGAAATGGGGTAGTCCTGCTTCCTACCAAGGGAGGGTTCGGAGTCGAGAGTGAAGAAGTTGATAAGTGCAGTTGAAAGCTGGAGCAAGAGAGTCAAGTAGCATGGGGTGGTGAGGGAGCGTTTTACCCTCACTGTTGCAGGAGCTTTGGGAAAGCAGCTCATAGAGCAGCACACTACTGATATATAAAAGGACTTAGTACCTTTGAGAGGGAAAACGGTGCCAAAGACACCCTACTCAGCAAAACTGGTCACAAGATACCTCACTTTCATAAAAAAACAGTGAGTGAAGCTGATAGGAACCAGATTAAAGCCAGAGATTAACACAGCAGCAGAGAGATAAAACAAAGCATTCAGGTTTCCCTGCCAGTTTACCCTTAGCCTGCTGGAGCCAAGAGAAAGATCAAGTATTGTTTGGATGACACAAGTTTATCGCAAGTTTATTCAAGTAAAACCGTTAAACTTCACCAAGTCTACTTACTCCAACAACTATAACTCCTTTGTTGCAACGGAGCCTAACCCTGGGAGGGGGGCAACAGTATCCAGGTAGGAGCACCGTGACACAAACTATTAGGATACATCAATAGATAAGACCTGATGGTCTAGATACCAGCTTTACCCAGATACTTGTATCTTGATAAAATATAACTTTTAATTAACACTCTTTAAACAGTGGTAGTGAGCCATACAATGGAAGGAATTAGAATTTGCGGCCAATAATAGGACATGTTCTATCTTTCAACGGTACGGAAAAACGGAAATACGGAAACGGAATGGAGTACATTCAGTTTTTTTTGCGGAACCAATGAAATGAATGGTTCCGTATACGGACCGTGTACGGAATGTAGAAAACGGCCCGTAAATGGAAAAAAAAATACGGTCGTGTGAAAGAGGCCTTTGACGTTTTCTCCAACTGATCCAAGTTAGTGCGCATGTTCTGCGCAGCCTGTGGATGCGCAGAGACATAGCCCAATTCGGACCTTTAACTGAAAGAGCGCATGTCATGCGCGGTGGCTAGATGCACAGAAACTTGACAGTGAGTATCTTAAAACATGAATAAACAGGGTGAAACCGAGGTAGAGGTGTCACAGTCTGAACTGCCTGGTACATTTTCAATATAATATTGTACTAGATATAGCAAGAAATAGTGTTGGGCGAGCATGCTCAGCACATCGCAGTGTTCAGCCGAATATCGCATATGCTCGAGTCAGTGTAATTAAATCTAATTTAGCCTCTATTTCTGAAAAGTTTATGGCGGGATTTGAATTTACAACCTTCTACATTACATAGAAACATAGAAACATAGAATGTGTCGGCAGATAAGAACCATTTGGCCCATCTAGTCTGCCCAATATATCTGAATCCTATTAATAGTCCCTGGCCCTATCTTATATGAAGGATAGCCTTATGCCTATCCCATGCATGCTTACAGCCAAGAATCTTAACCACTACACTATAGAGCTGCAAAAAAATAAATATGAGACTTCTGCTGTATAGGAATATTTACTAGTAGTAAGTATTCCTATACAGCAAAAGTCTCTCTTTTTTTTTTTTTTGTAACTGGCCATGCAGCTCTATAGTGTAGTGGTTAAGGTTCTTGGCTGTAATGTAGAAGGTTGTGAGTTCAAATCTCGCTAGAAACTTTTCAGAAATAGAGGCTAAATTAGATTTAAATACACTGGTTGTCCCAAAGCACTGACTCCATATATGGACATACGGTAGCTATATATGGAGTCAGAGCAGGGACTCCTAAGCCAAACTAGAGTCCCGACACCCTCCCCTCTTCAAAGCAGCGGGTGCCTGGTTTAATGCTCGGGTTCTCCCAATAACTTCCATTGTGCTGTGGTGCTCTGTAGAGCATCGCAAAGTGTTCTACTCGAGCACATGAGCGCTTTGGTGCTCGACCAACACTAGCAAGAAAGCATTTTAATTATAGTACTGTGCCAGGTGTCACAAAAGAGCATGGAATAATAGTAACCCCTACCACAATGTAAGATGTAAGTATCTCAAAGGATAGAATGGACAAAGGGACTCATAACTCCTCAACATCTCAATGACTATGATGAAAATCATCTACCACTCAATGGCGGATAACTCTGCTCTAAATTGGATTACTTTAGCAATACTGCATATGATAATACAGTGCTTGGTGTTCCTACTGTTCACATTTCAACATATAGGTATATAGAAGGACAATCGTATATTCCAAAATATATCAGCAACTATAAAAATGAAGAATAAGTAAAGCCTTCATTCAGGCCTTTCGGACTCGAACTGAATAATCTGTATACATAGTTTCCTCTTGTAATAGGATTTTGTCCAAATTTCCTTTTCTCACCACCAGTGACTTCTTACAAATGCCCCAGAACCTGAGACAACTGGGGTCACCATCATGGTATTGTCTGACATGCCTTGAAATGGCTGTGTCTGCTTTGGTAGAGGTGATTTATACCTTGTTTGTGGTGTTCCTTATCCAATGCTGCCCAAACCCCCGAGGAAGCCAGGTTAGCTGGCGAAACATGTCGGGGGGCAGATTCTAGGTTTTAGATGTACTGTTCACCCGTCTCACTGAGCGAAATCGTCAGTTTGTAGAAGCAAAGCTTGTGGCAGAAATAAACGAAGTCACCACAACCAGTGATGTAACTGGTAATGAATGACGTGCTATCAGTTGGTCAGTGACCTCAGTAGGGAAAGTGCGCATCCCTGCAGGGGCACAGCAAAGAAAACATGCACACGCCAGTTATTAGAGACAGTGAACAGTCTAATATTAATTCCTTCCATTGTATGGCTCACTACCACTGTTTTAAGAGTGTTAATTAAAAGTTATCTTTTATCAAGATACAAGTATCTGGGTAAAGCTGGTATCTAGACCATCAGGTCTAATCTATTGATGTATGCAAACATACCTATACCCAGATAGGGTCATCTTCTATTTATGTACAAACTATTAGGGGCGTATCACCACTCGGCATTCCTAAACACTGCGGGGCAACCCGTTGCATATGCAAAATTACGTTTCTTTCATCTCACAAACTCAGCTCCACTACATCTGTGCCCATTGGTATCATAACTGTGGACTATACAGATCACTAGTTGTATTTTCCTTTGACTCAACAAGCTGGAAATGCAACCTAAAAGGTAAAGAACTAAGCATCTAAAATACTGAAAGAGAAGCTAAACAGCAGGAAGAACCGTCAGATGCCAGAACCAGACAACTGCATCAGAGACCGTCCCTCTGTCCCCACCATGCACCCGCGCAGAATATCCGTTCTCT
Organism: Bufo bufo; assembly: GCF_905171765.1. Lineage (NCBI taxonomy): Eukaryota > Metazoa > Chordata > Amphibia > Anura > Bufonidae > Bufo > Bufo bufo. Next base: position 34,609,362 of record NC_053395.1, read on the forward strand.
CCAGCTCTGCACGCTCAGCATCTGTCCCGCTGCATTTAGTCCATAAATTCTCTTCCTCTTGCACAGTACATAAAAAATCAATCTAATTATACAGGGAACATTAATTACAGCTGAAAGACCATTGAAAAGGATTGATTTTAAGGAATAGAGCGCTGGTGCCCGGCTCATGCTGCAGAGCAACTGAATCATCAGCTTTGATTGGTGCTGAGGGTGAAAAGCCAAACCTGATGGAGGTTGTGTGCTCGAGGACCCAGGACGGTATTTCCACTTTGCATTCCATGCAAGCAGGGGAATAGCTATAGGGGGCGCCATGTTGCAGGGGTGAGAAGTCACCAGTTATGTAAATGGTACATAGTAGGTGATCGGTGGTTATGACCTTAAAGGGCATCTATCAGCAGTTTTGTACCTATGACACTGGCTGACCTGTTCCATGTGCACTTGGCAGCTGAAGGCATCTGAGTTGGTCCCATGTTCATATGTGCCCGCATTGCTAAGAAAAATGATGCTTTAATATATGCAAATGAGCCTCTAGGAGCAACGGGGGCGTTACCATTACACCTAGAGGCTCTCCTGTCTCTGCATCTGCCACACCCTCTGCACTTTGAGAGACAGGACCGGGGTTTTCTGAAACGTTTAAATTGATGACCCATCCTCTGGATAGGTAATCAGTATCTGACTGGTTGGGGTCCGACACCTAGAACCCCCGCCTATCAGCTGTTTGAGAAGGCACAGGAGTTCCTGTGAGCGCCTCGTCCTTCTCTCAGCTCACCAAGCAGAGCGCCGAACATTGTATAGTGGCTGTGCTTGGTATTGCAGCTCACCCCCGATTCACTTCAATGAACTAGAATAGGCCAGCACCAGCACCAAAACTGGACGGTTTATGAATAAGAAGTAGGTGTTCAAGACTGGGTTTGGCACAGGTCCAGCGCGGGGCTTAAAGGGACTATCTAGGATTAGAAAAAGATGAGCACTCTATTTCAAAAACAGCCCCACCTCTGTCCATAGGTTGTTCCTGGCACTGCAGCTCATTTCTTATAGTGGTTTCTATGGGCAACAAACAGTTTGTTTCTTATTTAGAAAAGTCTGGGGCGTGGAGCCTGCCAGGAGTTCTCTTGGCTGTTGATAGAGTCTGTTTGTCATGCTCCGCCCACTCAGGCCATGCAGCAGGGATTGCAGCGCCCGAAACGTTCTGTTAATTAGTTTATTATTGTAAATCAGAGTGAAGAACAAAATCTGATTTTACAAATCCTTAGGAAAAAAACCACATTTACAGCGGAGAACTTTTAATTTAGAGAAACCTTGTATATTGGTGTTCCGCTATTAAAAAAATCCATGGGCTATTGACGAGCAAAACTCTCTCCACCTTTGCAATGGAATCAGTCCAAGATTTGCTAGAAGAATGGTCTTTGTTTGGTAAAATATCAATTTTCCTTGTTTTTTTTTGTTAACAACACGCTGAAAATAAATGACTTTTGTGCCAAGGGCTGGCCCGCAATTACTTTCCTGAAACTACATTACAAATTCAGTGCGGCTGACATAGTGGAGCTCTGTGCTTGTGCCTGATGTAATTTACCTGGCACAGCAGTAACGGCACCAACTTGTCAAGAGATGCATTTGCTAAGAACAACTGGAGCAGAAACTCCGTCTTATTGGGCAAAATTTGACATTAAAGTGTACCTGAGTTTTCAAAAAAGGTTTGCACAATGGTTGTGCGTTGCTGTAGAATCATAGCTGTGAAAGAACAGGTCTTTTTTGGGCTTCCTCAGCCATATTATTCCCTGTTTCAGCTGCACAGCTAGATGCATTTCTCTCACAAGCAGGGGGCAGTCTATGTAATCTGTCAGTACTATGTGCAGTGACCTCACTTTCCTTACTTCCCACTATGTTTATTTTCATCTAGGGAGCTAAAAAAGCTGATAAGGAGGGAAAGATGAGACACAGAAGATCCTCTCTGATCTTCAGAAGCAGTGTAAAAGCAGCTCTATCAGGCTCAGGAGCTCAGCTTGCTCTGACACACACCCTCCCATTTCCTGTGAACTGTTTTATGTGCCTCTGTTACTAGATCTGGTCTAACAACAGGCAGTGGACTGCAAGTTGGGTGGAAGGGAAACCCTTAATTACACCATTCTCTATTAAATTAAGTTGTGTGAAAGTACAGTGACTCTTTAAAGGGGTTGTCCGAGTGTTTACTACTGATTACTCCTATTTTCAGGATTGGTCATCAGTATGTGATTGGTGGGGGTCTGACACCCAGCACCCCAGCCCATAAGCTGTTTGAAGAGGTTGCGGCACTCCGGTGAGCACCGTGACCTCTTCACAGCTTACTAAGCACAGCGCCATCCATTGGATAGTGGCTGTGCTTGGCATTGCAGCTCAGCCCCATTCACTTGAATGGGACTCAGCATCGTCTAGGCCGCGTGACCGATAATTGTGATATCACAGGCTGAGGCTGCAGTGCTCAGTGGTCTCTTCAAACAGCTAATTGGTGGCAGTGGTGCTGGGATTTAAACCCTATTCAGATAGTGATGACATATCGTAAGGCTGCTAGAAGTCTATGAATAAAGATACAATTGGGTGTTAGCAGTTGGGGGGCTGTCCCTGCACAGTCTGACACTGGTAGCTCTGATTGGATAGTGTCAAGCCGTGCAGAGACCCCCCTCCCCAACTGGTAACGCCCAGTTATACCTTTGTACACAAACTTCTAGTGGGAATAATAGAGGAATTACACACTTTAAATTTCCCATGGAATACAATTATTTACTAAAACATATCAGGAGAGGTGACAGGTCCTCTTTAAAGGAGCCCCATAAGAAGTCTCCATGGAGCCCCCCCCCCCCTCCTGTATCTGGATGACTGATAGTCTGGAAAATCCTATAGTTCAGCATCACACTCATCCCATAAATACCGAATTATAAGAATCTCCAAAGTAATTTGGAATGGTAAAACTTGCTATTTTCAATTTTCTGAAGCACAGAGGAGAATTCGTGTCTGTTATGACCCAGAGTGTAAATCTGATATAAAATATTCCCATTTCATTAACAATGGCAATTATTAGCATTTCTAATATCTATTCAAAATAGTGAAAGATTTGCTGGAGATAAGACGGAGCGTAATTAGGTGTATTAGAGTCGGCTTGAAATGATCAAAATGGAGAGGAACAAAAGACTTATGCGGAAGACGGTCTCGTGGGTGATGGAAGCATTGAAATCACCACATCAATCAGATCCACCCACTTAAAAGACTCGCGGAAGAGAGTCCCAGCGCCGGGCTTCCCACATAGCCTCACGCAGTGCGGGACACACGCGCCGATAAAATCTCATTGTTACATAGGAAATGTGCTGCGCGCTTATATTTCGGAGGGAGGGAATTGTAGCAAAGGCTATAGCTAAGCACCAGCATGGTGCATTATGGGACTGGGGCTGATGTATATGACGCTGTACATAATATGAAGAATATCCGGTGTTCAGATTGCTAATTATCACGTGGTCTGCGGTTGTGAGGCCGGTTGGATGTACTGCCAAATTCTCTGAAACGCCTTTGGAGACGGCTTATGGTAGAGAAATGAACATTCATTGCGCGGGCAACAGCTCTGGTAGACATTCCTGCAGTCAGCATGCCAATTGCACGTTCTCTCAAACATTGCGATATCTGTGGCATTGTGCTGTGTGATCAAACTGCACATTTCAGAGTGGGCTTTTATTGTGGGCAGTCTAAGGCACACCTGTGCAATATTCATGCTGTCTAATCAGCACCTTGATATACCACACCTGTGAGGTGGGATGGATTATCTCAGCAAAGGAGAAGTGCTCACTAACACAGATTTAGACAGATTTGTGAACAATATTTTAGAGTAATGGGCCTTTTGTGTATGTAGAAAACGTTTCAGATCTTTGAGTTCAGCTCATGCAAAATGGGAGCAAAACCGAAAGTGTTGCGTTTATATTTTTGTTCAGTGTGTGTATATATATATATATACGTATCATAGATCCGATTTGTTCAAAAACTTCATTGTTATCCGTACAGCATTAAAATGTATTGGCTCCATGTAGCCAAACTTCGTATCGTCCGAAGTTACGCGAGACTTCGGTGAATGACTTTGGTATTCCTATCTACGTATTTAAAAACATTTTAAAATAGGAATCCGAAGTGGGATTTGGTCCCGAGGTACCAGCCAGCACATAGGAGTACCACAGTAATTCACTGAAGTCTTGCGCAACTTCGGGCGATACAAAGATTGGCTACACAGAGCCAATACATTTTAATGCTGTACGGAAACAGCATTAACAACGGACTTTTTGAACTTCGCTCAAGCTTACTGATGACCTATCCAACATTAGTATTAATCACTCGGACAACCCCTTTAAAAGGGCGTATATCTGGCGGCGATTCTGTCGCACGCCATTTTGCGTCAGAATCTGCAACTTCTTCCCCGCTCACACCAGGTCTGAAAAAGTGGGCGTGGTGTGGAAGGGGGCGGGCATCAAGCCGGTCTCAGTCATCATTTTCTCCTGGTTTAGGCATAGAAAATGGTCTAAATGTAAGACAGCAAGGAAGCTGTCTTACATTTAGAATCGGCACTAGATCCGCCGAAGTCATGAAGAGGCCGGCGCCTCTACGTATTTCCGGTGTACAGGTACAGGGCATCTAAAACGTGCCCATAAGTTTTTTTTCCCTCTTCCTTTTAATAAATACTCCCCCATAATGCTGAGAATCCGGTAAGTCTCATAACTGAAAGGCTGGATATAAGAAGTAGTAATCTCATCTACTACTGTACCTCAGGGGGGGGCTCCTATCGTCCCTTTATGTGCTGCGTGTTCTTCTACATTTCTTAAAGGCTGCCCAGGATTAGCAAAAAATGGACTCTTGTCCATGAATTGTGTCTGGTGTTGCAGCTCCAACGCATTGAAGTAAATGGTATTGGACTGTAATATCTGGCACAACCTATGGAAAGGGGTGGCGCTGTTTCAAGAAAAATGAAAGCCTCTTTTATGGAGATAGTGCCTATGAGGGCAGTCACATTTTGGACTTATCATCCTTTTCATTAAAGGGGATGTCCTATTAAGACTTCTTATCGCCTAACCGCAAGGTGGGGATAGGTGCCTGATTGGTAGGGGATGGACTGCTGAGACCCATGACAATCACAAGAAAATTGGGCTCATGCTCCCCCATTTGAATGGAGTGGCAGTCACGCCCACTCATGCATGCCGCCACTCCTTGCAGCTCTATGGGTCTGCGTTTGTACTTGGCTATCTGTGGCATTCCCATACACATGTATCTGCCACTCAAATGGGTAATACCGGCTCCCGTTCTAGTGATCGTTAGGGGCCCTAGTGGCCAGACCCACATCAATAAAACACTTATCTCCTATCCTGTGGATAGGAGATAAGTTGTCTTAATGGGACAACGCCTTAAAGGAAAATCACTTGAAAGAGCTGCAATACCGGAAACAACCTGCGGACAAAAGGGGCGCTGCTTCTAGAACAATCCACACTCTTCACTGCCGAGTAAATTCTCTCATTATTATCAACAGGCTGCATCGCCTCCATTAGCATTTCAGATACAAAGGATAAAAGTCTCCCATAAAACTGGATTTTACAAATAGCATCAATAAATTTCACACAAGCAAACAAAGCATTTCCACTAAGCGGACATGTTTTATGAAATGGCATTATACCAAATTAATCTTTACAGAGTGAATCTATTATATTCCTATAAAGCGAACAGCGGCCATCAATTTAAATATCGCTGCTCCTAAAATAGACAGGTGGAGGGAAAGAAAGCTTCTTTTTATGGATTCTGTTTGCGTTTTCTACAATTCATGTTTAAAACCTGTAAAAAGTAAATGCAATAAGCATGCCAGTCCATTAAAACGCTATTCCAATCTGCCATGAATGTTTTACTGTAACCCATTTGCTAAGGTTAAAAAGACGTTCTAATTGAAATTTGTGATCCAGTCTTCTGCCGGAGAGTTCACTACAGAATCTCTAATGAAGGTTGAGATGTATTGTTCTGTGCCTTAGTTGTTCTCCTTAAGAAATGTTGCTGAACCTGTTGATTTCGGCAGGAACAGCCGGGCAGATGTCAGGGGAGTAAAAGATTGGGCATTGGATTTCAACATGCCCTATCCTTTTGTTCTCTGTGAAGATAAGCAGATTTTTTTTCTACCGCCAGCTCATGCGCATCAGTTTTATTTTATTTTTTGAACGAACTCTGAGCCCTTTCCCAATATTTTCCATCTCCAGAAGAACCTTTTTAAGTACACCCCCTCCCTTGTCTAAGCTCAGCCCCTCATCCCAAAATGGAACCGATCAGCAGGGGATTAACCACTGTAGTCTCTAAATTTCTATAAGACAGTAGTCTAACAAACAATGGAGCAAGCGCATATAGCATTGTGCAGTATGCCTCCATAGTGTACCTCTGGGTGCCTCTGTAGTACCCCAGACCCGGGGTATCTGCAAATCGTTTTATTGTTATTTAATGTTATGTATTTTATGCTGTTTTGGCCATAGGTTTCAGTAAGTGGTATGGATGGCAGAAGCAGGGCTAACCACCCTGTTCCTCCCTCTTGGTAGTAGTTGGTTGGTCCCACTTCCTACCAGGAGGAGGAGTTGCTGTGTAGACAGAGAGGGTAGAGGAAGCACACTGCAGAGCTCCTGCTCCTGGTGGATATTCTCCAGAGAGACCAACTTGAGTGAGCCTCAAGAAAAGCACCTGAGAGACAAGACAGCAGTTTGAACAGCTAAGAACTGCATTCCGTAGGTTCCAGTAAGAGGTATGCTTAGCAAATGGTTGTCAGATGCAGGGTTAACCAACCTGTGCTTCCCCCCTTGGTAGGAGTGGGTTGGTCCCGCTTCCTACCAGGAGGAGGAGTTGCTGTGTAGACAGAGAGGAGAGAGGAAGCACACTGCAGAGCTCCCACTCCTGGTGGATATTCTCCAGAGAGACCAAATTGAGTGAGCCTCAAGAAAAGCACTTCAGAGACAAGACAGCAGAATGAACAGCTAAGAACTGCATTCTGTAGGTTCTAGTAAGAGGTATGGTTAGCAAATAGTTGGCAGAAGCAGGGCTAACCACCCAGTTCCTTGACCCTTGGCAGGAGTGGGTTGGTCCCGCTTCCTGCCAAGAGAGGGGAGTTGAAGTTTAGACAGAGAGAGAAGAGAAAGCACAATGCAGAGCTCATGCTCCTGGTGGATATTCTCCAGAGAGACCAACTCAAGTGAGCCTCAAGAAAAGCACTTGAGAGACAAGACAGCAGAGTGAACAGCTGAGAACTGCATTACAGCCACTGCTGTAAGGTAAGGGACTATGGCTCAGACACCCATCACCTAAACTACCACTAGACCAGATAGTCTGCCTTTGACAGTGGACACTTATACCTACAAGTGACCAACCCGATTCCATACCTCCTTAACTGGTGCCAGAAACTGCACTTTGAATCTGCTGGTATTGGATTTACCATAAGGTACATTTTGCACTATATACACTCTATGTGAAGAGCTCACCAGAATAGAGCACGGCCTGCTATAACCACCTAGCTACAGTACTATATCATTCAACCAATGGCCGGCTCTAAGTAATTAATCTAACATTTATTTTAAGATACAATTCATATAAGAATCCAAACAACAATTATAAAATATAAAAATTATGTGGCAAAACCAACCTCGCCACTGGGTGCTGGAGGGGCCTGGTTGCCAGCCTCTTGCCCCAGGATTATGGGCCCTCTCATCAGCCCATGCTAAACTTAAACCCCATGGCGATTTGACTGTGTTTCTGGCATCTGAGAGCTGTTCGGATATATTGAGCGCTCAGATCCAAGCCATCTGGGGATAAGTTGAATGTGGGGGTTCTGTTCAGTTTGATAGGAGTTATGTATTTTTGTGTAGTTTTGCTGTTGTTGTGAATAGAGGTATTTTCTGTACCTAGTTGGCTTACCACACCCAGTTAAGCCAATTATCTCACACAGCCTAACTCTGTAAAAACTGGTTTTGGGCAGAAAAGCCATGCTTCCTTTGTTCACAAAGGACTTTTACTAACTTTTGAACCCCTGGTCTAATTCGTGCCATTTTTGGATATGTTAAATGTCTGTGTTTACTGTAATGGTTGTGACGTATATTTGAATAGTGATTTCTGTCCTGTTGTCCCCACGTGTACAATGGCGATGTCCCTTTGTCCTGAGAGATAATTAAATTACTCCTCGGTTGTCTCCAGGGCAGAGAGGAGGAAACCAGGATGCATTGTGGGGATGTATTGTGTCTGTGTATCCTGAATTGCTGCCTCTGTCCTTGGAAATAAATTGGATTACTTCCCAATTATCTCCAGGACAGAAGACTCTGTAAAACTGTGTATTCTCCTGCCTGTGATAATTACATTAACCCATTGTGTAAGGTAATTGTTTCACAGGCAGAGAGGAGGATTTTGTGTGGGAGTGTCTAAGTGTATTGTACGTGTTTATTGGTTGTCTTACAAAACCCTGTGGGTGGTACTAATGTGTAACAATGTTATATAAGAACAATAAACACACAGCTCTGGCTGCCTACTGCTTTACCCTCAACACGGAGCCTGGTCTCGTTCTTGGGGGGATTCACTGTATGCTGTTAGAGACTGATTGCTAGGAGTGTAAGCCACTTGGGTGTGTTTCCTATTCGTCTGCTAGAAGCTATTCGTGAGGTTCTGTTCCGGAGTTTGGAGTATTCCCTTGTATGCCGTTACAAATTAAAAATAAAATTTCATATAAGACAAGGATAAAAAAAAATAGAAATATATATATAGTGATATATTAGTATTTATAGTTAATTGTAGTCAAGGTCCCTCTTTTAGTTCCAATTGCGGAGCTCACGCAGTTTTGGAACCAAGTTCATATGTTGCGGTATATACAGTTAGATACTCCTCTATGTTATATATTCATATATAGCATATCTCTATTATCATTTTGAGTTAATATATAAAGTTCAGTCTCACTGTAGTTTCATACTGCGTTTTTCTATTGATGAGAATGTAGAGCGTAATTCATATGCAGTTGCAAGAAAATGTATGTGAACCCTTTGGAATGATATGGATTTCTGCACAAATTGGTCATAAAATGTGATCTGATCTTCATTTAAGTCACAACAATAGACAATCACAGTCTGCTTAAACTAATAACACACAAAGAATTAAATGTTACCATGTTTTTATTGAACACACCATGTAAACATTCACAGTGCAGGTGGAAAAAGTATGTGAACCCCTAGACTAATGACATCGCCAAGAGCTAATTGATGTGAGGTGTTAGCCAACTGGAGTCCAATCAATAAGATGAGATTGGAGGTGTTGGTTACAGCTGCCCTGCCCTATAAAAAACACACACCAGTTCTGGGTTTGCTTTTCACAAGAAACATTGCCTGGTGTGAATGATGCCTTGCACAAAAGAGCTCCCAGAAGACCTACGACTAAGAATTGTTGACTTGCATAAAGCTGGAAAGGGTTATAAAAGTATCTCCAAAAGCCTTGCTGTTCATCAGTCCACGGTAAGACAAATTGTCTAAAAATGGAGAAAGTTCAGCACTGCTGCTACTCTCCCTAGGAGTGGCCGTCCTGTAAAGATGACTGCAAGAGCACAGCGCAGACTGCTCAATGAGGTGAAGAAGAATCTTAGAGTGTCAGCTAAAGACTTACAAAAGTCTCTGGCATATGCTAACATCCCTGTTAGCGAATCTACGATACGTAAAACACTAAACAAGAATGGATTTCATCGGAGGATACCACAGAGGAAGTCACTGCTGTCCAAAAAAAACATTGCTGCACGTTTACAGTTTGCACAAGAGCACCTGGATGTTCCACAGCAGTACTGGAAAAATATTCTGTGGGCAGATGAAACCAAAGTTGAGTTGTTTGGAAGAAACACACAACACTATGTGTGGAGAAAAAGAGGCACAGCACACCAACATCAAAACCTCATCCCAACTGTGAAGTATGGTGGTGGGGGCATCATGGCTTGGGGCTGCTTTGCTATGTCAGGGCCTGGACGGATTGCTATCATCAAAGGAAAAATTAATTCCCAAGTTTATCAAGACATTTTGCAGGAGAACTTAAGGCCATCTGTCCACCAGCTGAAGCTCAACAGGACAACGACCCAAAGCATAGAAGTAAAACAACAACAGAATGGCTTAAACAGAAGAAAATACGCCTTCTGGAGTGGCTCAGTCAGAGTCCTGACCTCAACCCGATTGAGATGCTGTGGCATGACCTCAAGAAAGCGATTCACACCAGACATCCCAAGAATATTGCTGAATTGAAACAGTTCTGTAAAGAGGAATGGTCAAGAATTACTCCTGACCGTTGTGCACGTCTGATCTGCAACTACAGAAAACGTTTGGTTGAAGTTATTGCTGCCAAAGGAGTTTCAACCAGTTATTAAATCCATGGGTTCACATACTTTTTCCACCTGCACTGTGAAAGTTTACATGGTGTGTTCAATAAAAACATGGTAGCATTTCATTCTTTGTGTGTTATTAGTTTAAGCAGACTGTGATTGTCTATTGTTATGACTTAGATGAAGATCAGATCACATTTTATGACCAATTTGTGCAGAAATCCATATCATTCCAAAGGGTTCACATACTTTTTCTTGCAACTGTATGGTTAAGCGGGGTACGTTGCGCTCTTGCGTCTCTTACCAGTATCCCGATGTACCCGTCTTATTGTACAGTCGGCCACTACTAATAGATAGATTGATACATACGTGACTTTATCAGTGTTGACTGTTTAAACTCTTCAATTACTCTGGGATCGCTGAGCCTTGCGGTCCGTCCCCGCGCTTGTGCCGACACTTTAGTTAGTGCATGCGTATTGAAAATATTGGGATGGCAAGCTCTGCCATTCATTCACTTTGCAGTATGTATCTCATGCTTTTGATAAACAATCTCTCTTTTTGATACTGCAGCTTGTCTTTTATGGATCTTTGCCAAACGCGTTTTGAAACTCAAATAGTTTCAGGTGTCTCCTCTCCAGAGAGGGGTTTTCAGCAGCGCTGATACTTTGGATCTCTGAGTCTCCAGATCAACCACTCCGCCACATTTTGCACTTAGTAAAAATAAATGTTATACATTCACTTCTGGGCTTGTTCTTCAAACTACTTTTCCAATCCCCAGGGAGCAACGGCCTGAGGAAGTACACCATGACACAGCATCTCATCAGGGCCCCTCCCATCCTCTGCCTAGGCTCCTCAGGGGCTCACTGCACCTCTGGTTTCCAATGACCTTGATGAAAGTGGTTGTGGTCCAATGCCAAATGGTTCTCCATTCCTCCTTTACAAATTTGGAGGAGCTGGAGTGGCAACTTTTAGTCCATCGTCAACCGAAGTGCATATAAAGCCCATAAGGCCTGTATGCATGTTCTGCTCTCCCACCCCTAGTTGTAATTTAGGGACGTATGTTGATTGTTACCATTGGACTAGATGGGTTTCCGATGATGAAAGCATGCCTGAAGGTCTGATTTACTTGCATATTCTACTTCTTTTCTAAAGACTACATTAAATAAGGTGACATTTGGGTAACTTAATTGCCAAATTAATAAATGACATTAAAATGGGCAATTATTTCTGGATATGATTAATGGATGTTTGGTAAAATCTTGGAAGAGACGTGAACTTTGATTAGAAAAATATAGTAATTTGTGGTGACATTTCCTTGTTTTCTTAGATAAAAATGATGGGAAAAGTATCAGGCCGAGTTTCACTGTAAATACATCTCAAATTTTTTTTTAAATAATTCTCGCATACAGACATCTCTCTGATCTGATCTTTAAAGTGCTGCTTCCCCCTTTTGGATCCAGTTTTTAAATTATATTAGATAAGGGGAAGAAATGGCAGTCCTCTAACATGATGTTAATATCAGAACTACTTAATCTAGCTTCAGTATGGTTTCTATAATTCAGGGCTTTAAGAAATAAAAAAAATGGAAGTGCAGAATGGAAGTGCTGCTTATGACAATATACACTGCCTGTGCAAAAAAAAAGTCGCCACCTGGAATTAACTAAGCAAATAGTTAGGAGCCTCCTATTGGATAATTACTGCATGGGCGATTATCTTTCAGCTGGCAACAAGTTATTTAACCCCAACTGGTGCAATGAGTTGCTTCTCATTTCTTGAACAACCATGTCGAAAGACACATCTCGTGGTCGTGGAAAAGATGTTAGTCTGTTTGAGAAGGGTCAAATCATTGGCATGCATCAAGCAGAGAAAACATCTAAGGAGATTGCAGAAACTACTAAAATTGGGTTAAGAACTGTCCAACGCATTATTAAAAACTGGAAAGATAGTGGGGACCCATCGTATTCGAGGAAGAAATGTGGCAGGAAAAAAATCCTGAATGATCGTGATCGGCGATCACTTAAACGTTTGGTGAAATCAAATCGTAGAAAAACAACAGTAGAACTCAGGGCTATGTTTAATAGTGAAAGTAAGAGCATTTCCACATGCACAATGTGAAGGGAACTCAAGGGATTGGGACTGAGCAGCTGTGTACCCGTAAGAAAACCACTAATCAGTGAGGCAAAGCAGAAAAAAAGGCTTCACTTTGCTAGGGAGCATAAAGATTGGACTCTGGAGCAATGGAAGAAGGTCATGTGGTCTGAGTCCAGATTTACCCTGTTCCAGAGTGATGGGCACATCAGGGTAAGAAGAGAGGCAGATGAACTGATGCACCCATCATGCCTAGTGCCTACTGTACAAGCCTGTGGGGGCAGTGCTATGATCTGGGGTTGCTGCAGTTGGTCAGGTCTAGGTTCAGCAACAGTATGTGCTCCAAGAATGAGGTCAGCTGACTACCCGAACATACTGAATGACCAGGTTATTCCATCAATGGATTTGTTCTTCCCTGATGGCACGGGCATATTCCAAGATGACAATGCCAGGATTCATCGGGCTCAAATTGTGTAAGAGTTGTTTAGGGAGCATGAGACATCATTTTCACACATGGATTGGCCACCACAGTGTCCAGACCTTAACCCCATTGAGAATCTTTGGGATGTGCTGGAGAAGGCTTTGCGCAGCGGTCAGACTCTACCATCATCAATGCAAGATCTTGGTGAAAAATAAATGCAACACTGGATGGAAATAAATCTTGTGACATTGCAGAAGCTTATCGAAACAATGCCACAGCGAATGCGTGCCATAATCAAAGATAAAGGCGGTCCAACTAAATATTAGAGTGTGTGACCTTTTATTTTTGGTGGCGACTTTTTTTTTTGGGACAGGCAGTGTATTTTCTGTAAACAATTCGGAAACACAATTGAATGTGTGTGTTCATAAATAGGAAAAATGTAAACAAAAAATTACATTGATGGGGCCCATAGTAAATATCAACATGGGCCCCTAATTAAGCCAGGCTTTGCCACCCAGAACAGAAGAGCTGGTTGTTTGTCTCCCCCTCCACACACTACGACATTTTTTGACATATCATAGTGACATGTCAGAAATGTTGATTGATTTGTGCCTGTATTCGGTCACCGATGTAAGTGAGAGAAGCCTCTGATGAGTGTGAGTGGCTTTTTCTTGTAGAGGCAATGGAAGATAGTGAACTCGCAAAAATCATTCCCCTAGTGATACCAGTTGCATGTACAACTTCAGTGAGGGGGATGCAATGGATATGCCTTTAGGTAATTTATTAAATGTACGATAGAGGCCAAAGGAAAAATCCTCTCCTCAGCTCTGTGAAGCATGTCTGGGAAGCAGGAAAACACTGCAGGACACAGGATATGAGCTCACAGAGGAGGAGCAGTTATAAGATGAATGACAATGAATTACAACCATAGATAATTTCATAAACCAAATATAACAATGGCCACTAGATGGCAGCAAATTAAACTAAGTATAGTGAATAACAAATATAACACAGAATACAAAAATGTGTATTCTAGTTGAGAAACCATTACCTGGACACCACAGTCTAGTTGCTGAGACCCCCACTGATTGATGAAGTGAGGTCATGGAAACACTTAGCTTAGGGCTGTGCCTATCATTTCTGTTCAGCTCTCGGATTTCCAGGAGCAAAGCAAATGATTTAGAGTTTCATTAAAAGTCTATGGTTGTTCTATGAGTCTATACATCACTAGCTTGGTAAGTCGAATGAAAAATAAGGGCCATGGTGCTCAACTGAGAACATCTGCCCCATCATTTTAGAAGTCGGCAAGGGTGTTAGCAACCTATGAGTAGAGATGAGTAAATTGATTTAAAAAAACTGGACTTGACTTGAATTTTGTAAAAATTCGAGTTGCATCTAGAAGCAGATTTTTTGGAGAATTGGAGAGAAAAGAAGAAAAAAAAATATAAAGAAAAAGTGAAAGACTAGAGATAAAAAAAAGTCCTTGGAGTCCTAGGAGGCCTCAGAGTATCATACACAAATTTTTATGCCAATTGGAGCACCTTTGATTCAGATAAAATCGATTTAGACTTGAATCGGATTGGTCAACCGATTCGGCCGTATCTACCCCAAATCAAAATTTTGACCGATTCGCTAAAACAGACATGTCAGGAGCAGTGACAGGTCCTCTTTAAGGAGAAGGCTACAGACATGACTGCTACAAAATACAATGCTATAATGTTATTATATGATTATATGTATATAATATTGTTATATATACTCTCATGAGTGGTAGATTTGATGTTTTTTGACGGTTCCCTTTAGTTATTTTGATGCAGTTTGGAAGCTATTTCTTAACCATAGGTGGTTGATAAAGCCGAGATGTCACAAGGATAAACCTCTGTCTGTGAACCTTCCTTTTTTCTTTTTACACAAGGTCCTATCTCCTCCTTGAAATATACTCATAATATCTAAGAGCCGTCAGATTGTCAGAGAAGCTTCTGTGGATTTATCATATCCACCCTAAGATTTATTTTCATTTTCATTACTGATATATACTTCATTTCAAACCCTTCCTCACAGATGGGAACATATTTAGTTTCTAAGGATTATGGGCCTTAAATTTCCCAGGTTTTCAGATTTCTAAGAGATCAGCAGATTGAGGTTTGCCCTAAAAATCTTCATGCATTTGCAGTGGAGATGTCAAAACACTCTATTATTCATGTTCCGAGTTCAGCCCAGGTCACACCTATTATAAATGGTCTTCTTGTCTGTAATAAAGCTACTTTATTCTTGATTTAGTGGCTGGTGGCCTCACACTGGTTGCTATTTTAACCAAGTTGGGGGTTCTAATCTATACCTTATAATGGTAAACTTTGAGCAAAACTGATATACTTTCATGTACTTACCCATCTGCCCAACTGCAACGTGTCCGTCAGCACTATGGCGGCACTTTGTTGCTACGGCAACCAGCCCCGCTGAATGTTGGCCTGGTCGGGGAAGCAGAACCAATCAAGCTTGGCGCAGACGTCACATGCTTCCTGAGGATGGGCTATTTAAACATGCAGCTGCTTGCTACAGTTGCCTGTGATTGGTATTCCTGCCTCACTAACTAGTTTAGTGTTCGTTACTCTGGATCACTGACCTTTTGGCTTTTTCTATGACTTTGCCACTGTACTGTTTTTTTGCCTCTGATGTGACCTCCTGGCATTTGACTTTGCCTGTTTTTTTTTTTTACCTTGCATGATATTAGACATTGTTTGATATTAGACTCTGCTAGTTTTTGACCTTGCCTTTGACTGCTGACTTTGTCTATGATGGTATCTCCTGGTTTCACTCTGCTGTGTATTTGACTTAGCTTTTACATTCTAATTTGGTCCTCTCTGGTCCGCTTTTTCTGTCTGACTGCTTCTTTATCGATTTAAGTTTAGGCCCCTACACTTAGTCAAGTCTAGGAACCATCATTAAGTTGTGGGCCACCATTTAGAGCAGATTGTGCAAGTAGGTAGGAACAGTGGTATGGGTGGAGTACAGGGCTGCTTGGTTCCCTACGTTTCATGACTAGTGATGAGCGGCAGGGGCAATATTCAAATTCGCGATATTTTGCGAATATTCGGGCGAATATTCGCCATATATTCGAGAATTCGCGAATTCATGATCTCCAGGCATTATTTTCTTGATTGCGAAAATTCGCAAAAAATCGAATATTCGCGATTACGAATATATTTTGCGATATTCTAAATATTTGCGAATTCTCGAAGTGCCGATATTCGCGATTAAAATTCGCAATTCGAATATTCGTGATCAACACTATAATCATGACATGTACTGTACTTTGTTATACCTAGTGCGGAGTTAGGTCCCTTTAACACAAACGATATCGATTGTGTCCGGATCTGTTTAGGAAAAAACTGATGGTTTGGACCCAAGTGCAGTCAAGTTTTGTCTGCGATTGTGTTCAGTGGGTCCGTTTTTTCTCACACGGATGATATCAGTTTTGATGCGTTTTTAGAAACTAATGGGTCAGGATTCAGTGTGGGTGCAATGCGTTCAATTCAAACATTGCACCCATATGGAAAACTTGCTCCTGTGAAAGGGGCCTTAGAGTGCTGCACATGACACTGCAAAACTCCATGTGAAGCTTTGCCCTACACACAACACAGTTTTGCTTGGACCATACATAAAGGGATCTTCTCGGAATTAAATATTGATGACTGATCCTCCAGGGGTCCGACTCCAGGCACCCATGCCAATCAGCTTTTGGAAGGGGCTGTGGCGCTCATCCTTTGTGAAGCTCAGTCCCACTCAAGTGAATAGGATTAAGCTGCAATACCAAGTACAGCCACTAGGCAATGGAAAGAGTTGTGTAGTTATGATGCCTATTTCCAGCTCCAGAGCTACCCTCAAACAGCTGATCGGTGGGGGTGCAGGGTGTCAGATCTCTGGCGATCTGATATTGATGATTTCTCAAAGGAACAGCTCATCAACTGAGATGAGTAAATGTATTCTAACCAATTGAATTAATTCTAAATCAGCCTCCTCTGCACCGAGCAGCTGCTCAAGAGACTTTCCCATCCTCCTTGATTGACAGGGCCAGACATCTCACCTGGCCCTGTCAATCTCTCACCTGTGCCATTGCTCTGAGGGCAGGACTTCTTCCAAAAAAAGCATCAAACTCATCCAAAGTTTGTGTGCGGTTTTTCAGTGCAACCTCATTCACTTCAATGTAGCTGATATGCAATACCAGACACAGCCCATGGACAGGTGTGGCGCTGTTTCTGGAAGAAACCAGTCATATTTTTCAAATCCACAACCCTTAAAAAAAAAAATTAGCAGACAGAAAACTCAGCTGCCTCTCCTCCATGCCATCTCAACTTTTCAATACCTTAATATCACTGCACAGTAAGAGGAGTGAAGATAATCATATCCTAATTAATTTTAATGATGGCAAATGCAGATAGCAGTTTACCAAGGGACAGGATAGGAAAGCGTGTATATTAAATCACGGGGACATCTGGCAAACTATCAATTTGTACAGAATTCCAATTATATTCAACTGCTAAATCAGAGGGCTTAGAATATAATAATAATAATAAGGGAATGTAATTATTATTGTAACTTGCAACATCTAAATGAAAAAGATACAATGAAGCCTCTCCAGAAGACCACCTCCCTGAGAAGATCATCTCTGATCAAAACTGGTTGATTTTATGTTGGCTTTTAAGTGCTTGTCCTCATCTTTGAGAGTACAACCCCACCATTTTTTTTTATTCAGTTGTATCACTATATAGTATTTTCTAAATAAACTCTACTAAATGGGTTAAAGGGATTGTCCAGCTTTTCCTAAGTGATGGCCTATCCTCGGGATAGACTATCACTAGGCGACCATTGGAGATTCACCATCCTGTACCCCTTGACTTCAATGGAAGTAGTGCTGCAGTGATGAGTGCTGTCCACTACAATGTTGACAGTGCTGTGTAGTTCCGGCAACCACTTTCAGTGAACACTGGGGGTGTGGGCTGTTGGACCCCCACTGATCAGATGGGGATAGCCTTTTCTGAGGCCATCACTTAGAAAAGGCTGGACAACCTCTTTAATTCTACAGTCATGGCCCAAACGTCCAGGAAAAACATGTATGGAGTGGAGTCGATGGACTCTCATGTTTGGGAAGTGGCACCAAATAATTTTGCCCAAATGTGAGATGACCTGCCAAGGAGGAAGTTCTAGGGCAGACTGCTTAACCCCTTAACGAATAAAACCTGTTTTGGGGCCTTAAGGGGTTGTCCCTTCATTAGCCCATTCAGTACATCAGGCGTGATGTTGTGAATGCAGACACCCGGAGGCAGAGCCCGTGATTGGTGATAACGCTGATCATAGACTTTTAACCTGTCAGATGCTGTGATCATTTGTGTCTAAGGCATCTGATCGGTTTAATCCTGCGGTTCCTTTGTGCTGAGATCAAGGGAACCCTTCAGTTGCTATGGCAGCCTCGGTACTTCTAAAGGCTCTGAGGCCTGCCATAGTGAAGTTCCTATCAAGCCTGGCCGGTGGCAGGGTTTGATATGAAGGCAGTGGTTTTCTCACAGACTGCAATATTAAATGATTGCAGTCTATGGGAAAGTGATCAGAGGATTGCATGTTTAAGTCCCCTAAGGGGACCTAAAAATATACAAAATATATAAATATATACAAAATATATAAAAATGTTAATCACTTTCCCCCCTTTGCCCATTTTAAAAATAAGAATAAAGAATAAAAATTAAGGTAACAAGTCAGTTTTACTATATAGGGAACTCTGTAAAAACAAAACTCTTACAAATATGGTGGAATTATGTTTTTCTCCAATTCCACCCCATACAGAATTTGTTTTTCAAGCTTCCCACTACACCTGTGTATGGCTATTTGAACAGAAAAATACTAAAGGTTATGGCAGAGAGTAAAAAACAAAAATGAAAAACGGAAAAACTGCCGTGGTATGGAGGGCTTAAATATCATTTATTTTTTTTACTTTTTGGGGATTTATTTTAAAAAATGTATAATTATCTATTAATTATTATTAATATAATTATTTTTTTTGCAGCACCAGTATAGAAAAAAGAGATTTTCTTCACTTTTTTGTGTACATTATATACCGCTGTTTTTATGCAATGCTTGTGCAAAAAAGTTTTGTTTTATACTGCATTCATTGTAATTTTGCTGCGTGATCGGGCATTCGTCTATTGTTAGCTTTTACTAACTTTGCAATTGGTGCATTAGGTGGACTTCAGAGGAAAAGCAAACTAAGCTGGAATACAACTGGACACGTTTCTAATTTTTTTTCCTGGCAGCTGTTCAGGGAGCAGCCTGTTTTGCCAATGTCCTGCTCATCCGTGGGTCTGGATCACTGTAACTTGGCATAAAACCCGCGAGCTAGTCCCTCCATTATCTATAATAGCGCTGCCAACGTGTATTTTTTTAAATTTGTTGTATCAATTTTACAACCTTTCCTACGACAATAATCTGATACTGGGCTAAGTAATTTACAATCCTCCTGCCAAGTTAGCTGCCCACGGGAGAGTAAAGGGAAGGGTTGTTAGTTACTTACAGAATGTAATAAAACACAAATGAGATAAAACAGCTAACCGATTCATATTGCATTCAGAGTGCGGTCCCACACACAAGCACTGTCGGAAATTGCAGGGAAACGTAAGGCAATTTGCGATATAACATTACTATGGTTATTTCATAGACCTGCTGTCTGGGAAAATGACAAAATAGAGCATTACACTTTGTGCTTTGTGCTGACTAAAAGCATTCAGGAACTGTATGAGTGGCAGACGCAGCAAGATTAAAATCCTAGGAGTCCCGGGGAAAATATTCCTTTGGTGAGAGTCTCTCCGCAGGTGTGGCTGCTTCTTTGTTGCATTTGTTTTTTTTGAAAAATGGTTTCGTGAAATGGCACTGACTATGATATAATACATAGAAAGTGCATTTACAGCTTTCAGGATAGAGCTTGTAGGTTTTTGCAGGTTTTAGTTGGATCAGAACTTTTTATCCCCCATCCACTAGACTCTGACATGAACTGTCAAAGTAAGTACATCAGTATCATCAGGCCTAAGAGATCTTTTAATAATGTATACAGTGTGTACTGTGAAAGCTGGCGGCAGATCCTCAAGCAGAATTGCACTGACACAAGATTGGTAGCATTGAAGGTCTCTCCGCAGGTGTGGCTACTACTTTGTTGCATTTTGTTTTTGAAAAATGTTTTTGGGGAAATGGCACTGACGGGCTATGATATAATAGTATGATATTTAGTTTGGATAGGAACATTTTTCCCCCCATCCACTGGACTATCAAAGTAAGTACATCAGTATCATCGGGTCTAAGAGATCTTTTAATAATATATACAGTGTGTACTGTGAAAGCTGGCGGCAGATCCTCAAGCAGAATTGCACTGACACAAGATTGGTATCATTGAAGGTCTCTCCGCAGGTGTGGCTGCTACTTTGTTGCATTTTGTTTTTGAAAAATGTTTTTGGGAAATGGCACTGGCGGGCTATGATATAATACACAGAATGTATACTTAAATCTTTCAGGATATAGCTTGTTGGTTTTTGCAGGTTTTTAGTTTGGATAGGATCATTTCCCCCCCCCCCCCCCCATCCACTGGACTGTCAAAGTAAGTACATCAGTATCATCAGGTCAAAGAGATCTTTTAATAAGGTATACAGTTTGTACTGTGAAATCTGGTGGCAGATCCTCAAGCAGAATTGTATTGACAAAAGATTGCTTAAAGGGGTTTCCTAGTTAAAAAAAAAAAAAGTGTGGCTGCGGGTTCAGAGTGGCTTAAATGCATAAATGAACTGATACTCACATTACTGATTCCCTGCTGCTGCTGTACCACCACCACTACCCGGGTCCCTGATTCTCTATACTTCCCCCTCCGGTCTCAAAACCCGTTCAGTGATTCGCTGGCTAGTCACGGCTGTGGCCAGTGATTGGCTGAGAGAGCAGCAGGAAGTAGAGGGCAGAATTGGTAGCATAGGAATGGCAGCACCAGTGGATCAGGGAGATGAGTATCAGTTCCTTACAGTTTAAAGGGGTTGTCCAGGTTCAGAGCTGAACTTGGACGTATCCCCTTATTCCCCTACTTAGCCTCCCTGATATGAGCATTGGAGCATTTCATGCTCCATTGCTCTCCTTTGCCCTGCACTGAAATGCGCAGGGAAAAGGCATTTTCTGGAGATCTGGCGACGTACCGGGCTCTCCATGGGGAAAGCTAGGTGGAGGCTTGCGCCTAACATTGAGCCTTGAGACGTCACTGGCACTAATGGGCAGGCTTTAACGCTGCTCTAGCCTGTACAACGGCCAGGGCAGCGCTAAAGCCCGCCCATCAGAGCAGGTGACGTCACTGGGAACACTGCTAGGCAGAAGCCTCCACCTAGCAGTGTGCAGGGCAAGGGAGAGCATCGGAGCATGAAATGCTCCAATGCTTATCTCAGAGACGTTGCCAGGGTGAAAATGGGGACATGTCGGGTTCAGCTCTGAATCCAGACAACCCCTCTAAGCCACTCTGTGCCAACTGACACCAACTCCAGTTTTGTGGGCTGGAAAACCCCTTTAAAACTTTTCAGTTTATTCAAAAGCATTATGTGGCCTTCGGGGAAGTGAATCTTGCACAAGTCTACAGCGCCTAAAATTTTACACTAAGCACATCAGAAAATGCACAAAAAATAAAAAACATCCCATCGCTTTCTTCCTTAGTCTCCTTCTATGCTTTGATCCTAAGTAGTCACTTTTTTACAATTAAAACTGAGAAAAATATTTAAAAAAAATCTTTAAAGTGGTATTTCCATCTTAGACAATGGGGGCATATCGCTAGGTGGGACCCGCACCGGTGGGACCCGCACCTACTGTATATCGGGAACAGATTTCCCGGGGTCTGTCCACCACCAAGCGCTAATCCCCGCCTCTCCCATAGAAGTGAATGGGAGTGTGCTGCGCATGCGCGGCCCATGCGCGGCCCATGCACGGCCCATGCACGGCCCATGCTCCCATTCATTTCTATGGGGCAGACGGCAATAGCCAATCCAGCGCTCGGCTATTTTCGGCGGCCCCATAGAAATGAATGGAGAGCGGCTGCGCATGCGCAGTGCGCTCTCCTTCACTTTCGGGGCTCCGTTCTCTATATAAGTGCGGGACCCAGCCGTGGGACCCGCACCTATAAGACAATGGGGGCATATCCTAGCAATATGCCCCCATTGTCCGAGATGAGAAATCCCCTTTAACTATGTGTCCTCAGAGCTCGGTCATGTCTCCTCTCCTCCTCCTCACTATCCTGTGTCTGGCTGTTAAGAAAATGGCTGCAGCAGGAGCCTCTCCCCTCTGCACTCTATGCAGTAGGACAAAAAATTGTTCAGCCCTTTCTAAGTTCAGCCCTTTCTATTGTCAGCCCAGCAGATTTACCCCTGTGCTCTCTCTGCAGGGTTTCTACAAGACTGCCTGTTTATATCAGTCTGCAAAAGATCCTGCAGACTGATAAGCTTTGAGGGTATCTCTTAGAGCCTTAGGTCCCCTTAAGAGGAGGATAGATAGGGCCAACTGAAGATGGGCTCCTTCTCTATGGAACCCTGATACCAAACACAGGAGCTGGAACATCATATCGAGCGATGAAATTTTGTTTTATACAAATAGTGCAAATTTAGAAAGAATCTTTTTTTCCCACCATAAATCACACTATGATTAAGTACGGGAAGGACAGAATCACTAGAGAGGACAATGGATGGAATTTTCCATTATCGCTAAACAGAGCAGTGAATTTCTTTCTAACATCCCGACACTCGTCTCAAATAATACAGAGAACTTTCTATCATATCCTCCAATGGCCCATTCACTTCTAAATAAGAAAGAAAAATTTCTGACTAAAGCTCGGCAGTTCTCAAGAATTAGCGCTTTTTTATAGCACTGTAAATGTTAAAGAAACAGGAGCATGAAATTACTGGGACTCAAATATCTAATATCCTAAAGCAATGATAGGCCATGGAAGGCAGAGAACAGGCCGGCACGCCAATTTTCATTTAAAGCGACTATCGTTTTCGTATATACCCTATTAGGGCTCATGCACACGAATGTGTGCGGTCCGTGCCTGTATTGCGGCTTGAATGGGTCCACAATCCGGAAGATATGGTGCGGTGCAGAAAGGAGGCACTGATCAGAAGCCCGTGGAAGCACTACAGAGTGCTTCTGTGGGTTTTCTGTCCGTGGCTCTGTACTGCAAAAAAGTAGCGCATGCACAATTTTTATGTGGTGCAGACCGTCGGATGCGCATCGCAGATCCCATTCAAGTGAATAGGTCTGTGTCTGCAGATGGCGGGCACACAGTCGGTGCCCATGCATCGCAGACCGCAATTCGTGGTCCGCAGCACAGGCATGGCTGGCACACAGTTGTGTGCATGAGGCCTTAGGCTATGTTCACATCAGCATTTAAAATCCAGCAGGCTGTTTTGGAGTTCACCATATCCATCTGTGTTGTAAGGGTATTCTGAAGTGCTGATTGGTTCTGTCCCCTTTAATTCTGTCTCTGTTATAACCTGTAATATTCTATGTAATAAAGTCTTCCTTTTAATGTAGTGGGTTAGGGATAGTTAGATCCTACCCATCGCCCATTGTGCTGAGGTCACGTTCCTGAGAAGTTGCTATCTCAGAGACATTTGTGCTGCACATTGCAGGAGGGGCTAAAAGGTATACTATAAATTAGGTATAATAATACAATAGTTGTAACGCCAATGAAGACTTCATTCTAGGTAGGATGTAAGTATTGATTTGCCTTGTCTCTTGTACACCCGGGGGTGTCGGCCATGTGCGGTAAGATGGCTGACTCATATTCCCCCCCTACTAGACCAGTGATGATTATTTACTTTTTATTATTCTGTATGTGATTTGCCTGTGTTATCTTATATTTAATCACTTAGTAAATATATTTATTCACTTAGCCTGCGTAAGCTTATTCATTCTCAAATCTTTTGAATTCCCGTTTTAAAACACCGTCTTAGCCAGATTATTACGGGAATTGCCGGATTCCCATTGACTATAATGGGATCTGAAACGACCCTTACTGATTAGATTTAAAGGGGTTTTCCGGGCTTCATATATTGATGATCTATCCTCAGGATAAGTCATCAGTATCTGATAGATGCGGGGCTGATTGCTGGCACCACCACCGATCAGCTGTGCTCCCGTGGCTGCCACAGCCTCTTCCTAGGCCAATGACATCACGTTCATAGGTCACATGGTCAATTCAAAGGTAAGGTAAGGCATCGGATGCCTCTATCACCGAAAGTACTCAGGCCATGAACAAGGTCTTGGATAAGACCGAAACGTTGGCCAATACCACTATGAATGAATTTATTTCCAGATGGATATATAAATAATATAAAAGAAAATATATGAAAATAAACAAGATATTTATGCAATGTTCTTTTGTGAGTGCCGTGGTCTTCCTATCAACATTGGCATTTTACCTACCACTGAGCACCATCCACACTAAATGAGGAGTGCCGTTCAACTCTTATTTTCAATTATCTGAGATATTAATGATGACCTATGATGATAGGATGTAGGCCATCATCAATATCTTAGTCCTGGAAAACCTCTTTCAGTGACGTAACGTACAGCAGTGTAAATACATTACAGATTAATACACAGCTCAAAAACTACAATACTACATTTGCGGTCCGGGCTGTAGAAATGTACAGCCATAAGCTGGATAACATAATATTTAAAAAGATTCTATTCCAGGAACACGATCTGACACCCTGGATTTTATATAACCCATGACATCGCCGGGGTTTATATTGCCTCTAAAATATTCATGCCGTAATAAAACTTGCCCAGAAGCAACAAGTCACGGTGAAGATATGTCGGCAAATGTTTATTAAAACTATTTAGCAAAATGCAACTTTTACATACTCAACATTATGTCCCCTAAAAATATACATGTCACTGGGCTAATGAATGGAATTAAGGGAAATCAGACGGATGTACATACCCAGGAACATGGTAAGGCTACTTTACATTGAAGGGGTTGTATGAGAGTAGAAGAGCAGAATGTTCTCTTTTTTCACTTTCCATTAAAGTAAGTGGGGCAAGAATGGTGCTGTTTCTGATCTCAAACAATCCCTTAAAAGGGATCCCAAGGTGTAATTTCATGGGGTATCCCCATCATATTATGTTATGGCACATCACTAGGTTACAATTTTTTACACTGTCTCAATGTCAAGAAGTTGGCTGTACGCTTTGGGCAGACTGTCCATCCATCAGCTATTCCTCAAATCTCCTTTTCACACATGCACGATCAATCAAACATGTATGTGTTTTCAATTGGGGCAGGGGAGAAAGCTGCTGCCAGGCACATCTGGCGGTAGCTCCCCCAAGGGAACAAAAATGTGGGCATGTTCAAATCCAACACGCCCAACCCATCTTTCCCACATTAGCAAGGAGAGTTAGGAGGCCCCCATACACATTAGATGGTGGACTAGTTCGGCAGAAATTGGTGCATTTGACAAAAAGCCCCTTGGGCTTTTTAACTACACCCATGTGTTTTTCATGCAAACAAAATGTGAGTAACACTGGCCAAAAGGATCATACATGTTGAAATCTGGCACTTATCTCCCTCAACATCTGCCATACACACTGGATAGTCAGCTGGTCTAGTTGGGATTGGTGGGTTTGGACAACATTCATTTAACGTGTATGACCAGTTTGAGTGTAGACAGACCGCTCGGAAAAACTTCTTGGGATTTTTATATACCGATAGTTGCTGCCAAAATTTTTATTTTGTATAACCAAAATGGTTTGACTGGGGTTCCTTGTGCCCACCAGGGAAAACAATTCTTAGGGTCCATTCTCCAGCTATGCAGATCATGTACATTTCCATTTGTAAACCCTGATGTCAAATGAGTAAATCCAATGTCTTCTACAAATAGAGTTCTCCTCTGCTGGACCTTTGGAAGCCCATTATTGTGGTAAAGTTTGGGATTCTGGTGGAAAACAAGACCACATCTTAAACCAAAAGGTATATTGTTAAAAGGGAAAATTGGAAACCTATTCATCATTTTGATACAGAGCTCCAAACCCTCTGTATAGACTCCAAGCTCAGTGATAAAATCAATGATAAAAGTCTGTCTGCCTACAGGCGCCCCTAGGGGGAGCTACTTCACATTCTTTATTATGGACTTCAATTTTTTAATTTAAATCTCCCCCTAGTGGTGACTTTAGGCAGTTAGACTTATTGTTTAATGATTTGTGTATTAAAGGGAGCTCTTTATGAGAAAAAAATAGCTCTAAATGCTACAAAAATATATTCAGTTTAGAATTTGTAACCTATTTAGATTAAAAACAAAATGTTGTTCAAGGTCTTACATTCACTTTAAGACTGTCCAGAAACCAGTCTTCAAACTGCCTACATGCCACCATAGAGATCTGTTGGCAGCCAGGTATGAGCAGTGGACACCATACTTTTCTATGCTCCCTTCATATATGGTTTAATTCTTGCCCCATCAGGGGACTTGGCTGTCTAATTTTGCCTGCACTGATCATAAATGTCAAGCTTCCCATACAGTGTGACACCACACAGACGTTGTCACTGAGGAAACATTTCCTTTTCTACCACAAGTCACCTCCATGTATTCTGTCTGGCAGGTCTTCAAGTCATAAGGAATGGACAATTTCTGTTCTGAAGGGCATCTACAATGTGATATGAAAATGAAACAGACATGGATGTCCGGCACACGCTGCCTTTAGGATCTCTGAGGAACACATGCCAAGATTCACCAGTGACTCCTGACAAAGCCTCCTTAGGGATCTTCTACACTGAATAAACATCCATATCTGTTTACCTTCTGTAGCATTTTTGTGGCTGCCTTCAACATGCGCATGCAGTATGTGTCACAGTTGATGTGAGCCTTTCCCGACATTATTGTGAAAGGGCGAGGAAACATCATGTTTGATATTTTCACATCAACATGAAAACTTGAGACAGCCCACCCAAGGCATGTAGCATGGGTCATGGTGAGCACATCCATCCTTGAGCAGCAACATCTTAAATTTTTCTACTTTTGAGCACATATACCTGAAGACATGGAAAAGTCTTTGGTATCTTGTGGTTCTGTGTTGTTTGTTTAATGTATTTTAGACCTTTAGGGGCATTTTAGACGCCGTTCTTAATAAGCCCTATAGCTGGCGGTGGTTCGCCAAAGTTATATAGAGGCGCCAACCTCTACAAATCTTCAGCGGCGACACCGCCACTTTTAAATGTAAGACAGCTTTCTAGTTCTTTTACATTTAGACCATTTTCTATGCCTAAACCGCCAACTTTTTAGACCTGACGTGGGCTGGAAGGAAGTCGGAGATTCTGCCGCACCATGGCATGCGACAGAATCTGCAACAGATATACGCCACAAAAGTGCCTTATATGTGGTCACAAATGACCCCCTTAGAGTTTAGACAATTTACTTAAAGTCTATTTTTCAGGGGGGCACTATGGGACCATTATATATACTTGGGGCACCAAACTTAACCTGTGAACAGGTATGGTGTGGTTTTTGTAAATCAGATATGTTTTTGTGATTATGGACAACCTCTTTAGCCCTTTCACTATCATCAGTCATAAAAGATAGTAAAGGAGTCGTCTGAGATTTTGATATTGCTGGCCCGTCTTCAGTAGAGGTCATCTGATTAACATCTGATTGGTAGAGGTCCAACCCCTGGTACTCCTGCCAATCAGCTGTTTGAAGAGGCCGCAGAGCTCTAGGCGCAGCCTCTCCCTGCAGCAGTGACATCATATTCATTGGTCACATGGCCTAGGCACACCTCAGTCCCAGCTGTAATACCAAACCCAGCCACTACGAGGAGGCCGCAACACTAGCGGGAGTGCTGGAGCCTCTTCAAACAGCTGATTGGTGGGGGTGTCCAGAGTCAGATTCCTGCTGATCAGAGAATGATAACCTATCCTGAGGTTAGACCATCAATATAGGAGTCCTGGAAAACTCCTAGATCACTTTAGGAGATTGGGTAGAAGTAGATGTGAATGGGGAGACCATTGAAATTGAAAACCCAAGTTTGAATATCCTGCAGGTGGATCACCACTTAAATTAGAAATATTTTTTTTATTGTACTGTACATTAGTATTTTTAGCCACCCTTTTGACATCAGTTAGTATGAACATACTCTATCAGTTTGCACTTGGCTTCAAAGTAGGAATGTTGGACACAAATATAGTAATGAGGGGGATAATATACTGAAAAGAACTGAGAGCTGTTAATGTGCCTCGTGGAGGAGCATTCTGCATCGGCTCAGCCTTAATTGGTTTACAATCTGGACCATGTATCTTTATTTTTCTTCTTTTTTTATCTCAAGGACCCAATTTGCCCGACGGTTTTGTTTGAAGTTTTGCAGGTCCTTCACTCATTTTATTCACAACGTGTTCTCGTAAAAAGAAACATAACCGGGATGCTATTAATTTGTTCTCTAGTGATTTTCTCAAAGGATTCTGGGAACGCAGTCAGCGCTCCATCTGATCCCAATGTGTATAAACTGCTTATGCTGGAGGATTAACAGAGGGGGAAAAAAAATTGTATTTTTGGGTGTTTTGTTACATTTATGTCTTGTTGGCTGGGATTTATTCAGGATTAGTACACGGTTCTGCATAATATTTCTGTCAAACAAGTTATTATAAAAAGTGCTTACGGAGAAACAAAAAATGTTTAATTTAAATGGACTGTATATGTGGAGGGGGGGGGGGGGAGCACCGCATTCTTGGAGCTCGGAGCTAGGAGAAAATGGTCTCTCATTACTGGTAGGAGATTAGAAGCTGTTGTAGAAGTAACGCCACAATTGTCCATAGGCTGTGTCTGATATTACAACTCTAGTCTTATTCTTTTGAATGGGGCTGAGTTGCAATACCAGATACAGCCCATAGACAAGAGTGGCGCTATTTCTTAAAAAGCAAAACAGTGCCAGCAATCAAGAGTTGTAGTGAAATGGCCCTTCACAGATGCCAATTGTCGTCCCGATCTTTGGGGCTAATTTTACATGTAAAATGCTTATTTGTGATCAGTAGAGAAGCACAATTCAGTTCTATACTAATTCAATTCATTACGAGTTTCCCAAAAATGAGTAGTTTCTAGCGAATCTGAACTTCACGGGATTCATTCTGCATGAATCGCTCAAAACAGTGTCTGCCTTTTTTACATATCAGAATACAGGGAAGGTGAGGAGATGGAGAAAAAGAATCACGTGATCCTGTCCCAGCGAGCTTGAGGGTAATGCGTTTCATTCAGCCAATCATGAGGGATCAGGGACGTAGCTATACGGGGTGCAGAGGTAGCAGTCGCTACCGGGTCCAGGAGCCTGAGGGGGCCCAAAGACCCTTATGCTGCATGAGAAGATTATAGAAAGTGCATGCTGGTCAAGTTACACCTCTGGCTGGAGGGAAGGGGTTAGTTCAAAAATTTGGCATGGGGGGGGGGGATGCAGCTTCAATTTTTCCTCAGGCAGCACGAAGGCTATGTGCTCCTCATTCCCTGACCAAAAGGCACTGAGGGAAAGGGGGCCCAAGCTGAACTCTGATATTAATCCTGGTGCTGATAGTTGCCGCCTGACGTATTGGTCCGTGTCACAGTTACAGACTGTGTATTGTAGTGGTCTCTGTCTACTTCACCCTTCACCCAAAAAAAACATTTGTTGATCACAATTTAGTGGTGGATAATATATATTTATTTTCTTTAAAATAACACCAAACCTGCTACTCCCCAAAGAGGGATAATTTTTGGACTGCTTGTTAAAAAGTCACTGCTTCTTCCGATACCACTGTGTCTGTATAAACATCTTATATACAGGTGCTACTTACAATGCTGTTTTGATTTTCTTACACTAGGCCAGGCATGTCCAAACTGCGGTCCTCCAGCTGTTGCAAAACTACAACTCCCAGCATGCCTGGATAGCTTACAGCTATTAGGGCATGCTGGGAGTTGTAGTTTTGCAACAGCTGGAGGGCCGCAGCTTGGACGTGCCTGCACTAGGCGGTGGGGGCACCATCCTATTTTGCGATGGGGCCACCCGCCCTATGAATTATAGTTACGCCCCCTATCACAGGGGCTCAGACTGGATATGGTGGAACTATTGGTTGTCTTACTTTGAGACAGATTGCCCCTTTCCCGTGAAGCTCTGCCCCATTTCGAGAAGACCCACGCCTTACACCGTGCTCATGCTGGGACATCATTCAGCCACCACCATGATACGTCGCAGCACATCTGTGCTAACTATAGGACTTCTGTTTTCGTAGATGAAGGGACCCCCTTACCCTCTGAAAATGGGGACCAGTGTGTACATGTAGCCTCTTTACCCACCTTGCTATGCCGAGGTTAACCCCTTCAATTATCAGGCTACAGCGTGAGAAGAAAAAAACACTCATATCGCTTTGAACCACATTTTATTACCTAGGAAAAATTCTATGCCCTGAGATAAATCTATATGGGTGAAATGAATGGAATGAAGAAGGCACACTTATTTCACCCATCACTGAATCTAGCTGAGCTCTGGATTCTTGATGGTGTCGCTCACCCTCCTAAGAAATCATTTCTATATACTGCACAACGTGTATAATGTTATATTAATGCCGTACAGCTTCTAAAGATAGTACAGGTTTTATAATGCAGGGTGTATCCATACAGGAAAATATATGGATAGTTAGATCGGGTAGATATTAGATCGATTGATAGATATGATTTAGATGAGAAGATATATATATATATATAGAGGGAGAGAGAAAGAGAGATATAAGATAGATGGATAAATATGAGACCTGTATCAAATAGATAGATAGATAAATATTAAATAGATGATAATATTTAGAGATAGATAGATAGATAGATAGATAGATAGATAGATAGATAGATAGATAGACTAAAAAATACTAAAAGTGTCCCCATTTTGTAATCAGGTCCAAATTGATGGAAGGCAGGGCCAACAATACCATATTTCGGCACGTTATACCACCCCAACAGAGCCAAATATCACAGTCCATCACAAAATACTGCCAGCAGCACAAGATAGATCCCCAAAAACTTCCACTGGCCAACTGTGAGGAGGGCTCAGGTGGCCCCACCCGGAAATTTCCCTGTAAGGTCTATGGCCAATCCGCCTGGATAGATAGATATATAGATATACAGACAGATAGATATGGATAGATAGAAAGCAGTGGCGTAGGGATCGCTATAGCATCCATGGGGTCCCACGCCACTGGGGGCCCGGGCTGCCGGCTGAGGATTAAAAAAATAAAAAATCATCTGTGGCGAGTGGGTGGCGGTACGATAGGGGGCGGCCTTCCCCCCCATCATTGGTGGCAGCGGCAGTTCCGATCGGAGTCGCAGAAGTGTAATGCTGGGGCTACAATCGGTTACCATGGCAGCCAGGACGCAACTGAAGTCATGGCTGCCGTGGTCAGTTAGTCAGCAGCAGCATACTTACATGCGCTGTGTGGCCGCCCGGCGCTCCTTCTTCTTGTAACTCGTCACAGGTCTGTGCGGCGCATTGCTGTAAGCATAAGCAATGCGCCGCACAGACCTGTGAGTTACAAGAAGAAGGAGCGTCAGGCGGCCACAGCCCACCAATGATTTTAATACTGGGGGGGGGAGTCTTGCACTGCCCACCAATGATTATAATACTGGGGGGGGGGGTGCACTGCCCACCAATGATTTTAATACTAGGGAGTGGGCGCACTGCCCACCAATGATTTTAATACCGGGGAATGCGCACTGAGGGCTGATTGAGAGGCACTGGGGTAATGGAGAGGGTACTGGGGGCTGGTGAGAGGCACTGGGAGCTGATTGAGAGGCACTGGGGGCTGCTATAAGGCTACTGGGGGCTGCTATATGGCTACTGGGGGTTGCTATAAGGCTACTGGGGGTTGCTATAAGGCATGGGGCTCTTATCTGAGGTCTGATTGGGGGTCATTCATATTGGGGTCTAAGCTGAGGTGTTATCTGAGGTCTTATTGAGGTTTTATTAACATTGGGGATCTTATTGGGGCTGTTAGCTGAGGTCAGATTAACATTGGGGGTCTGATTGGTGGTCTGACCTGAGGTGTAATGAAGTTTTTTTTTCAGGAGCAGCTTGGAGAAAAAAGGCCTCACAGTCTCCCAAACTCCTTCTGCCCGGCCAAGCCAGCCAGCACCCCTGAGGCCAAGCCTGCCCCATAATTTTTTTTTGCTATGGGGCCCAGTCATTTCTAGCTACGCCTTTGATAGATAGATAGATAGATAGATAGATAATAGATAGATAGAATGCTAATTCCTATTGCTTCTATATCTTTAGTAATATAGTGGAGTTTCATGAATTGCTTTAGCATCAATCCTTAAAGGAGCACTCTGGGCAAAACCAGTACACTGTGAGGGGGAGGTGCCTAACACTGGGATTCAAAGGAGATGAGACATGAATTAGAGAAGCCCTTAGTTGGTGTGTTAGATGCACTTTAGATTTTATCCTTCCTTGTGCTGGTCTATGTTGAATGTGCATGCTCTCTCCACACTTACTGAGTGGGTGGGCTCCCCCTGGTGTGATGTGAGAGCTGCGCTGGGCCAATCACTTACCAGCTGCTCCCTCTCCCCTCTCATAGCACAGTGTGCCAATTATTTCACAGATACTGCAGCTGCGTTCCCCTCCTACCTATATTTAAAGGGAACCTGTCACCGGGATTTTGGGTATAGAGCTGAGGACATGGGTTGCTAGATGGCCACTAGCACATCCGCAATATCCAGTCCCCATAGCTCTGTGTGCTTTTATTGTGTAAAAAAAACGATTTGATACATATGAAAATTAACCTGAGATGTGTCCTGTCCCTGAGATGAGTCACATACAGGACTCATCTCAGGTTAATTTGCATATGTATTAAATCGGTTTTTATACACCATAAAAGCACACAGAGCTATGGGGACTGGGTATTGCGGATGTGCTAGCGGCCATCTAGCAACCCATGTCCTCAGCTCTATACACAAAATCCCGGTGACAGGTTCCCTTTAATAACTTTTTTTACTCTAGAAGAATTTTTTTTTTTTGTGCCTGATAAGGTTTCTAAAACAAAATGTCTGGAGAACTTCCTGATATGGAAAAGGGAAACTTCATCGATTGAGTGCAACTTGTGTGCATTTACATGTATTGCTCACTTTTGCAAACAATTCTAGTTATACGGGGACAATCCGGGGGAGTGAATGTGAACTGCATACCAAATGATTTGTAGAGACATCACAAAGAATAGTTTGGCAACCCCGGCATTACATAGATTTGTTCTTTAGAGTTTGAGTTCATTTCCATACCGTTAAGCAGAAGTCTGTGTGACACCAGAAACGGAATCGTCTTTATCTTATCGAGACACCTAAAAAGTGCTTGCACGTCATTTTATTTCTTCTCTTTGCAAAGAGCTCCAATTTCTGAGTTTCCTATTGAAGAAGGGAGATTCTGGGTTATTTCCCATTCTAATTAATGCTTCTTGTGTCGAGCTGTTGTGTTGTCTCTATTATACTGGCTCTATTATTATGTGAAAGAGGAAGGTTAAAAGGAAGATTTGAACTTTGATCCCCGGGAATAAGCAGCTGCAAGAAGCGCTATAAAATCTTCATCATACCAATACCAAGAAGGGTAAGACAAAGGCAGCCGGCTGAACTTGTGAGGCTGTATTCGTTTTTTGCATTATTCCTTCGGTGAGTAGGGATGCACAATTTATTAGTGTTTTATGAGCAGGTCAGACCGGTTCACACACACTCCTACCATACTTCTCCATTATTTTTAAACCAGGTATACTGCGTGACCATGAGTCTGACTTTCATTGCAAAGTAGGCGAATGCAAGTCTCTAGGTCAAGTGCTGCAGAAACAATGGCATGGCTAATTGCAACAGAGAGCACTGATACATTGTAACGAGCCTGGCTCTGATGAGAAGCTGTGTCACGGTGTACTCTCTCAGGCCGTTGCTCTGGTGCAGTAAAAAGGTGATGTGAAGGAATCAGGCAGACGTAGAAGAAGTACATCCAGCTGTCATCTGTACAAGGTGCAGTGTTTCTGCCCCCAGATGATGAGGTATGGTGACAGGCAAGATGGCAGACAATATCACTCTAGAGAAGTCCTTTTCTCGCTCCTTATTTCACTTCGTTAACATCAATGAGCTGGTACTTGTGGCTACAGGTGTCCAAGGCAGGCTGTTCTGAATTAGGGTAGTGGGTGTCTTAACTTGTTATCCCTCACCTGCAGCAGAGTCTGTATAGCTGTAGTGCTGATCACTCTACAGACTATAAACGCTGTAACTTGGAGATCTTCTGGTGGCCCGGGACCCTGCAGTCTCCCTCGAGTAGTTGTCCTCACATACGAGCTGTAACTTCAGTCTCAAGGCCCATAGAGCAGGAGCAGATGGGCATGCTCCCTCACTCCAGGCTTCCTCAGTTAATTCTCCCTAGAACTCTGTAGAGCTCCCTCTTCTGGCAGGAAGCAGGACCAGCCGACTCCCGCCAAGAGGGGAGGAATGGAATGGTAAGTTCCATTCCTAATGCCAACTATACCTTATAATTCCTGAAGCTTATGGCAGATACATAACATGATATTACTATATAAAATAAACACTTGCAGATACCCCATCTGGGGTTTTGCACATGCCCCTTGTTACTCCTCTAGCCTTACTCTTTTAGCCTGTAGAAGGAAACAAGAGTTTGCAGCAAGCATAGATCTTTATAACTTGGAAGAACTGATATACAGAGTATGAAAAAGAATGCCAGAAATTGTCATCATTTTTTAAAAATAGCGCCACTCTTGTTCATAGGCTGAATCTGGAATTGCATCGTGGCTCCAATTAAAGGGAACCTGTCATCAGATTTAAATGTTATACTTGACAGGCAGATGACTACGTATGATATAGGTGAGGAACCTTACCTAAGAATAAGCCGTTTTAATGAGTTGTGTGCCGTATGCAAATAGAGAGGTATTCGCTGGGCGAAGCCACAACGTGAAACTGTACTGACATACCGCCAGTTTTTCTCCGAATGATACTATATTTGTCTGTTTTAGTAACTCCCCGTTAAATAACAATTCTGGAGCATCTGTTCTTATGACTCTATGTTGTAGCCTTCCTGTATTATTCCTGCTAGAAGCTATGAGGTCACCATGAGTGTTACCAGTTGGGGGTGTTTCCCTGCACAGTCGTACACTATACAATCAGTGCTGCCAGACTGTGCAGGGTCACCCCCCAGCTGGTAACAACCAGACTGCAAACTGCTAGTAATTCATTCTTACGTCTAGCAGGAATAATGAAGGAATGGCACACAATGGAGCCATAAGAATAGATGCCACAGAATCGTTATTACATGGGGAATGTAAGTAGTTACTAAACCAGACCTGTCAGGAGAGGAGACACATACTCTTTAAAGGGGATGTACAGTGTGCTACCCGTGTATACTGACTCCTGATTGTCTAGAAATGCTACTGTAACGGACTGTCGGAATTGACTTGCATTTCGGTGCGGATCCTGTGCCCATATCTGGCTCAGATCAGGTTACAATCCCCACCCCACGCATGTAAATGGCATTTCCGCAACCCATTGAAAATTTCCCTGTGGATTTTGGAAAATAAATAATAATAATAATAAAAATAAATAAACAGCTGCTGAAATAAGTAACGTGCTGCCTATTTCAGCATGGAAAACCAAGGACAACCCCCACTGAATGACAATGCGGATCTGCTGAACCCCCCCCCCCCCTCTAAACATCTGCAGCCGAAATACACGTTGGATTTAAAGGGAACCTGTCATCAACTTTATGGTGCCCATACTAATGGCAGAATAAAGTAGAGACAGGTGAGTTGATGTCAGCGGTCTGTCATTTATAAGGCCTCTTTCACACTTGCGTTGTCCGGATCCGGCGTGTACTCCACTTGCCGGAATTACACGCCGGATCCGGAAAAACGCAAGTGTACTGAAAGCATTTGAAGACGGAACCGTCTTCCAAATGCGTTCAGTGTTACTATGGCAGCCAGGACGCTATTAAAGTCCTGGTTGCCATAGTAGGAGCGGGGAGCGGGGGAGCGGTATACTTACAGTCCGTGCGGCTCCCGGGGCGCTCCAGAGTGACGTCAGAGCGCCCCATGCGCATGGATGACGTGCCATGCGATCACGTCATCCATGCGCTTGGGGCGCCCTGACGTCACTCTGAAGCGCCCCGGGAGCCGCACAGACGGTAAGTATACCGCTCCCCCGCTCCCCACTACACTTTACCATGGCTGCCAGGACTTTAGCGTCCCGGCAGCCATGGTAACCACTCTGAAAAAGCTAAATGTCGGCTCCGGCAATGCGCCAAAACGACGTTTAGCTTAAGGCCGGATCCGGATCAATGCCTTTCAATGGGCATTAATTCCGGATCCGGCCTTGCGGCAAGTGTTCCGGATTTTTGGCCGGAGCAAAAAGCGCAGCATGCTGCGGTATTTTCTCCGGCCAAAAAACGTTCCGTTCCGGAACTGAAGACATCCTGATGCATCCTGAACGGATTTCTCTCCATTCAGAATGCATTAGGATAATCCTGATCAGGATTCTTCCGGCATAGAGCCCCGACGACGGAACTCTATGCCGGAAGACAAGAACGCAAGTGTGAAAGAGCCCTAAGTTAAAAGTAAGCGGTTGCCGAGAACGAACATCACAATCATTGCAGACTGGGCCTGGAAAAGAGTCCCGGCCACCTGAGAAGAGTCCTGGTTATTCATGAATTCCTGCTCTCCCTGCTCTCCCTGCTGATGACTGACCGTCTTCTACCTAGTTTTCTCCCTTTCCCTCTAGGAGAGAACTGCCAATCATCAGCAGATGGGTGAGAGAGCAGGAGATTATGAATAACCAGGACTCTTCTCAGGTAGATGTGACTCTTTTCCAGGCCCAGGTTAAAATGATTATGATGCTGGTGCAGCGTACTCAAGTTGTGTGCAATAGGTGTTTCTGGGTGTAGTAGTGCAATATACACTAACCTGGTACAGCTGACTCTCTGCAAGGGCAGGTATAGGTAGGAATAGTTCGTGACGCCAGTGCCAAGTAAACGGTGGCACGCCGTTTGCGGATGCAGGAATAAATTGAGGAAACGTAGGATTAAAACAGAACTCAAACTTTAGTAGGTTTTCCAAGCAGAGACAATAAAGGAAATGCAGTTCCTCAGCATACAGTCGATTTTGCAATTCGGTCGATGCAGGCAATTCAGTACAGCAGGGTAATTACAGAGTGTTGAACACAGGACTTGCAGCAAAGGAGCTTGCACTCTAACTCTGTCTGATCCTGGAAAGTAGCAATTCTTCACCAAGGCCCATTAACCTAAGTCTGGCTTTATATCCTTGATTATGGCTTAAATAAGTACCTCCTCTGTCTTTCTTAGTACCTCTGGCTCTTCTGATCTTTACCTCTGTCTCTCTCAGCTTCTGAATGGTTCCTCAGGCTCCTAGTCTAAGGTATTCCTGCTTCTGCATATGGGAATTCAGGAGGGAATCTTCTCCTGAACAACAGGCTTCAGGCCTGGACTTGTCTCAGACATTGTCTAATCTCCAACTGTAGATTACAGATACTAGACTCCGTCTGCCTTGCACTTCCCTGACTGGCCTTATATAAACTAGGGCTCCCTAGCTCCCTCTATGGACTAGAAGTAGGAATGACACCCCTAGCAGGCCTGCACGTGCAAGTTTCACAGCAACAGGGAAACACATAGCATTGCATTACATGACATTTTATAAAACTGACATATAACAACTTCCCCATAATTAGGAGGGATGACAGCACACCAAATGACACTTTGGTAGTGACGGGTATTACAGTTCCCGTACACTACACTGGTTCTCGGCAACCACTTACTTTTAGCTCATGAGTGACACACCGCTGACATCAGCATTTCTGTCACTACTTTATACTGCCCTCAGTGAGGTCAGCATAAAGCTGATGACAGGTTCGCTTTAATGCCCATGTCTGAACATAGACTAAGTGAGCAAAGTCACTGTTTTTGCTGAACTGAGTCCTCCCGAACTCTGGCTAAGGACCTGCAGGAAATGTCATGAAGCTGATTGCTCTTTTATTTTACTGTAATATTATATTCCTCCTTATAGATCTGCACTGTCTTTCTTGCCCGCTAACACCATGTTGAATTTGCCACTGCGTTGTCAGCTCGGAGCGCCCTGTCCATGCAGCAGAGCCAAGCGCGTTCAGCCGAGCGCACCATCTATCAACCTCCACATCTTTAATGGCTGCCATAAAGAAATGTTTATGTCTGAATATGCTCTTCCGCTGCCTCTTTACGTTCCTCCGTGTACTGTACGGCGATAGAGGTATTCCCTAATAAATGTGCAAATCATCCCCTCTGTGGCCATCAGACCTATTTGTGCAATGAGGAAAAATGCTTGAAACCTAACCTTTCGGCTAATAAAGATCCATGGAGGCTGGTGGCATTTATGAGGCCAATTTGTGCTGTAAATATGTTGCTATTGAATTAGATTCCATACTTAAAGGGGACGTGTCACAAAACATATTCTACATTTTTAATATCAGCTCCTGGATCTGAATACTTTTGTAATTGCATCTAATTAAAAATGTAGTATAGCCACTGAGCTATTCAATAAAAATGCATCTGTACAGCGCCACCTGCTGTTTGTTCTTTTCCTTACTTGTTGTCCGTCTCACTGAATGCGTTTAAATCTTCAACTGCCACCAGCCATATGTTATGTTAGAAGCTGTGGCAGTTACAAGGAGAGAGCTGCAGCAGAAAGGACACGACCCATGAGCTGTGTTAGGGAGAGAGCTGCAGTAGAAAGCATACATCCCTGAGCTGTGATGGAGGAGGGGTGGGGGAGCTGCAGCAGAAAAGACACGTGTCCTGAGCATGTTCTCTGAGCTATGATAGGGAGAAAGCTGTAGCAGAAAGGACACCCCCTGAGCTGTGATAGGGAGAGAGTTGTAGCAGAAAGGACACCCCCTGAGCTGTGATAGGGAAAGAGTTGTAGCAGAAAGGACACCCCCTGAGCTGTGATAGGGAGAGAGCTGCAGAAGACAGGACATGTTCTCTGAGCTGTGATAGGGAGAAAGCTGTAGCAGAAAGGATACCCCCTGAGCTGTGATAGGGAGAAAGCTGTAGCAGAAAGGATACCCCCTGAGCTGTGATAGGGAGAAAGCTGTAGCAGAAAGGATACCCCCTGAGCTGTGATAGGGAGAAAGCTGTAGCAGAAAGGATACCCCCTGAGCTGTGATAGGGAGAAAGCTGTAGCAGAAAGGATACCCCCTGAGCTGTGATAGGGAGAAAGCTGTAGCAGAAAGGATACCCCCTGAGCTGTGATAGGGAGAAAGCTGCAGCAGAAATGACACCCCCTGAGCTGTGATAGGGAAAAAGCTGTAGCAGAAATGACACCCCCTGAGCTGTGATAGGGAGAAAGCTGTAGCAGAAAGGACACCCCCTGAGCTGTGATAGGGAGAGAGCTGCAGCAGAAAGGACACGCCCCCTGAGCTGTGATAGAGAGCTGAGAAAGGACATGCTCCCTGAGCTGCCAGTTTGAATTTAATCTAGTAGAGGAAATGGAGCAATTAATGGGGAGATCTCTAGATCCATGTGAGCTACTGTTGGAAAGAGATTGTCCGAATTTCATTATTTACATCTCATGGGATCACCCCTTTAAAGCTGGGCGACCTGGAGAATTTTTGGAGCCTGTGACTGCAATTTACAAAAATGTTCATTGTTGCCCACATCCCTTTTTCCCTGGGCTGCACCTCTTGCTTCATGGTTATAGTCATGCTCCGAGAGTCTCCCTGTCACCCTTGTCCTCTATAATGTGGCCCCATGTCATAGACAGCACTGGCCACCTGCAGCCCCCCAGACAATATACAATATGCACCCCGTGTTGGGTTGTATAATGCATTTATTGGGAAAACCTGCCCACACAGACATATAAAGGGAGCAGATATTAATATAGCTACATTGTTTCCCCCAAGGGATATCGAGCAATTACGAAACGTGTTTGCATTATCCAAAATAGCGCTCACGCATTTAGTGTATATTAATCCCGCTAATGGTCAGACTGTGTTATTCTGGACTATCTGCTGAATCAGCACTGTCTATGGTCTATTCTCCAGCTACACCATCAGCATTCTGTCTCTCCGCCAACTGGATTTAAGTGGCTGTTCAGTAGATTTATTGTTTAACGCTTTTTCTTCCAGGGGATGTTTGCCAGGAATGGGGACTAGCGGTCCTACAGTGTACATATGTAATATCCCCGCCGAACCAAGCCAGGGGATATGATTGAAGTCTCTAAAAAACCTTAGCACCTTGATAAGCACGTCTGCCGATTGATCCTTCTCTCGTTCGTCTGATCCCTCAGCAAGGAGCAGACTGGCATTGTGTTTCATTTAGATCCTACCTTAGATTTCGGCGCGTGCAGGAGTCGGATAAAGCACGAGGGTCAGCTTCCTGGAAGGGGTTTGTACAAATCTGAGAAAACTGTGGCTACACTATATATCTGGAGATTGTAGATTGATCTCTAGACCCTTTGTAGCTCATTAGATTGTCAAGGAAGTTGGTAGACACCGGTTTACAGATCTCCTAGTTCAATTGTAGCTATGGTGTCTGTCCACCGTGGACCTTCGATGCCAACTAGGTTGGTTTAGATACGATTAGTGAATGTGGTCAAAACGTTCAGAACTTTCCGTTCTAGCGTCGAGGCTCCCGTCCCCACTGTTTCTGGTGCCTGGTGGACCCAAAAGTGATGGTGTCCTGTCCATGGTCATGGGACCACTGCAAACTAAGTGATGACATGTGGCACGTGACCGCTGAGCTACTGTGGCCAGGTGCTGCTCGTTCACTTGTCACCAGAGATTGGCTGCAGCGGTCAACCCGCTCATTTCGGGGGTAGAGAAGAATAAGACATGTTGGATTTCAACATGTCCAATCTTTTTGTTCTCAAAAGAGATACGCCACTGGCGGGAAGTGTCCGTCAGCGCTAAAATCTTCAGAGGAACGGCCTGCCGTAGTTCAAAATGTTAGAGTCCCCCCTAGTCCCATTAGAGTCAATGGGGCCTGGCGGTGCTCCGGCCCTTTCAGGCTATGCCGGATACAATGAACTCCAAAGGCAGTTCCTCTGCACAAATGTGAAAGAAGTCTTATTCCGCTCTCCCTACTGAGAACAAAAAAAAAAGTCCTTTAATACTATAGGAGATGCCCTTGGGTATCTTGAGAGAGCACCAGCTGTGGCCACTTTTAGGATTTGGTACGTGAATCCCACCCATCTACATATACGTCATAATGTCAGATATACAAATAAGAGGCCAATGTGTATCAGATATCAAACAGGAGAGGCGCTTGGTCTCCCTCAGATGTAAGTCGTCTGTCACCATTGGTTTTGATTTACACGTGGAAAATCTGTTCTACGGCAGAAATTGAATGGCTGCGAGCACGTAGATCTCTGGAAACCCCATTCAGACGAATCGGACAGTCACAAAAGATTCTGCAGCAATCTTCTACGTGTGAATTCACCCTAAAGGGATCATTTCATGAGTAATGTAAAAAATAAAAATCGGACATGATCAGCACATGACGACCTCCAACAAAGCTAGAACCAGCCCAGCCCTGTACCTCAGATGGGTCCAGAGATCTCCCTAGTCATTGTTCCGAATGTTCTGCTAGATTCTCTTCAGGCTGGCAGCTCAGGGGGTGTCCTTTCTCAGGGGGCGCGTCCTTTCCGCTGATCTCTTTCCCTATCAAAGCTCAGGGGGCACGTCATTTCTTCTGCGGCTCTCTCCTTGTACCTGTCACAGCTTCTAACAGTGGATACGACTGGTTGCGGTTAAAGGATGGAACTGAGCATGTGCGACCTCAGTAGGTGGACGTGCACATTACCATACAAATTAAACACCATTACTAATGAAGTAAAGAGAAGATCTCACAACTACAGCATTTTTGTAAGAGAAAGCAAATTACAAAGTAGCAAGTATTTCACGCATAATCCCCTTAGGCTACTTTCACACTAGTGTTTTTGCTGGATCCGGCAGGGTTGAGCAAAATCGCTTCCGTTACTGATAATACAACCCGTCTGCATCCGTTATAAACGGATCCGGTTGTATTATCTGTAACATACCCAAGACGGATCCGTCATGAACTCTATTAAAAGTCAATGGAGGACGGATTCGTTTTCTATTGCGTCAGATTGTGGCAGAGAAAACGGATCCGTCCCCATTGACTTGCATTGTGGGTCATGAAAGATCTGTTTTGCTCCACGACGGAAAGCAAACCGCAGCTCTCTGGTATGAGAACGGAACGGAATGCATTCTGGAGCGTTCTGTTCAGTTCCGTTTTGTCCCCATTGACATTGAATAGGGCCAAAACGGAAGCGTTTTTTTCCGGTATTGAGACCCTATGACGGATCTGAATACCGGAAAATATTAACGCTAGTGTGAAAGTAGCCATAACAGTGCCCTCCAGTGTACATGGTATTTGTCCCTCAGAGGTACACTAGGTACATAAAGATGACCTACACACCTGACAAAAGGAACAACAATAGATAAATCACGACATCCCTCGAAATTTCAATGTTCACTGTGGGAATTTGCGCTGCACAGGTTTTACAAAACGTCGCCTAAATAATAACTGCAGAGAAATACCACAAAACACAAAAAATATTGCTGGTTTAACGTTAGGAAACGCTATCAATGTATGATTGGTGGGGACTCTGGGCCCCGGGACCCCCTGGCCAATCATCTTCATGAGGAGGTCCCATTCAGTGCATACACCGTGAGGGTGCCGCCACGTGGTCAGGTTTTTGAAGCCAAAATGTGGAGCTTATCCTGGAAAGTATAATGATAAGCCATCCTCAGGATAGGTCATCATTATCACATCGGCGGGGTCCGAGTCCCAGCACCCCCACCGATCAGCTGTTGCTTTTGATGAAGTCCTGCCCCCCCCCCCCCCCACTGTCACCAGTATTGGCCACCCAATTACAGCTGTAAGGCCTCTTTCACACGGGCGAGAATTCCGCGTGGGTGCAATGCGTGAGTTGAACGCATTGCACCCGCACTGAATCCGGACCCATTCATTTCTATGGGGCTGTTCAGATGAGCGGTGATTTTCACGCATCACTTGTGCATTGCGTGAAAATCGCAGCAAGTTCTATTTTGTGCGTTTTTCACGCAACACAGGCCCCATAGAAGTGAATGGGGCTGCGTGAAAATAGCAAGCATCCGCAAGCAAGTGCGGATGCGGCGCGATTTTCACGCACGGTTGCTAGGAGACGATCGGGATGGA
The DNA here is from genome assembly GCF_905171765.1 of Bufo bufo. Taxonomy (NCBI): domain Eukaryota; kingdom Metazoa; phylum Chordata; class Amphibia; order Anura; family Bufonidae; genus Bufo; species Bufo bufo. The sequence goes on from NC_053395.1 coordinate 34,652,513, forward strand.
GACCCGATCATTATTATTTTCCCTTATAACATGGTTATAAGGGAAAATAATAGCATTCTGAATACAGAATGCAGCGTAAACTAGCGCTGGAGGGGTTAAAAAATAAAGAACAATTCTTAATAAACTCACCTTAATCCACTTGAACCAGTGTCTTCTTTCTTTTTTGATGAAAAGGACCTGTGGTGACTAGTGATGGATTAACATCTGCCGAGACGGTTCGCGAACGCGAACGCTATCAAATGTTCGCGAACCACAAATTCGTGGCGGGTCCCATTCATTTTAATGGCAGGCGAACCTGAAAAACTTTCAGCTCATATTTGCGGCCAAGAAATAAATACTAGAAGTGCACAAATAGTCCCACAACATGGACAGTGACATACCAGATGTATTATTCGAATTTGTGGTCTACATTTATTATTTGTTTCAATGCGAAATATCGGCAATATAATTTTTGCGTTCGCGAATGCGCAAATGCACTGTACAGTACCCAAATGCACTATAAAGAAAGTATATTGGTATATAACACCCCGCTTCAATCAGTTATTTTTTTGGGGGGGGGGGGGGGCGACTGGTATATCACACCAGTAGAAATTATTTGTTCCAATAGCATTTGTCCCTCTATATACCTGCAGTATCGCAGCAGAACCGCACACGACTGCCGCACAATACGAATGCACTATAATATACTGTCTAACATAGAAAGTATATTATAACATTGTACAAGGAAGGCAATCCATTAGAATATACATAAAGATAAAACGTAACCTTTAATGATGTTACTATGAGGGTCCATTCACACGTCCACAATGTGCATTCCGCAATTTGCGGACCACACATCGCCGGCACTATAATAGAAAATGCATAATCTTGTCTGCAATTGCGGACAAGAATAGGACATGTTTTTTTTTTTGTTTTGTTTTTTGCGGAAACGGAAGCACAGATGCGGAAGTGCGAATCCGCAAATGCGGATGTGGATCCGCAAATGTGGATGCGGACAGCACATTCCGGCCCCATTGAAAATGAATGGGTCGGCACCCATTTTGCGGACGTGTGAATAGAAAAGATATTCTTCAAAGTGAAAATAAATTTAATTATTAAAGTTAAGCAAAAAGCATAGATGTGGTCGGCAATAACAAGTGCTCGGCGGCACCAAATCAGAAACCATATGTCCTACCACAATCCGGGGGGTTCCAGTGCACATCTATGAATCCAGGAGGGAAAGCAAAAACCATCCATCCCTGGGCTAGATGATGATGTGGTATTGAAGGAAAGGGTGGGCAAAGAACTGTCCCTGATATTGCCCTACAGGGGGGGGGGCTATTCTGGCCCTGATAGCCTAACCACAGACCACCCGCCCTGATAAGAGCGACCCCGTCCGCAACCTTACCCTATATAAAAATGGCCCTAGTAAGCCCCTAGCCCCTATTATAAGTATATCACACATATCGATAGCACACCTATACCAGTCCTTAAAATGACTTTTGTGGCCCTATTAGCTAGCGTTTGGTGTCCCTAACAGCCTGTCCCTGCTCCACACAGCAACCTCTCCCTACACTGGCAAAACACTGAATGTAAAATGGCGGCCAGATCAGGTCTATTTATAAGGTAGGGGGTGTGTCCATGTGCTGAAACGTCTCAATTGGCTGTCCTGTACCACCTGATGAATGTGTCATGGGTCAAAGTTCTTCACAATGTAAAATAATATGGCGGGTGCAAATTACTCCATATGTTCGCATGTTCGGCGAAACGCGAACACGCAAAGTTCGCCGCGAAACGACTGCCGGGCGAACCGCAAGGCCATCTCTAGTGGTGACGTCACTGCGCTCATCGCATGGTCCATCACATGTGTGGGACCATGTGATGAGCGCAGCGACGTCATCAAAGGTCCTTTAGCCAGGTCCTGAAGAAAGTAGAAAGAAGAGGAGATCCGCTACGCGATCAAGTGAATGGGGTGAGTTAAATTTGTTTATTATTTTTAACCCCTCAATGGACATTGTACTATGCATTCTGTATTAAGAATGCTATTATTTTCCCTTATAACCATGTTATAAGGGAAAATAATAAAATCTACACAACACCAATCCCCGAACTTCTGTAAAGAAGTCCAGGTTTGGGTCTGGGTACCAAACATGCCGATTTTTCTCACGCGCGTGCAAAACGCATTAAAACGCTTTGCACTCGCGCGGAAAAATCGTGCATTTTCCCGCAACGCACCCACATCTTGTCCGGGCCTCACACACGACGCCCGTGTGAAAAAAGGCCTAAGACATTTTTTTTATTGGACTTATAGATGGCTATTGGCTAAAGCTCTCCTAATCCCAAAAATATTTACGCTTAGATGGACCAAGCGTCCATGTTAATTTCAGTCGTGGGAGGGAGAGGAGTCACTGTTAGACCCTTAAAGAAGTGGTTATCGTCCAGGAGAAGAAAGAGGCAGGAATGGTACTGGCTTAGGCTACTTTAACACTAGCGTTTTTGCTGTACACGGCTGGGCTCAGCAAAAACGCTTCCGTTACTGTTAATACAACCGTCTGCATCCGTTATGAACGGATCCGGTTGTATTATCTTTAGCATGGCCAAGACGGATCCGTCATGAACTCCATTGAAAGTCAATGTGGGACGGATCCGTTTTCTATTGTGTCCGATAGTGTCAGAGAAAACGGATCCATCCCCATTGACTTGCATTGTGGGTCATGACGGATCCGTCTTGCTCCGCATCCCAGGACGGAAATAAAACTGCAGCATGCTTCAGTTTGCTCTCCGGTATGAGAACGGAACCAAACGGAATGGACTGCTTTTTGGAGCGTTCCGTTCTGTTCAGTTACGTTTTGTCCCTATTGACAATGAATGGTGACAGAACAGAAGTGTTTTTCCCCGGTATTGAGACCCTATGATGGATCTCAATACCGGAAAATATTAACGCTAGTGTGAAAGTAGCCTTAGCATGCGATATTCGTCTCATAGATCTCTCCAGTGGTTCATGCCCTTCAATTTTCTATGAGAAATTCAAAGGACTAAAAAAATCAATTTCTACCATATTTAGATATTGGAAGGACTTGTACATAAACCCATGCAATGTTCAAATTCTGATACACTCACCAAGTTGTGCTATATCATAAATAATAAAAACATAAAAATTTTATAAAATGCCATTGTATATAATCTCATGTTTGCTTGCAAATAACCCCCATTGGCTCATCAATCCAAGCGTCCTTTAATTCATGCATAAACATATACAGTCAATTACTGTGCGGCCGGATTTCTCATTTACATTACAAATCTCGAGACGCTGACGTTGGTATAAAATGTACAAGCCGCAGCATGTTGCAGTGAGGACATGTAAATTGTCTCTGCTGTGGAATTAGCTTTGCAACGGAATTCATTAGAAGTCAGCGAACAATATGTACATATACGTATCCTCTATACGTAGCTGTATTATTAGCGTGGCTCCGCTGTACCTGCAGATGAACATTTCATTTTGAAATTCTACATCTCCAGACATCACGGGGTCTCGGTGGTGGTCGGTATTGTTGATTACCTGGGCTAAGACCTAAACCAAAGTAGAAATGCTTCCCTCCCCGTCTTCCTAATATAACCAAGCTCGACCACACCGGTCCAGTTTACTATACTTCTATAGGAGGACCTTGTTGTGATGATTGATCCATCAAAGACCTGCCTAAATAAGGGTTTAAAGGGGCTGTCTACTCTCAAAATAACATTTACTTGACCATAAAGCAATCAGAGATTATTCCATTGTTGAGATCCCCAGCGATCAGCTCAATTTCACCTGCAGTGACCCCGCAGGGGAAATGAAGTACTGCATGGTGGCCATGGATGGACTGTTCATGTCATGTATGGACATACCTGGTCCTCCAGAATGAGAGATGCTGATCTGTAAGCGCTGTGGCTGATAGATTAGGCTCCTGGGTGAGACATTCCCCTTCCTTCAATGAAATTGTTCAAGATTTTGATATCAGATCAGTGGGAGTTTCACACGTTGATCAGCTGTTTGAATAGGTTGTGGTGGTCCATTGAGCACCATGACCTCTTCATTGTCAACAGTGCTTGGTACACTTAGCGTGCCGTTATAGCGGCTCTGCTGGGTATTGCAGCATTGTAACATTCCCTTGAATTGGACAACACTGCAATACTATATGAACACCGCAGCCTATTAAACAGCTGATCATCAGGGGTGCTGAGAGTTGGACCCCCGCAGATCCATTACTGATCTCCTGTCCTAAAGATTGGTCATCAATATCAAAATCCTAACCATTCTGATTAGTTCAGAATTCTCTAATACAGTATTTGAAAGTGGGTTAACTGATCCATAAGAAAACAACAGTATTACAAATGCCTTAAGGTAGGGTGGGGACCCTCTTACAGATTTTTCAAGTAGAACCCAGAAGTTTCAAATTATGACTCAAAGAACATGGAAGAGCTGCCTGGGGAGGAGTAGGTTTGCAAATACTTGGATTGGAGGATTGGAGTGATTTGGCACATAGGACAGTTGGCAAAGCTATGGCGTGAGTGGTCTGACACCAAATAAGCAGGTGATATACTTTACAATAAGCCGTTATTAACCATCACAGTGCTACCAACAATGAAACGTACCTACTGAATAATCCTTATGTACAGTATATGGATGGCTCATTCTAAGATGCATATAATATGGCTCTAACATGTACTTGTCACTCAGTCTCGATTTTACTATAGTAGGACAATCCTGGGAATCAGGCTACAAAAGGAGCATAGCAGGTATAAGCCCCAACCCAAAGTGGGTTGTCTCTCCATCTTGGAGGTGTTCCTAGATGGTCCAAGGAGCGGGTCTTAATATTGATGGTCTACCCTCAGGATAGATGGGGCCAATACAAGTTGACAGAGTCACTCTGTCCTCCTCCAGTTGTCCCTAATTAAGATATGGAACAGGGGGCTCAGGAAGAGACATGTGGGCCACAACACAAAGCCAGCCCTACCTTTAGCTTGCTGCCCCCAGTAATATGTACACAGCCAGCCTGAAAAAAGGCTCAGGCAGCCCTGTGGGGCATTGGTCCACCAGGAAAATTCCCTGTAGGGTCTATGGCCAATCTTCCCCGAGTCCCCTGCAAGTGAATGGGCCTGGGCTGCAATACCAATCACAGACCCTATACAATGTACGGAGCTGTGCTTGGTAAGCTGTGACTGGAGTCAGATCCCCACTGATGAACTATCTTAAGGCTGGCAATACTGAACTCCAGGAAAACCCTTGAAATATCCAGATTTTTAGTTTAGCTATGCTGTAATGTTCCAAGCCATTCCTGGCTTACAGGGAGTCTGTCACCTCCCAAATCAGCTCCAAGCAAACATACCATCATGTAGGGTAGGTGCCATGCAACGTAACCACACTTTACTTGTGATAGTCCAGCCCTTCAATTCTTCTTTTTATGCTTTTTTTTTTATCTTTATGTAAATAAGGTTTTCGGTGCACCTTGGGTGGGGCTACTGTATTTGGTGCACCAATGCGCCGGCGGTAATACCACCCACCTTGCTTGATTGATAGTCCCTGAGATTTCAAAGTGAGTAGTGATGAAAAAGGCTGGTTTCACAGATTAAAGGAAATGTCTTCTGGAGTTTTCCGGATACGGCATAGCCAGAAAGTGCTGTGTGCCTCCTGGCACCCACTGACCGCAATGTGTCAGAGATCTGGCCTATCCCCGGCATATATGCTGGGGTTTGGTTGGACAAAAACCATTGTGAGCACCAATTTTTGTCTGTCCACATCCCAGCTGATATGCCAGGGATTGGCCTAATCCCCCCCGCATCCCATTATATATATCCGGATAACTCCAGCAGGTTGTTCTCTGCAGAACAGCCTGCCATATTTATTTGACGCATGTGTTAAAGTGACCTTAGGGATAGCCAGGTGCACCAAAATCAGTTGCCCCGCCCATGGTGCACTGAGAAACTTATCTGCATAAAAACAATATAATAATTCCTCAGGATTAGAGGAGTACAATTTCAAAAGAAAGGAATGGTTATGTTTTGGGAGGACCTACCCTACCTGGAGGTATGCTTATACTGATTTTGAAGGTGACGGACCTCCTGTCCAATGGGAGAATGAGGATTGCATTCCGCCCATTAATGATCTCCTATTAGCGATATAAAGCTATTATACAGCAAATCTCTCTGAAAACAAGCAATTGCTTGTATCATTTTCATTAACTGTAGTGTCGGAAGTAATAATAGTACAAACAAAAAAAGCACTTATGGTAATAATGGCGTTATTAAAACATTTCCCACTGTTAAAAATCGAAAATAAAAGAAAGCCTCCTATGGTATTTTATGGTAATATAGAGCGCTATTAGAAGTTGTTAATACATAATTGTTTTCTATGGAGAGGGGGAACAAAAAATCTAGCGTTCGCTAACTGAAGTAATTATCATCAAAATAACAAGCCTGTGTATTTTTTTATAGACGCATAGATTTTTGTTAGGAGATATAAAGATCCTCTTTTTATGGGCGTCGTGGCTGAGTACGTTCTCGAGATTGACCTGTGTATGTTTTACTCTGGATAGTTAGTCCTTTGAAGCTATGAATATTTTCATATTCATTGTATGAAATATTTATTCATAGCTGAAGTGCGAGGAGGTGTCGAGCTTAACACGGGCTATTATTCTCCGGTAATGAAATGATGTCAGAGCGCAGCGATGGGCCCACTCTTCTAACACCCAACCAGGTGCACACAATTAGCCCAACAATGCTCTACACGTTCCAACAGGAGGACGGCATAAAAAGACTATTACCATGTGGTGAATGTTCTTCTAATCAGCAAATAAATTCCTATGGAACTTGCAGAAGCGTTTGTGACGATGCTGAAAAGAAGACTGAACAAAGCAGAATTCGGGCCACGGTCAATGGTATTTGTTATCGTACTTTCTAGGAACTGTCAAGAACAAAATTTACGTGGAGGAACACGCAGTTCCTTGGTGTCGTCTTCACGGAAGACTGAAAAGCTTACATCAAGGACCTGTGGGGGCCCTCACCCTTGAGAGTATAGGGCCTGATTTCTCTGATATTCTCATAATCCCTTTGGCACATCCCTTCCAGGTCCTAAAATGGTGTACAGGTTTTGGTTGTAGCATTCTTTTAAAAACTTTTGACCTGAAGCTCAGAATAAAATAAAAAACTCACCTTACTGATCCCTCACCGGAGCGGGATGCGGGATGCCACCTCTTCCTGGGTCCCCCATTGGTCTCAGCATCCTGGCCTTCAGCACTGAGGTTTCGACATGGTTATGTCAATCACTGCCTGCATCAGAAACCACTAAGTTCACCACTGCGGGTATTCACATGTCCATGTTGAAATCACTATTGAAGGCCATGCTACGGAGAATGTGGGGGACCCAGGAAGTGACATCACAGGAGCAGTAGGAAGTAGTAAGGTGAATATTAATATTTTTTAAGACCATTCTAAACTTTAAGTTAAACATTTAAAGGGTCGGGACAACCCTTTTAACTATGACCTTAGCACTGTTGAGAAAATAGGGTAGAACCTAAAAGAGTTTAGTCAAAATTTACTTTTGTCTTGAGGCACTATTTTTTGGTGACTACTTTGCTCCTTCCCTGTCAGTTTTCCAAGCACGGGGAAACCAGTTCTCCAGTGTTAAGAGTCTATGGAAGAGGACACTAGATATCATCCTCTTAGATTCCAATGAGTATGACTTGGTGGAACATGGACAAGGGTTGAAGACCGTTAACAAATTCTAGACACTTTACAAAAGTGTTTGGTCAGACACCAAAGGTGTCTAAAGCCCTGCAGCACATGGCATATGCACCAGGATTCATTTTTCTTCCTCAGGACAACGTCAATCATTGTCTACACAACTGAGGCCAACATTTTGAGACATTTTTTCACTTCTGTAAATACTGTTTGGATTACATACTGAATAAATTACTTAAATGGACATTAATCCTTCAAAAAACTTTTCAAAAATCAATAGTATAGGTGAATATAATTAACTTTGTAATATACCTTATGAGAGAAAATAGTTTTGTCTCCACTTACCAGGCCTTTTTTCACCACCCTCCTAAACTCAAATTCTCCAACTTAAGATACTGAGGCCTATCAGATCATGAAAGAATCAGATTACATTTCCCTAAAGATAGAGAATGTTAGCTAAAGGTGGATTTAGACAAACTGATAATTGTACAGATTATCGTGAATGACCGTTCCGGCGAACGCTCGTTACTGATAATCGGGCCATCTAAATGTGCCGCCGATCACCTGATGAAACAAAAACGCTTGTTTATGGGGTGATCCTATCGTTCGCGCAGGCACCACCAATTAACATGTCTAAACAGCGATCTGCTGGCCAGAAACAATGATTCTGTATGGGGATGAAGGATCGCTATAATGATTGTTGCATGCAAATGCATCGGTCTCCTTCACTGAGCGAGCAGTGGACTGACAATCGGCAACTCCATCAGCCCGTCTAAACCCATCTTTAAGAGGAGGAACTAATAAGTGGAGAAAGAGGCATCGTTGCCTGATAAGATATATTACAAAGTTTCTTATATTCGCCTGTACTACTGACACATGCAAAGCTTTGCGAAAAATTATTGACCATTTAATGCTAGGTAAACAGTCATGCCTAAAATAATCAATGTGACTGATTTATGGTGTTTTATAACCAAGTACACGGTGTGAGAGATGAGCTGTTTATAGTGTTTTTTGAGTTATCTATTTACAAACAAACCTTATTTCTGCCATATAAGACACTGGAGGCTACGATTGGATAGTGGGAGCAGAGGAAGCAGCTGCTATGGGGCCCGTATTTAGAAGAGGACTAAAAGATTTTATTGTCAGGACCCCCACAATAGTATTATACGATGACATTATACACAGTGACCTGACATACAGTATATACGTGTATGAAACGGGTGGAGTAGCTGCCGGTCTGGTCTGAAAGAGTGATCTTGACTAACTGCAGAAGTGGGGATTGCATGGGAGGAGGGGGTGTCAAGAAGTTGTTGGGGAGGGGGGGGGGGGGCATTAAAAAAATTTGTTGTTGGGCCCAGTCACTTCTAGATCTGAATGGATCTATCTTTAACCCTTCACAGTCTAAAACAGTAGTTCCTAAATGCAAATTCTACAAATTTCCAGGCTTTGCCACATCGCTATAATACAAAAATACATCCAACATCCAAGAGTAAAACCTCTTTCATCTGCCGTCCATTCATATATTCAATGATACTGCAATGAGTTGTATGAAATCAATGCTATAGTCCTCAGGCCTTTCTTAAACCAATAAGGTCTATGGAAACCATTAATTATTGATTGCCCTGCCTGCAGATTTATTAAAATATGTTTCCTTTACTTAACAGTTATTGTATGATTACCAATACATAAACATAAAGAGTGAGAGCTAGACGCGGTGACTAAAAGACTGTGAAGAACACCGCCATCCAATAAATCAGAATAATGGTTGCTGACTCATCACTATGCATAGCGAGACAGTCGTGTCTTCTGGGATCGTGGGGTCTGGCAGCTTCAGGGAGTTCAGTACAACATCATGGGAAAAGTTTCCTACAGCTATAGCAGGTATCACATGAACGACTGGCACCTACTAGATCCAGTTGACTTTGGCACCAGTTATACCCTGTGTATCACCGTCATGCAATATTCTCTTACCTTAAACGGGAAAAGCAAATGGTATTAAAGTTGTTTCAATGTGTAGCCAGCAGGAGACGCCCCATGAATGAAATGCCATGCCACCTAGTAAAGAAAAACTGGCATTAACAAGATGGCACCAGTCAATGTTTGAATAGAAATGAAATCAATTGCATTATTGGTCCAATGTGGACATCTTTACGGAGCTATGAAGAAGGCAACAGGTCAGCCATTACGCACAAGTCAACACCCCTGATTAAGAAAATGATATTTGTCTACAAGGAAAATTAGACCACACCCACTCACAATGACATCACATGCCTCTCCATTGTGAAAACGTAGAAATCAGAGATGATTAGGTGCCGTTGCAGCACAGGGAAGGCGCGGTGGCTGAAACTGGAGAGGATGAGAGTGAGACGGTGGCAATGAGGGTAAGTGTAGTCCTCACAGTGGCCAATCCCTTTCCCTCCATTGCTCCCTGGGCCATGTGTGCAGTCAGTGGAGGGCACACCCATTCTTCCCTCAGGGCACACCCTGGCCTTTTTGGGGGCTCCTGGCTTGATGGCATGTGGTAGGCAACGTGCAAGCAAGGAGAACAGGTGTAGGGCTGGCGGATGAAAGGTAAAGTCATTGACCAGGCCGTTTGGTTACAATAAATAAAGTTTTTCTATAATGAATAGATAATGGGAGTTGCAGTACCTATGGTGTAATGCCCCAGAGTGGCATTACCACCTTTTCACCCTGCTACTGTCTTTATTGGTCTAACTTCATGTCATCATGTATATTTATTTCAGGTCCAAACACTGTGCATTTTCTATTTTGCAACTGTTATGTTCACGTGTAATATGCCTGGTTCACCAGCAGGTGGCAGAAAACACGGCAGAGCTGTAGTTACATGGAATGGAGCTTTCCATTCCATTCTAACTCCCCTCTGTGGAGGAGTGGGCAAGTACCATTTCCTGCAGGAAGGGTGGAGTTCAGTTTAGTGGCAGTCTAGCTTACCCCCTGCTAGGGGAAGGAAGAAAGGACTGGGCACGTTGCCGTTGGACGTACCCCTGTTAAGCAAAGCAAGCCAGCTAGAGCATCTTTAGCTCTGGTGGACATGGAGGCCACAGCTTAAAGCCTCAGAAGCCAGGAGTTTTCCCTGGACAAATCTAGAGACAGACCAGACTACAAAGTGAAGTACACCATCATTATCAAAAGTGGTTGTCTAATTGGGCTTACAATGTAACTGGATCATGATTTTGTATGATATCACAATAATAAATAACCTAAATCGCAAGCAAATACTCTGTGTGCCACAATTTACGTATTATTAAATACAAAGTGAAGTACAGCATAAAGAAGAAGCTGAGTTCTATAGCCGACCTGTCAGTACCTCAGAGCCAGAGAGCAACAGATGTAACAAAGACGAGTTTGCCTGCCACAGTTTTCATGCTAAAGCCTGCTGGGACCAAGACAAAGTCTGTAAACCGTTTGGAGAAACGTTTACGCAAAGTAAAGCTGTTATTGAATTTCATCACAAGGTCTGGACTCAAGTTATTTCTTTCATCCCTCAAGTTAGCTACCCCCTTTTTCTGCTTCGGAGCCAAAGCCTGGGGTTCCAGTCATATCCAGGTAGGTGCACCGTGACACAAACATTAAGGGACATTGTAGGCCACCCTACACCACTCGGCCATTCCTACACCATTCCTTAAAGGGACTCTGTCCCGTTGTTGCTTCATTGCAACTGGCGTCAAGTACATTTCTTAAAGGGACCCAAGCCTGTTGCCGCCTCCTTGGCACTTGGTGCTCGGTTTCGCTGCAATAGCTGCAATAGGCACAATTCTGAGGTATATTAAAGGGTAGGCTTTTCTCAATAGCTGTGTAAAAGCAGCAGCAATGATGGGGTAATCCTCCCTGATTCTTTCTCTAAATACAATATGCAGTCTTCCCAAATAACTACAGGCGTCTAGTTCCATTCTCATTAACACATTCTGCAATTCCATGCCTGAGGGCTGCAGATCTTAGATGGTCACTGTGGTGGGTATTGGAGGCAGTTAACCCTTTTCATAGCAGTAAAGTCCTTTGCCATAAATGAGCGCTACCTTACTGTCTTTATCCTGCACGGCCTTGATGGTTCTAAGCAGGGAGTAGCTAAAGGCTCATGGGCCCTGGTTCAAGAGTTCAGCTTGGGCCCCCTTCCCCAGTGCTTTTTGGTAAGCTGCAGAAGAGCACATAGCCTTCAAGCTGGATCAACCCCACCACCCAGTAGGCCTCAATTAATCAGGGTTGATCCTGCTGGCAAGTGCTCTCCTCTTAAAGAGGTTGTTTAAATTATACAAAAAACTTACCGGTAAGTGTGGATAATCACATACGTTGGTCATGCAAAAATCTAAATAGCATCACAGAAGGCAAAAAAACTATTAAAACAAAACTTTTAATACATATTATATAAAAAGATCCCAACTCGGGCTATCAATGTTTATCCCAACGTAGCACTGCTATACCAATAATCAGTGATAAACTTGGCATCAGGGGTAAATAAGGGCTACATAGCAGGAAATCTGACCCTGTCAGAAGCCTAGATAATAGCTCGGCCTAGAGGCACACCCTGATGGTGGATGCCCTCTGTCCTCGTACCTAGGCCTAATATGCCCCTAAACCTTTTTTTAAATAGACTAGGCAACCCCTTTAAGAACCCCTTTAAGGCAGATTAACATGTTACCAACCCTGCAGTCACCCAAACACATGCCTGCCGCCAAAAATACATTCCTGGCGGGCTCGCCAACCAGTAGAAAGTAGACGGATTTTTCTAATACTCACCAAATTGCAAAAAAAAAACAAAAAACATCAATTATCCTATGTGAAAACATCAGCTCCAATTTAGCAATTTAGCTACAGTACAATGTTATTTCTTGCTAAAAACAAAAGAATGGATTTCACGGAAGCCCGAATCCAACTATTTTAATTTGTGCTATTATTGCCAGCTAGAAATGCTTTCTGTTTCTCGGTAGACTCCACAGCCCCAGGTGATCCCCACTCAAAGTTATTGACCCAAAAAAATAAAGGATTTCGCCGGATGTATCCTTGAACCTTATCCAAAAAAACTAAAACAAAAAAACAACAACCTGCGGAGTCAACCAGCAGGGAAAAAAGCATATTACTGCAGCAGGTGAGGAAATCCTACCTCATGTTATACAGAGCAAGAAAATTTGATTTCAGTCCCAAAGCTGTGGGTGTACAACAGGAACATTAATTATTTTCTAGAACACGATTTCGAAAGAAGCCTATTGCTTAGAGCCATCACTCCACATCAGACCCGACGGTGGAAAAAAAATCTGCTGATAGCTGAGACTGCGGAGAGGTGCGGCAAGATCCTGTATGGAAGGCCTTTAATGTGTGTGCCCTGCGGGCTCTGATAAGCATGACTGTATTTCATCTATCCATAATTATAAATTGTGCTCCTGTAATTACTGACACAGTCAGTGAACAGAGAAGGAGCAAAGATTGTATTCATCCCTTTCACTTTTTAGAACGAGAGCAATTAAAGCCGAGATCAGCGGCTCGAGCCATTGGCAAGAACGCTGATTATCATTTGCGTTCGAGTCAAAATCTATCTGTGAGGTCACTGAGGTGTGGGCAGAGCCGTCTTCCACCTTTGGTCTCTTGACAATCACAAATCTGTTGTTTGCAGCACGACAATGGGGGGCGCTGTTCTCGGCACTCATGCCTTCCTGGTTGTCATATACCGTAATAGTAATTGCTACTCCGAATATTTGGTGGGTAAGGCAGCTATATGTCATAGGGCGCCATAGCAAAAGTTATTATGGTCCCTCATGCCCCACCCGGTTTCCCAGGACATGTGCAGTACCCCAGACCTGCAAAGTTTGGTTTGTTATATAATGTTTGTAATGTTAATGCTATGTACTGTGCACACAGTATTTTCCAACGTGAGCTGGGCAAGGCCACACTTAACGATCCCTCTCTGGAGCTATGGGTGTGGGCTGGCTCCACCTTCTAGTTCCAGAAGATTCCAGGGAGAGTAGCTGTAGAGAGGGAGGAAGAAGGAGCAGTCTCCATGTACTCCTCTCCTAGACACTCCAGCTTCAGGTCCCGGTGTCTCGGTCACCTCCACAAGCTCCAGGAGATGCAAGCAAGCAAGGACTAAAAGAGGAGGATTTGTATGAAAGAGAGACAGCACGGTAACCCAGCTTAAAGCATTCCAGATCCTGCTACTGCATAGGAGAAACAAGTTAAGACACTCTATGCATCCCAGAATAGTGGACACTACAGACAGCATTGCCAGATTGTAGGTGCTAGCCAGAGATCCCAGTAACAGAGATTTTAGCAAGAGAAGAACCAGAGGGACATTGCTGCAACAAACAGTTTAGCTCATGCTTGGATGTCTGGGAGAAATTGGCACTGTACGGATACCTGCTGGATATAATAAAACTTCTATTGTGTACACAGTAAAGAGAGACTTTTGTTAAGTTCATTCTGACCTGATCTCTGACTCTTAACACCACATGTTGGTCATTGTATCTACACGTGCCCTGCCTAGCACCCACACAGACATTAACACCATGGGCTCCCCCAAACTACCATCAGAAAGGGAATCAACAGCTACAGGGAGTGCCCCGAGGGAACACAGGCTGCCCCTCCTTCACTGCACCGACCTCAGGGAGCAATGGCCTGAGGGAATACACCATGACATATTATTATTAGGGTCACTACCACAACTATCCTTTGTTTAATTAAAAAAGTAATTAAAAAGTCACCCTTCCCCACTTTATCTGACTATTATATCTTAAAAAGGGGAATAGGTGCTTCATAAATATGGCGCTCATGCTAAGCACCATGTTTCTCAATGTATTTACACCACACAACTGGCAAAAATACATTGCATGTACTTTATGTTACATTGTGTGTAATTTATGTTTTGTTGTAGGTACTTCATGTTATGCTGAGTGTACTTTATGTTATGTTTAGTGTGGAGCGAACTTGTGTTTTAAGTTCGGCGTCTAAAGTTCGGGTTCAGGTTATCGAAGTATCCCGTTATGGATTCCGCTATCACGGACCACAACGGAATTTAGAATCCATAACGGGATAACTTCGATAACCCGAACCCGAACTTTAGACGCCGAACTTAAAACACAAGTTCGCTCAACACTAGTTATGTTGTATATGATTTATGTTTTGTTGTGTATACTTTTTGTTATGTTGCATATACTTTATGTTTTGTTATGCCTACTTTAGGTTATTTTGTGTGTCTTCTGGTATGTTGTGAATACTTATGTCTTATGCATACTTTTTGTTATGTTGTGTACTTTTTGTTATGCTGTGTGCACTTTATGTTATCTTGTGTGTACTTTATGTTATGTTGTATGTACTTATGTTTTGTGTACTTTATGTTATGTTGTGTGTGCGTTATGTTGCATGTGATTTATGTTATATTGTGTGTACTTTGCTATGCTGTGCATGCTTTATGTATTGTTGTGCATACTTTTTGTTATGTCGTGTGTACTTTGTTATATTGTGCATGTTTTTTATGTTATGTTGTGTGTACTTTATGTTTTGTGTACTTTGTCATGTTGCATGTGCTTTATGTTATGCTGTGTGTGCTTTATGTTATGTGTACTGTACAGTATGTTATGTTGTGTGTACTTTATGTTTTGTGTATTTTATGTTATGTTGTGTGTGCTTTATGTTAAGTTATGATGTGTTGCCATTCATAAGCAAAAAAAAGCTCCAGATCCATGAAAATAATTTACAGCCTTGTAAAGGGGGATTTTTCATTCTCCTACAGTAGGTGGCTCATTTTCCATAGATGTTGCCAAAAGATATGATCTCCATGTATTCTAAAGAGCTTTCATCTCATGCACAAACAACACAGGGCATTTCATGGTGCCGGCAGATGCTGTCATGTAAGCTTTGTGCAAACACATCCTTGTTGTTCACTATTTCAAGTATATTTTAATACGTCCGTGTTTTAGTGCTACAGTACACGTAATGCATTAGATTTTCTGTTTACATAATGGAAATGAATTATTTGTTGAAAGCAACATGATAGCAACCATGGATTCTCTGCTTGCCATGAAGTTACATTAGATACTAAGGGAGCGCTCTCTCTGTTAGGATCTGCTGCAAAATGGATCATAATTGATCTGTAACATCCATCACGAATCCCGTAGAACTCATTGTAATCGGGGCCATGCAAAGTTGACGACTCCAATGTAAGATGTGACGTTTTTTCAATTGCAATTGCGTAGCTCCAAGAAGAATAGTGGGCATCATTGTTTTTCAAGGTCATGCCAGGTGATCAAATCTGTGTCTGTCTCTTCACTCATGAGCTGGCTTTACACTGCCTGACTGAGCGGGCAACTCTCGTGAAGGGACCGTTCCTTCCAGATAATTGGCTGCTCATCAGTGGAGGTAAAGAGCTGCATTTATTGCCTCCACTCTATGGGGACGAGCGTTGGCTACAGCCTATACAGTTTTATTGTTTCTGGGCAGCAGAGTGCTGTTCTCATAGCAGGATCTGCTGCCCAGAAACAATGATTGAGGTGTCAACATGAAAGGTAATTTCGCCCCATGAACAAGCGTTTTGCTCATTCATTGAGTGATCTGCGGCAAGTTGACACGGGCCGGTTATCCGGAATGAGCTTTTATATAAATGTTAGTTCTCAATAATTGGCTCAATAATATGGCTATGTAAATTCAACAATCGGCACTCCGCATAGTAGATAACCAGAGGAGTCCGAGAGGTTTGTGGGTCTGGATTTATAAATTAAATAACAATGCAATAATAGACTTTTATGGGATATCTTTAGACTATACCTAAGGCCTCTTTCACATGACCGATACGGATCAGGTCCGGATGCGTTCAGTGAAACTCGCACCATTTTGCAAGCAAGTTCAGTCAGTTTTTTTCTGCGTTTTGATGCGTTTTTCACGCGCGTGATAGAAAACGGAAGGTTTACAAACAACGTCTCTTAGCAACCATCAGTGAAAAACGCATCGCCTCCGCACCTGCTCGCCGATGCAATGCGTTTTTCACTGAAGCCCCATTCAGACTGAAGACCCATTGAAACGAATGGATCAGGATTCAGTGCGGGTGCTATGCATTCACGTCACGCATTGCACCCGCGCGGAAAATTCGCTCGTGTGAAAGGGACCTAAATGTCTTGAAACCACAACCTATTGGAGAGCGGGTCGGGGGGTTGTTTGGACCTTTGAGCCCTGCAGAACTCAACTGCAAATGGGAGTAGAGGTGGAGGCAAATCAACCATACATGAAGAATTGTCTATTGTTTGTTAACCCCATCCGTGGTTCTACTATTAAGTAGGAGGACTATGATCTTAAAAGCTGTGAACACCTTCAGGAAGAAATTTTATCATTGCATTATACTCATTTTGGGTTCATTTTCATAGACTTTTAAGGAGTTTTCATTTAAAAAGTTGCCCAAAGCCTCTAAATATACTGTAAGTGAATTGACTCTATTCCTATACTTAAAGGGAACCTGTCACCGGGATTTTGGGTATAGAGATGAGGACATGGGTTGCTAGACGGCCGCCAGCACGTCCGCAATACCCAGTCCCCATAGCTCTGTGTGCTTTTATTGTGTAAAAAAAAAACTATTTGATACATATGCAAATTAACCTGAGATGAGTTCTGTCCCTGACTCATCTCAGGTTAAACTCATCTCAGGTTAATTTGCATATGTATCAAATCGTTTTTTCTACTCAATAAAAGCACACAGAGCTATGGGGACTGGATATTGCGGATGTGCTAGAGGCCATCTAGCAACCCATGTCCTCAACTCTATACCCAAAATCCAGGTGACAGGTTCCCTTTAACACATTATCCAGTCCTCCCCATTTGTTTAGTTGACTGCAGCAACGATGTAGCCGTATACCCAACATCACCACTGCAGCCAATCACTGGCCTCAGTGGTATATGCCACAAGACCTCTGAGTCGAGCTGTTGACTCCAGTGGTCATGTGGAATATATGACTTTTTCACTGCTAAGCACAGACCAGAGCTGGAAATGGTGGAAAATTCACTCATGAGTATAGGAGTTTAAGGGGTCATTTAAAAAAAAAATGTTGGACAACCCCTTTAAATGCCTCAGTCAACTTTCAGGCTTCGTGTGGGTGAAGTAAACTTATCATTTTTATAGGATAGGATATGGAGATAAGTGTGTCACTCTTAAAACCTATTAATATTTTTGGTTATATAAAGATATTTTTGAAAATTTTGATCCATCATATATCTGTAGTTTAGGTAGCTTTGCAAGGGTTAAGCCGCAAGAAGTACACAAAGGTAGGCATCTGGAAAAACGCTGGATGCTGCTGCGAGATTCCCACTTGCCAAGCAGAAGGGCACCACTGCACAGAATCCTACTTTATTGGAAAATTACCTGGGGCTGTCCCCATATTGTGCCGCTGTGAAGCTGTTCTCACTTCTCCTTAGTGGCAATTGATGGCATCCCTAAACTGGAAGGGCGAACAGCTGAATTATAAACTGGCATCGAATAGAAGCAGCTGAGGGGAAGCTACGACTGCGGAAATTTCACAAAGCACCAACTGTGCCCTGTTGTGGGAAAGCTGCAGCTCCTGGCATCTCTCAATCATGTTGATACAACCGATGAAACTGGATGATTTACCAGCGCGAGGCAGCACATGAAGCGTAAACTGGCCTTCCCAGGATCTCAGCTGAAAGCTGGCACCGCGAGCGCCAACAAAGGGTGCGCCGAGCCAGATCTCGGCAAGCCAAAGGAATCAAAGTAACAAAACATATTTCTTTTTTTTTATGACGTTAGATCTTGTACAATGAAAGCAGAATGAAGCCCAATGAATACAGTGCACAGAAGACATTCAATGTGTGCAGCTACATGGGGGTTTAGTAGGAATGGAAGTCGACTGCAACCTTAAAGGGAGTCTGACGAAAGTTTTGACCATGTAAAACTGCTGACAGCACCAGGTAAGGGCTAGAGAGAGCAGGACAAACATAACTTTTGTGGAGCTTTTATTATAAGGAGAAGTGTGAACTTGAAGTTTTATTCTGCCAGATTCAGCTCCCTAGAGGCGGAGCTTCACTGTGAAACGCTTTCTTTGCTGAACTGCTTCACAGCCCCTCCCATCTTCTGAGTGACAGCTATAGCATCCAATTAGAAGACCACTACAGCCACCACTCAGAGGGGAGGACCTGTGAAGCAGCTCCATGCAGAGAGAGCTTCACAGTGAAGCTCTGCCTCCTGAGAACTTGCAGGAGCAGAACCTGGTTCGCATGGTGGATTTTGACACTGTATACCACAGCAGAAACCGCACATTGATTTGTTTAAAAAAAAAATCTGACCGCGTATATGGCTCCTATGCAGGCCTATGTGTATCCATGGTTACAGAATACAAATAAACCCTGTATGTAGTGAGATCCTGCGGGCAAGTGTTACTACATTCCCCTTCTCCCTTCTTCTTGCTAATTTACAGCAGAAGAGGGACACGGAAAAACGTAACGCATGACTGTATGATCTAACTACACGTAAGGTTTGCTGGTAGTCTGTAACCATGGAGACAGATTGGTTTGTATAAAATACTGGAAACACAAAATGGTAGAGTTTCGATCCAGACTATTTGTAAAGGTAATTAGTTATTTCAGTATTTTTGTATTAGAAGCATTGGAACCTTAAATAAAGGTGTCCATCAGAGAGCCTAACATGTTACCGGACAAGTGAGTGCAGCATGTTGTGTTCTTTTGTCCAGAAATCTTCATGGACTCCCTAAGCAGGCTCCCAACACAGATTTGAACAAAGCCTTGAATTGTGTATGTCCAACTCTTGCCACCAACACAATGTAGAACCATCGTCGTAGACTCCACAAGATTTGAAGGTGTCCATGATTAACTTTTTCAGTCAATGAGCCTTGGGCTTCTACGATCCTGTCAGCGGTTGGCCTTTCTTGGTCCACTTATAGTAGGTACTAACCATACTGCATGTTGGGAACGCCTCATAAGACCTTCAGTTCTGGAGATGCTCTGACCCAGTCATCCAGCCATCACAATTTGGCCTCTGTCGAAGTTACTTAAGTCCTGACGCTTACGGCTTGCCCATTTTTCCTGATTCCAACCCATCAACTTCAAGAACTGACTGTTCACTTGCCGCCTATTATAACCAACACCACGAGTGGCACTAGATAATTAATCTTATGACTGATCGGTATACACTCACCTAAAGAATTATTAGGAACACCATACTAATACGGTGTTGGACCCCCTTTTGCCTTCAGAACTGCCTTAATTCTACGTGGCATTGATTCAACAAGGTGCTGATAGCATTCTTTAGAAATGTTGGCCCATATTGATAGGATAGCATCTTGCAGTTGATGGAGATTTGAGGGATGCACATCCAGGGCACGAAGCTCCCGTTCCACCACATCCCAAAGATGCTCTATTGGGTTGAGATCTGGTGACTGTGGGGGCCATTTTAGTACAGTGAACTCATTGTCATGTTCAAGAAACCAATTTGAAATGATTGGAGCTTTGTGACATGGTGCATTATCCTGCTGGAAGTAGCCATCAGAGGATGGATACATGTTCTCATTCTGTTTACGCCAAATTCGGACCATTTGAATGTCTCAACAGAAATCGAGACTCATCAGACCAGGTAACATTTTTCCAGTCTTCAACAGTCCAATTTTGGTGAGCTCGTGCAAATTGTAGCCTCTTTTTCCTATTTGTAGTGGAGATGAGTGGTACCCGGTGGGGTCTTCTGCTGTTGTAGCCCATCCGCCTCAAGGTTGTGCGTGTTGTGGCTTCACAAATGCTTTGCTGCATACCTCGGTTGTAACGAGTGGTTATTTCAGTCAACGTTGCTCTTCTATCAGCTTGAATCAGTCGGCCCATTCTCCTCTGACCTCTAGCATCCACAAGGCATTTTTTCCCACAGGACTGCCGCATACTGGATGTTTTTCCCTTTTCACACCATTCTTTGTAAACCCTAGAAATGGTTGTGCGTGAAAATCCCAGTAACTGAGCAGATTGTGAAATACTCAGACCGGCCCGTCTGGCACCAACAACCATGCCACGCTCAAAATTGCTTAAATCACCTTTCTTTCCCATTCTGACATTCAGTTTGGAGTTCAGGAGATTGTCTTGACCAGGACCACCCCCCTAAATGCATTGAAGCAACTGCCATGTGATTGGTTGACTAGATAATTGCATTAATGAGAAATAGAACAGGTGTTCCTAATAATTCTTTAGGTGAGTGTATATTACGATTAAAAAATGCTAATAATAATCATCCTATAATTTAACATGCGATATTACTTTCATATTCTCATATCTAGTTATAAAAAAAAGACAAATGCATCTTCAAATAGTTGATTCTCTTTCTCGTTGCGAAATGATTTTTTTGAAGAAAAATCATCTTCCGTAGTGCAAAAATAGGATTTTAGAAGAACAACTGTAATGTAAAGTAATAGCCCCATCGATAGTAATGCTTTATGTCTGTTCTCTGAAGGCATATTTATTTCTTTTAATGGAAGCTTCTCACTTTTATAAATATGTTTTTATATAAATTTGGTATTTGCTTTGATGTATGTTCCTGCACAAGGAAAAGAAAGCATAAAACAAAATCAGCACCTCATCTATCCAAGGTATTATAAAAGGGAAAATCAGTTAATATTATTTCAGAAAT
Organism: Bufo bufo; assembly: GCF_905171765.1. NCBI lineage: Eukaryota > Metazoa > Chordata > Amphibia > Anura > Bufonidae > Bufo > Bufo bufo. The sequence continues at coordinate 34,673,832 of NC_053395.1, forward strand.
GAATGCCAAAAATGTTTCAAAATATTCTTATTTTTGCATCTTAGACATATTATGTACCTTTTATGAAATAATATCTCCCGAGCTATGTGTCTGGTAAAGATGGCCCGTCAACATTTTCCAGTGAATTCCATTTGATTCACAAAATGTGTGAGTTCATGCAAAATTTAGATGGCTTGTATGGTTCGTATATAGCTGTTTTAGGAGCATGGTAGGAGGTGGAATTGCATATGTTTTGGGATTCAGGTGCTGGTAAGCATGCTCTTGTCCCCTCTCTAAACCATGCAATAATGTTAATGAAATTATGTAAGTTTTTGGTTTTCTAGCATCCTGCACTGACCAGGAGTGCACTAGAGAGGAAGCTTGGACAAACTGATTCTATAGCAGTGTGACTGCATTAAAATGGAGGAAGAGATTACATATTAATGACTGGTATAGAAAATATTGCTCATTGCAATATTACTTAAAGGAATTGTCCAGGTTTAGGGGTGACCCTGGACATGAGCTCCGCTTCACTTCTTTACCATGTAAGAGTGGAGCATCAGAGCATGTCCTTGCTCCGATGCTCCCCATGCCTTGTGCTGCATCGTGCCGGGCGAGGTCTGTTTGTTGTGAGCCAGTGATGTACAGGACTTCACATCTGTATGCTAGACGGAGACTTCTGCCTAGCAGGGAGCCCGGTAACGTCACCGACACAAAAGGGCGGTGTATAGTGGTGTTTTAGGTGGTTTTAGAAGCGGGTATCACTGATAATTACACAGAGCAGAGAAAGTGGTGCTTGTACAAGTTCTACTTTCTCTTCAAACAGCTGATCGGCGGGAGTGCCAGGTGTCAGACCCCCGCCGATCTGATATTGGATAAGTCATCAATATAAAAATTGCGGAGACCCCCTTTTAAGAAATATTAAATAATAAAAGCATAATATATGTGGTTTATAGGGAATGCAGAGGAATTTACAAAGAGTAATACTGTGGTATAAAATAGAAAAAGTAAGCATAATCTACATGGTGATGCATCTTTTGTTCCTTAAAGGGGTTATCCCATCATAATGATCACTGTTAAATCTGTTAATGATTTGACAGTGATCATTTTTGTAAATATACTTTATTAACAAATTCCCACCGATTAGGAGAAAATTCATCCCCACTTACCTTATTGTTGTGACTCGGTCTCCCCTGGTTACGACCACCGCTCTTCCGCAAAATCCCGATGGTCGCGCTTGCCCAGAAGACTTCTTCTTTTCTCCCGGCCGGGCCACTCGCTGTCCTGAACGCGCACGCTGCCGCGCATGCGCGACGGTGACTTCTTCCCGGCCAGAATAGTACAGAGCTGCGAACGCGCACGCCGGCTCTGTACTATACTGGCCAGAAATAAGTCACATTGCGCATGCGCGGCAGCGTGCGCGTTCAGTCCAGCGCGCGGCCCGGCCGGGAGAAGACTTCAATCAAGATGAAGCCCGCCCCCAGCCAGAATCCAGGAAGTGAACGCGCGGTGGCAGCAGGTAAGTATGAAACTGCTAAGTGGGATAACCCCTTTAAACCAAAGCCTAGTTTGCCTATAATGCAGCCTGGTTTTTAGAATTCTAAGGGTACGCAATCAAAATTTTGACCTTACATCTAAAATAAAATAAAAAAAATGAAACAACTTTGCAAATACTCTTGATTAAATATATCACTCAGTTTTGTGTAAACAGCTCCTATGCAGACACGTGTCTTGATAATTATTGACTGCAAACAAACCCTGTATATGGTCTGATCCTACAGTCATGTGTTACTCCACTCCCTCTGCTACTTTACAAACGAAAGAAGAAGAAAAAAAAAAAGATGGCTGGAGGACCTGACTACACAGGGCATCTTTGTAGTCAGGAACCATAGAGACACATAGATCACCATGGGAACAGTAAACACAAAACAGTAGGATAGTTTTCATCCAGGCTATTTACAAAGTTGTTTCCATTTTTACTTTAAAGGCACTGGAGCAATAAAACAATGGTTGCGAAAGTATACATACCCACTAAACGGTACCATGGGAAGCAGAAATTAAAATGAACGCCCAAATTGTATTCAATCCAATATTCATAAAAAGATCTTCTTAGACATCATCAATTAGACTGTAAAGGCTTTTGGGCAGCGCTGAGTACATAGTCAGCACCGTGCTAAGTAAATTATTCCCAATGATTCCCATAGCTATTAAAAGCAGAGAGAGAGAGAAATGCAGTGTAATAATGAATATATTTTGCAGCCCTGTCATGCCTCTCACCCGCTGGCATGGATCCACAGCTATACATCAAAAAGCAATGAAAAGTTTGACTCCTGCAAATGAAGGCTGAACCTGAAGAAACTGCCGAGGGGGCTTTAATACACAGAGAGACATTTGGGATCTGCTCCAGGTGTATTGGCTACGGCCACGGGAACTTTTAAGTAGAGATTGTCAATGGAGATTGAGTCTGTGCCTTGCAGTACAGAGAGGGAATGCGGAGCTGCATGCTAAAGACAAGGGGCCCATGTTGAGAATTATTACAGAAAAAACACAGGTTTCTGGATCCCTGGGCCCTTTCATCAAAATTTCTGATGCTTGAATTAGGGAAAGAATACAACTCTCTCTGTGATATTATGAAGCTTACGTAAGTTCCCTAGAAATAAATAGCACGGCATCTTATTACAGTCACATGGCACGCAAAATAAGCTTTGAGAAATGGACCCCTATGCGTTTTTCAATCACAGGCTCAGTGGAATGCAGCAAGACGGGCAGAACAGATTTGAAAGAATAATCCATGAAATATCACAGAGCTGCGTTAAAACAGCCATTTTATACAGCAATGAGGCGGTCATCTGGTGCGAACTGCCCGTAATGTAAAAATGACCCTCTAAATGCCAACTGTGCCACTATCATCAGTCAGGAGAAGGGATCTATTGTCATGCTTTTCTTAAAGACATATATCAATCTGCAGCGCGTAACATCACTGTATTTACAGCAGCACTGACTCCTGCCTCTCTCTCATTCTTGTTACAAAGCGGATGTGGATCTGCTGTGCCACTTAACCAGATTCCGCTTGGGGCTACTCCTAAGGGCTTTATATCTAGGGGGCTTCCCTTAACCCGTAGAAAAGGATCTGGACTTCACTGCAGGGGAACCACCAGGTGGTTTTGGTTAACAGCTGCCTCCCGGGGGTCAAGAGACACTGGTGCAGAGCACTGAGGGATCAGGCAAAACCATGGTCAGGGCAGGCTCAGTTTGCACAATCTGATAAACACTCCAAGGTCAGGACGGGCAGCTCATGATAAGAACACAGATCAGGCAGAGGTCAAGTCAGGCTGCAAATGGGTCAAATCTGGGAAACAGGCAAAAGTCAGTACACGAGAAGACAAACTTAAAACAGCACACCTTTGCAGGACAGTAGAGTACTACAACCTATTGCTCAGGCACCCTCCCCCAGGGGATGGTGCCTTAAGTACCCCTGGGTGACCAGACATTGGCTGGGGAAGATTAAGATGCACACACTGGCCTTTTAAGAGCTAAAGAGAGCATGTGTATGCTCCCTATAAGCAGCAAGAGCAGGGCCGGATTAACGTAGGGGCGGACGGAGCTGCAGCTCCAGACCCCTGCATGAAAATAGGCCCAGCAGCCCGCATAGGCCGACCGGAGCTAGGCTCGCATAGGCCGCCTCGCTGAGGTTGCCTGGCGGCCTCCCCGCAACCCTTTCGTAGGACCGAACTGTGCCGACTGTCAGATGATGACAGGGCCGGTCGCAAGGAGAAATCTCCCAGGCCGGCCCTTTACAGAACTCACCATGACAGCGACAGCTGACAGATCAGGTCAGGTGACAGGTCAGCTGTGCACGCCGCGCTGCGTCGTCACGTCAGACTCCTCCCCTGGGGCCTAGGCCATGCCGTAAAAGTGAAAGACCGTGACGGCTGCTGCGCGCGGGAAGTTCAAAATTCTTCCTGCGTGGAGTCAGGGGTGCTGCCAGCGGTGAGTCGCGTTCAGCAGCCTTCAGTGTGTACTGCCCAGAAAACAACTCATAGGCGGTAAGTAAATCAGCATTGGCTCACCTCACCTATTATACTGTATACTGTATAATTTATACATGTCATTCAGGAGCATGGAAAAGCTGGGTGATGATTCTTTTCACATAGCTTTTCCATGCTCCTGAATTGCATATCTGCTTATAGGCATACAGTATATATCTTTATAATAGCTGAGCCTGATCTATTATAAACAGATATGCCATTCAGGAGCATGGAAAAGCTAAGTGAGAAATAGTCACCTAGCTCTTCAATGGTCCTGAGTGGTATATCTGCTTATAATAGATCAGGTATTATAAACAGATATGCCTAAAGGCAGATCTGCCATTCAGGAGCATGGAAAAGCTAGGTGACTGTTTCTCACCTAGCTTTTCCATGCTGCTGAATGGCAGATCTGCATATAATAGCTTGGCTATTATAAACATGTATGCATATAAGCAGATATGCCATTCAGGAGCATGGAAAAGCTAGGTGACTATTTCTTGCCTACCTATCTTTTCCAAGCTCCTCAATGGCATATCTGCTTATAATAGATTAGCTTTTAAAAACACATATGCCATTCAGGAGCATGGAAAAGCTAGACGTGAATAGCTTTTTCATGCACCTGAATGACATATCCATCAGCACTAGTTAACTCCTTGGGGGGTGGCTATACATAATACAGCCATCTATATAGATGGCTGTATATTTAAACTGTGGCCAGATGTACACTTAGGCTAAGTTCACACAGCAGATTTTTCACACGCAAACCCGTGCGTAAATCTGCTTCAAAATTACGCATGAACTTTAGTCCAATAGACTTGAATGGGATTACGCAGACCAGTTCACACTTCAAACTTTATGCATGCGTATTTTCACATGTGTAATTTTGCGTAAATTCACACTTTATTTGTGCTATAAAAAGTTGCTCTGCGTTGCGTTTTCATTTTCTGCAAAAAGGCCCATTAAAATCTTCTGCACCAGGCCCATGATGCTCTTAATCCGACCCTGAGCAAGAGGCAGTGCTGGCAAGAAGCAATAGAGCCAGGAAGTTTCTCCAGCAGTCGGGCCCGGCGAGTCCAACCTGGCGGAAGAATGGAGTGGGGGAGCAGGTGAGCCTAGCGGTGGCCATGTCCACCAGAGAGAGCAGGGGCCACTGCTATAACAATGTGTTTTGATAGGGGTCTCTCCCAATAGATAAATACTGTAGATAGAAAAATAGAGAGATATGAGATAGATATTAGATAGATAGATAGGAGATAGATATTATCTATTACATTTGTGTATATCACAGATATACACAAATGTAATGCTTAACCTGTAATATAGTGGACTGTACTTGTAACGGTCGCATACACACACACACGGAGGGGAGGGAAGTGACCACTGCGCTCCACTGCGCTCCACCCTTACCCCTGGCCCTGCCTACTTGCCTCGCGAGTCCTAATGACAGGGGACAACTGGACGGCAAGCCCTAACTTGGAATAAGTGCAGGGATGACAGACAGACAAATAACAGGACGTGAACGGACCGAGTCAATACCAGGAAAGCTACAAAGTACAAATGGAGCAAGCAGAGAATTGTCAGGAGAAGCCGGGGTCATAAATACCAGGAGAGACGTGAAGCACCAAAGGAGTCAGCAGAGGATCGTCAGGAGGAGGCCGGGGTCAGAATACCAGGAGAGCAGCAAAGTACACAAGGAGCAGGCAGAGGATCGTCAGGAATTCAGCAGGCGGTAAGTACGCCAGGAAAGACCAAATCACAGGTGGAACCTAAATTAACAGGCAACCTGTGGCCAGCAGGCTGCCTGTATTTATAGTGGGGAGTGAGGGTCATGTGACGTGGCCAGCGTCACATGACCGACAGACCAACCAGTCGAGCACCGAGTGATCAGCTCGGCGCTCAAGGCAGACTTAAAAGCAGGGAGCCACCCAGCTAGTAAAGCCGCCCTGGGAACGAGGTAAAACACAGATCCTCGTTCCCAAAGCTAAGCAGCAGGTCTGCGGCTAATGGGGGACCGAGTGCACCTTCGGAACCCCGTTACAGTACCCCCCCTTTTACGAGGGGCCACCGGACCCAAGACTTCAGGCGATGGCCTTTCAGGGTGTTCTAAATGAAATTTTCGAACAAGTCTAGGAGCATGAACCTCCCTGGCAGGTACCCAAGATCTCTCTTCAGGTCCATACCCCTTCCAGTGAATCAGGTACTGCAAGGAATTACGCACCTTCCTGACATCCACTATTTTAGACACCACATACTCGACAGCATCATTAACAAGAACCGGCGGAGGCGAGGCTTTTGATGGTACTATCGGTTCAAAATATTTTTTAAGTAGAGATTTATGGTACACATTATGAATGTGGAATGACTCGGGCAGCTCCAACCTAACTGATACCAGGTTAATCACCTCCGTGATCTTATATGGTCCAAAAAAACGAGGAGCAAACTTTTTAAAATCTACCTTAAGAGAGAGATTCTTGGAGGACAACCATACCTTATCCCCAACCTGAAAATTCACCCCCCTTGAACGTCTCCTATCGGCCTTAAGTTTCTGAGAACTTTGAGCCTTTTCTAAGTTCGATTGAACCCGGGCCCAAACTGTGCACAGTTCAGAGGAGAACCTATCCGCCTCAGGGTTAGGCGGATGACCCAGAATGAAAACGGGGATGGAAACCATGGTTACAAAAGAAAGGTGAAACCCCAGCAGAAGAATTGACACGGTTATTCAAAGCAAATTCAGCCAATGGAAGAAATTTCACCCATAATTGCTGGTCATCAGCAACATACAACCTCAAGAATTGTTCCACAGACTGATTAAGGCGTTCAGTCTGCCCATTACTCTCAGGGTGGTAGGCAGAGGAAAAAGACAATGAAATTTTACATTTTTGACAGAAGGCCCTCCAGAGTTTGGACACAAACTGCACACCCCTGTCAGAAACAATATTTTCCGGGATATCATGCAATCAAACAATTTCTTTCACAAAAATAGACGCCAGGGTATTGGCATTCGGGAGTTTAGACAGGGGAGTGAAATGGACCATCTTGCTAAACCTATCGACCACTACCCAAACTACAGTCTTACCCTCTGCCGGCAGTAGGTCAGTTATAAAGTCCATCGAGATATGGGACCAGGATCTACTGGGAATGGGTAGGGGTCGTAGGTTACCAGCAGGGCGAGTCCTAGGTGTCTTGGACCTGGCACAAACCTCACAGGCTGACACGTAGGACTTGACATCCCTAGTTAGAGTGGGCCACCAATAAGATCTAGAAACCAGATCCTTAGTGCCCTCAACACCCGGATGTCCACAAAAGGCAGAATCGTGACACTCACCCAACAGCTGGAGACGAAATTGTACGGGAACAAACAACTTATCTGTTGGGGTGGATACCGGTGCCAGATGTTGTTCAGACCTAATTCGAGCTGAGATATCCTGGGTAAGAGCTGCTAAGAAGGTTTTTGATGGTAGGATGGATTCAGGTGGTACCTCAGTAGGTTGAAAAGCCTGGAAGCTCCGAGATAATGTGTCCGCCTTCACATTTTTACTTCCCGGCCTGAACGTAATGGAAAAATCAAAATGAGTAAAAAACAGAGCCCATCTGGCTTGACGGGGATTCAACCTCTTAGCAGACTCGAGAAACATAAGGTTTTTATGGTCAGTGACAACAGTTACACAATGCCTTGCCCCCTCCAGAAAATGTCTCCACTCCTCAAAAGCCGATTTAATGGCCAGCAGCTCCCTATTCGCTATGTCGTAGTTTCTCTCCGTGGGAGAGAATTTCCTGGAGAAGAAGGCACATGGTCTCAGGTTAGTGAGGCTAGCAGGACCTTGTGAAAGGACTGCTCCTGCGCCCTCCTCGGACGCATCCCCCTCCACAATCGATAAACAACTGGCGCCAGCAGGTAAAGAGAACGCCCAGCAGGTAAAGAGAACGCACACCCCTGTCAGAAACAATATTTTCCGGGATATCATGCAATCAAACAATTTCTTTCACAAAAATAGACGCCAGGGTTTTGGCATTCGGGAGTTTAGACAGGGGAGTGAAATGGACCATCTTGCTAAACCTATCGACCACTACCCAAACTACAGTCTTACCCTCTGCCGGCAGTAGGTCAGTTATAAAGTCCATCGAGATATGGGACCAGGATCTACTGGGAATGGGTAGGGGTCGTAGGTTACCAGCAGGGCGAGTCCTAGGTGTCTTGGACCTGGCACAAACCTCACAGGCTGACACGTAGGACTTGACATCCCTAGTTAGAGTGGGCCACCAATAAGATCTAGAAACCAGATCCTTAGTGCCCTCAACACCCGGATGTCCACAAAAGGCAGAATCGTGACACTCACCCAACAGCTGGAGACGAAATTGTACGGGAACAAACAACTTATCTGTTGGGGTGGATACCGGTGCCAGATGTTGTTCAGACCTAATTCGAGCTGAGATATCCTGGGTAAGAGCTGCTAAGAAGGTTTTTGATGGTAGGATGGATTCAGGTGGTACCTCAGTAGGTTGAAAAGCCTGGAAGCTCCGAGATAATGTGTCCGCCTTCACATTTTTACTTCCCGGCCTGAACGTAATGGAAAAATCAAAATGAGTAAAAAACAGAGCCCATCTGGCTTGACGGGGATTCAACCTCTTAGCAGACTCGAGAATCATAAGGTTTTTATGGTCAGTGACAACAGTTACACAATGCCTTGCCCCCTCCAGAAAATGTCTCCACTCCTCAAAAGCCGATTTAATGGCCAGCAGCTCCCTATTCGCTATGTCGTAGTTTCTCTCCGTGGGAGAGAATTTCCTGGAGAAGAAGGCACATGGTCTCAGGTTAGTGAGGCTAGCAGGACCTTGTGAAAGGACTGCTCCTGCGCCCTCCTCGGACGCATCCCCCTCCACAATCGATAAACAACTGGCGCCAGCAGGTAAAGAGAACGCCCAGCAGGTAAAGAGAACGCACACCCCTGTCAGAAACAATATTTTCCGGGATATCATGCAATCAAACAATTTCTTTCACAAAAATAGACGCCAGGGTTTTGGCATTCGGGAGTTTAGACAGGGGAGTGAAATGGACCATCTTGCTAAACCTATCGACCACTACCCAAACTACAGTCTTACCCTCTGCCGGCAGTAGGTCAGTTATAAAGTCCATCGAGATATGGGACCAGGATCTACTGGGAATGGGTAGGGGTCGTAGGTTACCAGCAGGGCGAGTCCTAGGTGTCTTGGACCTGGCACAAACCTCACAGGCTGACACGTAGGACTTGACATCCCTAGTTAGAGTGGGCCACCAATAAGATCTAGAAACCAGATCCTTAGTGCCCTCAACACCCGGATGTCCACAAAAGGCAGAATCGTGACACTCACCCAACAGCTGGAGACGAAATTGTACGGGAACAAACAACTTATCTGTTGGGGTGGATACCGGTGCCAGATGTTGTTCAGACCTAATGCGAGCTGAGATATCCTGGGTAAGAGCTGCTAAGAAGGTTTTTGATGGTAGGATGGATTCAGGTGGTACCTCAGTAGGTTGAAAAGCTTGGAAGCTCCGAGATAATGTGTCCGCCTTCACATTTTTACTTCCCGGCCTGAACGTAATGGAAAAATCAAAATGAGTAAAAAACAGAGCCCATCTGGCTTGACGGGGATTCAACCTCTTAGCAGACTCGAGAATCATAAGGTTTTTATGGTCAGTGACAACAGTTACACAATGCCTTGCCCCCTCCAGAAAATGTCTCCACTCCTCAAAAGCCGATTTAATGGCCAGCAGCTCCCTATTCGCTATGTCGTAGTTTCTCTCCGTGGGAGAGAATTTCCTGGAGAAGAAGGCACATGGTCTCAGGTTAGTGAGGCTAGCAGGACCTTGTGAAAGGACTGCTCCTGCGCCCTCCTCGGACGCATCCACCTCCACAATCGATAAACAACTGGCGCCAGCAGGTAAAGAGAACGCCCAGTCCTGGGGATCACCCTGTAATCGGGAAATGATAATGCCCACGTGTTGACTCTCGGGGCCAGAGGACACGGGGCGCAAACGGAAGTCAAGTTTGCAATTCTCCTTAAAAGAGAGAAACTTCTCCCGGTCTCCAGAAAAGGGTTCTGGGAGCTTAATCTGGGGCTCAAAATGGGGACTGGAGGCCTGAGGAGTGGAAGAACCTTGCCCTAACTCAAAAGAACTGAGTCTTTCTCCTAACTCCTGCACCATCTGCGTCAGATTAGAGACATGGTCAGTCAGGGTCAACAGAGGATTCATTATACAGTGGTTATTGGGCCTGTTAATCTGTAACGGTCGCGTACACACACACACAGAGGGGAGGGAAGTGACCACTGCGCTCCACCCTTACCCCTGGCCCTGCCTACTTGCCTCGCGAGTCCTCATGACAGGGGACAACTGGACGGCAATCCCTAACTTGGAATAAGTGCAGGAATGACAGACAGACAAACAACAGAACGTGAACGGACCGAGTCAATACCAGGAAAGCTACAAAGTACAAATGGAGCAAGCAGAGAATTGTCAGGAGAAGCCGGGGTCATAAATACCAGGAGAGACGTGAAGTACTAAAGGAGTCAGCAGAGGATCGTCAGGAGGAGGCCGGGGTCAGAATACCAGGAGAGCAGCAAAGTACACAAGGAGCAGGCAGAGGATCGTCAGGAATTCAGCAGGAGGTAAGTACGCCAGGAAAGACCAAATCACAGGTGGAACCTAAATTAACAGGCAACCTGTGGCCAGCAGGCTGCCTGTATTTATTGTGGGGAGTGAGGGTCATGTGACGTGGCCAGCGTCACATGACCGACAGACCAACCAGTCGAGCACCGAGTGATCAGCTCGGCGCTCAAGGCAGACTTAGGAGCAGGGAGCCACCCAGCTAGTAAAGCTGCCCTGGGAACGAGGTAAAACACAGATCCTCGTTCCCGAAGCTAAGCAGCAGGTCTGCGGCTAATGGGGGACCGAGTGCACCTTCGGAACCCGGTTACAGTACAAGAACAGACACTATAATAAAGGGAATCTGTTGCCCCGATTTTGGACTATTATCTGCAGTAATACATGAGTTGTACTGCAGATAAGGAGTTCCGATCACCATTTTCTATTTTCCTACTGCCCCCTATTACCCCGCTATCAGCGCTCACAGCTGCAGTGAAATACATTGTCAGGACTGCTGTGCGCACAGGAGTCCTCTCTATTATGTTAGCGCAGCACAGCAGTCCTGACAATCTGTTTCAGTGCAGCTTTGAGTGCTGACCGCAGGGGAACGGGCAGTAGGAAATTATAATATGGTAATCTAGACTTCATATCTGCTTTTCTGCCCATATTCCCAGGACCGTGTGTACACCCGCAACCTCTGCACCTCCTCTAGGTACACCGCCCTCTAATGTCCTAATATTTAAGTACTATTTGTATATTCCTAGAGAACCCCTTAAAAAGAAATTCTAGAAACAGATGCAGCTCGAATATGCAAAGCCCCAGCACAGAAAGTCCTGCAATAGTGTTATATTGGCTTACGACAGAAACTAGGTCATGATTTAAATGAAGGCTTTGGATAGATAGCTGAAGGAACAAGGCTTATATAATCCAACATGTATTAGTTCGGCGCAGATAAAGTGGTATGGACAGATCTAATTTGTGGCTCAGGAATGATGTAAGCTAGTTACGGATAAGCCTGTTCGTCATGTGAGGAGGCTGTAAACAAACAGTCACGATGATTTGCTTTCCCTCTCTTGTCCACGTCTATCCTCTTTAAGCTAGGCTTTCTTGCTTAATGTTAATGTTTAATGCTTTAAGGTTACGATCCCATCTGACATAAATTGTAATTAAATTAAAAGGCAAATGAGAAGCCAAAGATGGATTAAAATGACGGGCCTCCGGCATGAGGGAACTGAGGTGACATCAATGAGAGGGCGGTCAGGATGAGAGAACTGGAGACGATAGCCGGGTATTGAGACGTATGGCCTAGGACGGCGCTTTAATAACTACCGGTACAAACAGGCTGTAAACTATAGCAGACAATGAGCTCCTGGGAGAGCGACTCTTCGTGGAGCCATCAAAGCTAATTCCTTCTATTGGTTATGGCACATTAGATTATAATCTCCTCTGAAGTGACACGTCTTAATACCGTGTCACATTCGCTGTGGTCTAAAGTTTAGCGCTCCTCTATAAACTGATCTTCAGGAAGAGACGATCATAGGTTAGTCTACTAGGTTGGTTCTGTAGAAGTCAGGGTAGGTTCACATATGCGACACGTATCTGGCATAGCTGGGCATGTGGGATCCCTATCCACTATAATGGGATCCATCAGGTTTCTGGCAAAAACGCTGGATTTCTGCTGGACAAATACTGCTGCATGCGTAGTGCCATGGTACTTTGGACTATGCATGTTTGTGGACATTTGCCCCTAATTCTACTATGCAAAGCCATGAACTTACTACTTTATTGCACCTTGAAGGGTTAACTTGCACTGTGAATTATGCTGTTGTGTGCAACACACTGTTTTATCTTGTTGAACTGCATTTTATGTTTATTGTAATATATCCTGTTCATTTGCACTGTTATTGCGCTGCACTGTGGAAAGGGTTAATGCACAGCCAGCTTATATTGAGAAACTCTCAGACTTTTTACTTTATGCTAAGTTTTGGAGGGAAAGAACGGACACACTGACCTTTTGATTGTCTGGCTCTGCTTAGTTATTCCCATAGGCTTGCACTGAAACTCTATGCAAGTCTATGACAAACAGAAATTGTAACAATGTTTCTGTTTAGGCTGTGAATCTCCACTCTACCCCTCCAACTAGATGGTTCCTAGCTAGAAACTGTATATAAAGAGGGCAGTCAGAGCCCCTAGTTGGGTGCAGATAGAGACCAGTGTTTAGTAGGAGAGACTCTGCCAGTCTGCAGATAGGGACCAGAGTTTATAAGGAGAGACTCTGCAGGTCTGCAGATAAGGACCGATGTTTAGTAGAAGAAACTCTGCCAGACTGCATGAGTGACCAGGAGAAGATACTGATATGGGAATATTGTGCTACAGACCATGGGTCCCCATCCCTGTGACCAGGGACCCAGCCAGGGGAATGAGCCACAGATTGTTTTGCCCTTGAGTTCCTCCAGTAAAGCAGTAAACTGGTTTACTGCCGACCCTGACTCTCTGGATGTATTTCCCTTTGGTGTACATCACGCCTTACCATCACCTCAGGAGAGCAGCAACATGTGGTGATACGGCTTCGTTTTCAAGGGGACCCAACATAGCATTGGGACCACCCCAAATCCGGACACTGTTATCTTGAGGTAGCCCATTAGAGAAAAACTTTTTATGGATACGCAGGTCAATTAAAGGGACTTCCCTCTATCCAAAGTTATCCCCCATCCACAGGATGGGGAGAATAAGTGTCTGATTGGTGTTGGCCTGACTGCTAGGGCACCTGCTGATCACTGGAACTTGTACTTGACTATCTCCGGCGGCAGCCCCATAGAGTTGAAAGGAGTGGCAGCACGTATGTGTTTCAGGTGCCCCATTCAAATTGGGGGTGGGGGTGGCGGACATGGGCTCCAGTTGTTGAGATCGATGGGGCCACAGAGTTTGGACCCCTAGAAATAAGATACTAATCCCCTATCCTTTGGATAGGGGATAAGTTGTAGTGAGAAAAACCCTTTAATTCATATAATCAATAAAGACTAGTAGTTTTCATGAGAAATAGCTTCTGATATTTTTTTATTGTTACACATTTTTTAGATACCATATAAATAGACTTTTTTAGTATTATAGTGTGAAAATTTACAAAAAATTCTTAAACTTCCATTAACTTGAACTCAGCAGACAGAAGTCCTGTTCGGTCTAGTCCTTGTAGGACATCCTCTGGTGCTCCAGTCTAACCCTGACAATGATGGAAGACTGAACTCGGGACAAATAAATCATCCAGGTTGGGATTTTCCTTAGCGAATATACGTTTTTTTTTACTCAGATATCTGAAGAATTCATATGCACCCCTTGCACAGCCTAACACAAACAGGATACACACCTGCACTTTTTTCTTTAGTGTGCAAGCACGATCACTGCTGCTGGATTGCAGGGTGATCATAACCATGGAAACGAGCAGCGTATAATGTGATGGAAAAATGAATCCAGCCAGCAAAGGAAGCAATATGGACAATCACAATACATTAGTAAGTGCCTTGCATTCACTTTCTCTACAGGATAAATGCCATTTGCTAAAGGGAAGCAACCCCTTTAAGCATCTACGTGAATGAACAATATCATACGTGAAATCTCTGGCTGGCTTAAAAAAAATGTAAAGCCATAATTAAGGTAGTCATTATTTAGTTGACATCGCCCAGAGAAGATACTGTCACGGATCTCCACTCATTAAACAGATGTCCCTGTACAGATATAGCATGAACTGTAAACCTAATGCCTAATTCTTTGTAATCTCATTGCCCATCAGTTTAGTTGAGGTGACTCGTGCTTCGGTTACTTAACACGTAGATTGGCTAAAGACATTAGGCAAGTGTTGGAAGAACAGCTGTTCCTCCCAACCCCCATACAAATGCACTCTTGGCTGAACATGCATGTGTTGTGAATGGAGAGAGGAGAGCGGTCTGCTGTCAGACACATCTGGTGTTGGCTTATCTTCCTGGAAAACAAACGATCAGACATGCTGAAATCCAACAGCCCAATGCTTCTTTCCCACTGACAACTGTGATTAAGAAAAAGTTGGGACACTTCCATACACATTAGGTGGTCAGCCTTTCCCACCAAAATTGTCCTGCTTAAAGAGGTATTCGCATCTCAGACAATGGGGACATATATTGCTAGGATACACCCCCATTGTTTTATAGCCAACAAAGTGAAGGAAGGAACACCGCGCATGTGCGGCCACCCGCCATTCATTTCTATAGGGCTGCCGAAAATAGCTGGCTCGGCTATTACCTCCAGCCCCATTGAAGTGAATCGAAGCAGTGGCCGAGCAAGCATAGTGTCCTCCCATTCATTTCTACGGGGCCGATGGAAGTAGCTGAGCCAGCGCTTGGCTATTTTCAGAGGGCCCATAGAAATGAACGGGGGGCAGCCGCGCATGTGCGGTGCGCCGTCCTTCACTTTGCCAGCTCAGTTTACGAGATAGGTGCGGGTCCCAGAAGTGACGATATTCCCCCATTGTCTGAGATGGGAATACCCCTTTAAGTTCGTATAAAAGAAAATCTGTCAATGTCTACACCCCTGGCTCTTCACTTTTCTTGTGCCTCGGTCCCCTCTGATTGGGTCCCAGTGATCTGATTGGAGGCTGGGGTAAGCCCTCTGCAGTCAGTCCTGGGAACCTAAAAAGAAACCTCAGGACTGTAAGGTCAGTAGTCCTGCTGTCCGGGCCCACTAGTGTTGTCCTAACCACAGCCTGTGCCATAGAGACACAGAGCATAATGTATTAGCATACAGGATTGTTCTAATGCTTTATAAGTCTAAAAAAAATCTGTAATAAAAAGTTGGAAAAAAAAACTTTCAAAAAATAAGCAATTATTTTTCGTAAAATACATTTCTTTGCACATAACATACATAAAAGCACCAAAAAAAAACAAAGCAAAAAAAAACACAATTATTATTAGGTATTCACATGACCAAAGTAACCAGAACAACTTATTTTATGGGTTATTCAGTGTGAAATATGTACAGCGGAAACAATAAAAGTGAAAAAGAAATGTCAGAAATGGCTTTTTCTATATTTGTAATACAAAAAAAAAGTGTATATAAATCACAAAGCATTTTATATTTGCCCTCACACAGCACCAACAATAAAACTAGGGCTTATACATTCATGTCTAAACCAGAAAAAAAAGAAAAGAAAAAAATTGGCTAATCATAAGGGGTTAAAGCCTTTACTAAATGCTGTGCTTTGTGTCATTTTTGTTAAAATCACAGTTTAAAGTTGGTTGCATTATTTGGACAAAATTGATTTCTCCACAAATCTTTTCATAAAGTGCTCAAACGAAACATCAATAAATGTAGAAGTAAAAAAATAACCACCAAATGCTACTCTCTAAAATACATTGATGAAGGCGTAAACTCTACGTAAATCAATTATATCTGTACAGCATTAGAAAACAGGACTAATCATGGTCTGATATTTGAATGCCCGCTGGGAATCTAGATAAGCCTAGAAAATGTTCTACCTCTTAGGAACTGAAGGTTCCTACATCACAAAGAGGACGCCAGGAACATTACAATCCTGGCCTTGCATGAAATGAGTGATGGATGAAAAATGAGAAATACCTCTTAGCGCGCTCCACACTCATACATATATACAACGCTTGTTCCTTTGGGGAAAACAGTCGACAAATGTTGAATAAGCTACATAGAAAAAAAGCAAACAAGCCGGAATCCGTGTTACACAAGAGTTACGAAGAATGAAATACAAATAATTGAACAGACCAGGTACCGGAGCCGTACGTTCTGAACAGTGAATGTACAAAGTCTCATCCTCTGGCAGAAGGGAGGATATGGCTCGGGTTGTCATATCTGGTACCCAAGCCAACACATATAAAACCCAGAGCATGCCGGTTTATGTCAGACAAGCTTATGTACCAGCGGATGTGTCATTATAGTCAACGAATACAATACGGCTAAACAGGACGCAGTTGGATGAAAGCCATATGGCTCTTATATAAGCCTCCAAATGTTCCTCTCGTTATCCTGATATCCGAGGCTATGAAGTGGAACGATCTACCAAACACGAAAGCTATCCAAGTGCGGTCGTCATCGACTTTGTGACAGTGGAGTGTTGAGTTATTTGGAAAGAAAGCAGCAGAAAATATCGAAGACTCCAAGAAGACGTGGTGTTAGGTTTCACACAAATTGGAGCAAATGCTAGCCAAGTATGATAAAGGAGAAATGAATACCCATTCGGCCGACAGCTATTCTTCTGGACCTCCCCCCTTAGACCTGTGTACTGGGTGCCACTGACAAACACCTCGGGTGGCAGCTAGACTCCACTGAGAACAAGACAATCAGGAATGTGGAAGCTCAAAGTGTCTGATTCTTTTTGCTCCCAACATCTGCCAAATGAATGTCAGCTGAATGTCTAATAAGCATTAGAGGGTGAGCTCCTGCCACCGAAATCGGCAGGTTCAGCCGACATTAATCTAAAGTGTATGGCCAGCTGAAATATGCACGGGAGCCAAGATCTAGTCATCATTTAGGCATATTATCTACTTGTATTCAGGGGAAGGGTCAGGGTCGAACTGGCCATAGACCCCACAGGGGAATTTACCGGTGGGCTGATGCCCAGGGGACTTTCTGAGCCTGCCTCATGGCTGGGTGCATAAAGTTCTGATGCTATCAGCATTAATTAATTTAGGAGCACCAGGGTACATATGCACCTGACCATCACCACTGTGGTATCTGGTTCTTTGCTGCACTGTAGTATTTGGTTCTGCTGGGGCGGTACTTTGTGCTGCTCTACGGTCTTGCTGGCCCACGCCTACTTCTGTTGTCCCTGCCTGCTTGTGTTGGCATGCGTTCTTTCAATTTGTACCAGCCTACAACACAGGGACCCTTTTAGTTATTTTTTTTTTTCAGAGCCACTTTAAATTCCAAGTCTGCCCTTGGGAAGGGTTAAAGAGCCACCAGGAAAGTGCTGCGTATGCGTGTGAATGTGCGTGTGCATAGGGGAAACCTAGGGGCCGCCTACAGCACAAAAAATGACGATGACAAAAGAAATGAGTGAAAAAGCTAGTATTCCAGTACATAAAGATGTTAACCCACAAAGTAAAAATAAAATAAAATTAAAAATAGCTAGAGTGATGAACGCCATTATTTTTACTATATCAATTCAGAAAATGCTCTCCTGTGTAATTCATCTGTAGGAATTCTCTCTTCCCTTTCTGTGGGTAGGCAGCAGCTCATCAAGCACCTGCATCTCCCAGGAGTGCACTGCGGTCAACTCTTGTTAACTCCTTCCTCACCTGCCTAGAAAATAGTCCCTCACACACAGCCCTAGTGACTGCACTAATAAATAGATGAATAGCACTATGGTAGGTAATGCAATTTCCTTCTTTACTATCAGAGATAGAAATAGGGACGAATGAATGAATGGTGTCTGGGGTGCTTCACTACCCAAGCACTGGGAGCAGGGAAGCTACTGACCATGATAGTCCCCCTCAGAATACAGGAGATGGTGGACCAGAAGGATAAACAGCAGGGGGCGCCACCAGAGAGGAAAATCTTATGTACATAAAAAAATAAATAATATATATATATTTTTTTTTTATTGCATATATATTGCAATAACACTTCATCAGAATGCTTGCATAATAATACTGTTTTTGGGATTACCCCTTTAAGGCTGGGTTCATATCAAATTTTTCCCATCTTTTTAACGTATACAAAAAAGGTATACCTTAGACCAGTGTTCCTCAACTCCAGTCCTCAGGGCCCACCTGCCGTTCATGATTTGAGACGATTCCACAGAATGAATAGCTGTGATAAGTCCTGATGCATTAACGCCTGCTCAATACTAAGAAAATCCTGTAAACATGGCCGGCAGGTGGGCCCTGAGGACTGGAGTTGAGGAACACTGCCTTAGGGATCATGCACACAAACGTATTTTCTTTCCGTGTCCGTTCTGTTTTTTATGCGGACCATATACGGAACCATTCAGGTATTCCGTGTGGATTCCGTTTCCGTATGTCCGTATTTCCGTTGTGCAAAAAAATAGAACTTGTCCTATTATTGTCCGCATTACGGACAAGGATAGTACTGTTCTATGAAGGGCCAGCTCTTCCGTTCGCAAAATACGGGATGCACACGGTCGTGTGCATGAGCCCTTAGACTGGTGCCATACAGTGGCATCTGTTCACCAAAGAGTTCCATTGTCAAAAACGCATACGTTGTTTTTACTGGGCTCTGCAGGATACAAGAACGTGGCGTGCTGCATTTTTGTATCTTTTTTTTCTAATGCATACGTCAAACGGAGGCATAAAACGTGATGTGAATCCACCCTAAACTGAGCCTAAGCCAAGTCTACCTGCCCCAGTTTTTTTTTCCTGTGCATCAGCCATGCGTCTAAGTAATATCTTCGATATCGATAATAGTTACAATATCTTAGACAAGAAGGTAATAATACAAAAGACCACATTTTTTAGCATCGGGCTACTCCTAAGCCACATGACTACATTCACAACTAGGGTGTTTGTTCTGACCATTTAATGGAACAAGAAATTACCATTGCACGGAATTCAAGCGCATCAAAAACCTAATTTAGTCCACATCTCCATAACAATAGATAACAGATTAATAAAGTCCTATTTGCAAATTTGAAAAAAAACTCGAAAAACTTATTATGTACCGTATATAATATGCACTTTAAAGATGAATCAAATTAAGGCAGATGGATTATATGGACAAACCCAGAACAGATCATAATAGACACTTAAACAGGAGAGGGTATCCATGTCCTCCATATTGTGAACTCGGTTGGGTAACGCTATTCAAGGTCCATCTGATAATTGTATTCTAAGCATTATATCGGGACGCTTGTCCAGCTATCGAAGCCCACAGCTGGTTTGTCTATCTGACTGTTTTCAATTAAATTAATGCTTCTCACTTGCTTTTTTGTAATTGAAACAAACCTCAGGAACTGCAAAATTGCCACCATCACTTTCAGTACTTTATCAGTCAAACTATGTTTTTTACGCATAATTCATTGTCTGCAAAAAGCCGTCTATTATATATAATGGACATATTACTCGTACCGTACTTCTTCTGCACCGTTATTTTTGGAGGGATATCTGATTGCAGTCTTAATTAGAAGAAAGATAGAAGAAATAGGACCAGATTCACAGCTCTCCAGAAGACTTCTCAGGTAGGTAAGTATGAAGTATAAGGTTCTTTATTGTCTACGCATTTCGAGAGCGGAAAGTCCTTTTTGTCAGGCTTTCTGTCCTCAAAACACATAAACAATAAACAACCTTATACTCCATACTTAAAGTACTTTCACACTAGCGTTCAAGTTTTCCGGTATTGAGTTCCGTCATAGGGTCTCAATACCGGGAAAAAAAAGCTTCAGTTTTGTCCCCATTCATTGACAATGGGGACAAAACTGAACTGAACAGAACGGAGTGCTCCAGAATGCATTCCGTTCCGTTAAGTTGCATTCCCAGACCGGTAAGTAAACTGCAGCATGCTGTGGTTTGCTTTCCATCTTGGGATGCGGAGCAAGACGGATGCGTCATGACCGAAAATGCAAGTCAATGGGGACAGATCCGTTTTCTCTGACACAATCTGACACAATAGAAAACTGATCCGTCCCCCATTGACTTTTAAAGGAGTTCATGACGGCTCCGTCTTGGCCATGTTAAAGATAATGCAACCGGATCCGTTCATAACGGGTGCAGACGGTTGTATTATCAGTAACGGAAGCGTTTTTGCTGAACCCTGCCGGATTCAACAAAAACGCTAGTGTGAAAGTAGCCTTACCTGCCTAAGAGGTATTCTGGGGAAAGTTAAGTTTTATTCCTATGTATTAAGAGATTTGACAAGACCAATTTTAATTTTCTCACATTGACGAGGCGACACATGGACTTGTTGGGCAACCCTGTCGAGAATAAGCAGTAGGAAAAATCTTCTGTTTGGCACTTTCTATAGTTTTTTGGGACTGATTAACATCTCAGGCAAGGGTATAACTACCATAGTGGCAGATCATGCGACCGATATGGGGCCCAGGGCAAGAGGGGGTCAGTTAGGATCATCCCTTTTCTACTGGGGGTGAAAATTTGGTCAGGACTCTACCCTCTAAAGGAACAACTTTTAGCAAATGATGCAAATGAGGGCCCCTTGCTTCTCTATTTATGCCACTGATCTCAGGCAAAGTTGGCAAACCTTATAAAACATCTCTGATGTGGCAACTAAGTTGGTGGAGTCTGTACAGTGGCAAGCAGAGTTCCTTTAGGACCATAACATCAAGCTGTAGACATTCACGTACCATCATATGGTGACTCTGTATGGCACCACTATTTTACTGGGATATTCTCCCCCAAGATGCATGACAGTAGACCATGTCATTATCCTTTTTTGTCATAAAAAGAAAAATAGTTATGTCTCTTTATGAAACTGAAGACATGTGGAGGACATTATGGTCCTACAGACATTAGTGGGTGGCATATTACAACTCAAAACCATAGTTCACCCATTTACATGATATCCAAAATACAAGAAAACTTTGCAATTAAGCTAGAAAAACAGCTTCTATACCGTCTTGAAGGCCACAAGTATCCATAGATCAAGCCTCTGTTAGAAGTTTAAAGTAGATAAGTCTAGTCAAGGACTGACTGCACTTGGATGGTACACATTTTTGCCAGGCTCTATTTTCTCCCTTGCATTTTTTATTTTCTGAACCATTTATTTTATATCCATGTTAAAATTTCATTGGTGCTGAACCACAAACCATATAAAATGCACTATTACCTCTCTACTTTCCTGTCAGTACCTACTGATTTACAACAGCGCGGGATGATTGTCTCACAGAAAAAATACAGTTTAATCCTGAGTTCTGAAAAGCACTAAAGATCTTTTGGTAATGACAAAGTTTATTTATTTCTTTATTTTGCAGTAGTAAAGCTGAAGGTTATCAGGTTTATGTACCTAGTCTACGCATATCATGTTGGACCAGCCAGTAACATATCTGCGTGGAGAAGGTGTGTGCAATGTGTAGGGGGGTCACCCATGGCCAGGGGTACCAGGTAGGCCATGCAGTACACAACATGAAATGTCTCAATTATTTATAACATATATGCTGCTTGTCGTAGCATATTGTAGAGGATCACCCACTGTCACATATCATCATACTAAAAGATTAGGGTCATGATGGACCCCCACCCTTCTTAGCTACCTATATGGTAGTTGAATCATCATCCTTGTTACCTACCACTGTTTTAGATGGACCACAATCATTGACCATATCATTACTGTACAGGGTGGGCCATTTATATGGATACACCTTAATAAAATGGGAATGGTTGGTGATATTAACTTCCTGTTTGTGGCACATTAGTATATGTGAGGGGGGAAACTTTTCAAGATGGGTGGTGACCATGGCGGCCATTTTGAAGTCGGACATTTTGAATCCAACTTTTGTTTTTTCAATAGGAAGAGGGTCATTTGACACATCAAACTTATTGGGAATTTCACAAGAAAAACAATGGTGTGCTTGGTTTTAACGTAACTTTATTCTTTCATGAGTTATTTACAAGTTCTGACCACTTACAAAATGTGTTCAATGTGCTGCCCATTGTGTTGGATTGTCAATGCAACCCTTTTCTCCCACTCTTCACACACTGATAGCAACACCGCAGGAGAAATGCTAGCACTGGCTTCCAGTATCCATAGTTTCAGGTGCTGCACATCTCGTACCATTTGAAGGCAATCGTCTATGCTGTGAAGATACGAGATGTGCAGCACCTGAAACTACGGATACTGGAAGCCTGTGCTAGCATTTCTCCTGCGGTGTTGCTATCAGTGTGTGAAGAGTGGGAGAAGAGGGTTGCATTGACAATCCAACACAATGGGCAGCACATTGAACACATTTTATAAGTGGTCAGAAACTTGTAAATAACTCATGAAAGAATAAAGTTACCTTAAAACCAAGCACACCATTGTTTTTCTTGTGACATTCCCAATAAGTTTGATGTGTCAAATGACCCTCTTCCTATTGAAAAAACAAAAGTTGGATTCAAAATGTCCGACTTCAAAATGGCCGCCATGGTCACCACCCATCTTGAAAAGTTTCCCCCCTCACATATACTAATGTGCCACAAACAGGAAGTTAATATCACCAACCATTCCCATTTTATTAAGGTGTATCCATATAAATGGCCCACCCTGTAGATACCATTATTGTAGATGATTCACCATCGTTCTTAACTACCTTTTTTTGAGATTGACCACCCTCTTCGTTAGAAACCATTATTATAAACAGACCATTACTCTTGTTAGCTACCATTATTGTAGCTGGACCACCATCTCTGTTAGTTACCATTACTGTAGACAGACTATTATTCTTCTTTTCTACCATTATCGCAGATGGACCACCATCCTTCTTAACTACCTTTATTGAGATGGACCACCATCTTTGTTAGTAACTAATACTCTAAACAGACCATAATTCTTGTTACCTTCCAATTTTTGTAGATGGACCACCATCCTTCTTAACTACCATTATTGAGATGGACCATCATCTTTGTTAACTACGATAATTGTAGATGGACCATAATCTTTGTGAAAAACCATTATTGAGATGGACCACCACCTTTGCTAGTTACTATTATTTTAAACAGACCATTATTCTTGTTAGCTACCATTATCATAGATGGACCACCATCTTTGTTAGTTACCATTACTGTAGACAGACCATTATTCTTGTTTTCTACCATTATCGTTGACGGACCACCATACTGCTTTACTACTATCTTTCTTAAATACCATTGTTGAGATGGATGACATCTTTTTTTAAATACAATTGTAGATGGACCACCAAACGTGTTATGACATCTATAAAGAGAACAAATCCTGCACAGGTTCCAACAATTGATGTTGTATGCAATCTCTAGCCCTTTTTTTCAAGGCCCTATAGCAGCCCTGGAAGTCACCTAACTGGTAATATGTGTACATGCAATGGTATGAATAATTATATGCTCCAATTTGGTTCACATTTTTTTCACATCTGAACACAATATCATGTTGAGCGAGAACAGAGAAGGGTAACACTAGCAAATATGATAGACAGGAACTTATTTTCTAAAAATAATCCAAACAATTTGTTAAATCACCATTATGATGGCTTCTGGTCAAGTAGCAGGTAATTGGCTCTAAAGTCACCTCTAAATGGAATAGCATTTTGCTGGATTTTAAGGGCCTATGATTTTGCCCATCAGAAGATCCTCTAGTGTCTAGTGTAGCCCTGAATAACACATTATTCTGAGGGAAACTCAACTCTGCTACATCTGTTTGGTCAGGTTGGATGTTATCCTGTCACCTGATTTCCCCTATAGTGCTTTGAGCATCTAATCTACGGCCAAGCTTGGATAGATGATGGGTAGTGTACAGGGAATAGTAGAAGTCGATGATATATCCAAAAACTGCCTCATAAAAATTTGGCGTTGTCAACCAATAATAGTTCTAGAAGGCTAGAAATAAACCTGTGATCTGGTTGGTCGTTTAGGACCTCTCCTCCCCATTCCCATTAATTAGCCAGTCAATAAGGGTCTTCCAAATCTTAGTATCAGGGGATTATTAATTATTAATGGATATTCCTATCTCAGACAATGGGGGCATATCGCTAGGATATGTCCCTATTGTCTGATAGGTGCGGTTCGCATCTCTGGGACCCACACCTATCTCTAAAACAAAGCCTAAAACAAAGCCAGCAACATGGTGGCCGACAGTGCCAGGTCTGGCGACCACCAGTCGTTCCTATTTGCCTGCCGAAAATAGCCAAGCGGCGCACTCAGCTATTTTCAGAATCCCCATAGAAATGAATGGGAGCGCACCGCGCTTGAGTGGCCACCGCTTCCATTCACTTTTATGGGGCCAAATTAATGCTCAGCAGTTTTTGACGGCCCCATAGAAATGAATGGAGGGCAGCCGCGTATGTACGGTCTGCCCTCCTTCACTTTGCTGGCTGGGTTTACGAGATAGGTGCTGGTCTCAGAGGTGGGACTCGAACCCATCAGACAATGGGGGCATATCCTAGCGATATGCCCCCATTGTCTTACATGAGTAAACCCCTTTAATTCCTGGTAAGTTTCTTAAGCGAAGCTGCAATGCCATGGGTTTGGGCGGCATAAAAGCTTCACCCAACCCTACAAATGTACAATGGGAAGTGAAGGATAATGAACTTTCAAGTCAACTTTATAATGTAAGTCCTGTCGCGGCAGCCATTTACAATCGTGAAGTGACTTTAGCACTTTGGGGAGAATTCAGCATCTTTCTATTTTATTCTGAAACTAATAGAAGGTTTTATTCAGCAAGGCAGAAGGATAGAGAAAAAACACTCTGGAAATGGAATAAATCTGACTTCAGCAGGCATGAGGTATTTGAAGTTAAAGAGGGCATTGATTAGGGAAAAGAGCAGGACGTGTTAGCAAGTGGAGGCACTCAGACTTGTGGTACTGGCGTTCTCTCTCGGCAGGTCGGAGACCCTACAGCTTCTCCAACTGATGTTCTACAGGAATATGCAAAGGAGAGAGAGAGCAAAAACTATTAGAAACAGTTAGCGGAGTCTGCTCGATATCTTCTCCTGCTGGATCGCAATATATTGCAATGAGGATATCCAGGAGAACTTTCAGCCGCTCATTACGGAAAGTGGACCCCAGACATAACAACTCAGCATCCCCCACCCCACCCCGATCAATATGATTTTATACAGTATATCTGCAAAGTAATGCAGACACACAGCGGGAGCGTGATAAATGAGATGCTCTCGCTCCCTTTGAAGCAGTCACGACTTTCTATACATCAGTTTTAAAGACAGCCTTA
Source organism: Bufo bufo (assembly GCF_905171765.1). Classification (NCBI taxonomy): domain Eukaryota; kingdom Metazoa; phylum Chordata; class Amphibia; order Anura; family Bufonidae; genus Bufo; species Bufo bufo. The sequence continues at coordinate 34,699,323 of NC_053395.1, forward strand.
GGGTACTTTCACACTAGCGTTTTTCTTTTCCGGCGTTGAGTTCCGTCCTAGGGGCTCAAATCCGGAAAAGAACTGATCAGTTTTATCCCCATGCATTCTGAATGGAGAGTCAGTCCTTCAGGATGCATCAGGATGTCTTCAGTTCAGTCTTTTTGACTGATCAGGCTTTTCAGAAAAACGTAGCATGCAGTATTTTTACCTCCGGCCAAAAAGCCTGAACACTTTGACTGAACGCCGGATCAGGCCTTTTTCCCATTGACTTGCATTAACGCCGGATCTGGCACTGTGTGTTCAGTCAAAACGGATCAGGCTTTTGCATGTTAAACCCGAAAAATGTGAAAAAATAGTTAAAGTCCATAAATGGCGGATCCGTTTTTTCCAATGCATTTTTTCATTGTGATCAAAATCCTGATCAGGATTCAAATGTAATCCGTTTTCACACGTTTTTCCGGATCCGGCGGGCAGTTTCGGTGTCGGAATTGAACGCCGGATTAAAACAACGCTAGTGTGAAAGTAGCCTTAGGTGTTACGCAGAATGCCCCGCACCAATTAAAATGTGAATTTCTGCTTTATTTTGTACTGACGCGGAAGATAGCAATTGACATTTTTCCAATCTAGACGTATAAATTGTAAATTGGTACAACTCACCGGTCTTAACCTTTTAAATTCGACTTGTTCATTCAATCCTTGTCTTAGGACTTTACTAGGTGATGCCGTATATGACTTGTGATAAGATGCAAGGCTGGTTCTCACTATATCATATAGGACATGGACCTAATAGGACCTACTTTCTAGTCCAGGAATGTTTTTGATGTTCTATAGATGATTAGGGAAGAGTAATCTCAGTCCCATTACAGCAGTCCCCATTGATCAACAATGCAGGTCTGAATTAAGAAGCCCTCATCAAGCGGCTGATATCAACAGAGGATGATGCAGCTCATCTGCCTGAATCCTTCAGTAAACAGCTGATTTGGCTGAAGCTATGATCAGTCAGGCCTTTTTCTGCAGTGGCCTCTACAGGAGAAATGTGGTATTACATGATGACCATTCAGATCAATGGTCATAATAGGCTACTTGAGTCTGCGTATGGAACACATCTCTCTTTTCTGGCTCAAAGAGGGAGGTCATAAGGAAAGAATGCCTTCTAAGAGGTCTATAGAAATAGGGCAAATGGACAGGGGTTGTCTTCATGAGACAACCCCTTTTAAGTCTATATCTTATTGGTGGTGGGGGGGGGGGGGGGGTCTGACCATTGACATCCCACACTGCCTAAAACAAAGGGTCTGCAGTGGATTGGGCTTTTTTTCTGGAAAAGTGCCACTTTAAACCCAAGGTTGTGTCAAGAATTGCAACACGTCCCTGTTCCAAGTGACTAGGGCTTTGCTGCAATTTGGCTGATCGAGACACTCGTGTTTGAGGGGAAATCAGAGGGATGGCTTGTTGTGCGACCTGCTAGATTAGACACATGCAAGAGATTCCTAAACCCAACAAATCAGTCCAGAGGTCTAAAAGAGGCACTACCGTACAATGTTTCTAGTTGCAGATGTAGCAGAGCAATTTTGGACCATTTCTTCTTACAATCCTGTGTTGTGCTATTCCTATTAGAAGTTTACTAAATTGCAACTGGGTGTTAACAAAGAGGTGTGTCCCTACACAGACTGGCACTGCAAGCACTAATTGGATAGTATCCAACTGGGCAGGGACCCTCCCCCAACCAGTAACATCCATTTTTCAATTAATTTGTGCATTTCTTATAGGAATAACAGAAGAACGGCACAACATATATATTTCAGAATGGATATATTACGGAGAACACAATTATTCATTAAAACAGACAAGTCGGGGGGGGGGGGGGGTTGACAACTCCTTTTCATTGGAAGTAGAGACTTTAGGTTTATTGACATAGATTAGTTTGTAGAATGGATTCTTATTTTTCTCTGAACTGCTCTTTTTTTATACATTTTACAGTCTCTTTTTTCTCTTCAGCGCGGCAAAAAATAAAATAAAAAAATCTATCTCACTCAGTCAGGAACTTCTTCGGCAAATACAGAAACTCTAATAATTCCATGAATTTCCCTATAGAGTCTGTCATAGTGAAAGCTACAAAGTGTGACCTTTTCTGACAGCTCTTCGACTGCTTTGATAAATGTTTCCCTCTGGCACTTTGTTGGAACCTTAAATGTGTCCAAAAATTAAAATGTGTACTGTATTCCTTTCATAGACATCATACTGTAACTTACTTTGCTCTACAGGTATTTGTGAGTTGCAGAACTATTTGGAGGTTTAGAAGGAGCAATTTCAAAGAGAAGGTGGTGTGGGCTTCAAGAGTGCTTATGACCTCCAGACAGAAGGGACAAATTTGGTTACATTCAAGGAGGCGATCCTTTGATATTCTAACAATGGAGCTAATAAGACACTGATATAATAGGGCACAGGAACAGGGGTAGTCCTCACGTGACACTCCCTTTAATGGTCAGACAAGTGTCAATAGGCTAATAGAGTCTACAGGAACTAAGGAGTTGCAAGGGAGCTGCATACAGAGCTGGGAGTACTTTTATGCCGGTTTTATATAGGCTTTCAAAAGTACAATTGAGTTGTCATTAAAGTCTATGCCCTAATGATAAAAAGAAAACAAAATGTTTCTCTTTTTGGCAGCAAATGCCTGCCAGTATGTAGATATACACCCCGCCCAGGGTCGTGTGATCTTGCTTTTACTTCTTTCCTGTCTTCTGATCTGAAAAATGGCCATTTTGAGAGATTTGTCTGAATCGAATCGCCAAATATTGGAAAAATCTGGTCGAATTCCATTTATTAAAGTAGCACTCCCACAAAAAAATTTTTATTCTCTAACCTGTTAGAACGGTACATGATGTAAACTGTAGTGAATGTAATCTTATCATCAGTGACTGTATTTGTAAACTATCCCCTCCCTCCTGATCCTCAGCTGTGTCATGTGACCAACTCTCTGATCTCCAACTGACACAGGACGGAAAGTCAGTTACTTCTCTATTCATTCCTATGAGACTGACATTGAGGCTCCCATAGGAATACATACATAAACTGGCTTTCTGTCCATACATAAGATGCTGTGTTATTTAGAAAGTCAGAGTGCTGGTCACATGACACAGCTGAGGATCAGAAGGGAGGTTATAACTCACAAATACAGACCCTGGTAAGAAGATCACATTCACTACAGATTACATCATGTACCTTTCTAACAGGTCAAGGAATACATTTTTTTTTAGGGAGTGCTTCTTTAAAGGGTTTCTATCACTTCGTTTTACATATTTAGCTGTCAGACACTAGCGATCCGCTAGTGTCTGCTCTGCCAAACCATCCTAATATAACTGCTTTTGGGGCAGCCGTTTTGCTAAAAAAAAGAACTTTTCTTAACATGCTAATGAGCCTCTAGGTGCTATGGGGGCGTCATTAGCACCTAGAGGCTCCGTCTACCTTCAGAAACTGCCGCCGCCCAGCGCGTCCCTCCAGCCCGCCCATCTCCTGCTGAATGCGATCCTCCCTGTGAGCGCCTGTATTCGGCGCATGCGCAGTGAATGTCTGACCGCTTCCCTGCTCAGACATCTCCACTGCGCCTGCGCCGATGACGTCATAGCGCTCCGAGGAACAGGCGAGGTGGAGATGTCTGAGCAGGGAAGCGGTCAGACATTCACTGCGCATGCGCCGAATACAGGCGCTCACAGGGAGGATCGCATTCAGGAGGAGATGGGCGGGCTGGAGGGACGCGCTGGGCGGCGGCAGTTTGTGAAGGTAGACGGAGCCTCTAGGTGCTAATGACGCCCCCATAGCACCTAGAGGCTCATTAGCATATTAATAAAAGTTTTTTAGCAAAACGGCTGCCCCAAAAGCAGTTATATTAGGATTGTTTGGCAGAGCAGACACTAGCGGATCGCTAGTGTCTGACAGCTAAATATGTAAAACGAAGTGATAGAAACCCTTTAAGAATCGATTTGCTCAATTTTAAAATACACCGTCTAAAAAACTTAGAGGTTCCCTCCTAAATTTAAAATTGACCTGTCAAATTTAACAGAGTCAGATCTGCATTACGTTTTTAAAAAGGAGGAGCTGAGAAGATTGATATATTGTTTTGTATGAAAATAGTATAGTAATTTTTTAATGTAAACCTCTGCTTACTGTGAGTCCAGTAGATGGAGCCTCTCAGTGATTGTTACCTGTCAATCACTAAGTAGGACCACCCTCTAGATACATAAGCCCAGATGGAGCTTCTCAATGTTTGCTGCCTGTCAATCACTGAATAGGACCACCCTTTAGATACATAAGCCCAGGTGGAGTCACTCAATGTTTGCTACCTGTCAATCACTGAGTAGGACCAACCTCTAGATACATAAGCCCAGGTGGAGCCACTGAAGGTTTGCTACATGTCAATCCCTGAGTAGGATCACCCTCTAGATACATAAGCCCAGGTGGAGTCACTCAACTTTTGCTACCTGTCAATCCCTGAGTTGGATCACTCTCTAGATAGATAAGTCCAGATGGAGTCACTGAAGGTTTGCTACATGTCAATCCCTGAGTAGGACCACCCTCTAGATACATAAGCCCAGGTGGAGTCACTCAATGTTTGCTACCTGTCAATCCCTGAGTAGGATAACTCTTTAGATACATAAGCCTAGGTGGAGTCACTCAATGTTTGCTACCTTTCAATCCCTGAGTATGACCACCCTCTAGATACATAAGCCTAGGTGGAGTCACTCAATGTTTGCTACCTTTCAATCCCTGAGTAGGACCAACCTCCAGATACATAAACCCAGACAAAGCAAGGATTTACATCACTGAATTCGACACTATGATGAATCTTTTCTCACAAACCTATATATCAATCTGCTCAGCTCCCCCTGCTCTATGCCATGCTGCCTGTAGTTTGTCATGTGAAACATGTGAGATCCCCTTTAAGTTCTGGGTCAATGCTGCTGAGGCTGGGTATAAAGGAATGACCTTAGGAGGGGAAATGTTTTAATTCCTCCTCTGATTAAATCCCTGCCGTGCAGGTTTCTGATTAGTCTCTCTACTGCCCCTTTAGTCACAGGCAATGACCAATCTGGAACTGTCAGTGGATATATTGCCTCTGTATCATCTACAGCTGTGTACAAAATATGCTTCTTGCTAATGAAGAGTCTTCTCTTCATTCCCATCGACTTTATTGACCTGGTAGTCAGACATCTGAAAAGCCCATCCAGCGCTCTGTGTCGGATGGAAAGTCTTTAAATTATTTTAAAACTATTTCCACAAAGCAAACCCTTCCATAAATCAAAGAAGACAAACAGTAACATAATGCAAAAAAAAAAAAAATGGTATTCTTTCTAATGTTATTGTGAATCTGAAGTCTGTCTCCTCGCCTCTCGCTGTGCTTTAATGCCCTGAAACATAAAGCAATTGAGTCATCCGAATCAAACTCGGCAAGATCATATAATTGTGATCAATACGTCTCAAGGCTCCTGAGGCTGTTTAAGAGTCCAAGAAAGTTGCACAGATAGTAGGTTTCAGCAAATCTCAATTAACCCCTTCCAACGTCTTGGAAATTGTTGGAAAACCTACCGTAATTGGGATGCAATAATACAATCGAAACCCAGCGAGAGTTTTTGAAATTTCTTGGTTATTAAAAATAGGAAAAGGCACTCATTCATTGTAACTTACATTACTGGTATTTTATATGGGGTTAATATAACCTGTACCCTCGTGGGTGGGTCCTCAACTTCCTATCTGTACCATAGGCACCAATAGAAAATAAGTACCTAGGGCCATAGTAATAAGGGATTCCCATGAACCGATGACTTGTGTCAACCTGTGTCTGTATATTAAAGCAGTGGTGAGTTACAGTGGCTGAAGCTCTTCCATGGACTATCACGCTACTTGCTCCTTGTTTTCCGTCTAGTTGACTTTTTATCATGCATAATGTAATAAGTCACATAATACAGCAGGGATAAGATAGTTCATTACATCTTATTGCAAAGAGTAATAACTCTACAGAGCGGAGATCCCCAACCAGTGGCTTGTCATAAGATCTGACCCATATAGTTTAGGGCATAGGTGGGCAATACCTAATTTCTTTCATTTGGTCAACTACATCCCTCTGACAATACAATGTCACATAGCCCTGCATATGATACTATACACCAGTCTTCCACAATCAATGGCTGAAGCAAAGGTGGGAACCCACAGCCCCTGAGCAGACGCATAACTGGAAGCTCTTGGGTTCCACATGACCTCCACCTACCATGTGCCATTTATAATACTGGCATCTTATATGGCAAATGGATTTTGGACCCCCTAAAGCAAGAATACCCAAGCTGCGGCTCTCAAGCTGTTTCAAAACTACAACTCCCAGCATGTCCTTATATCTGTAGGCTGGCCAGTCATGCAGGGAGTTGTAGTTTTGCAACAGCTGGAGGGCTGCAGGGTGGGCATCCCTGCCTTAAAGCAACAGGGCATGGGTGCAACCACTACCTATACACCCTCTATAGCAATGCCTCTACGCTGACGGTAATAAAATGTAAGCGCAGGGTCTCCAAAAATAAAAAAAATAGGTACATGAGATAAATGTTACTAAAGGGCATTGCATCAAACCAGTTCAAGAGTACTGCAATTATGGTGGTTGGTTAGAAGTCCCTGACCATTATATCCTGAGGTCCCAGACTACACTCATTCCACCCTTGCTCAGGAGCCTAGTGTGGTATTGTAGCTAATTTGTATTAAAATAAGGCGATTCTCAGTATTTTGGGAGGATTGGACGCAAAACTAAGATTTGGAACTGAACTTTTTTATTCATTTTACTTACTTTGGGCTGAAATATTCATTTCACTTGGTCTGTATTACAAAAATGTCAGCAGTTTTTGTCCTACAGGGTTAAGTTTTAGCCTAGTGGATAAGAATATGGCTTAAAAGAGTGTTTATGAGCTGTCAGGAGTTCAGAGATTAAAGGTTTTTTGTCACCCCAATTTTCGCTATTAAACAGACTGACATTATAGATGTGAAAATGTCCCCTGAATTTAACTCTGCATTTCTTTTAGTTAAGTATGCCCCTATTTTCATGTGTAATTTTAACTTTTATTATATGCAAATTTTCCTCTAGGAGCACCTGCTCCTAGAGGCTCCGTTCGCCCACCTCATTTCCACGCCCTTCTGTCTTGATTGACAGCACCAGGCCAGCGTTGGTTCTCCTGCTGGCCCCGTCTGTCATTTAAATCTTGTGCCTGCACCGTCCCATTCAGTATTCGGCGCAGGCGCAGTGAGAAAGTAATACTGAATTATACGAAAACGGGGGCATACTTAAATAAAAGAAATGCAGAGTTAAATTCAGGTGACATTTTCATATCTATGAATTTTTAGCCCGAAATGAGTAAAATGCAATCTAATATATAAAGCTGTGTGTGTGTTTGTGTGTATGTCCGCTAAAGGAATCCGCACCGTCGCATTTACAATCACGAAATTTGGCACACAGGTACATCAGGTGTCCGGGAAGGTTTTAGACCAGGTTTTAGGCTGAATTCACACGTCTGTGGTGTGTTGCGGATCCGCAAATTGCGGGTCCGCAACACACTAGCCCGGCACCCCCATAGAAATGACTATTCTTGTCCGCAAGCTGCGGACAAGAATAGGACATGCTCTATCTTTTTGCGGAGCTGCGGACCCAAAGATCGGGGCCGCGCACCGCAAATGCGGATGCGGACAGCACACTGTGTGCTGTCCACATCCATTCCATCCCAAAATTGCGGAATGGATGCGGACCCATTTTGCGGACGTGTGAATGGAGCCTTAGACTCAGCTCAAAAAATGCATTAGCCAATAGAAGCTTGGTCACATGACCCTTATCAGCCAATAGAAGCTCGCAGGTCCTCCAGCCACCACATACACAGTTTTACTCCAGGTTTCCATAACAACCTAGCCATTTTTCTTCACTGCTGTAGGAGAGCTTTAAAGGAAATCTATCGGCAGGATAATAGCTATTGAAGTAAAGCCATGGCCTAATAGCACTTAGTACCTTATTTCAAGATGTGCCTTTGTTCCAGCAATAGATGCTTTTATCCTCTGAAAATCCAGTTTATTTGGTATGCAAATGAGCCAGTAAGGTGCCTAGAGGGGCGTCACTCTTGCAGGAAGGAGTCCAGACACGCCCCCTGCCACAATGTGTCCACCCTCACAAGACTTGAAACCCCGTCCCCAGGTCCCGCTAAGCTACTCTCCTGATCTGGTTAGGCCACGCTTCCCCACTCCTGAGCCGACGGGGATTGGAAAAATGAAGGTAAAAATCAACTTCTGTCAGCTGCAGGGGTGGGAGGGAGGGTGACTTTCTGCCTGCAGCTTACACTCAGACAGCACAGTGCTGCTGTCTTAGAGTGAGCTGTTCAAAAGGACACCCCCCCCCGATTCGGTTAGGCCACGTCCCCTCCCACTCCTCAGCTGACTGAGATTGAAAAAGTGAAGGTAAAAATCAACTTCTAGGTCCCACTAAGCCACGCCCCAATCTGGTTAGGCTACGCCCCCTCCACTCCTGAGCCAACAGGGATTGAAAAAATGAGGGTAAAAATCAACTTCTGTCAGCTGAAGAGGTAGGGGGGAGGGGGACTTTCTCCCTGCAGCTCACACTCAGACAGTACAGTGCTGCTGTCTTAGAGTGAGCTGTTTAAAAGGACACGCCCCCGATCCAGTAAAGGCCACTGTTAAAGGGGCGGGCCCCTGTGGAGGTCACTGTCAAGGGGGTGGTATGCTGTGAAAGTCACTGTTAAAGGGGAAGGCTTCTGTGGAGGTCCAATTTTAAGGGACAGGGCACTGTAGGGGGATCAGTGTTAAGGGGTGGGGGGCTGTGGAGGTCACTGTTTTGGGGGCGGGGTGCTGTGGAGGTCACTGTTATAGTGGATAGTGTTGATATCTTTTAACGACACACACAAATATTCAATGAAATAGATTAAATATACCCGAGCGAAGCCGGGTCCTTCAGCTAGTCTTAAATAAAATTGCCCTTGAAGTTGTTCATAGCCTTTAAAATTATGATTTGGAATTGAAATGTCTTAATGGTAAGGCCTATTAATGCCATCACTATTACTAGCCCTGGCACTGAGAGAAGGACCATATCGCAGTCAGTTGATACCAGAATATGGACTATCGCTGCCATCGGCTCCTAAAATGAACAGAAATGGAAGAACGGTCGACATTTGTGTATATATATATATATATTATCTTGGAATTTGAATGCTCAGATAAAACACGTTGGAGACCTCAGCACATCGCGGGTTGTTAGGTTGAAGCCATCTCCTCTCTAGATCCTATGAAGAATGCATTACGACAGAGGTATACTGAATAAAACAAAAAACCTTCTCAGGGCTTGAGTGAATGTACTGTGGGATTTTCTGTCTGCCCGCTCAGCGCTGACATTTCCTGATTCACATGCCTGAATGCATAGCTCATTCTTAATCTGCTTGAAACTAAGGAAAGTCTCATGTTGGACACTTAGAGGATGTTGCATTTAAATGATGTGAAATTGCCCCTGTGTATCCAGGGGAGCCGGCGATATTGGATGTGACAGCGATGACACTGTTCTATGTGAAGCAGAGAAAGGGTCTCTGGGTAAATGTCAGGTTTGTGAATCTCCATCACACTCTATTTCCTTGCGGGCCAGCTCCGTGTCACTCCTATTGCTCTCGTTTCCACTCTATTTTATCCTTTCTGTGCTCCTGACTTAGACCAGCAGCTCCTGCTATGTTGGTTCTCATGGATTCAGGTTGCACTATGGGATATTTCCGAAACGGGGGAACTGGTAATAGTAAATATGAGGAGTGCGTCTGACCAATAGCTCTAGAGCTCAAAATGCATTTCTAACAGTATGTACTGATTACAAAAATGAGTCAAAAAATTAATTTCCTTTAAACAGCCAATCAGATTCCTTCTTTTAATTTAGACCACCACAATGTATTAGGGGCTTTAGATAGGGCCATTGACTTTATCTGAAGGCCATACATTACATTCAGTGTCCAAGGACTCCCGTTTACTGTGGGCAAATACATAATTGTTCACAGTCCCAAATTTCCAGGGACTGTGCCTTATTTTCATCAGTTTGGGCCAAATGGGTGGGTCTTATGTAAGCCACCCCCAATATATGGATTTTTCCAGATAGGTTAGGTCACGGTAATGTGCTGACTTTCCACTGCAAAAGGTGCCCAAGATCTCCTTTTTTTGGTGCGGGATGAGTTGTTGAATTTCACTGTATTGATACATCTGGCAAGATAGATTATTACACTACTTAGACTAGGGGTGGGTGGTAGCGCCTATGGTATCAGGTGGCGCCTGAAAGTAAGCAGGATTTAGAAGGATGTGGTCATTATCCTGGCCCCCACATCCCTAGCAACCAACAGGGAAGTTGCCTACCCCTTACTATATAAGAACCTCCTCAACAGCCATTTTCTGTAGTTTTATGGAGTTCTGAGAGAGAGAGAGAGCAGTGTCATTGCTGTGCTCTGTGCTTCACTGTATAATTACATTAGATAGTTAGTTAGCTTATATATATATATATAATACAGATAGTTAGTGTAGGTTAGATCCTGATATAGTGTAGCTGATAGGTTCCAGTGCAGGGTGTTAGGTAGTGTGATAGGGATTACTGTTTCTCTGCTGTCCATACATACATGCTACAGACATAGAGCTGTGATGTCACAACAATACTTAGTGCACCAATCAGTAATATGTAGTCAGACCTGCCAAAATGTGAAGTTGCACGTATTGTGCCAAAATATGCGCATCATTAATTGCTGATTTGCGCAATCGCGAATATATTGGAGCACTCTATCAGCTATTGTAAAGTTCTGCCGTGCCGACCATTTTCTCCAGTCTCAGGAAACTTCTAGCAGCTTGAAAAATGTAGCAAAAGTGACCCAAGTCTGTATTGCGAGCGCAATACGCGCATATTACATTGCCGATTTTCACAATCAAGAAAATAATTGCGAATTCTCAAATTTGATAATTTATGATGAATTTTCGCCCAAATATTCGCGAAATATCGCAAATTTGAATATTGCCCCTGCTGCTCATCACTAATTAGCCAATGAAGACAAAAAAAATGTAATTCCAATAAAAAACCTCCCTGGTGGTTTAACTTAGCGTTAGAATTGGTTAATGTTAGAAATGTATCTCTGGTGGTCCAGGGTAGAAGAGGGGGGTTATATGTTACTCCATGGTGGTCTAGGGTAGAGTAAAGGATTAAGACCTGGTGATCTCTGGTAAAATAAGGAGGAAATAGTTAGTGGTCTGGTGTACAGTAAATTAGAGAGTTAATACCTTGTGGACTAAGGTATATTAATTGGTTAATATTTTGCTCTGTTATGGTCAAGTACAAAATGGGAAATTCCTAGCTAGTGGTCCGGGATTATATTGAAAGTTTATTACGACTCCTAAGATGTACACTTGTTTGGCTGCTCTCAGAACTCCATAGAAATGAATGGCGCATGCTGGGAGTCGTAGTTTCGCCACAGCTGGAGTGCCAGAGGTTAGCCATCGACTGGTTTAGGGTATATTAAATAAATATTATTTTGCCGCATGTCTAGTGTAAAATAGGGATTTCATAACTAGTGGTCTAGGGTGTATTAGGAGCTCAATTAGTTTTATTGCCGTTTTTATTGTTTTATTGCAAAATAGGGAAAAATACCTGGTAGTCTAGGGTAAGTGGGTAACTATTTTGTGCCCTGATGGTCTAGGGTAAAATAAGAGATTAATACTTGACTGGTAATTTACATACCTCTTCAGGCTCCCCAGGTTATACAGATTACAGCTCAGCCAGTGGCGTAACTACCGGGGAAGCAGGGGAAGCGGCTGCTTCGGGGCCCGGGCTGACAAGGGGCCCGGCGCCCGACAGCGTGTCAGTCAAGTTTAATCTTTTTTATTTATATGCATTTGCAAATTACCTTCCTAACGTGCCGAAGAGGTTGTCCCTCCAGCCGTTTGTGCCTAGCCGCGCCCATTATCGCCAAGCCCACCACCGCCCCGCTGTTAATTATTCACTGCTGTCCTCGTCTTTTTTTTTTCTAAGTGCGCCGTAGTCTCGCGCATGCGCTGATGTTACTCACGTCCGGGCCCATGCGGTGTCCTGGAAGCAGCCTCAAGTAGTGTAATCACGCATGCGCCGGCTTTCTCCGCTTTCTGGCGCATGCGCGATTACATTACTTGAGGCTGCTGCCAGGACACCGCGTGGGCTCGCACGTGAGTAACATCGGCGCATGCGCGAGACTACGGCACACTTATAAAAAAAAATAGACGAGGACAGCAGTGAATAATTAATACCGGGGCGGCGCTGGGCTTGGCGATAATGGAGGGACAGCCCTTTGGGCACGTTAGGAAGGTAATTTGCATATAAATAAAAAAAATTATTTTTTATATTTTTATCAAAAATAAAAAGGACAGGTGGGGGTAAAAATAGTATATCAAAAATTGGGCGGGGGGCTGGGGGGGCCCATACAAAAATTTGCTGTGGGGCCCAGGCACTTCTAGTTACGCCCCTGAGCTCAGCTAAGCACTCTGCCCGATCAAAATGGAAGAGGACGTCAGGAAGTCTTAATCTCCTATAATATATACCATAAGAGATAAGACACATTCGATAGGAAGCTGTATTTTAAAGCATACCTGAGTTATCAAAAAGTTTACATATTGGCTGTGCTTTTAAGTACAATCATAACTGTGAAGGAACAGTTATATTAGGGCTTCCCTAATGTTTTTTTCCAGCCATATTATTCCCCGTTTCAACTGCACAGCTAGATGTATTTCACTCAGAAGTAGGTGTTTGTTTTTAGCTCTAGAGCTCACAGAACAGATAAGTAGGAATAAATCAACTTACATACAAGCAGGAGGCTCTTGAGATGTTCAGAAGAAGGTTAGAAGCAGTTGTTTTATTAGGTCCAGGATCTCAACTAGCTCTGACACGCCCCCACTTCCTCTCAGCTAGCTCTGACACGCCCACATTTCCTCTCAGCTAGCTCTGACACGCCCACACTTCCTCTCAGCATTCTTCTGAGTCTCTGTTACCAGGAATGGATTTTGCCTGACAACAGACAGTGGACTGCAAATTAGATGGAAGTGAGACCTCTAGCGGCCATGCCTTTACAGCTTTTTTACAGGTGGACGCGGGGAGATTTTTTAAATGAAGTGATTTCGAAATTTGCTAGTTACATCAATCTCTATTAAATGAAAAGAAATTTTGTGAAAGTACAGGGACCCTTTAAGGTTCAAAAGCTTCTTGATATTACAATTATAAAAGCAATAAATAAGGAAAATGCATTTTGCAAAATACTAACAATATAAAATCTAAACCACAATGCAGCAATATTAGAATAACTTAGCCATGGCAGGCGGGACTGGAAATATGTAATGCAGGAAAATAGCACAGGGCGAAAGCTAAAAATCTAATAATTGCATTTCGTGTTTATTCTAATTAGGTATGTTTACCAGTTGCCTAGCAACAGCACAAAAAGCCATTTATACAATAACTGGGAAAGGTTAGTGAAAGTCATCCTCTCATAAAAAAGAAAATCTGTTTCTTCGCACGCGGGAGCCCTGTGCTTTTCTTTGGACAGCAAATTGCTACTTTGTGAAGTTTCATGTTTAAAAAAATCTTTGTTGGTAATAGTCATGTTCTACTTTAGGAAATAATGTGAAATAATCCACCTATTATGTAATTATTATACAATACACTATGTACAGTTAAGAAAGGCAGCGCATTTCTAGTGCTTCGGGCTCATTCTTCCACAGAATCCACTCTGTAGAAGGAGGAAATTAAAATGCTATGAAAATGGTGTTTTAAACTATAAATATGTTGAAGACACAACAATATCTTATGTCAATATCTGGCCCACAGTTACTGCATACATAATACCTGCCAACTGCTAGCGGAAATCGGTACTTAAATCTAGTCCTATGGTGAATTCTATGTATCTAGTCACTTAAATGGGTTCTATAGGACTTAGAAGAGGGTTCTCCTCTTTGGACAAACTCTACTTGTCTGAAGGGTCCCTTGTAAATAAACTGATAACAAATTGTCACCTTCATGGAACCTCCAGCGATCATCTCCTATCTGTGGGAAAATCTGGAAGCATTCAATTTCCCTGCAGCGCCACCACAGGAGAAATGAAGCATTACACAGTGCCTGTTGAAATCAATGGGTTGGCTAATGTGTAATGCTGGACAGTACAGGTACTGCAAAGAGAGAGATTCATCTGAATGACCTCCTCTATTAACTCACAATTTGGTCATGGGTACATGAAAAGGGGTTCTGTAAACTGGTCAATCCCTTTAAATACAGTGGCTTGCCTCCCACCAATCAGAAGGATGGAGTGTCCCACCATATGTATGGCACTATATTTGTGGTGGTCCCAAAACTCATGACTCTACCGATCAAACGTTGATGGCTTATCCTAAGGTCTGAGAATGTTACACTTTCCTAAAATAATATATGCCCAAAAAATTGAGTATTGTGGTCAAAACTCATGTACCTGGTCAAAACCCTGCACCTGAGGGGATGATGCATAACAAGGTGATTCAAGGAACATCATGGAGAGAATCTAAGTATCATGCTCCACTCCTTCAGGTCTACAGTATATAAATGATAACAAAACGCACCATTTTCATTCCAAACCCAAGCTGCAGCCCAACCCCCGAGAAGCCTCAACATATATAAACAGTAGATTAGCAGGTCTCAAAGATAATACATTTTAGCAGCTCTAGCTCATTGATGACGTCTCACTCTCTGGCATCCATATGACCTAATAAGGGTCAACTATTCAATATTCCATGGATGATGAAAAAAATACAGAAATACAAACAATACAATAATGCAAGAAGAAATAAACCAAGTTTTTATGTTAGACATATATGTATTTTTTTTTAATAGCAATATTTTTCATTTTCCATGCTAATGCCTACATTTAAAAAAAAATCCTAAAATTCTGCAATATTCACCGTCCATTAAGCCTAATTATAGTCTGACACTTCCTGTCTGTGGAGTTCAGTTCTCTGTGTTGGGATCTGGGAGCCTTGAATAAAGGCTTGCTACCTCTTTGGCGTGAAAACAGGTTGGTGTTGCTATCAGCAAGGACTCTTTGAGGTAGAACTGTGAATTACCTTCAACACCGCAAGGTGACTTTTTGTTTGAATATGCCTCTATACTGCGTCCGCTAATCCTGTCTACCAGAGCGAGTCCCCACAATTGGTGGAGGTTGCGGGCAAGTGCAGTGAGGCTGGTGTGAAGGCTGAAATATTTTAGTTTTTCCGGGCACGGTTGTATGTCTTACATCAAACCAGCAAGATTACAACCCATGTCTTTCGACAAGATGGAAGCTGTCATGAAAGCCCTCGAGGAGGCTAACTTGCAACAGCGTGAGGCTAATAAGCAGCAGCAGGAAACCAACCAGCTGCTATTGTAACATGTGATGGCTTTTCAAGCGGCAGCAGCATCCCAGAGCATCCACGATGCCCAAAAAAGTGGTCCGTGCGGCGATCCCTAAGATGACCCCCTTTGACGATGTCGAGACCTATTTAGCGGTGTTCGAAAAGGTGGCCATGAGGGAGAAACTACACCGAGATCAGTGTGCTGAGGTCATCGCTCCGTTCCTGGCATCCGGACCCTAGCAGGTGTTTTTCGACTTCAATCAAGTAGCCGATTACACGACAGTAAAGGGTAAGATTCTGACAAGACTGGGGGTGAATGTGTTGGTCCGGGCCCAGCAGGTGCATCAGTGATAGTTTAACCTGGCTGAACCCGCGAGACCTCAGTATTATGATCTGTTACACCGGTTGCAAAAATGGCTGCAGCCTGACGTGCTGAGTTCAACTGCTATGCAGGACCGTCTGTTGGCTGATGTATTCTGGAGGGCTTTGCCGTACCCTCTCTAGCACTGGATCGGCCAGGTGTCTCCTGATAATGCCCTTGAGATGGTCGACCTGATGGAGCGCTATGAGGCTACCAGGACTCTACAAGGGGGTTCTTTTGGGAGGGGGGCAGTCAAACCCCAGAAATCTCCACCCCAGACCCGGCGACTGGTTCCAGCAAAACCCGCCAGGGATATACCCCCTACAGACCTAGCTCTGATAGTCTGTTGGCCGTGTCATGAGCCTGGCCACATAAGGGCCGACTGTCCCCATCAGGGCGAACTCATGGATACTAAATATGGCTACTGCCAGCCACTCCACAATAGCCACCTCTGCCAGGTGGAAGCGGGAGACACTCTGGCTGTAGCTCTGCTGGACTCAAGGAGTCTGGTGTCCCTGGTAAGAGCTTCGCTGGTGCAGCCCGCCGAGTATACTGGTCGAAAAGTCGGGGTTGTGTGCATCCATGAAGACTTAAAGGACTATCCCACCGCCCTGGTGTCTCTGTCCACAGTGGCTGGCAGGTGGAACCACGAGGTGGCCATCGCCACCAATTTACATTATGAACTCATAATAGGGAGAGACTTCCTGGGCTTCCCGGCACTGTGGCCTGCTATGAGAGTGACTGATACCAATAAGACAGGAGTAACCCTAGCAGAGTGGCCTGGCTCAGGGGGGGACCAGAACCCTGGGAACCTGAGACCGAAGGGCCAGTAGTAGGGGTGACCGCCACTTCGGTGGAAGAGGGGTAGACAACCCTGCTAAGTGTGATGGTGGGAGACGTGGAGGACTTTCCCCCGGGTCCTGAATTGGCAGACCTCAATGTCTCCGGGGATAATTTTGGTACCGCCCAACGTCGGGACCCAACCCTCTCCTGCGCCTGGGAAAATGTGTTATTAGTAGATGGTGAACCACAACAACCTGGGGAAGAGTCAGTGTTTCCCCGTTTTGTGGTTTATCAAGATATGTTGTATCGGGTAAACCAACTACGGGGTGAACCTATTGAACAGTTGGTGGTCCCCAAGGCTTATCGCAAGCCTGTGTTAGATCTAGTCCACCAACACGTTTTCGGGGGTCACCTGGGGCTGCAGAAAACTCAGGATCGTATTCTGGCCCAGCATATTCAAAGAAGTGGAAGAGTTTTGTAAGTCTTGCCCGACTTGCCAGATAACTAGCCCCCAGCCACACTTCCGTAGTCCCCTAGTACCTCTCCCGATTATCGAAGTACCGTTTGGCTGAATAGCTATGGACCTCATAGGCCCAGTACCAAAGTCCACCAGAGGGCATCAACACATCTTAGTCATTCTAGAGTACGCCACTCGGTACCCGTAGGCGGTGCCACTGCGACATACCTCGGCCAAACTCATAGCTAAGGATTTAATAGCAATGTTTTCCCGAGTAGGACTACCTAAAGAGGTTCTGACCGACCAAGGGACTTCTTTTATGTCCAAGGTGATGAGGGAACTCTGTAAGTAGCTGCACATACTGTAAAACAACTACGGATGTCCGCTTACCATCCGCAAACGGACAGTCTGGTAGAACGGTTTAACCAAACATTAAAAAATATGTTGAAATAGGTAGTGTCTAAAGATGGGAAGGACTGGGACCTCCTTCTGCCCTATCTCATGTTCGCAGTGCAAGGGGTACACCAGGCCTCTACTGGGTTCTCGCCCTTAGAACTGCTATATGGCAGACACCCTCACGCTCTCTTGGGCGTGGCTAAAGAGGCATGGGAACAACAACCCACTCCACATAAAAGTGTCATTGAGTACGTTAGATGCAAGATCGGATAGAGACAGTGTTGCCTCTTGTTAGGGAGCATATGGAGGCAGCTCAGCAAGCCCAGAGTCAGGACTATAATCATCAGGCTCGGGACCGGATCTTTAACTCAGGTGATCGGGTTTTGGTTCTGTGCTGACCGTGGAGAGTAAGTTCCTGGCTAGGTGGTAGGGGCCCTACGAGGTACTCGAGAAAATTGTAGATGTAAACTACAAGGTACACCAGCCAGGGCGGCGAAAGCCGGAGCAGGTTTACCATGTGAATTTGCTCAAACCGTGGAAAGATAGCGAAACCTGTACAGAAGACAGCCCACGGCCTCTCCTCTAAATAGACTCAGGAGGCCAGAGAGTTCGTTAGTCGGAACACGGATGTGTTCTCGGACCTCCCTGGATGCACTTTCATAATCCAGAACTACATTGTCACTGAGCCTCAGGCAAAAGTCTGGTTAAAGCCATACCGGGTGCCCAAGGCTCGGCAACAAGAGGTTAGGACAAGCCCAGTATTTTTCAGTTTTGGACCTCACAAAAGGGTACTGGAAGGTGCCCTTAACGGAGGCTGCCAAAGACAAAACTGCATTCATCAAGCCTGATGGTCTGTATCAATATAAGGTCTTACCCTTTGGTCTACATGGTGCCCCCGCCACTTTTCAGCGACTAATGGACATTATGCTTCGTCCACATCGTCGATACACTTCGGCTTACATGGACGATATAGTCATCCACAGTACCAACTGGGAAAGTCACCTACCCAAAGTGCAGGCTGTAGTGGACTCCCTTCGGAAAGCTGGCCTAACCGCTAACCCAAAAAAATGTGCGATCGGCTTAGAAGAGACTAAGTACCTGGGGTATGTCATTGGGCGCGAAGTCATCAAACCCCAAGTGAACAAAATAGAAGTGATACGGAATTGGCCCCGACCTGTCACCACTAGGCAAATAAAGTAATTCCTGGGAATGGTGGGCTATTACATGAGGTTTGTTCCCCACTTTACTACTCTAGCCGCAACCTTGACAGGACTCTTGAAGGGACACAAGTCAATGATGGTTCGCTGAGATGATTGGGCGGAAGAGGCTTTCTCCGCTTTAAAGTCAGCCCTGTGCGGGTCCCCAGATTTGGCGACGCCCAACTTCAAAAGGGAGTTTATAGTACAGACCGATGCCTCCGAAGTAGGCCTCGGTGCTGTACTGTCTCAGGAAGTCAATGGGGAGGAGCATCCCGTTGTCTTCCTTAGCCGTAAGCTCACCCCAGCCGAGACCCGGTATAGTATAGTATAGTGGAGAGAGAGTGCCTGGCTATCGAGGGGGCACTAGAATCTGTCCGCTATTATTTATTGGGGGGAAATTCCACCTGATGACTGACCACTCCCTTCTCAAGTGGATGAGCCAGGCTACGGACAGAAATGCCCGGGTCACCCGATTGTTTCTCTCCCTACAAAACTTTAAGGTTTTGGTGGAACACAGGGCAGGCCGGTTAAACAGAAACGCGGATGCCCTGTCCTGGGTACACTGTCTGGCGTGTGTTCACTCCCTCAGGGTTGAACAAATGGGGGGGGGGGGATATGTGACACAGTGAGAGGTTTGGTCTGGGAAAACAGGTATTTTCCTCCTAGCATGTGCTGCTGGACTGATTTACAGCCAGGTGAGGTCAAATACCGGACCCGATTTTAAATGCCGGTACGGGTTTTGGCAGCCCCTGGCTGTCCTTAAATAGGCAGCTGGACTCAGAAGCCAGGTCTCTGTGTTGGGATCTGGGAGACTTGTGTCTGGATGAAGGCTTGCTACCTGTTTGGCATTAAAAAAAGGTTGGTGTTGCTATCAGCAAGGACTCTTTGAGGCAGAATTGCCGCATGGTGTGAATTACCACTAACACCACAATGTGACTTTTTGTTTGAATATGACAGTTTTTTTTGTCACTTGCCTAAAGTGTCAATAAAATACTGAACTGTTTGATCCAAAGAACTTGCTGTTACCTCTATACTGCGTCCGCTAATCCTGTCTACCAGAGCGAGTCCCCATAATATATAATATATATATATACAGGGCCGCCATCAGGGGGGGTACAGCCGATACCCCAGTAAGGGGGGCCCGGCCGGTCCCGAGCCTTTTTTTCCAGAGTCAGTGAGTGATAGGCCGCCTCACTACAGGCAATCCGTATCCTGCAGTAACTTTAACTCAGCGCTCATCTCTTTACTATCTTATACTCAGCTCCGGTAACAAGCAGTGCGGGCGGCGCTCACTCACTGACGTCACGCACCTGCGCCTCCCACTAGGCGGCACAGGCGTGTCACGCCCGCACTACCTGTTACTGGAGCTGAATGTAAGGTAGTAAAGAGATGAGCGCTGATTTAAAGTTAAAGTTACTGCAGGATACGGATTACAGTTTATAAATGTATACTCCTGTGAGCGGCGGGGAGGGGGATCTATGGATGGCGGCACTGTAATAGGGAGGGGGATCTGTGGCTGGCACTGTTATGAGGGATCTGTGGATGACACTATTATGGGGGATCTGTGGATGACGCTATTAGGGGGGATCTGTGGATGGCACTGTTATGGGGGGATCTGTGGATGACACTTATGGGGGGGATCTGTGGATGACACTGTTATGGAGAGGGATCTGTGGCTAACACTGTCATAGGGTGGATCTGTGGATGACACATATAGCATAAGATGCTATATACGGTATGTGTCATCCACAGATCCCCCCATAAGTGTCATCCACAGATCCCCCTCCATAACAGTGTCATCCACAGATCCCCCATAATAGTCTCATCCACAGATCCCCCATAACAGTGTCATCCACAGATACCCCATAATAGTGTCATCCACAGATCCTCCATAACAGTGCCATCCACAGATCCCCCATAACAGTGTCATCCACAGATCCCCCATAAGTGTCATCCACAGATCCCCCATAACAGTGCCCTCCGCACATCCCCCATAATAGTGTCATCCACAGATCTTCCATAACAGTGTCATCCACAGATCCCCCATAACAGTGTCATCCACAGATCCCCCATAACAGTGTCATCCACAAATCCCTCATAACAGTTTCATCCACAGATCCCCCATAACAGACACTGGAGCAGACCTGCTGATAAACACGCCTAGGCCACCACCAGTCAAGGTAAAAACTTACAGTTGTCAATAATGTAATGTAGTGTAGGGGGTCATGTAATGTTTTGAGGCCAAAATGGCACAGATGACCACCAAGAATATCTAGAATATCTAAAATTAGCTGGTCAAGTAGATTGTTGCATGAAACAATCATTAAATAGGTGGCCGACAAAAAAGGGGCGGGTCAATGGGGAGCGGAAAATATAGATTTCGCCTAGGGTGGCAAAAATCCTTGCACCAGTCCTGTTCGCGCACCGCCTGCCAGTCAATTTTGGTTTGCAGGAGCGGGGGCGGGTAGTGGAAGCCTTAGCCAGGACTAGGAGGAACCAGACCGAGGCGAGACCAAAGACCAGAGTCCACAGACTGGAGCGCAGACTGGGGTGGGTCCTTGGGGGTGGAGGGGGGGCTGGGAGGTGGAGTCAGGACGGATTCTAAAGGGGCGAAGTAGGAGCGGGTCACGGAGGGGGGTCCCAGGCCTTGAGTTGTGTAAGGGGCCCCATAATTTCTGATGGCAGCCCTGTATATATATAAATGGCAGCACCCTCGCAACGTTTCTGTCACGAACCAGTGGATGTGAACCCACTGTGCCTGTGTCCCACCTCCTCTCTAAGGGCGTTGTCTAAGTGTACCCCTCGATTCTTCACAGTACCCTTGATGGTGGGGATAGACTTTCCCGAGGGGAACACCAGGTTGCTACCTCTTGAGGAGGGTAGGCACACGAGGCAACTGGTCCAGGCAGACCAGGAGGTATCTGAGTAGGTACCAGAAGTACAAGCGTAGTTAGGCAGAGTCGTTACCAGGAGCAAGAGCGCAGGACCGAAGGATGAGGCAGAGGCATAGTCAGACAGATAAAAGGTCAGGGCAGGCAGCACAGGAACAGGTCAAGCAATCCGGATCGGCAACAGGAGAGTCAAGGCAAGCAGACAGGGATCAGACGAGTAGCAGAATCCAGGAACGAGGTATAAGTCAGGAGCACACGAGAGTATCAGGAGCTTAGCAAACACAAGGACCTTGACACTGAGGCATCTGGAAAGGGGGCGAGGTCCCATGACCCAACCCATGCAGCCCAGGTAGTGATGCGCGCCTCCCCTAGGGCAGTGTAACAAGAAACCAGCAGCAAGCATGCTGTGGCCAGGGCTGAGTGGAACCTGTGGAGCCGAATCCTCAGCACCACAGCACATACAGCGACAGAGCCCAGGACTGTAGGGGTGAACGGAAGGATGAGCTTTACAGTTTCAGCTCATTCATAGAGCTTTTTTCAAGCGGCTCTATAAATGAGCTGAAACATGGGTGAATAAAGTGTTTTTCTTTTCACTAATTTTTTGCGAGAGTGCTACAGTTTTTTTCTGTCCTGGATTTGTTGCCTGATCCATTGGCCTGCACCTCCGTATTTATATTTGGCCTGCTGTGCTGCCATTGTCTTCTATATATATGCACTGAACAAAAATATAAACACAACACTTTCGGTTTTGCTCCATTTTGCATGAGCTGAACTCAAAGATCTGAAACATTTTCTACATACACAAAAGACCCATTACTCTCAAATATTGTTCACAAATCTGTCTAAATCTGTGTTAGTGAGCACTTCTCCTTTGTCGAGATAATCCCTCCCACCACACAGGTGTGGCATATTAATATATATATATATATATATATATATATATATATATATATATACACTCACCTAAAGAATTATTAGGAACACCTGTTCTATTTCTCATTAATGCAATTATCTAGTCAACCAATCACATGGCGGTTGCTTCAATGCATTTAGGGGGGTGGTCCTGGTCAAGACAATCTCCTGAACTCCAAACTGAATGTCAGAATGGGAAAGAAAGGGGATTTAAGCAATTTTGAGCGTGGCATGGTTGTTGGTGCCAGACGGGCCGGTCTCAGTATTTCACAATCTGCTCAGTTACTGGGATTTTCACGCACAACCATTTCTAGGGTTTACAAAGAATGGTGTAAAAAGGGAAAAACATCCAGTATGCGGCAGTCCTGTGGGCGAAAATGCCTTGTTTATGCTAGAAGTCAGAGGAGAATGGGCCGACTGATTCAAGCTGATAGAAGAGCAACGTTGACTGAAATAACCACTCGTTACAACCGAGGTATGCAGCAAAGCATTTGTGAAGCCACAACACGCACAACCTTGAGGCGGATGGGCTACAACAGCAGAAGACCCCACCGGGTACCACTCATCTCCACTACAAATAGGAAAAAGAGGCTACAATTGTCACGAGCTCACCAAAATTGGACTGTTGAAGACTGGAAAAATGTTGCCTGGTCTGATGAGTCTCGATTTCTGTTGAGACATTCAAATGGTAGAGTCCGAATTTGGCGTAAACAGAATGAGAACATGTATCCATCCTCTGATGGCTACTTCCAGCAGGATAATGCACCATGTCACAAAGCTCCAATCATTTCAAATTGGTTTCTTGAACATGACAATAAGTTCACTGTACTAAAATGGCCCCCACAGTCACCAGATCTCAACCCAATAGAGCATCTTTGGGATGTGGTGGAACGGGAGCTTCGTGCCCTGGATGTGCATCCCTCAAATCTCCATCAACTGCAAGATGCTATCCTATCAATATGGGCCAACATTTCTAAAGAATGCTATCAGCACCTTGTGGAATCAATGCCACGTAGAATTAAGGCAGTTCTGAAGGAAAAAGGGGGTCCAACACCGTATTAGTATGGTGTTCCTAATAATTCTTTAGGTGAGTGTATATATATAGAGAGAGAGAGAGAGAGACAGAGAGAGAGAGAGAATATAGGATCCATCATTCACAATAGGTGATCTCACAGCTCCTCCTCCCTGTACAATGAGCATCTTTTGTCTGTTGTGTCTAAAGCCCATGTGCTGCTGTTAAAGCATATGTCTAAATGTCTAATCATGTACAAGAAATTAAAAATTTAAAATCCAAAAAGTAAAGATTGGAAAGAGGAATGTGAATAAAAATATGTAGATGATACATTCCGGTGTCTGCAGAGTTTAGTGTGAGAAACACCCTGGTACTGAAGAGGTTAAGAAGAAAAACCATAATCACTGTATTTTTTTTAACTGTTGAGATTTCCTGTTACACACTCTACTGCACCTGTCTGCACAATGGAAAAATATATGCTATAAAGGTCTAAAACCGAACAACTTTGCAGATCAGTACTTTCATTCAGCAGGCGCTGTGAACAGTAATGAATGTCCAGCCTGTGCGCGCCGCGGGAGGCTTCCTTAATACAGTACATTGTCTCACTGAAACACAATCCCTGCAATAGTTTCCACAAGGTTCCATGTAGACAATAATTGAATTCTATTTCTGCTGATGGGCAGGTGAGACAAATAATCAACTCACCGAGTTTTATCCAGCAACAGTTGGGACTTGTTCTTCATTTTATTTTGAAGGTAATTTAACGCATAAAAAGTACATTCAAGCCTTGACAATTATCACTCTTAAAGAGGTTGTAATCCATTATCGCTAGTAGGGTCCTGCCTTGGGCAATCAGCAAAAAAGAAACCAAGTGATCAGCTACTGCAGTTTCTCTGCAGCGCCACCACAGGAGAAATCAAGCATTACACTGTGTAGTCCAGGAGTGGACAGGTCCTCCAGAGGTGGTGATGCTCTATCTATGTAACTACTTTCAGCTCTGGCCAAGACATGAGGATCCTGAACAAAGGACTCCCCCCCCTCTTCTATTTACCACACATAGGAATATGCCAGGATTCTAGAGTATGATCTCCATTAGTACATACATACATACCTGAGTAGTGCTGAATATAAGGATCAGTAATTTTTATTTTCCTTCTGACCCCCCATTCTTCTGCTGTCAGCGCTCAAAGCTGTGCTAAAATACACATTCTGGACTGCTGAGCGGAAACATAGAATGGAGAGGACTAATGAGCGCGTGCTTAGCAGTCAGGACAATGGATTTTGGCGCAGTTTTGACCACTGAGAGCAGTAGAAGGGCAGATGGTAGGGAAACAAGAAATTCAATTCTGCACTACTGTAGAAAAACAATAAATGAAAGTAATAAAGAGAAAAAAAAACACCTATACGTTCCTGCAATGCAGAACGTAGGGCTTTTGTTCTTGGCAATATAGCATGTCATATGTTCTGCAATCTACACGATAGAGGATTTATTTAGAGGGTATTTATTAAGTATTGTAAAAAACGACCTTAAAGCAGAGAAAAATTAGAAAAATGTTTACAGCAGCGACCTGTATCCCCAGCTGCTCTGCTCACTCTCTCCAGCACTCCGTTCCCCGGTGGCACAGACTCCTTTCCATCTCTCTCCTTCTTTCTGGTTGGACCAGCCACTGGGGTAGCTTTGTCACTCCACATAGGCTGTTGCCTGCGGCTTGCTGGCTAGGCTTCTTTCCCTCTGCCCTCCTGCACTTAAAGGGCTAGTGCCCATGCACCTAATCGTCCCCAGGCTATGGCTGCCCACCAGGGGTACTTAACACACCTTCCCTTATGGAACATTGTCAAACCATAGGTAGCAGTCTGCTAGTGTCCTGCAAAGGACATTGTTCTATATTTGATCTTCCAGATCAAACCCTTCACTGCTTGACCTGATCTGTGCCTGTTCACCTTTCCGACCCTATGCTACCTGCCCTGACCTCGGACTGTTTTTCGGATTGCAAGTACTCCTGCCTGACTTCAGCTTTTCCATGACTACAGTTTTGCCTGATCCCTCGGCGCTCTGCACCAGTGTCTCTTGACCCTCATGGGTCAGTTGTCACTTGAACAGAGACTACTCAAATAGGCAGCAGCCTGGTGGATGCCCTGCAGTGAAGTCCAGATCCCTGTATAGAGGTTAAAGGGTGAATATTGTGTGTGTGGGGGGGAGCACTTAGATGACACCCTTAAAAGTAGGCCCAAGCCAAATCTGTTCAAGTGACACAGTGAGTCCATACAACAAAAGTTTTCATGTTTCTGGCCACTTTCCCTAAATAAAACCTGCAAAATGAATTGATATTCACTCCCATTCTTAATAAAAATAAGAAATCCCAATGTGTCCCTTAAACAAAGAGAAATTGGGACTGACTAAGACAAGTAGAGTTCAGCTACTGTTGGCCTCGTTAATGTAATCTACCAGGCTGTCTATGATCATATGGGTAACTGTAATTGGGTAATAAATGCTAAATCTGCAGCGGGACCCCCAATTTACAATATTGTGTGTCATTTCTACTACTTGTCTTCTCATACAGTTGTGTTCAAAATAATAGCAGTCAGACATCACTAACCTGATCAATCACTGTGTTTGGTAGAAATGATGTTTCTACATGGCAAATAATTTACTAGCAGGTGTAGTAAAGTAATAGAAATCCAACAGACCCAACAGTCATGACATACATGCTGCCGATTCTCTGTAATTCAATCACTTATTGAAAGGGACATGTTCAAAATAATAGTGTGGAGTTCAATAAGTGAGGTCGTTCATTCTTTGAAAAACAGGTGGCAATTATTGCCCTTATTTAAGGAAGGAAGGCAGCAAATGTTGTACATGCCGGTTACAGTGCATTTCTCTCTGAAATTCGGAGGAAAATGGGTTGTTCCAGACATTGTTCAGAAAAACAGCGTACCTTGATTAAAAAATTGATTGGAGAGGGGAAAACATATAAAGAAGTGCAGAAAATGATAGGCTGCTCAGCTAAACTGATCGCAAATGCTTTAAAAAGGCAACCAAAACCTGAAAGACGTGGAAGAAAGCGAAAAACTACCATTCGAATGGATAGAAGAATAGCCAAAATGGCAAGGACTCAGCCAACACTCAGCTCCAGGAAGATCAAAGAAGGTGTAAAGTTCCCTGTGAGTCCTGTTACAATGAGAAGACTCCTATGTGAAGCCAAGTTATCTGCAAGAAGCCCCCGCAAAGTCCTACTGTGGAAAAAAAGACATGTGCTGAAGAGGTTACAGTCTGCCAAAGAGCACATTGACGGCCTAAAGAGACATTTTGTGGACTGATGAAAGTAAAATTGTTCTTTTTGGGTCTAGTGGCCGGAGACAGTTTGTCAGACGACCCCCAAACACTGAATCCAAGCCACAGTACACTGTGAGGACAGTGGAGCATGGTGGGCAAGCATCATGATATGGGGATGTGTCTCATACTACGGTGTTGGGCCTATTTATCACATACCAGGGATCATGGATCAGTTTGAATACATCAGAATACTTGAAGAGGTCATGCCGCCTTATGCTGAAGAGGAAATGCACTTGAAATGGGTGTTCAAGCAAGATAACGACCCCAAACACACCAGTAAACGGGCAACATCTTGGTTCCAGACCAACAAGATTGACGTTATGGAGTGGTCGGCCCAATCCCCGGATCCTAATCCAATAGAAAACTTGTGGGGTGACATCAAAAATGCAGTTTCTGAGGCAAAACCAAGAAATAGAGAAGAACTGTGGAATGTAGTCCAATCATCCTGGGCTGGAATACCTGTTCACAGGGGCCAGAAGGTGGTGACTCCGAGCAACACAGATGTCCAGCAGTTCTCAGAAACAGCGGTTATACAACTAAATATTAGTGAAGTGATTCAAAGGAAAGTAAAATCTTCAAACATATTTCAGTTTATATAGTGAATGTTTGAGTTTGTAAAGAAGAATACAAACACTGCTATTTTTTTTGAACAGTCTAATATTCACTTTTCTTCAATTTTTTTAGAGGAACAACACAAATTTGATATATTTTTCTTCATGTTTTGATTTGGAATAGCATGTGTAGTGTTCCCAATGCATTTCTGTGTATGGAAATAAAAGCTATTAGAAGGATTTTGAGCTTTATTCACTTTTTTAAACACACTGCTATTATTTTGAACCCAACTGTACAAGACTGAGAACTTTGGGACTCTTCAGGCTTCAGAGCTCTTCCTATTTGATCTGGGATCAGGGCAGGGGCGTACATAAAAATCATTGGACCCAATAGCAAGAATCTGAATTGGGCCACCATGTCTGGATGTGCCAGATCCAGCACTACCGTGACAGAGCAGAACAGTGAACGCCACTAGCACAGATGTCAGCAAAGCCTTATATACACCTCAGCTGCTGCAGAACATCATTATAGTGATAAGAGAACTACAAGTCTCATCATGACCAGTTTAGGCCTATGTCACACTGCCAGCAGTAGTTCCAGCAGGCTGCTCTGGCAGAGTACAATCTGCCGAAGCTCTCCAGGTACAATGGGGCCAGCAGGCACTCTGATAACCTCTAGCAATTCCGGATCCAGAGAGGTTGTTCTCTGCCGGAACAGTTTGCTGGAACTACTGTCGGCAGTGTGAAACAGGTGAAAATTAGTGGGCAATACATGGAGGGATAAAAGAGGAGGGAACTACAACTCCCAGCATGTCCAGGCTGTAATTATAGCACATACGTTAATATTACAGGGAGAGGGTATAAGAAGAGAGAACTAAAACCCCCAGCATTACCAGACTGTTATTATACAGCATCCATGGATATTATAGGAGGAGAGAACTACAACTTCCAGCATGGCCAGAGAGTTAACTTCCAGTATAAGGATGTTATGGGCAATCCCAGGACACCACTCACCTAGTCTCCAGGCACACACAGAAGTTCCTCCCCATGTAGTTTCACTACATTTTCCTCTCCACTGCTGAGCTTCATCTACCTGCCCTGGTCACATGATGATGGCATCATCACAGGTCCTTAAGCTATAAAAATATTGACTTTGTACGGCTGCCCTGATCACATGCTAATGACATCATCACAGGTCCTTCTGCACAGCTAGCTAGGTTTTCACAGCTAACTATGCAAGTGTAATTGGGGCCGGGGTTTTTCTGAAGAGCCAGGACCCCTTCCTCCAAGGCCCCATAGCAGCTGCCTGGTCTGCCTCTATTAGAGGTACGCCACTGTCCAGGATCTAAAGTATCAAACATATGATATTTTATCATTTGAGGTAGAATATTTCAAGTTTATTTGATGCAATGCATATCTTAAGCTTTTCTTTTGAGTTGCTTAATTTTACCAAAGTTTCTTTACACACAGACACAGGAAACGATAGCACACTGAGCTACAGCTGTCCCACCACAATATTATGAAGGTAAATGATCATTTTAGATGTATTGTATACTCTAATATGTATGCTCTCCAGAGTTGCTGCTACAGCTTCCTCATTTTGCAATCCCACGCAAAACACATTACTACTACATTATTAAAATTATAAACACATTACTGAGCAGTATAATGGCCGCTTCTGAAACAAACGACATTTGTGCTCGCAGCTGAGATAACAACTAAACGCACAGAACGTAGAAAACACTAAAAAGCAACAAAAACACAATACTCTTTGGAGAACATTTCTGATATACATCTGTTAGTATGGCTACTAACGCTGCACAAAAAACTAAAAAAATAATGAGTAAATGAACACGTGCAGCCGCCATTTTAGGAAAACCTTATTTGTTACCACGAAGCGCGAGGAAATTCAGCCTCGTTGCGAATCGAAGTTTTCCTAAACTGCAGACCATATTCTGCTTCAAATGCTTTGCTTCGCTCAACACTACTGATGACCTATCTTCTGGATAGGTCATCAGTATCTGATTGGTGGGGGACCAACACCCGGGACCAGGGCGATCAGCTGGTTTGAGAAGGCACTGGTGCTCGCAGTGTCGTCACTGCCTTCTCTCAGCTCACTTTTACAGTGGCGGCAACAAGGTCCGGCAGGCTTTTCTGGCGGGGGAACAGCCTGCCGGATTTGTGCTAATGCTAGCCCACCGTGCCGCAGCATGCTGTAGTTTTTGTCCGGCCGCCTCTTGGCATCTTTGCCATTATAGTGGGCGGCACAGTGGGCTAGCGTTAGCACGTCGTACATTGTATAGCAGCTGTGGTTGGTATTGGTGCTCAGCCCCATTCATTTAAATGGGGTAGAGCTGCACCTAGGCCACGTGACCAATGAACATGACGTGAAGGTCACATGGCCGAGGTTGAGCTGCAAGAAGGTCACAGTGCTACTGCGAACACCGCTGCTTTCTCAAAGAGCTGATCAGCTGGGATCAACCCCCACCAATCAGGTACTGATGACCTATCCAGAGGATAGTAGACAAAAGTGTTTGTAGAGAAGCACCCACCGACATAAATGGCCACACCGGTAATGCAACAGCTGAGCCACCACCGAAGATCCTCAGCAGTCGACCGTATAGCAAATGAAGAGAGGAGCATCTCCAGTGAATCCTTTATTGGACGGACCAAGATGCTGCCGCTACCTCTCTTCATTTGCTATCCAGAGGGATAGGTCATCAGCATAAAAGTCTCAGAAAACTTCTTTAATATTTCCTTCTCTGTCATAATAAACAGTGTTATCACATACAACATCACTTGGTTAGGCAGGTCACTGCCTGCTACACAACCAGCATACTCCTCCCATGCTGCCTTCACCATTCCCATGATCCGATTGGATGGAAAGTGTTTTATACTCACGCCTCGTTATGATTACTTTACTTAATGAGAGTGTCCTGGTCACATAAAGTCCTGCTTACAGTAACAGCATCTGTTGTTTGAATAGGTCACTACCTGCTGCATGATCAGCACACTGCTTCTTAGCTGCTGTCATTGTCCCAATGAATGGATACCCAACGTTCTATACTTTCCCACTTTATGATATCATTAATTCGTGATCCTGCCACTGTCACCCAAAAGCCCTACTGTCACTTGTATCATCACTTTGCTGCACAGGTCACTGCCTGTTACGCCATCAGCACACTCCTCCCCTGCTGAGATCATCATTCCAATGGTCAGGGGGGCCTCTCTAATTAGGCAATGTGAGGCTGTGGCCTCAGGCGGCGCTAGGACAGCAGCGGGAGCAGCAATTTACCCTCCAGCCCTGCAGACATCTGTGTCTTTGGGGATTATTGTACATCGCGGTTTTACTGTGGCAAAAACCACAACAAAACCGTGATGGGCAATGACCCCTAGGGATTCATGTACATACCAGAGTATGAAGAACCTTTGGGAAACAGTAATGATAGGCTAAAGGACCTTTGAGGATGTCATCACATCACAGTATCACACGTCCTTTAGCCTTCATAAGATGCCAGAGGAGAAGAAGGAGAACAGAGAACCTCTTCAAACAGCTGATCAGTGGCGGTACCAGGTGTCAGACCCCTGACAATCAGATATCCTGAGGATGAGAGGGTGGACGCCATTCCAGTTTTTGCCTCAGGCAGCAGGAAAGTTAGGTGCAGCCCTGCCAAAGGCCTGATACATAGTTTTCTATACAGTCATTTTCTGGTTCTGTGAGCATTCTCAAAATGTTATTAGCTATTTCTACCTACTTTGTAACACCAGAGTATTACACACAGCCCTCTCTACACTGACATTTGGTCACTGCCTTCCACAAAATCACATCTTCTACTGTATATTATGCCCACTCTATATGGAGAGTCCCAAAAACAATGCTAACCCACATGGTTAAAAGTTTGATGGCTACTGTTCTACAATTTAAGAAAGATTTGGAGGTGGCCTGAACTTCTGGAGTAGAACTGGCTACCTCTAACTACAACTCTTGTCTTTACCTAAAATCTAAATGTTGCACTTGTGGTTTTTTTTCAGGTAGGCACTTTACATGGCCGTCCAACCAAGTGTTCTTCACCCTCCAACTGTTAGGAAATTACTACTCTGAGCATACACTGGAAGCCACTGGTTGTTGAGATATGCTGTTTTTGGTCTCTAGACACATGACCAAGTATGAAACCTTGTTATAGTATTGTGCCACCAACCAAAGTATCACCAAGGCCTATTATACAGTACTGTGCAGGTGTGGGAAAAAAATGTTGCAAAGTAAGAATGCTTTAAAAAAAAAAAGAAGTGTTAATAGTTTAAATTTAAATGAATTCTACAGCAAGACAATAACCCCAAACAAACAGCCAATGTCATTGAGAACTATCTACATGATATAGAAGAAGAAGAAGATGATATGGTCACCACAGAGCCCTGATCTCAACATCATCCAGTCTGTCTGGGATTACATGAGTCAGAAGGATTTGAGCAAGCCTACATCCACAGAAGATCTGTGGTTAGCTCACCAAGATGTTTGGAACAACCTCCTTGCCGAGTTCCTTCAAAAACTGTGTGGACAGGGACCTAGAAAAACTGATGATATGCTGATGGAAAAGGGTGGTCACACCAAACCATGATGTGATTTAAATTTTTCTTTTGTTCATTCACTTTCCTTTTTGTTAGTTAATACAAAATACACTATTAACACTTAGATTTTTAAGAGCATTCTTACTTTGCAGCATTTTTACTACACCCATCTAAAACGTCTGCACAGTACTCTATAGTAGCTATATTGACTTCTATAGGATAAACAATTGAAGGGAAATGAATGAAAACCTTAGGATCTACCTCTGGCCCCTGGACATTGGCCTGTATATTTAAGTATAAAATCATGTGCAATACTATCTCTATTGTAGACCCAAGCCTCATACATAGTATTGACGTCCACATCAAAAACATCAAAGGGGAAAAAACAACAACAGTGTGATCATTACCTCGTTGCCTTTGGCTATGTGAGCAGATACTACAAAGTTGTACTTCACTTATTAAATCTGAATCCTTGTGCTAGTTACAAAAGTCTTCAATTAAGGGAACCTTAGGAACCGTCTCAGATCAGGCTCCAAATACAGAATCCAAACGACAGAATAAAACAAGACAAAAAAGGCATAATCACATCGGGGTGTAAGTAAATCAAACTCTTCTCTAGGCTTCCGGATTTCATAATCATTGTTCTCTACGGAGGGCTGGTAAAGGGGAAAGATCAGGATCGACGGGAATTAAGAAGATGTGTAAACGGTAGTCAGACAGTAATGAGAATACAATATCAGCATTGATAATATCAGACATCAAAACAGCTAATCAGACACCAAGCAGATGGACCTGACAAAGGGAGAAACATCATAGGACAAAGTCAGTAGGTGGATTGGCAAGACATAAGGGATAAATCAAAGGGCTTGGAAAGATTTCAGATAAGTGTTAGCAAGGACTCACTTCAAAACACTGAATTATACATCTAAGAATCATGTTTCTGATCCTGGACAGGTGTCAGAAGAGAACATACACTGATGCCATATTTCAGACCCAAGTCAACAATACCTCAGCAGAGCACCTCGAATGCCTTCATCAAAAGAAAAATCTAGGAAATGTGACATCTGCCAGGAGCCTGACAAGAAATCAGACTTGAGTATTTCACAAATCTGAAGACATACACATCTGGAAACTATAGGATACTCACTAAAGCACCATTGGACGGGAACTTAAAATAATTAAACTTAAAATATTTTGGTTCGAGGCACAGCTATGGAGGCTAAAAGAGGTTGCAATTGCGCCTCGTGCCTTTAGAGGTCCAAAGGCTCCTCTACCACATAAAAAAAGACACAGAAAATTATAAACTGGACATGAAAGTGTCACGGCCTATGGTGTGCGCTGTGACACTGTTGCTACACTTGCAGTTGCCCGCGGCAACGTGTTGCTGTGTGTGCATGCGGTGGCAGTGTCTCGGCCTTCTGGGTGATTGCTGTGACATGGTTGCGACGCATGTTGCTGTAGCTTTCCATGCTTGTGTGTGCACTTCCCCTTTAAGTGGCTTCCTCCCCTTGTCTGGTGTTGGAAGGGTTAACTCCCTTCCTAGTGTTTTAACACTGGGTTTATGTGTGTGTGTGTGTGTGGCTGCTTGGGCTATTTAGCCTCTGCTGGATGCCTGAAGCTGGGGTGTGCTCCAGCCATGGTGTATGCTGGAGTTATCCTCCTGGTCTTCATATTCCATCTGTCCAGTGAGGGCCACCCTTGTGGTCATAGAAGATGTTTTTATGGTGTCTCACGTTTATTGCAGCTATGGGTGTCCTGGGTTCCTGTGTGGTTCGTGGTGTGTGCTGTGTCCTTTTAATGTTGGTGTGGACCCCAGCACTTGTGCACGGGTTCCAGTCAGTGTGTCTGTGGCAGGTAAGTGTGTTACTGGTTTCACTTACCTGCCATCTCCTTATAGCTGTATGTGTTCCCCTCTCCTTGCAGCCTGGCCTCAGATAGAGACTCCTGTTCCTCCATGACTGGGATGAACAGGTCGTCTCTCCCCTGCTCCTAAGTGAGGGATTACCAGGGCGACTTAGGGTCTCTAGGTATCCTGAGTATGAGTCTTCCTACCATCGGGGTCCGCTCATACAGTGAGGAGTCAGGGAGAGGATTAGGGACGCTGTAGGAGGTGACCTGCTCCCTTATTACTCCTTTTGGCCAAGCTGATCCCCTTTACCCTTTGATACCGCACGGTGGGGGATTTCCCCCACTCCCCGCCGTGTCAGAAAGGTGGACGTTCTGTTACACATTTTGCTCTGAGGATCAGGAACTTTGAGTTAAAGTTGTCCCATGAAAAATATTTTTGTTTTCAAACCAGCACCTGGATCTGAACAGTTTTGTAATTGCATGTAATTAAAACTTTAGAATAGCCACTGAGTTATTCAATAAAATGTATCTGTATAGCACCACCTGCTGTTTGTTTTGTTTCTTATTTCTTTGTCCTGCTGATTGAGAAGGCCGCACATGCTCAGTTTCTTCAACTTCCTGAGTTGTGATAGGGAGAGAGTTACAGAAGAAAGACTCGCCCCCTGAGAAAGGACACCCTCCTTGAGCTGCCAGAGCAATTGGAGCAATTAATGGGGAAATTTCTGGATCCATGGCAGGTAAAGGGCCGGTTCTAGCATTGTAAGAAGAGCTTGTCATGTAATATCTGATTTTCATTCTTTAAATTAATCATGGGATAACCCATTTAAACGGAGTCTGTCACCTACATAACGTGTTTAGAAATGATTATATAGCTCTGTGGGAGGCAGATATACAACACTGATGATACCTGGCTTTAGTTTTTTAGAGTCTCCAAAATGCCAAAAATGAAGTTTTAAAGATATGCAAATTACCAAAGGATGGCGAGTGTGCTGCAAGTGCCCACTGCTCCCCGCCCTACTTGCGCCTGACTCCTCCCCTCGCAAATAGCTGTCGGCTCCCCACTTCACCATTCAGCTCAGGTGCCGGCACTCCCCAGCAGCAGCACAATGCAGTCAGACATCCGACTGCTGGCTGTATAGGAGGAGCAGTGCAGACCTGGGAATCAGCCTGTGCTCCTCCTACACATCCCAGCAGCGCAATGTGTGACAGTATCCTGCCTGCTGCTGGGGAGCGCAGGTGGAGCCGTGATGATCATCAGAGGAACTAGGTGAGTATTTACTGTTTTTTTTCCTCCTGTGAAGGAGGCACATATCTGGCTATAACTACTGTGAAGGGGGCACATGTGGGCATAACTACTGTGAAGGGGGCACATATCTGGGCATAGCTACTCTGAAAGAGGCACATGTGGGCATAACTACTATGAGGGGGCACATGTCTGGGCATAACTATTGTGAAGGCGGCATATATCTGGGCATAACTACTGTGAAGGTGGCACATATCTGGGCATAACTACTGTGAAGGGGACACATGTCTGGCATAACTACTATGAAGATGGCACATATATTGGGATAACTATTGTGAAGGGAGCACATAAAGTATCTGTGCATGACTGGGCACATCTGGGCATAACTACTATGAAGTGTGTGCATGTGGTCATAACTACTGTGAGGGGGCACAATGTGGGCATTACTACTGTGACAGGGCACAACGTGGGCATAACTACTGTGAAAGGGCACAACGTGGGCATAACTACTGTGACAGGGCACAATGTGGGCATAACTACTTTGTGGTAGCACAAAGGGGGAATAATTACTATGTGGAGACATGAAGGGGACTGGGTGGGATTAGGTGTGTATAGTTATGTTTTGGGCAGAGTAAGGCCTCATGCACACGACCGTTGTTTTATTCCGTGTCCGTTGTTCCATTTTTCGTGATTTTCTGCGGACCCATTGACTTTTAATGGGTCCGTTGAAAACTCGGCTAATGCACCGTTTGTCATCCGCGTCCGTGATCCGTGGTTCCAGTCCGTCAAAAAAATATAACCTGTCCTATTTTTTTCACGGAAATCGGTTTGCGGACCCATTCAAGTCAATGGGACCGTGAAAAAATGCGGAGGCACACAAGATTGTCATCCGCGTCCGTTTTTTTCCTATCATTTGCATGGCAAACTTGACTTAGACTTTTTTTACTTTCCTTCATGTCTGGTGATCCTCCAAAAATAAAGGTAGACACACGGAAACAAAAACGGATCACGGAACAACGGAACCCCATTTTGCGGAACGGAACACAACGGTCGTGTGCATGAGGCCTTAGAGGTGTGGCCTAGTATGAAAAAAGTTGCACCGCACATATTGTCCCTCTTTATGCTTTTCAAACATTGGAAGGTATGTTATGGTGAACATCGTTTCACCAACCTTTTCCGAGGGCACAGATAGTGACACACAGAGGCCTAGGGTAGTCACCTAGAGGTGTTGCAAAGCAACAATCCTGCAACATACACAACCTATTGCTTAGCAAGAATTCCTAACAAAAACTTTCAACTAAAACATACAGTAATTTACTGTACCCAGAGGTTTCCATAGTACATTCTGAACAATGTCCCCTCCTCACGTATAATTTTGAACCAAATACCTAATGTTCTATTATGTAAAAGTAAACTATACAAAATAGCTACAAAACATAACCTCTTATGCCAATAATTTGTATTTATTCTCAGTTTTGAAGATTTGGAGTGCGCTCCCTATGGCTCTTGTGTCAGGATAATTTATTGTTCCTTGGCTATAAGTATATTAAAAGCTGGATAATAATTTCCGTCATTACTAGTACATATCCACAAAACACTAACAAAACCATAAAGGTAATTTTCTAAATGATTTTGAATACTGCTGTAAATGTGTTGGGTTTTCTGTATAAAACATAATACAATAAGAGCACTCAGCACCACTATTACAGGGGTTTGAAAGTTCTACATAACATGATTTCAGCTTGGAAGAAGACTGACAAATTTTCACAAGTTTCAACAAAAGTTGAACTTAGACTGAAACCAAATGACTTCAGCTTCAGTTCTTTGCCTATATAATTGCAAAAAGTTGCCTTCACTCAGTGGTGGACTGGGAACTTAAAGTGGCCCTGGAAAAAATACTAAAAGTGGCCCCGTTTTGTAGTTGGGTCCAAATTGATGGATGGCAGGGCCAGCAATACCATATTGTGGCACATTAGACCACCCAAACAGAGCAAAATACCACAGTCCATCACAAAATAATGCCAGCAGCACAAAATACATCCCCAAAAACTTCCACTGGCCAACTGTGAGGAGGGCCCAGGCGGCTCCCTGGGCATCGGCTCATCAGGAAACTTCCCTGTAAGGTCTATGGCCAATCTGCCCCTGCCTGAACTCTATATGGGACGATTGGGACCTGGAGGACTCTGCTGCCTTGCCTGGTGCTTACTGTTGCTTTATGTCATGCAGATCATGTTCTATATTAGTCTACTACTGGATTTACATATAAAAGTTCATCAGCAGGGGCGTAGCTATAGGGGGTGCAGAGGTAGCAGTCGCTACCGAACCCAGGATCCTGAGGGGGCCCAAAGACCCTTGTGCCACATAAGACACTGGCATTATAGAAAGTGCATACTGGTCAATTTACACCTCTGGCTCGAGGGAAGGGGTTAGGTTAAGAATTTGGCATGAGGGGGTGCCCTTTCAATGTTTGCCTCAGGCAGCAGGAAGGATATGTGCTCCCCTGCCCCTTGCCAACAAGCACTGAGGGACGGGGGCCCAAGCTGAACTCTTGCACTAGGGCCCATGAGCTTTTAGCTACGCCCCTGTCCATCAGGGTCTGATCAAGGAGGTCCCTGGACAAAAAATGTTGTTGGGCCCCTTTCCCGAGTGACGGTATCATGCAGAAGTGTAACTTGAAATTTCTAGGTTTCAATCCAATATCTGTAACGGGATCCTCCTTCATAATAATGCTATCTTCAGTATTCCTGGGCACCAGGGCCTGGTTAAACCATATAATATATGGTTTACATAGGCTCAGCCTCAGACTGGAGACCTTGGGACCCTATCAGAGAAAATTATTCTCGAGATTCAACCCCCATATCAGCAAAAATGTTTAATATGTTTTCATTTAAATAGACCCTATGGGCTGCTCCAAAGGCAGTCAAATGGGAATTTTTCTACTGGATTTTTGGGGCTTCTTATTGTATAAAAGTCTGGGCCCACCGGAGGAACCTCTGGCACTCTGGTGGGCCAGTCCGACCCTTAGTGGCTTGGTGATACACATTCAATAACTGTCATCAGATCACAGGGCTCTCACAGGGATGGAGCAGAAAATAAAATGTGTATGGTGACAACTCAAAGTTACCCAATATTTGTTGTTGAGGAAGACAAAGATCAGATATGGCGTATGTTAACAGAGGCAAGCAATGGTGGAGGTGTCTTGTAGCCACATTTCCCTAGGACACATGAAGCTCCCAATAACTGCCTCCAGGTTAGCAAAGCTGGCAGATGGTACATTGGGACTCTAACAGGAGTGGGTAGTCAGATTAAGTGGCTGAGATATGGTGGGCATAATTTATAGATATAAAAAAAAAACGTAGGGGAAGGTTGCATGAGTGAGTGGACTCTACTACAGATATGTGGTAGCATGGGGTATGTATTGAAAGCTGTGTACTTGTGAAGAGCAAGGGGTTTGGAGGGGAATGTGTATTGTAAAAAGGAACGATTACGATTTGTACGAAGGGAGCGACAAGGGCAATCAAATTAGGGGTTGTCCATCCAACAGCTATCATGCTGAAGCTTAGGGATTGAAGGGAGTAGAAACCACTGCTTCAGGCAAAGAGCTTGTCCCACCCCTGAGGTCCAAGAAAAGAGCTCAGAGGTGGGACAGTCTCTCTTAATGCTGGGAGTGTCTGGAAAACACTTGAATGAACTTGAAGATAAAGTTCTCTGGGCAATTGTGACTTTAACTCTGCCCAGCAACCCACCAACAAAGTGATGTT
The DNA here is from genome assembly GCF_905171765.1 of Bufo bufo. NCBI lineage: Eukaryota > Metazoa > Chordata > Amphibia > Anura > Bufonidae > Bufo > Bufo bufo. The sequence continues at coordinate 34,738,033 of NC_053395.1, forward strand.
TTAAGCTGTGTAGTGTCACTATATGGGTGTGCCTAGTATACCATACGGATAGAAACAATTAAATATATAGTATAAGTGATTGATCCATAATACAGTAAATTCTAGTCAGCACTATAAATGTAGAGAAGAAGACATGAAAACATCATCTCCTTATGGAAAATACCTTAAGTACACACATATGATGTCCACTGTTCTTCAAACTACAGGCTTGGGAAATAACTGCTGAAGCCATCGGCATGTCATCTATATACCGGAGACAGATAATCTCTAATCTCTGTATCAAGCGGGTGTCATGTTGTCACTGACTGGTGTCATTTGATGCAAGAAAGCTGAAAGGATTAGACATCAGTACTCAGGAACGGACCCAACGATATCATCAAAACCACAGTCTCATATAAGCAATATCAGATTTTCAGGGCTTTGCATTCACTATGGAAGGTTTTAAATTGGTTTCTCTTGATAAGGAGACTTCTTCTAAAATCTCTTAATTTTTTAACATATTATTGGTGGTGGCTCTTCTGTGCATGAACCCCTATGACAATGACTCCTGCCCCAGTCCTCCAATAGTTCAGTGTTATCATGGGATGGAGCATCCATGAGACAACATCCTATCCAAGCACGAAAAAAGACAATTGAATGTTGGTTGTTGCTAGTGTTGAGCGAAATGAAGTATCTAAAGTGGAAGCCGAATTCAAACAGGCCATCTTTATTGAGGATCCCGCACAAAATCTTGTGTGCTGTGACATATGACGTCAACACGCCGGTCAGCCTCTTTGCGATCAAATGGATAAGGTAAGTATTTATATATTTTTTTTTTACCGGATTGACCACTGAAAGCCCTCACTATTATTCTCAGATGTCGCGATCAGTGATGGCATCTGTTTAATGATGGGAGGTGGGGGTGGCAGGATCGCCGTTCTCCCCATCATTGCACCCTCTACTTACAAAGAAATGCACTTCGTCGCAAAGATAATTTCTTTGTGTAATTCGGCAAAGCAGCCAAATCGAATTTTTCAAAACTTTGCTCAACACTAGTTGTTGCTGTGAAGTCTTGTATTCCTACAATAACACTAAACTACTAGATCAAAGGCATATCTTGTGACTTTTTTTTAAAAGGGGCATTACCCTTGCAAAGGAAAAATTGGAAAACCTGAAATAAACATCTATTCAGTGCTCAGATGGGACAGATGTGACAAGCTGATGAAACAGAGAAAAAGAGGATTTCAATATGACGGCTCATGCACATAAACATGTGCGGCCTGTGGCCGGAATGGGTCCGCAATCCCCAGGATACGGAGCAGTGCGGAGCGGAGGCACAGATCGGAAGCCCATGGAATTTTTTTTTACCATGTTCTATTATTTTTTTTGCAGTGCTCACTGAATCTTGCAAATCATGGACCCAAATGAATGCAAATCTGCAAATGACGGGCACAAGGCCAGTGCCCACGCATTGCGGACTGCTATTTGCAGTCTGCAGCACAGGCCCAGGCCGCACATGTTCGTGTGCATAATCCCTAAGACCGTGTGCTGCCCGTGCCCGTGCTGTGGATACACAGGCACCGACTGTCCGCAATACACAGGCACCGACTGTGGGGCAGCTGCATGCGGATCACGGACCCATTCACTTGAATGGGTCCGCGATCTGTCCGTTCCGCAAAAAGATAGAACAAGTTCTGTGGGGTTCCGTGCTTCCATTCCGCACAGCACCGCATCCCCGTGTATAACGGACCCAGGAGCACTACGGCCGTGTGAATAAAAACACTGAGAAGCGCAGCTGGGCAAGGATGGTGGGGCATCCCGGTGCAGTGAGATCCCGAGGCGCAGCTCTACACAGCCTGATAATTATCTTACAATGATTGGACAGATGAAAGGTCCTCTTTAATGCCTTTACAGAAACTGAAGACTATTCTCTCTCCATTGGACAAGTAATAGCTGTAGGACTGACCAAAGGGACTTCCCCCAACGATCCTTAGAATGATCCCTGGTCCTGGTCTCTTGCTAACACCACCTGTGCAACCAAAATGAGCAGGCCTTTGTATGAAGTAGGGGTTCAAACATGCTACGTGCCGTTCCATGCAACCTCTATGTATGGGAAAAAATACAAACATGCTCATGGTTGTATGGATGGAAGACCGAGAACCAAGAACCCTCGTTCTAGCAATCAGTGGATGTCCCATTGGTCAGATTCCCACTGATTTAGCATTGATCGCCTCTCAAAGATCAGATAACAAATATTACTGCCTCTGCCTCATGGAGACTGTATAAGCAATTGATTTGCGGCTGACCTGCAATACCAGACACAACCCATGGAGAAGAGTTTCTGGAAATAAAGCAGACCTGTTTTCCCAATCTCATAAACCCTTCAACTATATTTTACAGGATTGGAAAAAAAATATCCACCTCTTTCCAGACGTAGCTCCACATACTTGTCCACAGGTTGCACCTGGTATTGCAGCTCAGTCAGCACATTTGAAGTAACTGGGACTGAGCTGTAATACCAGACACAACCTGTGGACAGGAGTGGCGCTGTGTTTGAAAGAATCCGGACATATTTTTTTTAATCCCGTACAACCCTGCATACAATGTGATATTCACATTTCTTCCCAGCTCGATGTATTTAATATTTCTCATTTCATTGGACAACCTTTGGCTCCAGTAAAAGACATTAAGCTAGTACTTTATGCAAATCCAATTCATTGCAGCAGCCACTTTACTATGGCCCTGATTTCCATGCAGAATCTCATCGTACTGAATTACTACGGCAGATTAAGTGATGCACATATTTTCATAGGCGACAGAATTATTTATTGATATGTGCATTTGGATGGCTCACGCATTTTGGTCTTTCCTTGTATTTTTTCTCTCAGGGATATTCATACTAGGAGACATTATACGTTGATGCATCTGTTTTCATCAGCCGGTTCCTAGGTTGCTACAGTATCTTGTTGAGTTTTAGATAGAAAGTGAATTTTCCAGCAACTTACTCTGGACACGAATGTATCTGGTGTGTCAGATTGTAATTCTTGGGTGAACTGAGTCTGTTTTTTAAGGTGTTTTTGCAACTCACTTGACTGAGCATCAAGTATCTGTGTTACTCCTCATAGTGACCAAAGATCTCAAATTAATCTGTAAGGGTACTTTCACACTAGCGTTTTAGTTTTCCGGTATTGAGATCCATCATAGGGGCTCAATACCGGAAAAAAACGCTTCCGTTTTTGGCCCCATTCATTGTCAATGGGGACAAAACGGAACTGAACAGAACGGAATTCTCCAAAATGCATTCCGTTACGTTCTCATACCGGAGAGCAAACTGCACCATGCTGCGGTCTCTTTCCATCCTGGGATGAGGAGCAACTCAAGCATGACCCCCAATGCAAGTCAATGGGGATGAATCCGTTTTCTCTGCCACAATACAAAACGGATCTGTCCCCCTTTGACTTTCAATGGAGTTCTTGACGGATCCGTCTTTGCAATGTTAACGATAATACAACCGGATCCGTTCATAACGGATGCAGACGGTTGTATTATCAGTAACTGAAGCGTTTTTGCTGAACCCTGCCGGATCCAGCAAAAACGCTAGTGTGAAAGTAGCCTTATATCAGACACTTTTACTGAGCCAATGTTAGATCACCCTAAGGTTTTGGATGAATCGGATGTTTCCTGGGAACCCATTTTTATTTTTTATTAAAAGCACACTGGAAGATACACCCATTTAAGTGACTGGGAGTTGAGAAAATTAATTGAGCAAATTAATTTTAAACAAATTGGATTCATCAAAAATGTCACCAAAATTCTTTTAAACAAATCAGAAATTTTGGCAATTTGCTTCAGACTCAAAACGGTGCCCACCATTTTACATTTACAATTTACAGTACACTTGTGAGGAAAACAGGGCAGGGAGGACGAAGTTGGAGGATCACCTAACCCCCGGTGGGCTTGCCCACAATGCTTTGCAGTCACCTTGGCAGCCAATCAAGAGGAAGGATATTGGGTGGTCTATCAGGCCTTATGCTAGCTCTGAAGCACAGACACCATAGTGAGCTCACTGGTGTGACAGGACGTGTCTGTCCTATCTGTAATAGACTCACAAGAACACAGCAATTTTAGGGTCCTGCAGGGACAGTGTAGGGATTGTGAAGGAGATACTATATATTCCGTTAAGTAGATTAAATTACTAGGGAGAAAGTCAGGTTTTGTCATTAGGGACAGCATTGGGGTAGTTACTGTCCTGTGTGTCTTACAGGAAGGGCAAGACAAGACAAGGGAATAGAGCTTTTAAAGAGAAAGCACTCTTTTTTTTCTGTGCATCAGAAAGCCTTTTTTGTCCAAAAAGCTGTTTGTCCAAAACATTCTATACTTTATAGGTGTTTTATATGTATATTTCCCAGCATCACCTGCAGCATATATTTTGCTGCATTGGCTGTGCAATTGTGCTTTTTCTTTCCAAAAACCTGTCTCAATTTTTCTACAGTTTCTAAGTGTGCAAATAATTTTATGTTAGTGCGTCAATAACAGTATATAGTTTGGTGGCAGCCAAGAGATGTCCAATTGGACCTGTATTTTTTTTTTTCAAAAAAAGCCTGTTCAGTTTTTCTATCATATATATAGGTGAACAATTAAGCATATTCTTGTGCATCAATAGCAGTGTATAGTTTGGTTGTAGCCAGGAGATGTCTCAATTGTGCATATTTTTGGACCGCTTTTGCCTCTGTTGTTTCCGATACCACCGTGTGTGTTTAAACAAAGCCAGGCATCTGCTCTCAACAAAAGACAATTTTTGAAACATTTTTTAATTTTAAGCAAATCCAACTATGCAGTGTGTTTTAAATAGCATATTTGTCACCACCGTCAACCATGCATTTACCCGTAGCTGTATTTTTCACTCTGACATTATTTACTGTTGCTGTCCTAGGAAACCTCAGAGAGTCATACACCAGTTTTCAGGCCAATTGAAGCACCTTTGATTCAGGTAAAATTGATTTTAATTTTCTCACCTATTTGTTAAAATCAGATCTGTAGAGCTAAACTGCAATAACCTAGCGCGACCACTACAAGTGGATGGAGCTGTCTGCTTCTGGCTTTGTTCTCTCTGATAGTCCTGATTAGGGTGCACCTAGTCTTTCTGCTGCCTGAGGCGAAAACTGAAATGCCCCCTCCAATGCCAATTTCTTAACCTAACCCCTTTGCCACAATGAAAGCGATCATTGCCCATGGCCCTTCCGCTGGCCCTTGAGCAATCAGTCATTTTGGCTAATTGGATAATATTGCAAGATGTATTATTTTACAACTTTGGTACAGCAAGATTGGATTAAGATTTTGGGAATATCCCTTTAAGGGCTTCCTATATACTATTTATACATTGATAATAAAACTGTATGCAGTAAGATCTTAAGGTCCCCCTAGTGGTCACTGCAGGAAGCCAAAAATGTATAATTTCAATTTCTGGTACTAAGATATGGATGACCTATCCTCAAGATAAGTTATCAACAGACTGGTAGAGGTCTGACACTCCGTACCCCCACCTATAAGCTGTTTCAGGCAGATGCTGGTGCTGGAAAGAATACTGTGGATGGAGCCTTCTGCTTCCAGTTCTGTCCACTGTACAGTTTCCAGGACCAGCCCAAAACAGTAAGTATCGGACCCCCATTTATCTGATACTGATGATCAATCCTGGGGACGGGTCATCAATATCTAAGTACTGGAAAACCTGTTTAACTCTATGTCCATGCAGATGATTTGGAGTTGTGAGTAGTGAGAATTTTTTTTTATCACAGAATTTTTGATCGAAAAAAGGTGGAGAATCACAGTAATGAATACCTAAAAAAAAGTTAGAGGTCAGTAATGTAATTTGGCCAAGCAGGTTGGGTCATTGCTGGAGTATTAAAATATAACGCGCCCCCTGTCACCAAGTATGGACCAGCAGTAGATGTTGGGCTCCCAAAAACAGCAGCTTCCATGAGGACTCCAACTAATAGTCATCCAGTGATGTACTGTAGCGTTAAGAACTGTCACTTTACTGGAGGTTTAGTCCTTGAGGACTCCTCAAACTCCCGATCTTTGACAGTATTTTCATTTTTTCTGCAATGGCTTTCACACATGTCCCACAACATGAATAAATTGCACTGCGTAGAGTTAATGTAGTATGTGTGCACAGAGCTCCGGTCTCATGAATACGAATCCTTCATCGGGGTATGTAGAATGACAGGAAGAGTACTTACGAGGCAATGCATGGCAAGAAAAATCATGGTCTTAAAGAGATGGGTGATGGCTGGCGACAGGCAGAAATGACAATTTTTCTGCATCGCTTCCTCAAAGCACGTGTGTCAATTTGAAAAAAAAAGCATAACCTTTAAGGAACAGACAAGAAACGTCTCCTTCTTGGAAATATGTTGGGAAAATGTAGTGGTGAACTCCAAAAAGTTGAACTTGGTAGTAAAATTGTCTCTTTAATAAAAAGTGGAGGAGGATTGATGGCTTCCAGACGATCCCAGTTTATCAATCAGTGGCAGACAGGAAGCTACTCCTTACTTCTCAAAAAGAGGTTCCTCAGCAGCTCCCTACTATAAATTATTAAAGGGGTTGTCCGACTTAAAAAAAGGCCCCCTTCGATCCAGCACCGCCACCCCGATCCTCCCGGCTTTGGTGTCATGTCTATATACCACATAAGACCACTGCAGCTAATCAGTAGTTTCAGCGTTCCCATGCCATATACTGCATTGGTTGCAGGTATACGGGATGTCATCTCCGCAGCCAAGAACATGGCATCATGGCTACAGCAGTGGAGAAGATTGGAGCTGCAGCATTGGAGTGGAAGGGCTTTTGCACTGGTGAGTTTGCATTATTTTATTGTTTTAACACCTTCCCTGCTTTTTCAAAAATTTGGCCAACCCCTGTAAGAATATTAGAAGTCACTATGTAGCATGTAGAAATCTACTTGACCTGCAGCTTCGTGTTACCAAGTGGTCACAGCTTTGTGGTGACTTTAAAAAATCGTAGGTATTTTCCCATTTCCAAGACCGATTTCTGCTTTGTGCTAATTCTTTTATGAACACATAAGAAACAATCAATATATTTATGGCTGCCTCAGTTCTAGATGGAAAAAACCAATAATCCTTCCCTTCCAAACCATACACTGCAAAACATACAGTTTCTGCATCAGTGCCCCCTTGATAGGTGCCTAGCTCGTGAACCAAGTAGTACACCAACAATCCACTCCTGGGAGACTCATCTGCAAAGGAGAAGCTTGTCTGGAAATATGGGGAGAGGGTAGCATATCAGTATTGCGGACACGTCATGCCATACCTACTCTGTAAGAACAATTTTCAGGAAATTTTCAATTGCAATTTCTGGTTAATCTCATTATTGGATACAGTGGAGCTGCACAAAATTTGAAGGAAAAGGCTTCTTTCTTCCAGGTGAAGCACCATGACCTCAGTAAATGGAGCTGAGCTGCAATACCAGACACAGCCTATGGACAAGATTGGCGCTGTTCCTGGAAAAAGTGCATGAGTGAGTATAAAACTTCACAGGCTTTTGAAAACAATGACATTTTGATGGAATGGGGAGCTTGCAGAATGCGTGGGAGCAAATACTTTAGTTGTACATTTCTTGCTTTTGCCCTGTATAATTTGGAAATTGACGGTTGTCTGCCGTCTGAAAGTGCCGCAGTTCAGTACCATTTGGCTTCACGAATAAATACAGTTTCCGGTGCAATTCTGTGGGTCGGAGAACGAAAAACACATGGTAAAATGGCACTTTCTTCAGTTCTGAACTTTTATGGTCTTTTATTATCAGCAAATGTTCTTACTAAAATTCTTACTTTTATTCCCTAAAAATGTGCATTGACCTATTTGGGCTTAAATTTGTGTGCACTAGAATGGCGGCTGAAGGTAGAGCCACTGTGACGGTATCACAGCAAGCAGGGGATACAGTCAGGTCCATAAATATTGGGACATTGACACAATTCTAACATTTTTGGCTCTATACACCCACAATGGATATAAAATGAAACAAACAAGATGTGATTTAACTGCAGACTGTCAGCTTTAATTTGAGGGTATTTACATCTAAATCAGGTGAACGGTGCAGGAATTACAAGAGTTTTCATATGTGCCTCCCACTTGTTAAGGAACCAAAAGTAATGGGACAGAATAATAATCATAAATCAAACTTTCACTTTTTAATACTTGGTTGCAAAACCTTTGCAGTCAATTTCAGCCTGAAGTCTAGAATGCATAGACATCACCAGACGCTGGGTCTCATCCCTGGTGAGGCTCTGCCAGGCCTCTACTGCAACTGTCTTCAGTTTCTGCTTGTTCTTGGGGCATTTTCCCTTTAGTTTTGTCTTTAGCAAGTGAAATGCATGCTCAATCGGATTCAGGTCCGGTGATTGACTTGGCCATTGCAAAACATTCCACTTCTTTCTCTTAAAAAACTCTTTGGTTGGTTTGCAGTATGCTTTGGGTCATTGTCCATCTGCACTGTGAAGCGCCGTCCAATGAATTCTGAAGCATCTGGCTGAATATGAGCAGATAATATTGTCCGAAACACTTCAGAATTCATCCTGCTGCTTTTGGCAGCAGTCACATCATCAATAAATACAAGAGAACCAGTTCCATTGGCAGCCATACATGCCCACGCCATGACACTACCACCACCATGCTTCACTGATGAGGTGGAATTCTTAGGATTATGAGCAGTTCCTTTCCTTCTCCATACTCTTCTCTTCCCATCACTCTGCTACAAGTTGATCTTGGTCTCATCTGTCCATAGGATGTTGTTCCAGAACTGTGAAGGCTTGTTTAAATGTCGTTTGACAAACTCTAATCTGGCCTTCCTGTTTTTGAGGCTCACCAATGGTTTACATCTTGTGGTGAACCCTCTGTATTCAGTCTGGTGAAGTCTTCTCTTGATTGTTGACTTTGACACACATACACCTACCTCCTGGAGAGTGTTCTTGATCTGGCCAACTGTTGTGAAGGGTGTTTTCTTCACCAGGGAAAGAATTCTTTGGTCATCCACCACAGTTGTTTTCTGTGGTCTTCCGGGTCTTTTGGTGTTGCTGAGCTCACCGATGCGTTCCTTCTTTTTAAGAATGTTCCAAATAGTTGTTTTGGCCGCGCCTAATGTTTTTGCTATCTCTCTGATGGGTTTGTTTTGTTTTTTCAGCCTAATGATGGCTTGCTTCACTAATAGTGACAGCTCTTTGGATCTCATCTTGAGAGTTGACAGCAACAGATTCCAAATGCAAATAGCAGACTGGAAATGAGCTCTGGACCTTTTTATCTGCTCATTATAATTGGGATAATGAGGGAATAACACACACCTGGCCATGGAACAGCTGAGAAGCCAATTGTCCCATTACTTTTGGTTCCTTAACAAGTGGGAGGCACATATGCAAACTGTTGTAATTCCTACACCGTTCACCTGATTTGGATGTAAATACCCTCAAATTAAAGCTGACAGTCTGCAGTTAAAGCACATCTTCTTTGTTTCATTTCAAATCCATTGTGGTGGTGTATAGAGCCAGAAATGTTAGAATTGTGTCTATGTCCCAATATTTATGACCTGACTGTATATGATTCACTGCCTTCTTAGATTAGAATAAGGATCTGCTTTAAAAAAAAAAAAAAAAACAGCGCCATCCTTGTCCATAGATTATGTCTGGTATTGCAGATCCCTTTATTTGAATGCTGCAACACCTGGCACAGCCTTTCGGCAGTAGTTACTCTATTTTTAGTTACTCCATTTTTAGAAAAAAACAAGCAAACCATAAAATATGTTGTCCAGGATAAGTAGAACATGCAATGTATTCAGAAAGTCTTCATACCCTTTCACTTTTTTCACATTTTATGTTGTGCCTTGTGCTTAAATTAAAATAAAATAAAAATCCAGTTTTCCTCCATCATTCTGCAATCAATACCAATATTCAAAAAGTGAATACAGAATATTAGAAATGTTTACAAATGTATTAAAAAGAAAAGTCTAAAATGTTGTGTGGACATAAGTATTCAGACCCTTTGCTAAGACACTTGACATTTAGCTTTGGGGGGCTCCCATTTCTCTTGATCATCTTTGAGATGTTTCTACACCTTGATTGGAGTCCTCCTGTGGTAAATTCAGTTGAGAACACATGATTAGGAAAGACACGGCCCTGTCTATATAAGGTCTCACAGCAGACAATGCACATCAGAGCAAAAATCAAGGCATGAGGAGGAAAAAACTGCATGTAGAGCTCAGAGACAGGAATATATGAAGGCACAGATTTGGAGAAGGGCATAAAAAAAATTCTGCTGAACTGAAAGCTCCCAAGAACACAGTGGGCTCCATAATTCGTAAATGGAAGAAGTTTGGAACAACCAGGACTCTTCCTAGAGCTGGCCGCCCTACCGCACTAAGTAATCGGGGGAGAAGAACTTTGTTAAGAGAGCTAACCAAGAACTCGATGGTCACTTTGACTGAGCTCCAAAGATTCTGCCTGCAGATGGGAGAAACTTCCAGTAGGTCAACCATCACTGCAGCATTCCACCAATCTGGGATTTATGGCTAAAAAGAACCCCTTACTCAGTAAAAGACACATGGAAGTCCATCTGGAGTTTGCAAAAAAGCACCTAAAGAACTCTCAGACTGTAAGAAACATGATGAAAGTCTGATGAAACCAAAAATTAACTTTTTGGTTTTAATTCTAAGCTCCATGTCTGGAGGAAACCAGGCACTGTTCATCACCTGCCCAATACCTTCCCTACAGTGAAGAATGGTGATGTCAGTATCATGCTATGGGTAGGTTTCCCAGCAGCTGGGATAGGGAGACTAGTCAGGGTTGAGGGAAAGCTGAATGGAGCAAAGTACAGAGATATTCTTAATTAAAACATGATCCAGAGTTCTCCGGACCTCAGACTGGGCCAAAGTTTTACCTTCCAGCAAGACAATGATCCTAAGCACATAGCCAAGACAACATAGGAGAGACTTAGGGACAACTCTGTGAATATCCTTGAGTGGCCCAGCCAAGGCCCTGACTTGAACCAGATTGAATATTTCTGGAGAGACCTAAAAATGCCTGTCCACTGACGGTCCCCATCCAACCTGACAGAGCCTGAAAGGATCTGCAGAAAAGAATGGCAGAAAATGCTCAAATCCAGGTGTGCAAACCATGTGGCATCATACCCAAGAAGACTGGAGACTGTAATCACTGCCAATAGGGGCTTCAACTAAGTCCCGAGTAAAGGGTCTGAAAACATATGTCAATGCAAGATTTTCTTTTTTAATAAGTTAGCAAAGATTTCTAACATTTTGTTATCACTTTCTCATTATGGGATATTTAGTGTAGCATGATGGGGGGAAACTGGAATTCTGTTTTATTTTCGCACAAGGCCGCAACATAACAAAACGTGGAACTGAAAGGATCTGAAAACTTTCCGAATGCACTTTAGATGATTTCTTCCAAAACAATGCCACACTTGTCCACAGGTTGTGTGTATATAGTCAGGTCCATAAATATTGGGACCTCGACACAATTGTAACATTTTGGGCTCTATACACCACCATAATGGATTTGAAATGAAACGAACAAGATGTGCTTTACCTGCAGACTGTCAGCTTTAATTTGAGGGTATTTATATCCAAATCAAGTGAACGGTGTAGGAATTACAACAGTTTGTATATGTGCCTCCCACTTGTTAAGGGACCAAAAGTAATGGGACAATTGGCTTCTCAGCTGTTCCATGGCCAGGTGTGTGTTATTCCCTCTTTATCTCAATTACAATGAGCAGATAAAAGGTCCAGAGTTCATTTCAAGTGTGCTATTTGCATTTGGAATCTGTTGCTGTCAACTCTCAAGATGAGATCCAAAGAGCTGTCACTATCAGTGAAACAAGCCATCATTAGGCTGAAAAAACACAACAAACCCATCAGAGAGATAGCTTGGAACATTCTTAAAAAGAAGGAACACACTGGTGAGCTCAGCAACACCAAAAGACCCGGAAGACCACGGAAAACAACTGTGGTGGATGACCGAATAATTATTTCTCTGGTGAAGAAAACACCCTTCACAACAGTTGGCCAGATCAAGAACACTCTCCGGGAGGTAGGTGTATGTGTGTCAAAGTCAACAATCAAAAGAAGACTTCACCAGAGTGAATACAGAGGGTTCACCACAAGATGTAAACCATTGGTGAGCCTCAAAAACAGGAAGGCCAGATTAGAGTTTGCCAAACGACATCTAAAAAAGCCTGCACAGTTCTGGAACAAAATCCTATGGACAGATGAGACCAAGACCAACTTGTACCAGAGTGATGGGAAGAGAAGAGTATGGAGAAGGAAAGGAACTGTGCATAATCCTAAGCATACCACCTCATCAGTGAAGCATGGTGGTGGTAGTGTCATGGCGTGGGCATGTATGGCTGCCAATGGAACTGGTTCTCTTGTATTTATTGATGATGTGACTGCTGACAAAAGCAGCAGGATGAATTCTGAAGTATTTCGGGCAATATTATCTGCTCATATTCAGCCAAATGCTTCAGAACTCATTGGACGGCGCTTCACAGTGCAGATGGACAATGACCCAAAGCATATTGCAAAAGCAACCAAAGAGTTTTTTAAGGGAAAAAAGTGGAATGTTATGCAATGGCCAAGTCAATCACCGGACCTGAATCCAATTGAGCATGCATTTCACTTGCTGAAGACAAAACTGAAGGGAAAATGCCCCAAGAACAAGCAGGAACTGAAGACAGTTGCAGTAGAGGCCTGGCAGAGCATCACCAGGGATGAAACCCAGTGTCTGGTGATGTCTATGCGTTCCAGACTTCAGGCTGTAATTTACTGCAAAGGATTTGCAACCAAGTATTAAAAAGTGAAAGTTTGATTGATGATTATTATTCTGTCCCATTACTTTTGGTCTCTTAACAAGTGGGAGGCACATATGCAAACTGTTGTAATTCCTACACCGTTCACCTGATTTGGATGTAAATACCCTCAAATTAAAGCGGACAGTCTGCAGTTAAGGCACATCTTGTTCGTTTCATTTCAAATCCATTGTGGTGGTGTATAGAGCCAAAAATGTTAGAATTGTGTTGATGTAGAAATATTTATGGACCTGACTGTATAATGCTGCAGCATCCCAACCGGTGAATGGGGTCGTGCTGCCACCTGAAGGTTGCCTCAACAGGACAGTAGAAAGAAATCCAGCAGGCAACGTAATCCCATTCACTTTCATTATGCTACGTTGTGAACACGGGCTAAGAAAATTACTATGTGGAGAACAGAGTAAAAAAAAAAATCATCAAGATCTCCTGTTAAGAGTATTATAGTGTCAAGCAGCACTCTGAAAGCCGCCTCTTTTTTATCCTTGCTTGGGACCCTTTTAGAAATGTAGTCATTAAGATGCGGCCTTGGTATAGGAAGTCAAGTTTACATCTGCTTATCATCCAAGGTGACGGATCAGACATTAATCTGCCTCCCACGTTTTATGTTATTGAAAAAGCGGTTTAAGTATACCGCCGATTCCTCGCAAATGAAATAAAATGCTATGCAATTTATTTGACAGGGTCTCTTTAAATCATGGGGTGTTAAATCTGAAAAATAAAAGCATCAGACCTTTTAATATACATAAAAAAGGACCTTTCAACAAGCCAAAGCTGCCTCCGAACACTGCCATAAATCACAATAATTCCCCCCTTGCATTGCCGCGGAGCCGATTACAGAGGAGAAAGAGCAATGCATAAATATATATGCTAAAGTCGAAGACGAATGAGGGAAGAGGAGAGGATAAAAATCAACCATCGCTGAGACAAAGCTGATATCATAACAGATATCAGCACGAGGGGGCGGATGTCAGAGGAATTGAATAAACAGCAATCATTCCACAGAAGATGGGGGCTCAGTTGTGTTTGGTATCAAATTGCCACCTTCCATGTCATATTGAGTTATGTGCTGATTTATTAAGGGTGGCGGAAGCTTGTTTTTTTTCCATCTTACCTTTCTCTGTGGCTGTTTATTCAGATTTTATGAAACCTGCAATGCAAGGTAAAGAGGGATCGTTTCATCGGAGACGCGAATCAAGAGAGGAAATAGGAGAGAAAGTGATGAGAATGTCTGGAAAACGCTGTGTAAAATGTTGGCGCTTCATAAATGAAACAAACATAATAAATTAAGGATTATGTCATTGTTAGAGGCGTTTTTTTTTTGTAAAACCATTGTTTCAATGGCTTTATTTATGAGATTTTTTTTCACTTTACTAAAGGGGTGAAAATGAACTGAAAAGGGATGAAAATATGCCAAAAGCTTCAACATGCTGCAATATAAAAAAACAAACAGCAATTAGAAAAAAAAATATTGTGTATTTCATACTTCCCATAGACTTTCAGCTTCAGTAACATCTGAAGCAGGTGCACCCCAAAAATGTGTGCAAAAAAAACCCCACACACACACAAAAGCCCCCCCCCCCCTACAAAAATACAAGTACCTACGTAAAATCCAGTTTGACAGATCAGCTATTTCCAGCAGTCGAATAGAGATGAATAGAGACCCTGTTCTTGTGATTGGTCATCAGTAGGTGATCGGTGGAGGTACAACACCTGGGACCTCTGCCGATCAGTTGTTTGAGAATGCACCAGCACTCGCAGTTGTGCTGAAGCCTTCTTCTAGCTTTTCCTTGTCCAGTGATGTCACGTTCATCAGTTACGTAGAAGTGAATGGGTGTGAGCTGCGATACCAAGCACAGCCACTATACAATGTACGGCGCTGTGTTTAATGAGCTGACATCTGGCCATGGCACTACTCTGAGTGCCAGTGCCTTCTCAAACAGCTCAGCGACAGTTCCAGGTTTTGGACCCCTGTGATCAGATACTGATGACCTATCCACAGGATAGGTCATCAGTATAAAGATCTTGGAAAAACCTTTTAAAGGGATTGTCTAGTTAGTAGGAATTAAGAAGAGCTGTGTTTGGAGGACTCTCATCTAGTAGCCAGAGCGATAACTGTGTTACTAGCTCTTGAGGGCCCGGCACATAGTTCATTACATGGACAGCTGTGTTATGCCCTATTTTAATTGTGGTGGTGCTACAGAGAGATTAAAAACTTGTATGGTCCCCCATAGATATTTCAGATACAGAATACTCTGTGATCAGCTTGTTTTTGAGAGACCTTTCTAGAAAAAAGGGGCAACCACTTTAAACCAACTGTCCAATGAGTTTATAGGTGATAATACCCACAGATGTCCCTTCTGTAAAATTCATCATGGTCCAGATCCATCATGTTACAATCTATTTTCTCCATCCCCAACTATTTCATTTATTTCAACTTCATATCCTCTTAAATGTCACAGTAGGTGTTGTTTCATGGTGTCAACCACTGGTTCATATGAACGTCCAATAGGCAGGCCCCCCACTCAGGATGTCCCACTATGATCCAGAACAGAAAGTGGCTTTGTAAGGAGGCTAGGGAGGCTTGTACCCTTCTCCGCCTGCCATTGGGCTGCTGCCTCCGACACCAGATGTTTTCATCTGTGTACAGGGAGAAGCAGCAGAGGTGGTGCGAGGACCAGGAGAGGCGCAGGGAGCGGGGTAAGTATATTCCCTGTGAGCAGCCCGGCAAATGGGGGGGGGCTGTTGTATGATATTGGATAACCCCTTTAAGTTTTTCCAAAATGGATCAAGGTAGATGAGTTGACCTAGTTCCTATAATATTCCAGCGTTGAACACTAGATCCTGTAGGCACCCATGCCCTACCATTTGGTACTTACAAAGGCACCCGAAGCAACTTAGGGCTTTTCATAATATCAAGTCATGTTGATCCCACCTTTCCACCAAATTCAATGGCTCAAATAATAGACTGACTCCTCAAAATTTCATCCAAGGGTTGTCCAATCAGGGCACAACATTTAATTTCACTTCCAAGAGAAAGACCTCCTGTGGTTCCCTGATATTAAAGTGGGAGAGCTATTGTGCAGATACTCATGTTTCCCGTAGTAGAAGATAAAACACTGGACTATAGCCATTGAAACCAACGAAGATCCTCTGCTGTTAATCGATGGTGGTCCTCCAGGGACTAAGCTATACTCATTACAGCTCCTGGTTCCGACTCTTTTCATTTGTATTTCAATGTGCTAATGACTTATTCAATTAAAGTACAATTAAAAACTTCAGCATCGAGACTGAATTCCTCAACTGATCCACCACGTCCTGAAAATACCTTGAAATCCGTGCTTCAGGCGTGTTCCTCCCTTAGCACCCTGAGCCTTTCTAAAGTAAAAGATTTATTCTTTCCAAATTTTGAAAGAGAAAATATGAACTTTCTTCCAGGTATGCGTTCAGATAGAGATGATTGAGAGCCAGTGGATACGGCTCAGTGAGCAAAGATTATTAAGCGGCAGCTATTTCAAGAAGGTGAAGAAGAACTTACCAGGAAAGTATCTCAGTTTCTGAATTTAGGTATATATGGCCATAGACTGTGAGCTTCTATGGTATGACTGTTAACATGTTCATATGAAATCTGGAGGACTTTCACAAGACCTTGTCTATGCAGTTTGTTAATAAGGCTGATATATCATATTCTGTAGACTTTCTAATTTATGGTCATATGCTGGGCTTAGTGGAGCAGATTTGTCCATGTTTAGATAGGGACAGGACATAGGAGATGTCTGGTGGTGTGCTCCATATTTACCAAAAGCTGTAATTGTATTGTCTGTACCCGGCCTAATTATACATTCATGCTCTAAATATCTGCCCTCAAGGAAACCGTTATAGCACTGGGGGCCTCCCATTGCATAGCTGCAGAATCTATATCCTTGTGGAAAAATTTGGGGTGGTGCAACGAGCCAAATCATTGTCATGTGCCTTAGGTTTTGACCTTTATCGTTCCATGTCCTATACCTCAAGAAATAAAATGTGGTGGGCGTAGACACCAATCGGTCATAGACATCTGTACAGCATTTTTGTGAACAGGGTGCATTCCGATGCTCTCTGCTTTCCCTGGCCATTGTAAAAATTTACCACCCTGCAAATGATGGAAATGCTACGGGTAATCAGTGGTGGCCCTCAAATGGTTGGCTAAAAAAACAAAAAAAGAAACAAAAACGATTAAAGGGACAGCCATACTGCAGCCAGTTCAACTGCACAGTAGAGTGGCAGAAGTGCACTGCTAAGCTAAGGGTGGGAATAAGCAGGTGGATGGAGGCGGGGCTTAGCAGGCAGATGAGGCGGAGCTTAGGGAAACCCTTTTCAAGTGATGGGCAGAGCTCAGTTGAGTGACTAGGCAGAGCTTACTGATGCAACGAGATGGAGCTTATCAATGCAACGAAGACCCATAGAACTAACTTTGCTTTGGGGCCCAGAAATGCCAAATCCTATTTCCAACACAAATACGAAAGCAAAACTAGAGTTCGTATTAACGACCAATTTGTATGTGTTTTTTAGGCCTCTCATTGATTTATTTGGAAATCTTTACTAGGTACCTGCATCAATTTTAATCAATCAACACGTGGATTTTACATCAAGAACAATGAGAAATGGACTAAAGTATAGCAAATATCAAGACTGTGGCTTTGCCCTAAAGCACTCCAAGGTTTTTTTTTGGTCATAAATTAAAAAAATAGGGACTTGCTAATTACCGTACCGGTTCACACGGCCTTCAACTCTGAGAGTCTATAGGCTTAAAGGGAACCTGTCACCAGTCTTATGGTGTCCTAACTAAGGGCAACATAAATAAGTGACTGATTCTCTTAGCAAAATGCTGGGTCACTTTCTTTAATTGACCCAGTCAATCTGCCAACATCTTGTATTGAAAAGCTCCAGCTGATAATGATGAGTCATGAATATTTATGAGCTCCTGACTCTCTCCGCCTACCTGCTGCTGATTGACAGTTATTTTCCATATGAATCAGCAGCAGGTGGGCAGGGGAGTGGCTATAGCTCTGAATTAAAAAAACGCTGGACTCACTGACATCAGGCTGGACTCAAATCAGCTCATTAGCATGCGGCATGTGGCATCTTTGTGTGCATATTATGAGGTTACCATCTGTCACACCAGTAAGTAAATACATCTAAGGTACTTTTTAGTAGTTAATGATTGTATATAATTAGTTAGATTATAATCAAATATCCACATGACAGGTTCCCTTTAAGTTGTACTATAAACAGGAAATGTAAGAAAATAATGTTTCCTATCGTGTTGGGTTTGACTATTGTGTGGTCAATTATTAAGCGGATTAGATCGCTGTGAGCTAATGTGTGTTTTCATAGTGCCGCCCGACTTGTGACACGGCCATGGTATTTATAGACCGTCTCCAACCCTGGGGAGAGTTCAGGGAACATATATCAGCAGATTACCCCGCATTAACCCACGAGGGGTCTGAGATTAGCGCTCTCCTTGGCAATAGGATGATGAGTCACAGCTGTGGAGATGAAAATGAAATTAAATGTTTCCTCTGTAAATATAGTGCAAACAGTCTGCTACCTTACAACCTGCATATGGCAAATAATGAAAGTGTCTGGACTTAATGATGTTTTCACTGTCTAATGAGGAAGGCAGAACGTGGTGTGTGGAATTCAGGGCCGTCCTCGAGACGGGGGAGATAAACCATAATGAATGACACGTGAGCGTTAAATCCATTTACAAGCTCAAGAAATACGTCTTACTATATGACGTATGGCCGGTGACTTGCTGGAATTGACTTCATCCCCGGGAACACCTTCCGACAGATCACGTTTGTAAAACCGCAAGTTAGTTCATAGAAGCGATAGCAGCTGGAAGATCATTTCGGGAGTTAATCGAGGGACTTGTGGCCATATGTATACAAAAGAAGCATAGGCCGGAAGAAATGGGATCAAATACAGCGGATATAGAGTCATGGGCAATCTTGTAGAGTAATTGGCTAATGCTTAACAGGGAATCTGTCACCAAATACACCGATAAACCAGACACAAAGGCCCTGATTCATCAAGACCAGGGATGGATTGGCCATAGACCTTACAGGGAAATTTCCCGGTGGGCCGAGGCCTGAGCCCTCCTCACAGCCGGCCAGTGGAAGTTTTTGGGGATGTATTTTGCGCTGATGGCAGTATTTTGTGATGAACTGTGGTATTTGGCTCTGTTGGGGTGGTATAATGTGCCACAATATGGTATTGCTGGCCCTGCCTTCCATCAGTTTGGACTCGACTACAAAACAGGGCCACTTTTAGTATTTTTTCCAGGGGCCACTTTAAGTTCCCAGTCCACCCCTGATCAAGACCGACTTCTGCTACCGGGCCAGCGCTGCCGGAAGAGCCATATAATTTTCAAGTCCTCCGGCAGTCTGGAGCGGATGTAGATTTCAGTTATTATTTACACCAGTGTCTGGTGTTAGAAAGTGATGAATAAGCCGGGGTTGATGGCCCCGCCCACACCCTGCCCTCGACTCCGCCCACACTCAGCCCTCACTCCGCACCTTTACAAAAATTGGCAAAGTAAAATGCCAATTGTGATAAGAAAAGTTTCAACGGCATTGAAAAGTCACAAATCTCGTGGAGTTGCGACTTTTCTACGCCAAAAACAGGTGCGCAGAGAAAATAATGTCTTGTAGAGCTAGTTCTGCTGAATGTAATGATATCTTTGCCTTATCGATCGGTGGCTTCATTCTAGAGAAAAAGTACTTTTAATCCATATGCAAATGAGCAGTTAAGTGCACTGAGGGCAGGCCCAAGCCACTCTGTGCACCCTTGCTCCTCCTGCTTCCTCTGCCAGGCGATTGACAGGGCCAGACGTGATGACTATGCAGGAACCTGTCCCAGGATAGGAGATAACGGTGTAATTGGTGCAATGATTATGAATGGAGCGACCGTCAAGCTTGAGCTGCCAGTCCTTTCATTTACATGGGACTGCTGAAGAGAAGCCCTGGCAATCTCTGGCAGTCCCACAGAGATAAAAAGAAGTGGTTCCACCTTCTCATGATCAGTTGGAGACTCAGTGTCAGACCCCACAGATCAGATTTTCAGATAAGCCTTTAAATTGGGCTACGCTGCAATACCAGACACCGTGCATGGGCAATGTACCGTTTGAATGACCTGCATGTACCGCTAGTTGCCGTCACTGAACCTCGTTGTCTTCAATTTTAAAGATATGTTCACATGTTGCATATTTACTGCAGACGTGTCTACAACTGCTTTCTGTTCCATCCAGCTTAATGGGCTTGTTTCTGGGAGATGTGCATGGATTTCTGCAAACATTTCCTAAGACTTCTCACAGCTGAGGGGCTGCTACAATTCTATCCAGCCCAGATAATCCTCTGTGAGCGCGCACAAACGTTTTTTTGTCCGCATTCGGATGCGGACCCATTTACTTCAACAGGGCCGTAAAGATGCACACAGTGTGCTGTCCGCATCCGTATGTCCGTTCCGTGGCACCCGCAAAAATATAGAACATGTCCTATTACAGACCAGAATAGATGCAACGGCGAGAAGGTAAACAGTGAAGAGGAGGCGGCGCTGGAACAAATTGACACCTTTTCTAGCACACGTGTGCCCCATAGATGTGGCATTTTTTTACAAGGGCTACACCTCTTAAAAAATGTGGGTCATTTTACTGAAACACCAGTCTTAGGCCTCTTGCACACGACCATGTGTCCCCCGTGGCCATATTGCGGCCCTCATACGGCGGGTCCGCAATACATGGGACACCGGCCGTGTGCAATCCGCATCCCGGATGCGGACCTATTCACTTGGATGGCCTTAAAGGGGTTTTCTGAGATTCTGATATTGATGACCTATCTCCAGGACACCTGAGACCCCTGCTAATCAGCTGTTTGAGGAGGCGGAGGCACACCGATGAGCTCCATTACCTCCTCGTAGCTTACCAAGCACAGCACCATCCGCTTTATAGTGGCTATGCTTGGTATTGCAGCTTAGCGCTATTTAGTCTAATGGGACTGATCTGCTCTTTGGTCATGTGACCAATGAATGTGCTGTCAATGGCCTAGGAAGAGGTCATGGTTCTCTGGATATCAAACAGCTGATTAGTGGGGGTGTCAGGAGTCAGATCCCACCGAGGAGATACTGATGACCTATCCTGAGCATTAGTAAATTCCCCCAAGTTGAAGAATCTTTCATTCTTTGGGTATTCCAGTCTGAAGTATTTATCACCTATCCATTGGATAGGCTAGATAGCCACAATCGACAAAGGATCCCGAGGTAAGTCCTCCACTGATCTTACATACATCACTAATCCACTAGGTCAGTGATGGCGAACCTATGGCACGGGGTGCCAGAGGCGGCACTTAGAGCTCTCTCTGTGGGCACCCGCACCCTGGAAAAAGTCTATGGTGTACCAATATACTCTGGACTTTACCAGCCATTCATCAGCGCTGGGCACACTATGAACAGCACGGACAGCACATTGAATGTAGGCAGGTCATTATACTTAAATGATAAAGTACATGGAAAATATACTATACTGGACTGGAGTATTCCGGTTACATTGCCGTGTTGACACTTTGCGATAAATAAGTGGGTTTTGGGCTGCAGTTTGAGCACCCGGTCTCTAACAGGTTCGCCATCACTGCACTAGGTGATAAATGTTTCACTGATATACCCTTTAAGCTTATTTTGAATAAAACTAGAAACCCCCTTTAGACTACATTCAAATGGCTGTGCACGCAGCAAATGTGTAGCATTTTACAGTACCAGCACAGTGCATGAGTTTTTAAGAAATCTCATCTGTACCCGGCAATGCAAAAAAAAACCTCTGAAACATAAATCGTGTTGCTGTGAGGATCTTAATTCTGCAGCATCTCAGTTTATCCTGAGGATCTTCACCAAAAATCTCACCCTTTGCAATGGAAAGGGTGAAATCTGTAGCAAAATCCAGGACAAATCAACTGCTGAATTTGAGCTGCTGAATCGCTGCAAAATCTTTAGTGGATAATCCACCCCATTCAAGGTTAAGCTCTTCCCAACCTGCCCTCTGCATAACTTGATATAACCTTATAGTACAAAGTATTTTTTTTTCTTATAAAATATCACAGTGACCATCTTGTGCCAGGAACAGGAGGCTAGCACAGTGCCCGGGTTGGGGTGGTCCCAGGATAGAGAAGGAAGTTTAGTCAGTGTACCAGCCACCCCTGTTGGGGAAGGCTGTGTGTTAGTATCCAGGAGTTCCCCTGCATAGGGAAGACAGCAAGACAGCAAGGACCTAGTCTCAGCTGAGACTTGGACATATACCCAGTCTGAGCTACCTACAGCTCTGCTGGATGAGGAAAGCAGAAACTACAGACAACCTCCAGAGTTCCAGGAAGAAAGCATCCCCTGAGAATCCATCTGTGAGATAAGTCCAGAGTCCTAGGAGAAGCCAATTCCTCCTCAGCTAGTCTGTCCCCACACAGTAGAAGGTACCAGATAAGTGCAGAAGCTAATCCTGCCACAATTACAGAGCTACCAGGCAGACGTTTTATCCTGCAAGCTTCACATTTAAAGCAGAAGTACTCATTCCTGCCAATGATTGACAAACCTACTGGGACCAAGAGACCAAAGCTGTATGCTGCTTTGATGCAAGTTATTTCAAGTAAAGAAACTTTTGAACTTCATCTAAAGGTCTGAACATCAATTATTCTGCCAAGTTCCTCTATTACTCCTACTATCACTACACTCAAATTTATTGCAAGTGAGCCAGGAGCCAGGAGTCTGGCCATACCCAGGTAGGAGACACCGTGACACAACTACCACAAAACTATAGAGACATTATAGGCCATTACACCACTCTCGCTTTCCTAATCTGGGACGTGTGTTATAAAACCTTGGAAGGGCCGTGGGATAGTACCCTGCGCATGCTGCAATTGGCGTCACGACAAATACAGGATATATTATCCACCTGACCCTGCCACTGCACTAAAAGTGGCGTCAGCAAACCCGTTCCTGGTCACTGCAAAAGTGGCATCACGAACAGGATCGGGTTGTGTGTCTACCGTTGCTACAAGGCTTAGGAACTGTGTAAAAAACCCTGAAAAGTGACTTTAATGCCGCAGCTTCTTCATGACCCTCAGAAGCGAGAAACCACAGGAACACCCTCTTAGGAGCGCGAAAATGCCGACTACGCCCCTCTAGAAGCAGGAAACCTAAATCCTGCCCACCAAGAACTTTGCAATGTGAGCCAAGGGAGTGAAGACCGCTCCCCTTAGGCTCCACCTTCACTTCCTGCATCCAGCCTGACTAAGGAGCAAAGCAAGATGGCGCTCCCCAAGCCAAAGTGGGACCAGATGTCGATCAAAGGCAAACCGGTATATAAAAAAAGTATCTACCAGAGATCCGGGTCTCCCAACTGATGAACAAGAAAGGCCCGTCAGTGTTTGCCGTGATTCTGGAGGCCGTGGATTCCTCATCGGACAGTGAGACAGCTGCCACTCCTGAGACAATGATGGCCGCCATCCTCTAGGCCCAGAAGCAAGCCGCGACCCCCGCAGAGTCAACTGCAGCTTTAGAGACCGCCGTGATCATGTCGCCAATCGCAGAGGTCCCCGCGCACCGGCAGGAGGCACCGGAACTGGCCATCCGGCCGCAACAACAGGTCCTAGCCATCCTGCTCCCTGAGACCCGTAGCTGCCCCTGCACCGCGCCCGGTGGTACCCGATCACTCTGCTAGGCCCAAGGAGGCCCTGCTCCACCCAGAAAGACCGAATCCAGGCCAAGTCACCTTAACCTCGAGGTGCCCCTTGAAATTACCTGCTATGCCCAGAGTCAGTGGGAATACAAGACAGCAGTGGAAGAGTGGGTGAAGCAGGTCCTGGATGACCTCAGGCCAGATGACCCCAAACTTATAAGACGTACGGGAACTGTACTGTGGTTCTCAGTTGAAAGAGAAGTTGGATTTTTACAGGATAATTATAGCGGGTAAGAATTGTTTGTGGGCTGCCACTCCGTTAAACAGAACTACCTGTTGCAGGCCCGCCATAACCTGTATGTTGGAAACCAGGTTGAGTACACCCCGATGCGGTCGGTGGATGTGGCTGGAGTAACCCTTCTGGCCAAGCCGCTGTCCCCTGCCATCACCCCAGAAGTCTGGCAGGAAGAACCAGGTGCTGCGGGTAGAGTCCAAAGCCTGCAAGCATGCCCTGATGGCCAGCTGAGGTTCAGAGAACAAGCTCAACCTGAGCCAGAGCCCCTTCTCCCTCACCTGGCTGCACCCCCAGCACTACGGGTGGGTCAGATCAACAACTCCATGTTGACTTTCAACCCCAGGGTGCAACCCAATGTCCTACCATGGAAGCTTCCACAGTCACCCCTGGATTGTTTGCCAGAACCCCTCCAGCCAGAGGTTTTGCCTGCCTCTGCACCAGCAAGGAATTCTGGCTTGCAGCAGGTTGCAGCATCTTTTTCCAGGCTAACTGCTCAGCCAATTCCAGGAAACCCCACAAGAGGGCAGTGGCGCACCACAACAGCCGCAAAGCTTAGCTACCAAAGGCAGGAGCGCCCTCTTATGAGCTTTAGTAGCTCCAGCAGTGAGGAGGACCTGCAAGTCCTTCTCTAAATGTCTCCTTACCTTTAAACAAAAACTTATGGGAGCCACAGTGTGAACTGGTCCTGAAAACTGAGAGACTGTTGGCCAGTTTGTTTTGTTCTGTTGCCATTTATTGCAGCCTCAGGTGATGGACACTTTTGTCAGGACTCCCCCCACTTCAACCACTGTTTACATCCCAGTTTGTGCCAAAGTTTGCGCATTGTTTTATCCCCAAATCTGCGCATTGTTTTATCCCTTTTCTCAGGTTATTTGAGAGCCTCATGGAACTATGGTTCTCACTTTTGCTGCTATTTCACATGTGTTTTTATATAACATTTTATACTGTTCGTTGGATTACAAATATACCTCCTATTGGATTGCAATTATATCTAACGTATAGATTACAAGTGACTTTTGTTCGGCCCATTTGGTTAATGAAGGTGAATGTGATTCCTGCACAGCCACACCAGCAACTTGGACAGGTGACACCGCTTCCGCCTCCATGTTCTCACGCCGTTGGTCCTGCGACAATGTCCGCCTCTCCCTCCTCATCCTCCACCGTGTCCTCAGCCTCCACTGCAGGGACAATTTACAGTGCCCCTCCAGCATACCACATGTGCAAGGAGGGCTGAGCCATGTGCCCTGCATGGCACACATGTTCAATCTGGTTGTCAAGCGGTTTCTGAAGTCTTCCACCCATCTGCAAGACATCCTAAAAATGGCCAGGAAACTTTGCATGCACTTCAGCCACTTGTACACCGCAAAGCACACCCTCCTTCAGCTGCAGCGGCAGAATGGCATCCCCCAACAAAGGGTTGGAATTCCACCCTCCATATGTTGGACCGACTATACGAACAGAGAAAGGCCATAAACGATTTCTTGATGATCTAAGTGGACAGGAGTACTTTTCTGTGTAACTTCGTTGTCAGCCAGTAGCAGCTCATGCGTGACACCTGCCGTTTGCTCAGGCCCTTTGAAGAGGCCACGTTATTTGTCAGTCGCCAGGACTACGGGATGAACAATGTCATTCCACTGCTTCATGTCCTAGAACAGATGCTGGTAAATCTGGCTGGTCAGGGGACTGGAGACATGGCGCCTAGATCTCACGGCCACATGAGCCCTGTGGGGGCTGAACTGGAGGAGGAAGAGGAGGAGGACATTGGAGCACAAGCAATGTGTAGCGAAAATGGGTGCTTTTTCTACACAGGTGACAGGAGAGGAGGAGCAGGAGCAGCAAGAGGAGATACAGGGCGATGAGAAAGACGAGGCAGAGGACCCAGACACACCGTGGCAGTATGCAGTGGAGATAGAGGCAGGGAGTTCCTCCAAGTCACTTGCACAAATGGCTCGACACTATGTCACCTTGCCACTCTGTGGTCTCCTGATGCTGCTGCCACCTCCACACTATGTCACCTTGCCACTCTGTGGTCTCCTGATGCTGCTGCCACCTCCACACTATGTCACCTTGCCACTCTGTGGTCTCCTGATGCTGCTGCCACCTCCACACTATGTCACCTTGCCACTCTGTGGTCTCCTCCCGATGCTGCTGCTGTCACCACCTCCACACTCTGTCATTGTGCCACTCTCTGGCCTCCTAATGATGCTGCTGCCACCTCCAAACTGTCATTGTGCCACTCTGTGGCCTCCTGATGCTGCTGCCACCTCCAGACTGTTATTAGGCCATTTTGTGGTCTCCTCATGCTGCCACCACCTCACCACTATGTCATAGGGCCACTCTGTGGACTTCTAATGCTGTTCCCACCCTCCTCTCTTCATGACTGGCCACTATTTTGCCTTTCGGTCTGGCTGACATCATCATTTATTTGACCCTTCTTCTGATCTTTCAGAAGGAAGGAAAAATGAGATGCACAACAGATCCTGTCAATGTAACAGCTGTAAGGCCTGCATGACATGGTTCCTATTTTGCATCAGAATTGGCTTATGATTTGGTAACCAAAAGAAGGAGTGGGTACAAAAAACAGAAGATTTGCAAATATTCAATTCACGTGTCATCTCTGTTTTAGATCTACTCCTGTTTTTTTGGGCTTTAGCAATACTGATGGATCACTGACCAAATGCTGACCGAGTGAAGGCGGATGCTCCACAGACAGGATCCGTTTTTTGGGGGTTATTATTCTGACAGATCAGAGGAAAGGGTAAAATAATCAGTGATGTCAACACAAACTTACTGCTGACACCCTCTCCACTCTTTTGGGGGGGCTCTACTTGTATAAGTGTTTAATAGAACAGATTCTGTAGACATCTATGTGGAATCAGCTGACGATGGTGTAAAAGGAGTGTGCTTTTTCTTGACGCTAACATTGACCTGCAAGGCTGAGTTCACACCTGAGTTATTTGGTCAGTTTTGGCCCCGTAACTGCCCAAATAAGTGAAGTGTGCAGTGGTTCTAAGAGCGACGACTGTCATTCTGACTCACAGTATTGTTTCACTACCACAGACTCCCTATGCGTGTTACTGCAAGGCACAGTGTTCTACACCACTATAAAGGCTCTCTGCAGCTAGGACATAGCCATTTTTAACGCGATTCGGCACAAATGAATTTGGACCGAAACAAATTTTTTCAAAAAATTTGGCTAAACCGGCTAAATCAGGTTTTGAGAAATTCGCTCATCTCTAATTTTTACCATGGAAGTACATTACAGTACACATGAACTAAGAATCACTATCATTACTGGAAGGATACAGTAGGAACGTTATGGTTAGCCATCTCCATAGACACCTCCTGCCCGACTCCTTCAGCCGCCCATACTTTATGCAATGACACGGTACTCTGCCTAGCTCAATTCTTTTCTCACCTGCAAAGAACACTGGTTCATAATCCAATCAGTTTAACGGGTGCCCTGATCTATTTTATAATGCAGGGAGGTGACAAGACAGCGAAGCTCTAAATGTATCATGTCACCGTATTAAGCTCTAATCCTCTCTAATGTTTGTTGTGATTTATACAAGAGTACCCGATGTGCTTTATTAAAAGCTAAATGGTAGTGACTGCTGGGAGGATTTATTTTTGCTAAATTAGACAGGTATTCAGGGGCAATCATGACATTTTCCTAACCTTCTCATCAAATTGTGCAATTGTTGGTTCGCCGGTGAGACACAGAGAATATTAGGAATTCCTAATCCTTTGTCCTCCCTCCTCCTTCCCATTGTACTAAATGTTCCATCTCATTGAGCCTGAACTATGTTTGCCACTGGATCTGTCTCTCAAAAGAGGCCTCCAGAAATATTTTGCTATTTTAATGGTGCTTGGCATTGTTAAACACAATGCAATCTCCTCCACATGTTTACTTTACAATTTTACAATTGCAGCTGCTTTTTTCTCCTTACATGGTGACTGTACTTTCAGACAACTTTGCATAAAACAGTAGTACAGCTAAATATAGGAAACTTTACAGATGTAGAAGGTGTTAAAGTAGCTCCTGGCATGATAACACACAAGTTTATCGCACTGGCTCACGGTGGTATTACTGATCTTTGGGCAGTGTGAGCGCCGATAGATGATAACACATCCATCAGTGCTCGTTTTGCACGACTCGTTCCTCCTAAATTTTGTTCTGTTCATTATTGGTAGCACATCCCTGAATACACAGGATGCGCTGCCGATAATTGGGTATATTTCATCCTGATGAAAAATGCCCATTAGCCGTTGAAGAGCATTTACTTGTTCGTTGGCTGATCAACTGGTTGATTGTATGAGGCAATTATTGGGAATGAGTGTTCCTAAGACTGGTTGTTCCCGATAATTTGACTTTCTAAACTAATGATTATTGTGCGGTCTAATAGGGGCTTAAGTTTAGCAATGTGCAAAGCTTAAAGTTAGTATTGTGTTACACTGTCAGGTTAATGTGTTACCCCACTGATGCTAACACTTGCTAGAACTCTATAATAATACATATAGTGTATAAAAGTATATTCTATCAGAGAAAAATGGGAGGGATAAAACATTTATCAGCTGTTTTCACCCATCCCCTTTATAAACTAAATTTCTCTCAAATTTTTGTGAGAAATCCGTCTTATAAGACCAAGACGGGCTGCCTGCTCACTGAAGGATCAGATTATATCATCCCATTGATGTCTAGACAAAAGGAGGGAAGAAGTATACAGAGACCAGACAACACAGAATTCTACCTAAAAGTCATATAATGGCTAGATAAATAATTATATATATATACACATACACACATATATATATATATATATATATATATATATATATATATATATAAGGTTATTCTGAAAAGTTAACAAAAATTTTAGCAACACTTTAAAGGGCTTATTCCCCACAAATGTTTTAATAATCAAATAATAGATCGTTAGGGGTCTCATTTCAGAGTCTTCTCTACAAAATGAATTCTCCAAGATGAATTGGTAGTAGTCACTGGTCCACAGCTCCATTCACTTCTATGGGGCTTTCTGACCACTGCCTATATTAAACCAGTCCCATAAAACTGAATGGACCAGTATACCAATGTGCACAGTACATCTTCATTCAAAGAGGGCATTCAGAGACTCCCCATCCTCAGTAAAGTTCCAGCAGTCTCAACCCCCCCACCCCCAAAAAAATCAGTAAACAATAGGGTTGAGCGAACCCCTAAAGTTCGGGTTCGGATTTGGTGTTCGAGTGATTTTATTATTTTCCATTATAACATGGATACAATGGAAAATAATAGCATTCTTAAGAAAGAGGGGTTAAAAATAAATAAATAAAACCTCACCTCATCCAGTTGATCGCGCAGCTGGTATCCTCTACTTCTTCTTTCTGCAGGACCTGCAAAAGGACCTGCGATGACGTCACCGCGCTCAACACATGGTGAGTGTGGTGATGTCATTGCAGGTCCTGCTGAATGAAGATAGAAGGACCATTTTATTTAGCATTCTGTCTAAAGAATGCTATTATTTTCCGTTATAACCATGTTAATACGGAAAATAATAAATTGAAGTTCGGATCCCCATTGACTTTAAATCGGGGTCAAGTTCGGGTCCCGAACCCGAACTTTGACCTGAAGTTTGGCCGAACCTGGCGAACACATCCCTAGTTAACACCTATTCTGTGCATAGGTTATAGATCATTTTTTTAAGGGTAATCAGATTAAAGAGAATCTTAGAGCAGTTTTGACTTCACTTCATTTGACTTCACTTAATAGCAGAAGAGCGTTCAGTGAAGTGAGCCCTGGGCACTACATGTGAAAAGAACGCCCCTGGACACTTGCGATTCTGGCACTATGAGCATTAAAACTTTGATTTCTTGGTCATTTAAGAAGCATGACCACATATATAAGTATATGTACTCAGCTCCCCCTGTAACCTGCATAGCATTTTCAGCAGTTTTGAAGGGTCAAAACTGCTGACAGACTTCCTTTAAAGGGTTCACTCATTTTGCATTAAAAAAAAAATCGGTCCAATCCATCTAAAATTTCTAAATTAAGCAAATTTTGCAAATTGTTTAAAAAGAGGGCTACATGGTGGTCTAAACCAAAGGATGGCACCATTTAGATTTTTGCAGTGGGGCTCTCTGTACCCTATTCATACCTTTTGAATGAATGTATGACATCAAGTATCATATTATGATTTCTAGAAGGTATTTCATACATGTTTCACAAAGGTGTCTTACGTATATGAAAGGTATCAGGATATCCAATTATTCTTGTAGTACAACTTGCTTAAAGGGGGTGCACCGGAACATATTGGTAGTAGTGGCCTCTAAGGGGGTTAAAAAGATACCAATACCTCAGTAATCACCAGCCCCGATCCCCCGACCCAATTCCCTGCCAGTCTCTACTTCCTGGTCCCATTCCAACAAATGGAAATGCTCCCTCAGCCAATCAGCCAACCCAATCGGTAGCAGATTGGTGAGGTAACTAATAACTATGAAGTCTTTTATTTTTTAACGCCCTTCTAAGTCTTCTGTCACAAATTGATTTCCACAAGGAAACCCCTTGAAACAAATATCATGTATGGAGGTCACCCAGTAATGTACTAAATACTATTGTTTAATGAATAAATTCCATTTTTTTTGCACCAAACAATCCCAGTATAATGACATTAAATAAATTGCAGTGACATAAATGCCTTAGGGGATGTGATCCCAGCAGTATGCTAGCCATCCCTATGTATGAACCATTACTGACAGTGATTTAATTGTACCTCAGCAAGTTTATATTGCAGAAAATAAATGTCTACTGCTAACGGGTGATCCCTCGTTCTTAAAGGGCAATTCAGAGTAGAGTAAACAAATGTTCTTCTTTGTGTCATGTAAAGTTACACAATTTTTCAATCTACTTTCTGTGTTAAAGGGGTTGTCTCATCTGAGACATTGGGGCATACCGTATCTGTAGGGTATGCCACAAATGTCAGATAGGTTACAACAGCATTGTATTCATCTCTTTGTCTGCAGTCATGTCTTTCTCCGCCTCTGATGCTAGTGCACGTGAGCCAGGAAGTTTAGGAGGAGGCTTTATAGAATCTATTTAGCCACCAATAGTAAATGCATAGAGGTATCTTCCAAGAAAGAGAACCATGTCGCCAGGACAAACTTTTGGAAGTGGCTCGCTATGAGTCAAAATCTGACTTTCAAAAAAGCCTTGAGATTTATAGGGAGCCAATGCTCACTAAACCTTCCCTAGCCAATGGCTGAGGCTTCCTGGGTATTTAAGGAACCCTCTCCAGGCAGAGGGTGCCTGAGCTTTAAAGTTTCCTGTGACCAGAAAAGGTGTGTGGAAGACCTACAAGTGAAACTCGAAAAATTAGAATATCGTGCAAAAATTCATTGATTTCAGTAATACAACTTAAAGGGAACCTGTCACCAGGATTTTGTGATTAGAGCTGGGGACATGGGCTGCTAGATGGCCGCTAGCACATCTGCAATACCCAGTCCCCACAGCTCTCTGCGCTTTTATTGTGTTAAAAAACCGCTTTGATCCATATGCAAATGAACCTGATATGTGTCCTGTATCCGGAGATGAGTCCAGCGGAAAGGAGCCCAGCACCGCCCCGCGTCCTCCGAATCTCCTCCTTGCTGGCTGACGTCACAGAGCTGGAGCGCCGAAATCTCGCGATGCGCGAGCTAGCGCATGCGTAGTTCGTTCCCTGTGCTGATGCCAGCACAGGGAATGAACATGATGCCGACACTGCGCATGCGCTAGCTCGCGCATAGCGAGATTTCGGTGCTCCAGCTCTGTGACGTCAGCCAGCAAGGAGGAGATTCGGAGGACGCGGGGCGGTGTTAGGCTCCTTTCCGCTGGACTCATCTCCGGACACAGGACACATATCAGGTTCATTTGCATATTGATCAAAACGGTTTTTTAACACAATAAAAGCGCAGAGAGCTGTGGGGACTGGGTATTGCAGATGTGCTAGCGGCCATCTAGCAGCCCATGTCCCCAGCTCTAATCACAAAATTTAATGCAACTTAAAATTTGAATTTTGTGAAAAGGTTCAATATTCTAGGCTCAAAGTGTCACACTCTAGTCAGCTAATTAATCCATAACCCCTGAGCAAGGGTACCTGAAATTGTGACTTAGTTTTTTTTTAATGAGCTGTAAGCCATAATCATCCAAATTATAACAAATAAAGACTTGAAATATCTCACTTTTCATGTAATGAGTCTATCTTATATATTAGTTTCACCTTTTAATTAGCATTACTGAAATAAATGAACTTTGCACGATATTCAAATTTTTCGAGTTTCACCTCTAGTGCTTCATTGTTTCTCTGGCGATTTACCTGGATTATCTAGCCTGTGTTCCCGTCTGTGTTCCTGCCGAGTACCCACCTGCCTGTCTACTCCTGACCTCACAATTCAGTTCAAATTCATGTATAAGTTCTCCTAGTCTGTGTAACCTGTCTGTGCTACAGTCTTGGCTCATGCCTGCCTTGTTCCTGCATCCACCACTACCCCGCCCACAAGTTCTCCTAATGTCTCCTGTTCTGTGTTGCCATTGTCTGCAGTTCTAGTATTAGAGACTGTCCAGGCTGCTTCTGCGATTGTGGTGCGTTTTCCCTGCGTCTCAGCCATCCAGCCAAGTTTCCTACAGTCAACTTCTGCTAAAATCTACATAATAAGTATGTGACTGTTCAGACTGTACCTGCCGTTTTGTTGTGCATTTTTCTGTGCTTAGAGCTTCTGGTGTTTGCACCAGGGTCTCTGATTCCAGTGGGTCAACTGACAACTATACTGGGACTATCCCAAGAGGTAGCAGTCTGGTTGCTTTCCTGCAGGAAAGTCCAGATCCATGTGCAAGGGTTAAAGGGTAAATACCAGGGGAATGTAGGAATAATGCCCTTAGGGTTTAGCATAAAGCCAGTTAGTTTACACAGTGGGTCCACACTCACTGATCCATGACAATCATTATGCCTGCAGAGACCACTTCTAAACAGCCAACCATGTAATTGGATGGTATTTTATGATGTTCATAGTTGATAAAGCCTAGTATGACATATGGCCTTGATTTTCCCCTTTAAAGGACTACACAAACCTACTAAAGACCAGGGATGGCCAGTTCGCCGTGTTCGCCCGCGAACACATGCGGGCTGCCATCTTAACTCACAAGTCCGGCGATGCACAGGTAAGTCCTTACCTTTGCCTGTGCGCGAGCCGGTATGAAATGAAATGCGGTCACTGGGAGCAGGCAGTTCCAAGAACAGCCGTCGGGGGCATTCATCAGTCTGTTCTCGGAACTGCCTGCACCCGGAGACCACATTTCATTTCAGACCGGCTCGCGCACAGGCAAAGGTAAGGACTTACCTGTGCATCGCCGGACTTGTGAGTTAAGATGGCAGCTCGCATGTGTTCGTTGGCGAACACGGTGAACTGGCCATCACTGCTGAAGAAAATATCTTCTCTGGATTTCAATGGCGGTATCGGTTTTCTTCTGGACGACTCTCTGCATATTTGCCGGAATGTGGCCGGATCTCCGACGGTCCCTATTATAGTCAATCAGGCCGGATGGAGCCTGCTGGATCGCTAGCACTAGTGTGTAAGTAGCCTAAGTTGAAGGAGAGACGGCCTCAGCAGTGACATCTCCAGAGTTCAATTTCTAGCAGAGGGGACAACCTGAGAAGGGATTGTCCAAACAGAAAGCAACACAGGCAAAAATGGCACCTTAAGGATTCAATAGCTCATAAATCATACATATTGTCATAATCAAATCACTGAAATATCTACATATTTGGTGGTTGAAGCACATCTCCGACATGACCTTTGAGGTTTTAGAGGTTTATCCCATGCTATTGCCAGGACTTCAGAATCCGGTAATTTATTTTCCTATTATTTACGAGACTGAAATCCTTTTAGAAAATAAACTTTCTAAAACACAGGTTTTCATTCCACATAACATTATTTTACAAAATCCCTTTCCCATTGCAGTTCTACCATTCTAAACTTCAAAATTTAATTAGAAGAAAATAAAGTTACAAAAAAATGTATATATATATCCATAGAAAAGGTCAGGCAGCACTCCTTTTTCACGGTTATACGGTGCCCGCGGTGGTCCCTCGATACAGGACGGATAAACAAATAAAGAAAATCCGCAGAACTCCTTGAAAAATAAAATGTGCTCTTTATTCACACATATCAAAAGTTGACAACGTTTCGGTTCTCTCACAGAACCTTTTCCAAGTCAGGTGAAACATAAAGTGCAATAGTGCCTGTATAAGTATATCATCAGGTTGTTACCAATTAATTCATCAACCAATACAAAAAAAGTGCACTCCCCTTTTATGGACATGTTACAATTCATTACTAGACAACACACATTCACATAAACATCGTGTCATGTGTCTTAAATATACATTGTGTGCTCACAACCCCAATATTGATTATGGTTTACATCAGTGATACATTAAAGTGCATCTAATAAAGTGCATAGTGCTATAAAAACTCCTTAACATTTAATACCTTGCTGGGGGTTTCTTATGGAGTAGAAGGAGATGGCGTGTTAACTTCTGTAGGTGCACGCCGTTCCTCCGCATCTACTCCTCGTCAGTGCGCATGTGTCAGCCTCTTGCCCCTCCTGTTAGGCGGTACATAACCGCTTTGCATCACTGGTAGGCGGAGACCAGGCGTCATGACGTCCGGTTTACTGTGATTCGGCTCGCACCACGCACATCACGTGCCTGCGCGCCTGTCATCGCAGTAGCCAGCGTCACTTCACCTGTTCCTTCCGCCATTTTACATCAGGGCAAACTTTTGGGCAATGACAATATCCATCATCTTCCTGACCCTATTGTTTCTTATTCATTACAGTGATCCTCCCAGTATAGGTAAAATGCCTAATTCTACTTGCAAATAATGCAACTAAAGTAAGATCACGTTAGGGCATATTCCACGTAACATTCCATTGACTCCACCCTATACAGCAAAATGGATACACCGAAGCCTGGGCCCTATGAAGGGATATTAACCAGGAGGAATGGTTAGTTAATATCCCTTCATAGGGCCCAGGCTTCGGTGTATTCACAGAAAGAAAAACAACAGTAGAACTCAGGGCTATGTTTAATAGTGAAAGTAAGAGCATTTCCACACGCACAATGCGAATGGGAACTCAAGGTATTGGGACTAAACAGCTGTGCAGCTGTAAGAAAACCACTAATAAGTGAGGCAAACCAGAAAAAAGTCTTCAATTTGCTAGGGAGCATAAAGATTGGACTCTGGAGCAATGGAAGGAGGTCATGTGGTCTGACGAGTCCAGATTTACTCTGTTCCAGAGTGATGGGAGCATCAGGGTAAGGGTCTATTCACACATCCGAATGTGTTTTGCGGATCCACGGATCCGCAAAACACAGACACCGGCAATGTGCGTTCCGCATTTTGCGGACTGCACATTGCCGACACTATAATAGAAAATGCCTAATCTTGTCCACAATTGTGGCAAGAATAGAACATGTTCTATTTTTTTCGGGAATATCGGCGGCGCGCTCCGGAAATGCGGATGCAGAGAGCACATAGTTTGCTCTCTGCATCCATTCCGTTCCTATAGAGAACGGAACGGATGCAGACCCATTATTACGGATGTGTGAATGGAGCCTAAGAAGAGAGGCAGATGAAGTGATGCACCCATCATGCCTAGTGCCTACTGTACCAGCCTGTGGGGGCAGTGCTATGAACTGGGGTTGCTGCAGTTGGTCAGGTCTAGGTTCAGCAACAGTATGTGCTCCAAGAATGAGGTCAGCGACTACCTGAACATACTAAATGACCAGGTTATTTCATCAATGGATTTTTTCTACCCTGATGGCACGGGCATATTCCAAGATGACAATGCCAGAATTTATCGGGCTCAAATTGTAAAAGAGAGGGTTCAGGGAGCATGAGACATCGTTTTCACACATGGATTGGCAACCACAGAGTCCAGACCTTAACCCCATTGAGAATCTTTGGGAAGTGATGGAGAAGGCTTTGCGCAGCGGTCAGACTCTACCATCATCAATGCAAGATCTTGGTGAAAAATTAATGCAACACTGGATGGAAATAAATAAATCTTGTGACATTGCAGAAGCTTATGGCAACAATGCCACAGCGAGTGCGTGCTGTAATCAAAGCTAAAGACGGTCCAACAATATATTAGAGAGTGTGACCTTTTTTTTTGGGGTGGTGACTTTTTTTGGGGACAGGCAGTATTATATATATATTGAAAAAGATCCAGCGGGAGCACCAACCAAAGAACGGGTGCAATGTCCACAAGGGCAACGGCAATGCCCCAATAATGCAGCTTGAAGAAAATAGGACTGCACTCCAGATTAAAAGTGAAAATAGTGAGCTTTATTCACCCATGCTAGCAAGTTTGCCATACTATGGGTGAATAAAGCTCACTATTTTCACTTTTAATCTGGAGTGCAGTCCTATTTTCTTCAAGCTATATATATATATATATATATATATATATATTTATTAAAAAGGAACAACATTACTCTTTCAGAAGAAATAACAAATCGGATCCTTGGAAACATTCTTTAGCTCTTCGCTGCTCCTGCACCGTTCACGGCAAAAAAAAAAAGGACAATTATACAAAGGAATTCAAATGGTCCTTTGATATAATAAAAGAATATGTCTTATTGCTGGAGAACGTTCGAATGCTAGGAATGACTGGCATGTAATCACAAAACAGCACGGCTACTTAGCAGATAACGCTGGCTCTGCTGAATGAGAGGATGAAAAAAACAAGAAAATGAATCGCCGCTCTTTAATTAACTTCTAATTTAATTAAGAATGGGTCGCATTTAAATATCTTCTGCTAATAATGCTAAAGGTGCCTCCAAAAAGCTACAATAAACAGCCATGAAGATTACAAATAAACCTCGCCAATATCCGTCGGGTATTACGGTGGTAAATGAAATGCCTTATGTTCTTGATATCCGGCTATAACACTTGCCGTGTTAGTGACTACTAAAGAGACATCCGTGACTCCCTGTGAAGAGCAAGTAGACTTGGTATCAGGACTGAGTCGATTACTCGGGTTTGGGGTTCACTAGATTTTAGAATTCAACCCAACTTTTCCAAAACAATGTTGGACAACTCAAATTGAGCAAATTTCTCAGCTCAGAAGACAGGAAAGATGAAGGAGGAGGATGACATGACCTCAGTCGTCAATCCATCCTCCTGGTAGGCATTTGGAGAAGAATGGGTTTAAATAAAAGTAAATTAACTTTAACTTCCTGGTTCGAGCTTGTACAATAAGAAATTAATGCTTAGTCAATCACTGGCTCATGGACCTGGTAAGCATCAGAATGGCAGCAGTGGCGGGATTGGTGAGTAATACAATTTTTTTTATGAATTCTACCCTTTTTCTGAAAACTTTTAAGAATTGGTTAGTATGGGAGGCAGAAGAACTTCTACAGCCCTGAACCGTGTATAAATGAAGAACCAGCGGTAGACATGTGATTGATCCAGTCCCTTGATGTCAGACATGTGACTGATTCAGTTCTAATTGATTGCTTTTTGTTTGCTAAATGACTATATCGACATGAAGGAAGGCTCAATGCCATGTTGAAGAATAGCACGTTAGGCTCTCAAGAGCAGAGGGTGTCTGCAAATGGTTTGTCAAATAAATGTTACGTCATATATAGGTATGAGCCAACCCGTAAAAGTTTGGGTTCGGCCGAACTTAAGGTCAAAGTTCGGGGCCCTAACTTGACCTGAACTTGACCCCGAACCCCATTGAAGTCAGTGCAGACCTGAACTTCACTTTATTATTTTCCGTTATAACATGGTTATAGCGGAAAATGGTAGCATTCTTAAGACAGAATGCAAAATAATATGGTAATTTAGGGGTTAAAAAAACAAAACAACTTACCTCATCCACTTGATCGCACTGCCGCAGTGTCTTCTATCTCCTTTTAGCAGGACCTGAAATGACTTCACCGTGCTCACCACGTGGTGAGCGCGGTGGCGTCATCCCAGGTCCTTCTATCTTCATTCAGCAGGACCTGCCAAAGTACCTGCGATGACGTCACCATGCTCACCACGCGGTGACTTCATTGGAGGTCCTTTTGCAGGTCCTGCTGAAAGAAGATAGAAGACACTGTGGCAGCATGATCAAGTGGACAAGGTGAGTTTTTCTTTTTTTTTTTACCCCTAAATTGCCATACTCTTTTGCATTCTGTCTTAAGAATGCTATTATTTATAATTGAAAATAATAAAATGACCCGAACCCCGAACCCGGACTTCTGTGAAAAAGTCCGGGTTCGGGTTCGCTCATCCCTAGTTATATATTGTTATGTTATCCATTGCAGTGCCTTGTATATTACCAGCATTCCTCTGTATTGTAATGATGGAGTTAACTACAGGGAGTGCAGAATTATTAGGCAAGTTGTATTTTTGAGGATTAATTTTATTATTGAACAACAACCATGTTCTCAATGAACCCAAAAAACTCATTAATATCAAAGCTGAATATTTTTGGAAGTAGTTTTTAGTTTGTTTTTAGTTTTAGCTATTTTAGGGGGATATCTGTGTGTGCAGGTGACTATTACTGTGCATAATTATTAGGCAACTTAACAAAAAACAAATATATACCCATTTCAATTATTTATTTTTACCAGTGAAACCAATATAACATCTCAACATTCACAAATATACATTTCTGACATTCAAAAACAAAACAAAAACAAATCAGTGACCAATATAGCCACCTTTCTTTGCAAGGACACTCAAAAGCCTGCCATCCATGGATTCTGTCAGTGTTTTGATCTGTTCACCATCAACATTGCGTGCAGCAGCAACCACAGCCTCCCAGACACTGTTCAGAGAGGTATACTGTTTTCCCTCCTTGTAAATCTCACATTTGATGATGGACCACAGGTTCTCAATGGGGTTCAGATCAGGTGAACAAGGAGGCCATGTCATTAGATTTTCTTCTTTTATACCCTTTCTTGCCAGCCACGCTGTGGAGTACTTGGACGCGTGTGATGGAGCATTGTCCTGCATGAAAATCATGTTTTTCTTGAAGGATGCAGACTTCTTCCTGTACCACTGCTTGAAGAAGGTGTCTTCCAGAAACTGGCAGTAGGACTGGGAGTTGAGCTTGACTCCATCCTCAACCCGAAAAGGCCCCACAAGCTCATCTTTGATGATACCAGCCCAAACCAGTACTCCACCTCCACCTTGCTGGCGTCTGAGTCGGACTGGAGCTCTCTGCCCTTTACCAATCCAGCCACAGGCCCATCCATCTGGCCCATCAAGACTCATTCTCATTTCATCAGTCCATAAAACCTTAGAAAAATCAGTCTTGAGATATTTCTTGGCCCAGTCTTGACGTTTCAGCTTGTGTGTCTTGTTCAGTGGTGGTCGTCTTTCAGCCTTTCTTACCTTGGCCATGTCTGTGAGTATTGCACACCTTGTACTTTTGGGCACTCCAGTGATGTTGCAGCTCTGAAATATGGCCAAACTGGTGGCAAGTGGCATCTTGGCAGCTGCACGCTTGACTTTTCTCAGTTCATGGGCAGTTATTTTGCGCCTTGGTTTTTCCACACGCTTCTTGCGACCCTGTTGACTATTTTGAATGAAACGCTTGATTGTTCGATGATCACGCTTCAGAAGCTTTGCAATTTTAAGAGTGCTGCATCCCTCTGCAAGATATCTCACTATTTTTGACTTTTCTGAGCCTGTCAAGTCCTTCTTTTGACCCATTTTGCCAAAGGAAAGGAAGTTGCCTAATAATTATGCACACCTAATATAGGGTGTTGATGTCATTAGACCACACCCCTTCTCATTACAGAGATGCACATCACCTAATATGCTTAATTGGTAGTAGGCTTTCGAGCCTATACAGCTTGGAGTAAGACAACATGCATAAAGAGGATGATGTGGTCAAAATACTCATTTGCCTAATAATTCTGCACGCAGTGTAACTCTGACACAGCCCTTTGTGGGGGGTTGCTAGCTCTACAGTGTTTTAGGGGAGTCTTAGGAGGGAGTTCAGAGAGAAAGGAAGCAGTGATCTGTGCTCTCTCTCCTCCGACCTCAAGTTCCAGAGACTAACAGATCTCTGTGTGATTGCTGCAAGATCTACAGCAAGAGAGAAAAGAGAATTTGGAATCTGCAAGGCTGTGCAAAAAGAGTCAGTCAGCAAGGTAACTGCCGTTACAGACTTTACTGCCGTGTAGGGATTACTGCTAAGACAGCCTACACACTTAAGGAACGACCAGGTATACCTAGGAATACTGCATATGTTTTCTACTGTGTCCCTTATATAAAAAAAAGTGCAGAAGACTACTCTTTTCATATACCGTAAAAAAATAAAAATGGCGATGCATAATGACCCAGCATATGCCAAAAAGGTCATTTTTTTCTCTGTCCAAGCACCCCATTGATACTAGATATTGTGACCACAGATATTATATTCACTTCAAGACCACCAATTGCAAATATACGCCCACATTTGCTTGCCATTGTGCAAACTGATGTACAATATACAATCTATTCTTTTTGCTGCTGATTGTCTCCTCTACAGTAGCCCCAACACCTATTTGCTAACAACCTCTGGCCCTGGTGACATCATCGAACCTGACTGCTTCATGTCTCAACCCGCTGATCACCATGACAACTAACCGTGGAAAATTTTATGTAGTATCAAAATGTACTAGTGTATTGTATGTGTTGTTAAAAATCCTCTCCCTTCTCTTGGGAAAGAAGCTTTTACACAGCATACAGATACATAATTTGTCATAACCTCTTCATCCCTGCCTTACTTAATATGGTTGTCCAATAAAAAAATAAAAATAAATGCATTTTTCAAACCAGCACCTGGATCTGAATACTTTTGTAATTGCAAGTAATTATAAATTTAGTATAGCCACTGAGTTATTCAATAAAATGTATCAGTATAGCGCCACCTGCAGTGTATTTTCTTTCTTATCTGTCCATCTCAGAAACATGGCTGAGGTGGTTGCACATGGTCAGTTCCATTCTCAAACTGCTACCAGCCCTACCTACCGTTAGACGCTTACAGGGACAGGGAGAGCACTGCATGAGGACCCCCCTTTCCCCGAGCTGTGATAGGGAGAGAGCTGCAGCAGAAAGCACTGGTCCCCTGAGCTGTGACAGGGAGAGAGCTGCAGCAGAAAGCACTGGTCCCCTGAGCTGTAATAGGGAGAGAGCTGCAGCAGAAAGGACTGGTCCTCTGAGCTGTGATAGGGAAAGAGCTGCAGCAGAACGGACTGGTCCTCTGAGCTGTGATAGGGAAAGAGCTGCAGCAGAAAGGACTGGTCCTCTGAGCTGTGATAGGGAAAGAGCTGCAGCAGAACGGACTGGTCCCCTGAGCTGTGATAGGGAAAGAGCTGCAGCAGAAAGGATGGTCCCCTGAGCTGTGATAGGGAGAGAGCTGCAGCAGAAAGGATACAGCCCTGAGCTGTGATAAGGGGAGCATTGCAGAAGAAAGGGCACGTTGCCTGAGCTGTAATAGGGAGATATCTGCAGCAGAAAGGACAGGCCCCCTGAGCTGTGATAGGTGGACATATGCAGCAGAAAGGACCCCCCTTCCCTGAGCTGCCAGCCTAGAATAAATCTAGCAGAGCAATTGGGGAAATAGATCCACATGAGGTACAGGGCTGTCCATTTATCACAGCATAAACCCTACTAAAGAAGCTGATAAGCTGTTCACTGCAAAATTAGAATGTGGGGTGCTAAGTGTGACGAATACCACGCCTTGTGCCCGCTTGACATCACCTACATCGAGCTCATGAGACGCAGTATAGTCACTTGTTACCAAAGTGTGATGTTACGCCCTCCAGAGGAGCAGGTAAGGTCAGCTTGGTACAGTTTACACAGACACCTCCTGTCTACGCAGGCACAGAGAGGCAACAAGTTGAGAGAGCCTTTTCACTGCCGCAGTGAAAACAGCACCTCCTCAGCCCGGGAAATCTGCCACCAGCTTCCCATTTGATATAATCCCGGTCCGCTAACGGGATTATATAAGGTAAGAAACCAACCCGCGGTAGCTTATAACTAGGCCGAAACACGGAGGTGGGGATTCATGATCGAGATACAAGATAGCACAAGATTAAATTATATATTTAATCACCTTAAGGGCACACTAGAGTTAACACAATATAAACAGAGAATATATACAGTGGTCTGAGGTTACAGATACAGGTGATATAGGTACAACAGGGTTAAGCAGAGCAAAAGTCAGTTACTGGGTAGATAAAAGTTCCTTAGGGTGATAGGGGTGGAAAAGTCTTTGGCTGTAGTCACGTGGGGGCAGTGATGTAAGCTGGTTCCCGGTCTCTCCAAACACATTGGCAGAATGTTACCCCTTTCAGAAAAGACCCCGCCTGCTGGCTTGCATGGGCTTATGACCTGTAGCCGGTCCACCCCTCCTTCTCTGGTGCTGGCAGCAAATGACCCATAAAACCCGTTAGGGCTCATAGCCCCAGACCAGAATGTCGCAGGAAGATGGTTCTGGACCCAATTGATCCGCCTGGGTTCTGGCTACAACTAGAGTCCAAGCATGGTACCGTTATTTGGTTTCTGTGGGGAGATATGTATATCTCCCCTCCTGGGCATCCTAGCATCAAGCCAGGACCACGTGGATGTTTGGCTTTGCCCCAGGATCGCAAAAAGATAACCGAATTATGCCTGGGATGGATGGACGATTCATAATTCCTTATGAAATGTAGGTGCCAACATGTCTGGGAGGTATTATTGATCCTGGGCAAGGGCTGAGACCTCCTGCTGGGGCTTTTCCTGCAAAATTAGCTCGCCTCCAACCTGGCTGGTTGAGGTGTGACTTTATCCACCTGGGGCCTCCTTGAAGCCTGGACCCCTGGGGCTTCCTCCCTTGCTAGCTGACATCAGATGGCTGGGGGGTGAAAACATATTTTGCATGTACACTGACTGTGTACATGTCAAAAGGTGAATCAAATGACAATCAGGGCTGCCAATAAAACAAAATCTATATTCCTCACACTAAGAAACAAAAATTGACTAATTCAAAATCCCAATATATGAAATACTACTCTGGTCATCAATACCCAAAATGGCATATTGATGACGCTTCTCGCTAAAATTTGCTAAATTTATGTAATTTATCAACCACATAAAACAATATTCTTCGGCGACCAAGCGCAGCTACAAACAATCTGCTATAACTCTTCTATGAAAGGCTATATCATATTATCAAATTGTAGTACGGGAGGCTGTAAATATCACCGTATATTCTCGTAAAAGGAAATGGCCATTGGGAAATATTATTTATAGGCTTTATATACAGAGGTGACTGTGATACAACTGTTACTGTTAACCCTGACAAGACTGCAAGAATCGCAGAAGCAGAGCTGACCAGGCTTCATGTATACAAAATGTACTACAGAGCTAACACGGCGATAGGCATGAAGTATACTGTAGGCATGTGCTGAGAGCAACTATAAGATTATTAAAGGCTGTGTACATTTTTGGGGGAATTTTTATGATTACATTTTACTCATTTTGGGCTAAAAATCTTTTTTTTCAATTGATCTTTATTAAAAAAAATATTGAGCCGTTCTGTCACAAAGCGTTAACTGTTTGCCTAAATTTGTGAATGGTACTTTCACTTTGTTCCGGTCATCTAATAAACTTTATCTTTAAATTACTAAAAGATCATAAACATTTATTTAGGCCGCATTTTTTCAGTACGATAAGAATTAAGCTGTAAAAATTGTTTATATGGTCAGAGAGAAGGAGCCATCAGCGGAGCTGCCTGACAGAACAGAGTGAAAATTCAGAGCCTGCTACTAGAGAATCTTGAGGCTGTACAGAGACACGGTTTAAATTTTTTTAATAAAGACCAAATGAAAAAAAAATGACTTTTAGCTCAAAATGAGTTCAATGCAATAATAAAAAAAATTGTCCCAAAGGTGTACATAGCCTTTAAAGATATAGGTGTTAATCAGTGCGTCACAGCTGGATCTCTGTTGTTGAAAATATGCATTACATATATTTAAAGTGCAAAAACTGAAATTTCATTATTTCTCTACTGTTTTCTAGCGGTCTACAGTTGACGTCTCTGTGCTATGACTATAGAATGATGCTGTAATGAACCACATGGGCATTTACATAGGAAATATTCCAATTGCCAACCACAACATATTTAATATGCTGACTGCCAAGGGGCTCATGACAATGGTGCCTGATACCCACCCACCCTATCTATTATTTCTTATGCATAAAAACTGCTCCTGAAGAAGGGGGTATCTGCCTAACCCTCGAAACGCGTTGAGCCTTGATTCTAATAAAAGGAATTTTCCAGAAGCTCCTCTTGTGGCGACTGCGGTTTGTTCCTGTGATTCTACAAGCGATCTTGGCCGGGGGAGTATAGCCTATGGGTGTTTTATGC
Source organism: Bufo bufo (assembly GCF_905171765.1). NCBI lineage: Eukaryota > Metazoa > Chordata > Amphibia > Anura > Bufonidae > Bufo > Bufo bufo. Next base: position 34,782,315 of record NC_053395.1, read on the forward strand.
TTATCCCTTAGACTATCTACCCCAGTGAAGTGAGTTACCTATATGTATATGTTTATTTTTTTTATCTACTTTTTTATATACCGCCTTGAGGTTTTTATGCCTTTATCTGCTGCTACCTACTGAGGTCCGAACACAATATATAGTTGTCACATACAGATTGCTCCTCTATATAGTTTACGGCCATTACGTTTTACATGGGTCACCTATGTCTTAAAGACCCGTTATAAGCATTTACATGTATTTTGCTTTTCTTAAACCACAATTCACTTTACTCAGGTGATTGGCGCCCTCATTGTGGCTGGGTTCCCTGTTGCTCTTTTTCCTTTTGCCTATCTTCTGCTATATACAGCCACCATTGCTGTGTATTCAGCCACTCCTGGCAACCTCTCACCACCTACCTACTTACTCACTAGTGCCCCCTTTTTTTTCCTCCCTGATGGCGCCCGATTGTTGTTCTTCTAAAGACCATCTTTGGCTATATCGTCCAAGGGAAGTCTAAGATTAAAGCTCTATTTTGGGATTTATTTCCCCCTCTTCCTTTTTTTTTATACCCACCCTGCCATGGCCAGCACAGGCTTCATCTGAGTCCTGATAGAGGACCACCTAACATCTCTGGGAAAGTGCTATTCAAATATGTAAAATTTAGGGGGCATGTAAGGCACCATACCTCTGACCCAAATCTGCTGAATTTCCAGTTTTTGACTGGAGCCACTCTTTAAAAAATATTTTACAGTTTTCAAACCAGCATATGGATCTGAATACTTTTATAATTGCAAATAATAAAAAAAATTGTATAGCCACTGAGTTATTCAATAAAATGCAGCTTTTAAATATCTTACCTGGAGATGAGCGAAGTATTGAAAAATTTTATTCAGCTGTTTCGTCAAATTTTGCCCAAAAATTTGATTTGTGACTAATTACTTTGTCAAGAAGCGCATTTCTTTGTAAGTAATAGGTGCAATGACAGGGAGCTGCGATAGCTCTGCTTCTCGTCATTATACCCCTAAGATGCCGCGTTCGTACATGATCGCAGCATCTGATAAAATAATCAGATTAAAAAATATATAAATAAAAATAAAATTATACTTACCTCATCCATTTGATCGCCAAGAGCCTGCTGCCACCATCTTGATTGAATATCTAGAGCGAACTCTGGCGCTGCCCTTGATGACGTCTAGGGATGAGCGAATCAACTTCGAAACATCCAAAGTCAATTTGCATAAAACTTTGTTCTAATACTGTATGGAGAAGGAGCTCCGTACAGTATTAGAATGTATTGGCTCCGATAAGCCGAAGTTATTGCGTAATAACTTCATAAATTAATTTGTACTGTAAAAAAAACATTTCCCAAACTCAGGTTTGGTTCTAAGTGGTATCTTGGAACCGAACAGTATTTATTAAGTTATTACGCGAAGTCTCGCGAGTAGGGTTGAGCGAACCCGAACTGTAAAGTTTGGGTTCGTACCGAACTTTAGGATTCTTGGACCCCGAACCCGAACTTTTCAGTAAAAGTTCGGGTTCAGGTTCGGTGTTCGGCGAGTTAATGGTGCTTTTTGAAAGGCTCCAGAGCAGCCAATCAACAAGCGTTTAACTTGTGTGCCCTTAGAAGCCATCACAGCCATGCCTACTAATGCACGTCACTCTGCTCTGATTAGTGTAGGGATAGGATGCTGCTGCTGTGAGGAAGAGAATAGGAAAGAATCTTTAATCTGAAGTGCTTGTTAACTCAGCGATCTACCTAGATTTTGTTTTGTGGGTGCAGTGTACAATCTTTTTACCCTGCCCTGAGCCCAGTGACACAGAAAAAAAACTTTTATCCGTCTGTTAGTTAGGTGGGCAGCGGCGGCCATTTTATGCAAGTACAGTGCACCAGCACAGCATATGTGCATTTGTGACAGTCAAATAGAAGCTTGAAATATTGCAATTATATTCTGGGTTTAAATAATTCACCCATTTTTGGCAAGACCCTACATCTGTGGCCTTTGCAGCATTTGTCATTGTGAAATACAAGTGTTAGATACTGCTGTCATATTATGTTATTAAAAAACACCTATTTTGGGCAAAATACTAAATTTGCGGCGTTTGCTGCATCTGTCATTGTTAAATACAAGCTTGAAATACTGCAATAATTTTCTAGTTTAAAAAAGCACCCATTTTTGGAAATACCCTACATCTGGGGCCTATGCAGCATTTGTCACTGTGAAATACAAGCTTGAAATACTGCAATAATGTTCTGGGTTTTAAAAAACACCCTTTTTGGGCAAAACACTAAATTTTACAGCCCTTGCTTCATCTGTTAGTGTGAAATACAAGCGTTAGATACTACGGTCATATTCTGTTATTAAAAAAACACCCATTTTGGGCAAAATCCCAATTTTGCGGCATTTGCTGCATCTGTCATTGTTAAATACAAGCTTGAAATAATGCAATATTTTCAAAAACACCTTTTTTGGGCAAAATACTAAATATGCAGCCTTTGCTGCATCTGTCAGTGTGAAATACACCCGTTAGATACTACTGTTATATTCTGTTATTTTTAAAAAACACCCATTTTGGGCCAAATACAAAATTTGCTGCTTTTGCTGCATCTGACAGTGTGAAATACACGCGTTAGATACTGCTGTTATATTCTGTTATAAAAAAAACACCCATTTTGGGCAGGATCCAAAATTTGCGGAGAATGAGGAGAGCGTCGAATAAGGGACGTGGCCCTGGTCGTGGTGCTGCCGGTGGAGCTCCTGTTGCAGGGAGAGGACGTAGTCGATCTGTGCCAGCTACACACACAACTGAAACACCTTCCTCAGGTGCGAGTAGGCGACAGAACCTTCAGCGTTATTTGGTCGGGCCTAATGCGGCTCTACGAATAGTGAGGCCAGAACAAGTACAGGCAATAGTATATTGGGTTGCTGACAGTGCCTCCAGTTCCTTCACATTGTCTCCCACCCAGTCTCCTGCTGAAAGATCAGAGTTGGCCACTGCAGCCGATGTCCATCAGTCTTTGACCTCACCCCCTTGCAAATCAGCCAAGCAGTCTGAGCCCCAAGTCATGCAGCAGTCTCTTCTGCTTTTTGGTGACTCTGCTAGCAGGGTTTCTCAGGGCCATCCACATAGCCCTGCCCCAGAAGTGGAAGAGATTGAGTGCACTGATGCCCCACCACTTATGTTTCAAGATGAGTACATAAGAGGACCACCGCAGCACGTCTCGGATGATGACGAAACACAGGTGCCAACTGCTTTGGCTTTCGAAAGTGTGCAGACCGACAAGGAGGGCAGGGGTGAAGACTGGGTGGAAGATGATGTTGAGGACGATGACGTCCTCGACCCCACATGGAATCAAGGTCATGCGAGTGACCTGTGTAGTTCGGAGGAAGAGGTGGTGGTCGCACAGAGCCACCAACACAGCAGAAGAGGGAGCAGGAGCGGCCGTCCCCAAGACAGTACGCCTGCTACTGCCCAACGCAGCAAAGGACCGAGCACACCAAAGCCAGCTCCAAGGAGTTCCCTGAGTGGTTTGCACACTGTGCAATGAAAGCCTGAAGCGAGGCATAAACGTTCTCAACCTGAGTACAACCTGCATGACCAGGCATCTAAGTGCAAAGCACGAGCTGCAGTGGAGTAGACACCTCAAAAACCAAGAAAGGTCCCTGGCTCCTCCTGCTTCCTCTTCTGCTGCAGTCTCGGCCTCTTCATCCCCCTCTGGAGTGACAGTGGCACCTGCCACCCCGCAAACAGAGGATCTGCCAGAAACACCACCACCTGGTTCACCAAGCATCTCCACAATGTCCCACGGAAGCATTCAGCTCTCCATCTCCTAAACACTGGAGCGGAAGAGGAAGTACCCCCCTACCCACCCGCGATCCCTGGCCCTGAATGCCAGCATTTCAAAATTACTGGCCTTTGAAATGCTGTCATTCCGTCTGGTGGAGACGGAGAGTTTTAAAAGCCTTATGGCGGTGGCTGTCCCACAGTACGTCGTGCCCAGCCACCACTACTTTTCCAGGCGAGCCATCCCTTCCCTGCACAACCAAGTGGGGGACAAAATCAGGTGTGCACTGCGCAACGCCATCTGTGGCAAGGTCCACCTAACTACGGATACATGGACCAGTAAGCACGGTCAGGGACGTTATATCTCCCTAACAGCACACCGGGTAAATGCAGTGGTGACTGGGCCTGAGGCGGATAGCAGTTTGGCGCATGTCCTTCTACCACCGAGGATTGCAGGGTGCTTCAGTTTGCCACCTGTTGCTTCCTCCTCCTACTCCGCTTCCTCATCTGGTCAGCGTAACACCTTCACCACCAACTTCATCACAGCCAGGGGTAAACGACAGCAGGCAGTTTTAAAACTTATCTGTTTGGGGGACAAACCCCACACCGCGCAGGAGCTGTGGACGGGCATGGAACAACAGACCGATGAGTGGTTGGTGCCAGTGAGCCTCAAGCCCGGCCTGGTGGTGTGCGATAATGAGCGAAATCTCGTAGCAGCTCTGGGACTAAGCCGGTTTGACGCACATCCCTGGTGCATGTGCTGAATTTGGTGGTGCAGAGGTTCCTTAAAAATTACCCCGATGTGTCAGAGCTGCTGCAGAAAGTGTGGGCTGTCTGTGTGCGCTTTCGGCATTCTCACCCTGCTGCTGCTCGCCTGTCAGCGCTGCAGCGTAACTTCGGCATACCCACTCACCGCCTCATATGCAACGTGCTCACAAGGTGGAACTCCACCTTGCACATGCTGGCCAGACTGTGCGAGCAGCAGCAGGCGATAGTGGAGTTTCAGCTGCAGCACACATGGGTGAGACGCTCTATGGAACAGCACGACTTCACCACCAATGACTGGGCCTCCATGCGAGACCTGTGTTCCTTGTTGCGCATTTTAGAGTACTCCACCAACATGGCCAGTGCCGATAACGCCGTTCTCAGCGGTACTATCCCACTTCTATGCCTCCTTGAAAAAACGCTTCTGGCGATGATGGAAGAGGATGTGGCACAGGAGGAGGAGGAGGAGGAGGAAGAGGGATTATTTCATAGGGTTTCCGGCCAGTCATTCACAAGTGGCTCCAAAGGTGGGTTCCTGCACCCACAAACGCTAGGTACACAATTGTCCAGCCAGGGCACAGTTCTGGAGGATGATGAGCTGGAGGATGAGGAGGAGGAGGAGATGGAGGAGGAGGAAACGTGTTCACAGCAGGGTGGCACCCAAACCAGATCATGGCCATCACTGGTGCGTGGCTGGGGGGATACAGACGGACACAGCTTGTTGTTGCCTCTGGGCAGCCTGGCACACATAAGCGATTAAATGCTGCAGTGTCTCCGCAACGACCGCCGAGTTGCCCACATTCTAACTTGTGCTGATTACTGGGTGGCCACGCTGCTGGATCCCAGTTACAAGGACAACGTACCGTCCTGTACTCGCGTAGGATGCGCGAGTACAAGCGCACGCTAGTAGACGCGCTGCTGGTGGCATTCCCACCTGACAGCGGGGGCACAGTGGAAGCACAAGGCGAAGGCAGAGGAGGAGGAAGAGGTCGCCAACGCAGCTGGGGCACCACCAGCAACTCAGAAGGCAGAATTAACATGGCCAAAATGTGGAAAAGCTTTGTCAGCACGCCACAACAACCAGCACCACCAGCTCATATGGAACGTCTTAGGAGGCAGCATTTCAGCAACATGGTGGAGCAGTATGTGTGCACACGCCTACATGTACTGAATGACGGGTCTGCCCCCTTCACCTTCTGGGTCTCCAAATTGGGGGTGCTGGCCTGCCCTGCGACCAGTGTATTGTCTGAACTTTTGTTTAGCACGGCAGGGGGCGTTATCACAGACAAGCGCAGTCGCCTATCCACAGGCAACGTGGACAAGCTCACGTTCATTAAAATGAACCAGGCATGGATCCCACAGGACTTGTCTGTACCTTGTGCAGAATAGACATGTATACCAGTCTTACCCAGCCAGTGTTATACTACAGCGCAATTGCACATTGTTGTATTTTTGATATTTCCCTCTCTTTTGGGGTGTACCCTAATTAAAAAAAAAATGTAAACCAAAAACCAGTGTCGGCTACCTCGTCCTCCTCCACCGCCGCTTCCACCTACACCTCTACGTCCACAGCCTCCTCAACCTCCTACTCCATATGGACCTCCTCAAGATTATTTTTTAAAAATTGTACGTACTGTATTTTATTTTATGTAATTTGACTAATTTTGTCTGTTACATTTTTAGGTGCAATTCACCAATTTTTGGCTGTGATATACCCCTGCTCTACCTAGTAGACAGATAAACAAATTTCACTAATTTGTCTGTTACATTTTCGGTTGAAATTCACCAATTTTTGGCTGTAATACCCCTGCTCTACCTAGTACACAGGTAAACAAATTTCACTAATTTTTCTGTTACATTCCTGGGTGACATTTTACAATTTTTGCCGTGAATAAACCCCTCCTCTGCATAGGTGACAGGCATCGAAATTTTTTAAAATAATCTGTTCCATTGGTGGGTGACATTAACCCATTTCTTGCGATGAAAAACCCCTGCTCTGCATAGGTGACAGGGATTTAAATTTCTAAAATTCGTCTTCAATTGGCCCTTTCATTCAATCCTTCTGCTTTAATAACTTGTCCCACATTTCCACTCAATCACATTGCAGCCATTGACCTCCCTTGGATGTGGTCTCCCTTTCTCACACTCCATCTCCGGCGTGGAACCCTGATTCGCCGCTAACCATGATCAGCATGGTAGGCGCAGAAAAGAACATCGAAAGTTGATAGAGAAGATATCCAATTGGATCGTGGACGTCACGGGGACGTGCGATCAGGCAGAAGTTATCTAGAGTTAACAAAGCGGCAGCAGGGCCTCTCCTGTCTAACGTTTCCACATCCAAAATACCCCAGTGACATTCCCTGTAATTTTTTTATTAATCATTCCAATAACAGGGCATCTTAAGAGTCCTGTATTGTTATTTATTGTCACTACCTCCCCTAGTCGGGAGTGAGCAATTGCCGTGCACCCCCTCCTTTCATTCGATCCTTCCGCTTTGATAACTTCTCCCCCATTTACGCTCGATCACATTTAATTTTATACATTGACCTCCCTTGGATGTGGTTTCCCTTTCTCATACTCCCTCTCCGGCGTGGAACCCTGATTCGCGGCTAACTGTGATCAACATGGTAGGCACAGAAAAGAACATCGAAAGTTGATAGAGAAGATATCCAATTGGATCGTGGACATCACGGGGACGTGCGACATGGTGGAGCAGTATGTGTGCACACGCCTACACGTACGGACTGATGGGTCTGCCCCCTTCAACTTCTGGGTCTACAAATTGGGCATATGGCCTGAGCTTGCCCTTTACGCCTTGGAGGTGCTGGCCTGCCCTGCAGCCAGTGTATTGACTGAACGTTTGTTTAGCACGACTGGAGGGGGTTATAACAGGTTATATTTCCCAATGTTTTGGGGTGTACCCTAATTTAAACAACAAAAAATAAAACCAAAAAGCAGTGTAGGCTACCTCCTCATCCTCCACCGCCGCTTTCACCTACACCGCCACATCCACCGCCTCCTTAACCTCCTACTCCATATGGACCTCATCCTCTTAGATCAAGATTATTATTTTTTATCATTTCCCTATACACATTTGTTTGCATAGCACTTGCCATGCTCTTAACCACATTTTGCTGCCATTTGCAGGCCTCTAGCCCTTTCCATTTATTTCTTTTCAGCCATTTTAGTGCTCAAAAGTTCGGGTCCCCATTGACTTTAATGGGTTCGGGGTCAAGTTCGGGTCCCGAACTCGAACTTTTTTGTGAAGTTCGGCCGAACCCGTCGAATCATCCAGGTGTCCGCTCAACTCTAATCGCGAGACTTCGCGAAGCAATAACTTCAGCTCATCGGAGCCAATACCTTCTAATACTGTATGGAGCTCCTGCTCTGTACAGTATTAGAACGAGGTTTTATGCGAATCAACTTCGGATGTTTCATCTGAAGTCGATTCGCTCATCCCTAATGATGACATCACGTCGGCTGGTGTGGGGATGTCATACGTCACCAGGCATGGGATTTCGTGTGAGATCTTCAATCAAGATGGCAGCTGGCTCTTCGCGCTAAAATGGATGAGGGTAAGTATGATTTAATAGTTTTTTACACCATTTCAGGTAAAATAGATTCGCTACCACGAAGCAGGAGGAAATTCAGCTTCGTGGTGAATCAAATTTTTACTGAAATTCGTATCAAATTCCACTTTGTGGAGTTCAATTCGCTCAACACTAATCCTAGCTATTTGTTACAAACTTGACTATGCCACTAGAAAATACCTCCACTTTAAATAAGCTCCGTCATTTAAGGACACAGCGCATCGTTAACTTCTCAGCTGTATTTGAAAGCCACTTTGCAGGCAGCCCCCTGGTAGAGGATTGCTGAAGCTGTCACTTTTTGAGAATAAATTGTAATAATAGCGCTAAATTAATTGTCTGATTTACCGTCTTCACAGGATAAAATTTAAATTGACACCTAAGGGACGAACGGTCTTCAAAATGGGTAGAACAGATTTGAAGAGCCATCTTGCTAAACACTGCGCTCAGCACTTTACTCACCTGACGGGAACAAATGGCTTAATGATTTTATCCACATATAAAAGTATACTTATGCCTCTCCCTGATTGACCCACCGCTGTTAGCGCCGCTTAATATGTAAAATGCCATTACCTATGCCGGGCGGTAAGTGACTTTCATGCTCATGTTTGCAAAATATATCAGGTCTTAAATCTTCATCCAATTCATTCCTGAATTCTCAATGATTCATTCGATTTGATATTTTCTGCTCGTAGGACTGTGACAATTTCCTGAGCCTCTTTAGAGTGAAATTGTCTGATGCTATCCTTGTGTTGTGCTAACAGGAATGCTAATGCTCCGCAGCTGAGCTGTGTCCTTTCGGAATCATCAATGGATGTGCTAGAAGGAATATTAGGTCCTTATACAATAAGAAGGCTGTTCATCAAGATCAAGGCATTGACCTTGGTGGTTTGCTGTGTGAAAAACACAGCATAAGGCCATGACATATTTCCTGTGACAGAGTCAGAGAAAAAGGAATAGAAATAGAAAAAATGAGGAACCATATAAGAAATGTGTAGCGACAAGTTGGGCAATCATCTAAAGAGAATATAGAGTTTTTTGGTGGAGCTTGTTCACACCAAAACACCTATTCCGTAGGATCAGTGGAAGCAAGTCCACTGTGCCAACTCCTATACTGTAGATGGAGAAGATTAGGTGCAGCCAGGATTGAGATGCCTACACGTTTCAATGCCCCGTCCACACTCTGAAACTCTGAACCAAGAATGGACCTCAAAGGACCAACAGAAGTCAAACCAATGGAGCTGACATTTGAACCCATAGCTGTTTCTAAAGGGAACATTCAGAATTAGCCTTTAAGACTTCATCGATGATATGTCCCGATCCGACAATGATTTCTAAGTCCGTCATGCCACTAAAAGTGGATATGCACATGACCTGTCAAATGTGTGCATCCTGGGCTGATCTCTCTTGTGACAATGGGGAAGGAGAACCTTGTATAGGCTTGTGCCCTAAAAACAGAATGGAGATGTCATCAACTCTCCTTTGATATAAATGAGAATTATAAAAAAATAAAATAAATTGGTTTGGGATTGTTCACACATTGTGGATACTGTCCAGATTTATGAACATTCTGCACCTATATACAATACAAGCCTTTTTTTCCCATGGCCCATACACGTGCTTAGCATTGAGCAAATCGAAGTCGAAATCAGGAAAAATTCGATTAGCTGCAAAGCCGAATTTCCTCGCGCTTCGTGGTAACCAATCAATTTTCCCTGAAATGGCAGTGAAAAAAATTCTCACCTCATCCACTTACACTGTCGCAGCCTTCTTGATTGCAGAAACTGCGCGGGATAACGTATAAGATTATGTGCGGTGTCTTCAATCAAGATGGCCCTGATGGCCTCTACACAAGCAAATGGATAAGGTGAGTATTATTATTTTTTTATTCTTACCCTGATTAACCCCTGAAAGGCCTAAATATTAACCATCCGAAGTTGCAATCAGTGTTGAACATGGCGTCTGCGGGAGGGAGCAGGATCGCCGTTCCCCGTCATTACACCCATTATACACAAAGAAATGTGCTTCGTGATGAAGTCATTTGTCACAAATCAAATTTCTTAGTGAAATTCGGTGAAGCAGCCGAATCAAATTTTTCATAACTTCGCTCATCTCTAAACCTGCTCCATAAAAAACTTCATTATGTACAATTTTTGCACAAATTCTGCGTTTAACTCCTAAACATATAAACATTCCCTAATTGGTCTCCATAAGCCCCATCCTTGTCATGGATAGTGACTATGTACAGCTATGCATGACAACCTCTTCACTGATTTCCAGGACCTAAACCTACCCATTCTTATAAATGGTAGACATTTCAGCAAGTTTTTGGGAAACAGAAAAAGCCACAGGTGTGACAAAAATATAAAATATATGCTATCACGTTGCTGCTGTGACACACTAAAACACACTTATTGCACACATATAAACTTAGAAGCTTTGCAACAATTTCTTTTTATAGAAAAGGGTGCAATTGTGCAGTGTATGCTGAGAAATATATGCTACTGGCAAATTTAAGAAAGATGCCTATTGCACACTTATGAACTTTAGAAGCTTTGCAACAGGTTTTTGCACAAAATGGCTGGCTCCTTCACATTAAAAAGAGTACTGTCATTTTAAAACCTCATGTCTTGTACTGTGTAATACATGGAAGTTATGAACAGCTCGAGCCCTGGCTACAGACACACAATGCACTAACTGCCCCTATCCTGTCCCTAATAATAAAATCTGAATTTCTACCTAGTAATTCAAACTTCCTAACTAAATATATCTCCTTCACAATTCCTTCACTGTCCCTGAAAGACCCTAAAATCCAAATCAGTGGCTAAGCTTACAATAGCATCTGTGCTTCAGTGCTAACATACAGCCTGATAGATCAGTCAATATCCTCCCTCCTATCAGGCTAACTGCAAAGCTTTGTGGGAAAGCCCGCCGGCCGTGGTCATGAGATCCTCCATCTTCATCCTCCTTGCCCTATTTCCCTCACCAGTGCACTGAAGTTTAAAAGTAAAAATGGTGGACACCGTTTTGCGTTAGTCAACCGTTGCGAAACACCAACATTTCTGATTTGATTTGGAAGATTTTTTGTGAACTTCACAAGAAATACAATTTGTTTATAATCAATTCACTCATCTCTAATAAAGACTCATAAGGAACCATGGTTTACTTCGATAGTCACGTGGAAAGGTTGGTGGTCAGCCCCCTAGAACGTGCACCCAACCATATGATCATAGAGAGGTGCCTGGTCACTTTCCTATAATGAAACACTATTTTGGGATGATATTATTTAAATTGGGCAATAGAAGTACATTTTTGGGGGTCTTGGAGACCACAAAGTCTTCGCCCATCTGTGAAAGCAGTTGCCTGGTTTAAAAAACCCACTCTCAAATACCGTATTACTATATGTAATAGGAAACTCGTCAACTAGCCACAGTGGTGGGCAGCCTCAAAGACAGTCTGTCACTCTGGAGGACCCAGCACATCCATTCATTAAACAGTATGGTATAAACACAGATTAAATCTATTGTGGAGGGTCACTACAGCCGGAGAATCTGTGATCACCTTATCATCAACGTGCCTGACTTACAAAAAGTTGGGATTAGCAAAAGGGTTCTGTTTTATTACATTATCATAAAACAACTTTAACAAAATTAACATATCAATATTAGTAATGTCTGCAAAAAAAAATTCTAATTATAATGCCTATGACATGAAACCAGCTAGCAAAACACACTGAGAACTCTCATCTCAGCTGCAGAGTCTCAAAGGCCTATTATAAAAACAAATAGGGCAACGATGAAGGCTTTTTTACACTTTAATTTTTAACAACAGAACAGAAGATGGGAAATCGGAGCGGTTCTCTTGGTGATTTCTTGGCTATGAGGAGCAGTAACAGGCCAGCAGAGACTATAAAAGCTATATCAAGTATAATTTCATTAGGTTTGAGGTTTCTCATGCTAGACCATAAAAACTCTTAACCTGCTGAGAATCACTTCTTCCCGGAACATGTGCAAATTCTATTGATTTTAACCCACTTTTGGCAAAGGAAGGTAACTGAAGTATTGAAGATATTGTGTCTCTTAAACTATATGTATTTTACAAAAATCCCCTAGGATTCACAAATACCATTTCTGAGATGGCCTGGTAAAAAACAAGACATCGAAAAGTAAGACAAAGTGGTTTTTTTTGTACAGCCTTAAAATCCATTTTATTTGGCTGTATATACAATGTAAATTAGTTGGTGGATTTAATACTAATTTTTAAAGCGTTCCTACACCTTCAGGCGACTTTTCAGAATAAGATAACGTGTGTGTACACAAGTAGTATTATTACATTCTGAATATTATATGACTTATATACAGTGTTTTTTGCATTTGTATCTTCTGCAGGCTCCATCCTGAGCTAGTGGCTGGAGGCTAGCTGCTATCATGTCTCCCACCCACTGCACATGCAGAAAACAGGAGATCTTGCTCCATAACTCTCTCTCCTCCACTCAGAAGCACCATATGGGACATTATAGAGAAGTACTGACAGGAGCGTAGCTATAGGAGAAGCAGAGGAAGCGGCTGCTTTGAGGCCCGAATCAGAAGGGGCCCACCCAGGAGGAGGACTAAAAGGTGTTTATTGTCAGGGCCCCTTTAACAGTATTATACAATGATATTATATATAGTAACACTGTAGGAAACAAATGGAGAAGCTGCAGGGACTTGTCTGACTTGTCACAGAAGTGAGGGTTACAAAGAAGTTGCTGGGGGTGAAGGGGACCCGTTCAAAAATTTGCTGTGGGGCCCAGTCATTTCTAGTTACACCTCTGAGTACTGAGATATAACACTATTACTTGCTGCCTCCTCCCTCTCCCCTCTCCATAGACTATCTGTAGAGATATGTGTGGGTCCTAGAGGTGGTACCAGCACCTATCAGACATTGGTGGCAGACCCTAGTATGTGTAAGATGGGCCAACCCCTTTAAGGGCATGTTGCAATTACAGTAACCAAATCTAGCCAACACATATTAGATGTATATGAAAAATGAGCAATGTAAAAATAACACTAGACTGCTATACTACAGGGTGAATTCATCCACAGGGACTATTTGAAATTGTATCAAGGGTTCCTGGGTGGAAACACACTAGTTGTCCATCCTACCCTGGCGAGACATAAGAAGGCATACAGTGTAGACATAGTAGACATACTACACTAGAGGCGCTATAGGGAAGTCTGGAAATGTGATGCCCTGGGAGCCAAATTAAGTAGATAGGCAAGTGTCAACTGGACATAATGGAATAGCATATACTTGGAAAGACTTTAAAAAAAAAAAAAATTATATCTTTATTGAAATAAGACATATACGACCATTTTCATTTTCATACAAAATTACAATATAGAATTATTATTATTTTTCCCCATAACCACCCATTTTCCAGCCCACCCTAGCCTTGCGATGCGTCTCAAAGCCCATTATCAGCCCAACACAAACAACAATAAGGAAAGAAAGGCTTAAGAAAAGAATAAGAAAAGAAAAATTGCGGGAAATAGCAACCTACAATTGGGCACAAGGAAGATTAAAACATCCAGGGCTCCCATATCCTAGTCCATTTCTCTGCCTATATAGGACACTCTCATAGTTATTAACCCTATTAACCAGGTTAAACCAAGTGTTCAAATTTGGAACATTTCGTGAGAACCAGACTCGAGTGATCAAGAGTCTTGCCTAGAAGAATATTCTATTCAAAAGAATCTTTTTATATTTATGGCAATTTACCTTAGAAAAATCACTCAGTATACAACATTCAACCATAAATCGAAATGGGAGTCTCAAGTTTTCAGTAACAAAGTTATTAATCGCAATCCAGTATTCTTTTAGTTCTGGACATGACCAGAGCATATGTAGATGATCAGCCCCAAAAGAGTCCCACCGTGGACACTTCAAACTATCTCTTAGTCCACATTTATTAAACCATAAGGGCGTAACATATAATCTATGCAAAATATTAAATTGTGTCAATATGTTATTAAAATTGTGAGATATTAGGCTCAAATTTACAAATATATTCCCCCATGCCTCTAATTGGATCCCTGGGCAATCAACTCCCCAGGCCCTTTGTCCTGGTGATTGTAAATTAATAAATAGTGCCTTAAGTAGTGATTTATACATATGTGCAATCTTAACCCTCTGATCTAAATTCCCTAGCAGATCACTTAAGGAGGTAGAAATATCTCCAAAAGTGATCTATTCTTTACACTAGAAAGTGCTGAACGTAATTGAAAATATCTAAACCAAGACAAACCAAACATAGACTCCCTTTGTGCTAACACCAAGAACGGAAGTACAGGGAGTGCAGAATTATTAGGCAAGTTGTATTTTTGAGGATTAATTTTATTATTGAACAACAACCATGTTCTCAATGAACCCAAAAAACTCATTAATATCAAAGCTGAATATTTTTGGAAGTAGTTTTTAGTTTGTTTTTAGTTTTAGCTATTTTAGGGGGATATCTGTGTGTGCAGGTGACTATTACTGTGCATAATTATTACGCAACTTAACAAAAAACAAATATATACCCATTTCAATTATTTATTTTTACCAGTGAAACCAATATAACATCTCAACATTCACAAATATACATTTCTGACATTCAAAAACAAAAACAAATCAGTGACCAATATAGCCACCTTTTTTTGCAAGGACACTCAAAAGCCTGCCATCCATGGATTCTGTCAGTGTTTTGATCTGTTCACCATTAACATTGCGTGCAGCAGCAACCACAGCCTCCCAGACACTGTTCAGAGAGGTGTACTGTTTTCCCTCCTTGTAAATCTCACATTTGATGATGGACCACAGGTTCTCAATGGGGTTCAGATCAGGCGAACAAGGAGGCCATGTCATTAGATTTTCTTCTTTTATACCCTTTCTTGCCAGCCACGCTGTGGAGTACTTGGACGCGTGTGATGGAGCATTGTCCTGCATGAAAATCATGTTTTTCTTGAAGGATGCAGACTTCTTCCTGTACCACTGCTTGAAGAAGGTGTCTTCCAGAAACTGGCAGTAGGACTGGGAGTTGAGCTTGACTCCATCCTCAACCCGAAAAGGCCCCACAAGGTCATCTTTGATGATACCAGCCCAAACCAGTACTCCACCTCCACCTTGCTGGCGTCTGAGTCGGACTGGAGCTCTCTGCCCTTTACCAATCCAGCCATGGGCCCATCAAGACTCACTCTCATTTCATCAGTCCATAAAACCTTAGAAAAATCAGTCTTGAGATATTTCTTGGCCCAGTCTTGACGTTTCAGCTTGTGTGTCTTGTTCAGTGGTGGTCATCTTTCAGTCTTTCTTACCTTGGCCATGTCTCTGAGTATTGCACACCTTGTGCTTTTGGGCACTCCAGTGATGTTGCAGCTCTGAAATATGGCCAAACTGGTGGCAAGTGGCATCTTGGCAGCTGCACGCTTGACTTTTCTCAGTTCATGGGCAGTTATTTTGCGCCTTGGTTTTTCCACACGCTTCTTGCGACCCTGTTGACTATTTTGAATGAAACGCTTGATTGTTCGATGATCACGCTTCAGAAGCTTTGCAATTTTAAGAGTGCTGCATCCCTCTGCAAGATATCTCACTATTTTTGACTTTTCTGAGCCTGTCAAGTCCTTCTTTTGACCCATTTTGCCAAAGGAAAGGAAGTTGCCTAATAATTATGTACACCTGATATAGGGTGTTGATGTCATTAGACCACACCCCTTCTCATTACACAGATGCACATCACCTAATATGCTTAATTGGTAGTAGGCTTTCGAGCCTATACAGCTTGGAGTAAGACAACATGCATAAAGAGGATGATGTGGTCAAAATACTAATTTGCCTAATAATTCTGTACAGGGTGTATCTATCCATTCTCCACCACTTGTGCAACATATAGAGTATAATTTTTTTGCCAATACTGGCCCCCGGCTATTTTATCTAAGGCCTGTAGTTGAAGATTATGCCAAAGGGGAGTACACTGAAGAGATCCTTTTATTCCCTGCCATCCCTTCTGATAATGTCCCATGCCTTAGAAACTAGCTTTTTAGCCTCTCTGTACTCCTGTTGCATATTAATCAATTGCCCCGATTCCAATAATGTGAATATGTTATTATATGGAGATCTCCTCACCAGAGTAGTGCACAATACACTTTTCTCCCAATCACGAAATAGCTATAATTGCTGGGCTATAAAATAGCCATTGAAATAGGGAAGATTCAATCCTTCCCGATCCAATGGCTTATATAAATATTCCAATTTAAGCCTTACCCGCTTTCTTCCCCACAACAAGTCATTGATAATTCTTTCGATAAGCTTAAAAAACGTATCCTCTATCCATATGGGTGAACTCCTAAGGATATAAAGGAGCTGAGGCAAAATCACCATCTTGACCAAGGAGACTCTGTCAGCTCTAGATAAAGGAAGTCGGAGCCATATCCCAATTTTTTTAATCTCAGTTTAGTTAATAATGGAATCAAATTAAGCTGCAAATAATCTTTGATCTTGGGGGATATAATCATACCCAAATATTGGAAATAATCGAAACCTTCAACATGCTCAAGGTTCCTTCAGTAGAGAGTACAAAGGCATCCACTGGCATAAGGGTGGTTTTTGACCAATTTATATCTAGGCCTGAAACTTTGCCAAAGGAGTTAACTATTTGAATGAGTCTTGAAGAGTTGTATTGGTATGATCTATAAAAAATAAGATATCATCTGCGTATAGAGAAATGTGGTCGTCCACCCCATCGCTCCAAACCCTTCAATCCTAAAATCCTGCCTAACAGCCAGGGCTAGGGGCTCAATATAAATATCAAATAGCAATGGGGAGATAGTACAGCCTTGACGACTGCCCTGTTCAAAGCAAAGCTCGTTGTCAAACTCCCATTAATGTTCAATCTCGCCAAAGGTGATCTGTATTACAGTTTGATCATATCTATAAATCTGTCTCCAAACCCCATCCTATCCAAAACTTTCTAGAGGAATCTCCACTCCACCCTGTCAAAAGCCTTAGAAGCATCCAAGGACAGGATGGAGCGAGAGACCTCCCCGGGAGACTGAATGTTGGTAAACTACCAATGAAAATTATAATGGGTGCCCTTATTTGGAATAAACCTGTTCTGATCTGGGTGTATGATTGAAGGAATAACCCTAGAGAGCCTTGTAGTCAGAATCCTTGAAAAAAGCTTCACATCAGTATTCAGTAAAGATATAGTGTAGGTCTATATAAACCCAAGTCCAAAGGGTCCTTATCTTTTTTCAATATTAATATTATTACGGCTTCTGTCATTGATTCCGGTAGAGTCCCATCTTTTAGTCGATCAGTAAATACCTTCAATAGACTAGGGAGAATGACCTCCCTATATCTACGATAGAATTCATATGGAAGTCCAACTGACCCAGGAGAGGAGTTGCCAGAGCATGCTTTAATTGCAGCCTCTACTTCTTGTAGGGAAAAGTCTACCTCAAGGGATTCCCTTTGAATGTCTGTAAGAACTGGAAAAGAAATGGCGTCCAGATACGAGTCCATCATTTCATCCGTAATATTACTATCTCCTTTATATAACTCTAAAAAATGGTTCAGAAAATCCCCTTTATACACTCTTGATCCTTACCTATTCTACCATCTATCAAACGGATGTTATCTATTTTTTTTATTTTTTTAATCTTGATTAGAGATCACCCTTAACAATAGTTTTCCCGGATGACCCGATTCAGTAAAGTATTTTTGACCCTTAAAAAATAACCTCTGCTGGGCCTTATCAAGTAAAAAATCTGAATATGCTTGAGATGCATTCTGCATGGCTTTTCTATTTTCTTCTGTCTTTTCCTAGAAAAGTCATCCATAGCTGATGTCGCTGCATCTTTAAAAGCCTTCTCTTTAATACTATACCCTTTCCGTAAATTGAAAATGTAACTAACAAAAATCCCCCTCATAAAGGCCTTAGGTGCTTCCCAAACTACTTTGGTTTTAACTGAATTGTAGTTAATCACCCAGAAACTGACAATTTCCTGTTGTATTAATTCATGATTATCCATTACCAACATCCAGTAGGGATTTAGTCTAAATGGGGGTTTTATAATATCTTTATCATAAGCCATGTATAACTCAAGGAATAGAGGTACATGGTCCGATAGAGACCTGGCCTCATATTTCATCCATTTTACATAACTCATATTTTTCATTTATTAAGACCAGATCTATCCTGGACATAGTTTTCCCAGATTTGCTTACACAAGAATAGACTCTCCTCCCTTGCCCTAAGCATCTCCAAATGTCACAAAAGCCAGATTCCTGACAAAAGCGTGCTAAGGGCGACCCCTGGGCAAAGGTATGGCAGTCCTTCCCCCATAGAAATCCTATCTATAGTGGGATCAATAACACAATTAAAATCCCCAATAACTATGGAAATACATTCAGGCCATTGATCCATAAAGGTAAGCAATAAATTAAGTAAATATAAAGAAAAAGGAGGGGGAATATAAACAAAGGCCAGAAATACATAATTTTCTAGCAACTTTACCATATAAAAAACATATCTCCCCTGCTTGTCAACAGAGGATGCCTTGCAGATATAATCAATTGCCCTACGAATAAAAACTGTAACCCCTCTGGAATAACTAGTGAAGGTAGAGTGATAAGTCTGGGCAGCCCATCCTCTGATAATGCACCAGGAAGTCTCCTCAGTAAGATGAGTCTCCACCAAGCAGACAATAGCTGGAAGATGTCTCTGTACAAAATCAAAGTTGGCTTGTATCTTTAGTTTATCACCCAGACCCCGAACATTATAGCTGACATTAAATCAGTCAAAAGAGTCCGAGACTTTAGAGGCTTCCAGTAGCCCCAACCCAGTTTCCCTTGGCTTATGAGGCACATCACAAGCCCCTCCCAGTACCCCTCTTACCCCCCGACTCTTGATCTGCCACATTCTGCAACAGATCTCTCATCTAGGACCATCCCTCCCCCTCTCACTCCAACATAGCCCCACTACTACTCCCAGATGCCAGAAAAGAAGATTAGAAAAATCACGAAGAGGAAAAAAAAAAAAGAAAAAAAGCAAAGCTACTTAGATATTGTTCCGCTTAAGCCAATCCATGGCAAGATCAGGAGTATAAAAAAAAATGAGTTCCAACATTAAAAATAATCCGAAGTTTAGCTGGGTAGAAAAATGAGTACTTAATATCCTTTTCCTGTAGCCATTTTTTAACCGCAGTAAAACGGCATCTCTTTTTCTTGGATCTCCTTAGAGAAGTCCTGAAAAAAGGACAATTTATTCCCATTGTATAGAATGGGCGGAGACTTTCCTCACCCTTCTCAATATCATGTCTCTATCTCATGAGGCCAATATCTTCACCAAAATTGCCCGTGGTTGCTTTCCAGGAGTTGGTTTGCCCCCAGACACTCGATATGCCCTTTCCACCAGAAACAGTGGAGATAAATGCTCCTTTCCAAACTTCTCCAAAATCATTGTTTGTATCATCTGAACAGGGTTATTTTCCTCTATACCCTCGGGTAGCCCCAAAATTCTCACATTACATCTCCTCGAGCTATCTTCCAGATCTACCACTTTTTTTTTTAAGCATGTTACGATCAATCTTTGAGGTGGAAAGCTCAGATTTTAATATTTTAAGTTCATTCTGTAAATCGTCCACGGACTTTTCTATAGTAGTAACTCTGTCCCAAATCTTCGAAACATCATCCCTTATAAAAACCACATCGGACTGAATTGTCCCAAGCTGGATTGAAATATCATGTATTAAAGGGAACCTGTCATCAACTTAATGCTGTCCATAATAATGGCAGCATAAAGTAGAGACAGGTGAGTTGATTTCTAAGGTCTGTCATTTAAAAGTTAAAAGTAAGTGGTTGCCGAGAACCAACATCACAATCATTGCAGACTGGGCCTGGAAAAGAGTCACGGCCTCCTGAGAAGAGATATGGTTATTCATGATTTCCTGCTCTCCCTGCTGATGACTGACAGTCTTCTACCTAGTTTTCTCCCTTTCTCTCTAGGAAAGAACTGCCAATCATCAGCAGATGGGTGGGGAGAGCAGGAGATTATGAATAACCATGACTCTTCTGAAGTAGATTTAACTCTTTTTGCAATGACTATGATGCTGGTTCTCAGCCACCACTTACTTTTAGCTCATGAGTCACACACCGCTGAAATCAGCATTTCTGTCACTATTTTATGCTGCCCTCAGTGAGGTCAGCATAAAGTTGATGACAGGTTCCCTTTAAGTCCCTATTTTTTTTAACTGCCATCAATATTTCTTTTAAAGGGGCTGAATCAAGATTGGATACATCTCCTTCCTCCGCTCTCTCTATTAGCTCACCCAGGGAATGTTCATCTTGTATTTCTTCCAGCATAGTTGCAGAGTTTTTATTTTTATTTTTTTGGGATTAATATCCTGCATCTCCTTTTATCCTGCTCTCATGCTAATCTTTGGAGATTTCAAAAACTGATCAATCTTCCAAAGATTGTAGCTTGTCTTTATCCCAGAAAAATCCGCTGAGCGCCTATTTTGCTTAGGGCCCATTTTTTTTTTCCTCCTCCTCTTCCCTTCTCCAGCTTCTTTTTCTTTGCTGATTTTCGTCTTTGAGTTTTTTTTCTTTTTACCCCTTTCCCTTCCTCCGCCTTTTTTCCTTTTTTTTTTTCTTCTTCTTTCTTCCTTTCCCTTCCTCCTTCCTCTTTTTTTTTCCTCCCTTTTTTCTCCTCTCCTTAAGTTTTTATTTTTTATAAGCTTTCCTTTTCTCCTTTCCTTTTTTCCTTTTGCCCTACTATCCTCCTTCCAACAAACTAGTTGTAAAATTAGTCCTCTCTGGAGAATGCAAGAAATAACAAGAAGCAACAAAAACAGATCCAAGAAATAGAGAGATCTCACCAATCTTCTTATAAATAATCAACGGGACACAGCAGGCCAGGCAAGGAGGACACATGCAAACCAGGAAGGAAACCGGCAAGAAGATCTACGAGGCAAATAGATGGGACAGCAACAGCAGGGAGCGCACCAGAAAGAGGAGCAGAACCAGCAGAACCCGGGAGACAAAGGAAGGCAGAGGGCGGCAGAAAAGACGATCCCCTGGAGAGGTAAGATGGAAAAGAGCATTCCGGGAGCATCAGGCAATATTCAAGTCATATGGGACCTTCATGCAGGGGAGGAGGGGGAGATGGAAAAGACTAGCAGATCGGGTGGTCAAGTATCCAGATAAAGCCGGGCTCACCAGCCTCCAGGACGGCCACCACAACGAGCCACTTGCAATCGGGGACCCAGCCACCACCTAGAGCCAGTCCAAGGGCTTGAGAGCAGATCCATGCATCAAGGAGCAGAAGACGCAGAGGAGCATAGCAGGAGTAGAGGGGGAGGACGTGATGCACCTTGCTTACGTCATCACTTCCCTCGTCACGTTGGAAGGACTTAAAGGTTTGGTCCCATGAAAAATATTCTACAGTTATCAAACCAGCACCTGGATCTAAATACTTTTGTAATTGCATGTAATTACAAATTTAGCATAGCCACTAAGTTATTCAATAAAATGTATCAGTATAGTGCCACCTGCTTTTTTTTAAATTTCTTTGTTTTCTCCCTGAGAAGGCCGCACATGCTCAGTTTCATGCTTTTTTTCTTCTTCTTCTTTCTTCCTTTCCCTTCCTCCTTCCGCTTTTCTTTTTTTTTCTCCCTTTTTTTTCTCCTCTCCTTAAGTTTTTTTTTTTATAGGCTTTCCTTCTCTCCTTTCCTTTTTTCCTTTTGCCCTACTATCCTCCTTTCATGCTTCAACTGCCTCCTGAGCTGTGATTGGGAGAGCTGAGACATGCCCCCTGAGCTGCAGCAGAAAATACACTCCCTTGAGCTGTCAGCCTGATATAAATCTAGCAGAGCAATGAATGGGGAGATCTCTGGATCCATGTGAGGTACAGGACTGGCTCTAGCTTTGCTAGAAAGAGACTGTAATGTACTATACCATAAAATGTCTTTTTAATTTTTTACATTAATCATGGAATAACCCCTTAAAGAAAAATAGCATATCTAGCATCAGCGATTGAGGCAGGCAAGTCATCTGTCACCAGCGCCATAGCCCTCTGCTGCTCCACGCCTTCCCAAGTAATAAGATGCAAAAGTTGATCCTTTTCATCTTTTCAGCTGCAGATCCGTAAATCCTCAGGCCCCTCTTCTGCCACCCGACATGTTTGCTCACTGCTCAGACTACCTGATGCATACTGTTTATTTGGTAGCCCAAGACGCTTGCTTCTGCCCTTGGATTGGCCTGCTCCTCTCACGTGAACAGTGCTGGCCAAACCAAGAGCAAGGCTGGACAAGTAGGAAGCGTCTTAGACTAAAGATGCAACAGCGTGCATCAGATTGCCTAAGAACCATAGCGGCCACCTTGGATAACAGAAGAGGAGCCTGAGAATTGGTGGATCTGCAACTAAAAAGATGAAAAGGAGGTCACCAGGTGAGCGTTCTGCTCATACCCCAGTTAATGTCAATTTTGCTTCTCGAAATGGAGGGTCGCTTTCAACATGTGGCCGCGAGTTTTCCATTCCCGTTAGACTACCACTCCCAATATGCCACCGGCTTCCTGAAATGTCTAAAGGATGCATATCTTTTTCAAGCACAAGTTCTAATTCAGTCCATCCTCCAGTGAGCCGCGATGAGTAGAAGCGATATTCCGAAATTAAAGTATATATCTAAGAGCTTGAAAGATTCTATTACCAGAACTTAATTCCAGATACCTGCAAATATATCTGTGGCATTCTGCCCAACAGGAAACTCATTGGCCTTATCAGCGAGTGTGAAGATGTCTTGTATAAATCTTCCATGATGCATACCCGGTTGCCTCAATGCCTTTCAGGACTATTTATTGGATGATTATATGCTTTAAGATTTAAGGAGCAGTGTTATCTTTTGGAAAAGGAGTTTTCAGATGCATTTTTATGATTTCCCATTCGAAATGCGACTGTTGAGGCTGTTGAGGAAGGAACACAATGGACACAGAGTTTATAATATGTATCTCCACAAAACAGGAGGTGGAATACCAGTTGGCTATTATTAGTGGGCGTACTGGCTGTAAAAGGTAGGGGTACTGGGCAGGCACTATGCTGACCCCGAAGCGGAGATGTCCTTGCATCGTTCGACATGAATATTATAAAGAGTTCTGCTGTATTGGAAAGGGCGGAGATGGGTGATACTAAAAATACAATTCTGGGATTATATATCTCGACATGAGATTTGTGCTTATCAGGGATGACCAGGCAGAGTTCAGTCTCTGAAGATAATATCTGACTGTTATTCCCTTTGTCCCTGGTTTTACTAAAGACAGCTTAATCCTTGTTATGCAAGGTTTTAGAGGATATCTGATCTAATGTAATGTCCACAGAGTTGATGAGTTATGGAGGCCACGTCGAGGATCATAAGAATGACTATGACATCTCAGACATCTCAGGTGTCTGCTACCATAAAAGGGTTTTCCGAGACTTTTATACTGATGACTTTTCCTCTAGATAGGTCATTAGTATCTGATTGGTGGGGGTCCGACTCCAGGGACCTCCACGGATCAGCTGTTTGAGAAGGCAATAGTGCTTGCAGTAGCATCACCGCCTTCTCCCAGCTCACCAAGCACAGCGCCGTCCATTGTATAGCGGCTGTGGTTGGTATCGCAGCTCAGCCCCATTCACTTCAATGGGGCTGAGCTGTGCCTAGGCCATATGAGTGGTTAACGTGATGTCACATTGCCTAGGCTAAGCTGCGAGAAGTCTACTGCGATCTCAAACATCTGATGAGTGAAGTTCCTGGGTATAGGACCCCCACCGATCATACACTGATGACCTATCCAAAGGCCTTATCCAAAGGATCCGTCATGAGTATAAAAGTCTTCAATGGGGCTGAGCTGTGGCTAGGCCATGTGAGTGATTAACGTGACGTCACATTGCCTAGGCTAAGCTGCGAGAAGTCTACTGCGACCTCAAACAGCTGATCAGTGAAGGTCCTGGGTATAGGACCCCCACAGATCAGATACTGATGACCTATCCAAAGGCCCTCTCCAAAGGATAGGTCATGAGTATAAAAGTCTTCAATGGAGCTGAGCTGTGCCTAGGCCATGTGAGTGAAGAACGTGACGTCACATGGCCTAGACTAAGCTGCGAGAATAGCTACTGCAACAATAGCTGATCAGTGAAGGTCCTGGGTGTCGGAACCCCACCAATTAGATACTGATGACCTATCCAAAGGATAGGTCATCAGTATAGAAGTCTTGGAAAACCCCTTTAAAGGGACACTGTCTCCATGAAAATGCAGTCTAATGACATGTTCACATATGCGTTGGAAGCTCCGTTCAGGGGATCTGTCACAACGAGAGAAAAATCCTGCATGCAGGACTTTTTTCTTTGCTAAAAAAATGTTCTCCCGGATGGAAACCAAACCAATCCCATTATAGTCGATGGGATCTGTTTGGCTCTGTTCGTATCAGTTTTGTGCCGAATCCAGCACTTCAATTTTTTTCGTTGTTAGTAGAAGAACGGAAATCAATAACACTGGTCTAAAATGCCCTACTCTGCCATCAAGAGTCAGAGCTTGCAATTGTAACACCCCAGAGTGGTGTTACCACTCCTGCACCTTGCTAATGTCTTTATTGGCCTAACACAATGTCATCTATATATTCTGTTCTAGGTTCTCCACACTGTGCATTTCTAATGTTATGTAATTGTTCATGTAATGTGCCTGGTTCACCAGCAGGTGACAGCAAACTCGGCAGAGCTGTAGTTAGATACAATGGAACTTACCATTCCATTCTAACCCCCCCTCTGGAGAGAAGAGGGCGAGTCCTACTTCCTGCAGGAAGGGTGGGACAGAAGTTCTAGTTAGTCTAGCACCCTAAGCTCTGCTGGCCATAGAGGCCATAAAGCCTCAGGAGCCAGGAGGAAAGTTCCTTGGCATCACCTAGAGTCAGACTACACAAGTGATTTTAATTAGGGGGGGGGAGAGGGGAGGCCGCACTGGCCACCAATGATGGGGGAAGGTGATTTTAATTAGGGGGGGTGGAGAGGAGAGGCCGCACTGGCCACCAATGAATTTAAAACTGGGGAGGGAGGGGGTCTGCCCCCTCCTGCCTGGCAGCACCTGATCTCTTACAGGGGGCTATGATACGCACAATTAACCCCTCAGGTGCGGCACCTGAGGGGTTAATTGTGCGGATCACAGCCCCCTGTAAGAGATCGGGTGCTGCCAGGCAGCAGGGGGCAGTCATGTACAGAGTTCGTAGTATATTCTACAAACCGGATTCCAAAAAAGTTGGGACACTAAACAAATTGTGAATAAAAACTGAATGCAATGATGTGGAGATGGCAAATGTCAATATTTTATTTGTAATAGAACGTAGATGACAGATCAAACGTTTAATCCGAGTAAATGTATCATTTTAAAGGAAAAATACGTTGATTCAAAATTTCACGGTGTCAACAAATCCCCAAAAAGTTGGGACAAGTAGCAATAAGAGGCTGGAAAAAGTAAATTTGAGCATAACGAAGAGCTGGAAGACCAATTAACACTAATTAGGTCAATTGGCAACATGATTGGGTATAAAAAGAGCTTCTCAGAGTGGCAGTGTCTCTCAGAAGCCAAGATGGGTAGAGGATCACCAATTCCCACAATGTTGCGCAGAAAGATAGTGGAGCAATATCAGAAAGGTGTTACCCAGCGAAAAATTGCAAAGACTTTGCGTCTATCATCATCAACTGTGCATAACATCATCCGAAGATTCAGAGAATCTGGAACAATCTCTGTGCGTAAGGGTCAAGGCCGTAAAACCATACTGGATGCCCGTGATCTCCGGGCCCTTAAACGACACTGCACCACAAACAGGAATGCTACTGTAAAGGAAATCACAGAATGGGCTCAGGAATACTTCCAGAAACCATTGTCAGTGAAAACAATCCACCGTGCCATCCGCCGTTGCCAGCTAAAACTCTACAGTGCAAAGAAGAAGCCATTTCTAAGCAAGATCCACAAGCTCAGGCGTTTTCACTGGGCCAGGGATCATTTAAAATGGAGTGTGGCAAAATGGAAGACTGTTCTGTGGTCAGTCGAGTCACGATTCGAAGTTCTTTTTGGAAATCTGGGACGCCATGTCATCCAGACCAAAGAGGACAAGGACAACCCAAGTTGTTATCAACGCTCAGTTCAGAAGCCTGCATCTCTGATGGTATGGGGTTGCATGAGTGCGTGTGGCATGGGCAGCTTGCATGTCTGGAAAGGCACCATCAATGCAGAAAAATATATTCAGGTTCTAGAACAACATATGCTCCCATCCAGACGTCATCTCTTTCAGGGAAGACCCTGCATTTTTCAACAAGATAATGCTAGACCACATTCTGCATCAATCACAACATCATGGCTGCGTAGGAGAAGGATCCGGGTACTGAAATGGCCAATCTTCAGTCCAGATCTTTCACCTATAGAGAACATTTGGTGCATCATAAAGAGGAAGGTGCAACAAAGAAGGCCCAAGACGATTGAACAGTTAGAGGCCTGTATTAGACAAGAATGGGAGAGCATTCCTATTTCTAAACTCGAGAAACTGGTCTCCTCGGTCCCCAGACGTCTGTTGAGTGTTGTAAGAAGAAGGGGAGATGCCACACAGTGGTAAAAAAGGCCTTGTCCCAACTTTTTGGGGATTTGTTGACACCATGAAATTCTGATTCAACATATTTTTCCCTTAAAATGGTACATTTTCTCAGTTTAAACTTTTGTTCGGTGATTTATGTTCTATTCTGAATAAAATATTAGAAGTTGGCACCTCCACATCATTGCATTCAGTTTTTATTCACGATTTGTATAGTGTCCCAACTTTTTTGGAATCCGGTTTGTAACTTGAAGCGTCCCAATCACTATGGGAACGCCTCTGTGTTAGAATATACTGTCGGATCTGAGTTTTGCTTTTATGCAGACGGATCTTTGGATCCGTCTGTGTGAAAGTAGCCTACGGACACGGATGACGGACGCGGATGACAATCTTGTGTGCATCCGTGTTTTTTCATGGACCCATTGACTTGAATGGGTCCGTGAACCGTTGTCCGTCAAAAAAATAGGACAGGTCATATTTTTTTGACGGACAGGAAACACGGATCACGGATGCGGATGAAAAATTGTGCATTTTCAGATTTTTCCACGGACCAATTGAAAGTCGATGGGTCAGCGAAAAAAAACTGAAAACGGAACAACGGCCGCGGATGCACACAACGGTCGTGTGCATGAGGCCTAAAGCTGCTGTTCAACTACATACAAGGTCTGGACTCAATCTTTCTTTCAAATCCCTCAATTATTCCCACCATTTATTGCTTCGGAGCCAAAGCCTGGGGTCCAGCCGTATCCAGGTAGGAGCATCGTGACACACATAAAGAGACATTTTAGGCCGCCGTATACCACTCTGCAGTCTGCATTCCTACACCTGTGATTTATAGTAGGGCCCTGGCGGGAGGCCGCCCGTTGCACATTCATGACCCATTCTTTCTGTCTTCTACTTCTTGCTCAACTACTGAATTTACGTTAGTGAAAATAAAAGGATGGATGGAAGTGATTATGACTACAGGATCAGACTACACAGGCTTTGTGTGTAGTCTGTAATCTAGGCACCAATAAGCCACTATTTAGGTTAGGGTGGTTACATACAGGGTTACAGCAGACAGCACAATCTTTGTCGCAGAACCTGGGGCCATGCCCTGCCTGCTCCCTTAGTTGTGCTCCTTAAATATATCACTTAGACACCTATATTTGCATCTATAACTGTAGCAGTCCATATTTGTGTTATCATCACTAGTGTTAGGTGCAAATATTCAAATCGCGAATATTAATCGCAAATATTGGCACTTCGAGAATTCACGAATATTTAGAACATAGTGATATATATTCAGAATTTCGAATATTCTAGATTTTTTTTCCATCAGTAACCTCCCTTCTTGCTTGTGGGCCAATGAGAAGGCTGCAATGTCTTTGTCTGAGCTTAGCAACATCCCTAGCAACCAATAGGAAAGTTGCCTACCCCTTACTATATAAGAACCTCCCCAGCAGCCATTTTCTACAGTTTTTTAAAGTTCTGAGAGAGACAGCAGTGTCATTGCTGTGCTCTGTGCTTTACTGTTTAATTACATTAGATAGTTAGTTAGCTTATATATATATATAATACAGATAGTCAGTGTAGGTTAGATCCTGATATAGTGTAGCTGATAGGTTCCAGTGCAGGGTGTTAGGTAGTGTGATAGGTTCTGCTGTCCATACATACATGCAGACCTGCTAAAATGTGAAGTTTCACGTATTGTGCCAAAATATTCGCATCATTAGTGCCAATTAGCGCAATCATGAATATATTGGAGCACTATATCAGCATATAAAGCTATTGTAATGTTCCGCCGTGCCGACCATTTTCTCCAGTCTCAGGAAACTTCTAGCAGCTTGGAAAATGTAGCAAAAGTGACCCACGCCTGTATTTTGCGCGCATTACGCGAATATTACATTGGCGATTTTTCGCAATCAAGAAAATAATCTCGAATTCGCGAATATATGACGAATATTTGCCCAAATATTTGTGAAATATCACCAGACAGAGATGAGTGGTGCTTCATTTGCACGGCTTTTACTGTAAGTCACAGATTGCTTCTATAGGAAAATCCTTTTCCTGTGTCAGCTAATGATAGGAAGATGTATACATTATAAAGTGTCATGCCTCAGATGCTACAGAACCTCATACAACACAGCTGCTGCAGAGCATCATAATACACACCTCAGCTGCTGCAGAACCTCATAATACACACCTAAGCTGCAGCAGAACATCATAATACACACCTCAGCTGCTGCAGAACCTCATAATACACACCTCAGCTGCAGCAGAACATCATAATACACACCTCAGCTGCTGCAGAACATCATAATACACATCTCAGCTGCCGAACCTCATAATACACACCTCAGCTGCTGCAGAACATCATAATACACACCTCAGCTGCTGCAGAACCTCATAATACACACTTCAGCTTCTGCAGAACCTCATAATACACACCACAGCTGCTGCAGAACCTCATAATACACATCTCAGCTGCCGAACCTCATAATACACACTTCAGCTGCTGCAGAACCTCATAATACACACTTCAGCTGCTGCAGAACCTCATAATACACACTTCAGCTGCTGCAGAACCTCATAATACACACTTCAGCTGCTGCAGAACCTCATAATACACACCTCAGCTGCTGAAGAACCTCATAAAACACACCTCAGCTGCTGTAGTACATAAAAAAACACACCTCACCTGCTGCTGAAACATCATAATACACACCTCAGCTGCTGGAGAAACTCATAATAAACACTTCAGCTGCTGCAGAACCTCATAATATACACCTCATCTTCTGCAGAACCTCATAAAACACACCTCAGCTGCTGTAGAACCTCATACTACACACCTCAGCTGCTGCAGAACTTCATAATACACACCTTAACTTCTGCAGCACAATACAGTACACAGTTCAGCTGCTGCAGAACATCATAATACATACCACAGCTGTTAAAGAACATTATAATACACATCTTAGCTGCCCTAGACCTACTTTCTGAAAATGACGAAGGCTTCTTTTGTCAAACATGGACAGAAATCTGCCTCCTGCAGCCACAGAGATTTCACTTCTGATGTACATTCTACCATAGGCATAACTATAATTAATTGGGCCCCATGGAAAATAAGATGGGGCCCCCATCACCTAGTATAAGAAAATTACAACAGCAGCACAAGTGGCAATCCTTAAGGGGTTCTTCGGGCTTTAAGGATAGGTCATCAATATCATATCAGCGGGGGTCCAACACTCGGCACCCCCGCCGATCAGCTGTATGAAGGGAAGGCGCGTGCAGTGTGCACGTGCCGTCTCCCATCTCTCTTCCTGCTCGTTGCTGGACCCCCGCCAATCTGATATAGATGACCTAACCTTAGGATAGGTCATCAATATTAAAAGCCCGGAGAACCCCTTTAAAGGTATGTATAATAGCACCATAAATCAGAAAACCCACATTATAGCAAATAGTCACCATATTGTTATTCCTTACAAAAAGGTACAATTTTCTTGCACCTGATAGGTCCCCAAACCTCTGGGCCCCATAGCACGTTCTATGGCTATGGTTACGCCCCATGCATTCTACCATACATTTCTTGGTGACTTCTTCTATTGTTATCAGTTACACCAGGAGGCATTTTCCCATCAGGTTTCTCCTGTGATTGCTCCCTTCACCCCCAACCATTTACAACCAGTTGAGTCAGCTTCACAGCTAAGAGCATACAATGGATGCTAAACATATGTTCACTGCACTGGATGCACATCAGAGCCGCAGTCTGTAATTGGCCGTCAGCATCCTCCATGTTTTAATGTGCCATTCACACATGCATGGTGACAATTCCCGAAGGAGAACACTCCGTCACACGGTAATTGTCCACAAAGTTTAATGAACTTGTTACAAGCCAAACTTATTGACTCCAGATTGGTAAATCCCAATTGCACCAATTATCCCAGTCTGCGTGGGCATGACATTTGCTATAAGTCATTTGATTTTTTTTTTTACTGTGCAATTAAGATAACATCTCTGTTTTCCATTACTCGGAGCTTGATCATTCTAAATACAATCCCACAAAATGGGACTCGTAGCAATGAGCTAATGGCAGAACAAGATGTTTTTCCAAGAATGCGAATGTAGAAAGGTTTATTACATGTCAATGCCAGCAGGGAACCGAGTCCCCGCTGTACTTTATTTTTTCCATTTATTAGAGGTAGAGGTATTTATGAATACATTAGAGAGTCATTGTGTGCAAAAGAGACGTGCACAGTGTTAGGACTGGTGTACTAGACTCTGAAAATCCATTTTGCTTACAGATATGTAAAGCTAATTTCCACTTGTTAACAACATCTAATTTATAGGTCAAAAATTCTGACCCCCATTTATTGTTTAAAATTATTCATAGATGTAGAGTTAGAATTCTTGCTGCCTGTAGCCACCACTAGAGGGAGCCTAGGAGTTTTCTAAGCTAAATAAGCACAATTCTGGATTGATTTGCATTAAATAAAAATTGCGTTTGTGATTTGTATCCATTCACATCTTTTATGTGTTTTAGACACTTTTTGTAGAGAAATGGATAGAACTTAATGGAAAAGGAGGCTAAAATTATGCCAACATTTTGATGCCAAGTAAGCCAAACAATAGGTGGTGTAAAGTTAGACAAAGATGTATACAGATGCACCAATAAACCAGTTTGAGAAATATAGCACATATTTAGACTGCCTAGTCTAAGTCTACACTGTCTATAGCTTAAACAGGATTAGTAAAATCAGCTCCCCCTAGTGGTGGCTGAAGAGCAGCCAGATTTTTATCACCCTGCCTCAGCTCTAACTGCCGTAAAGGTTTATTAAAGCGGTTTGCCACTTTCTGGATACAGTTGATAAATATCTTTATAACATGATTCTATGGCACTTTCTTATATAGTCTTTGTTGATATTCTGCACTATTTTCTATATTCTGTCTTGTTGGCCATGTCCTTTGTGTTGTCCACATAGAGGTCCTTACCATAAAATGGTTGCTGTTGGAGGGTCATGTGACCAAGCAAATCACTCAGTTCCCTCCATTAAAATACACTACACCTGCACTAAACTCTCCACATTTCAAGTGCAGATGTGGTGTATTTGAGTGGAGAAGGCTGAGTGATGTGTCTGGAGTAATTTTTGTCTTGTCACATGACCCTCCATCAGCAGCCATCTTATGGACAGATCACCTGTGTAGACAGCACAGAAGATTTGCCCAACAAGAGGCACGACCTAAGAAATATAGCAAACAGCAAAGAAAATCAACAAAGGCTATATTATTAAGTGCCATATAATCATCTTACAGACACATTGGTCAACAATAACCAGAAAGTGGCTAACCCCTTTAAGGAAAGAAGAAAGTCACCCAAGTGCAATTTGCTAAATATAGTCTTGGTCTCTAGAGAGTACCCGATCCAGATGTTAAAAACTGAGGAAATGAGAAAATCACTACAAGTATTGCCACCAACCAGGCTAAAAACAAACCACGGGTAGGTGATATCTCAAAAATTACAGGGAAAATACTGTCCAAACAGTCTTCTGATGAGTCACAGATACATGAGAGAAGATCATATTGATATGAGACCACTACAGATTAACCAACATATTGATGGCAAAGACCATGGGGAAGATTTATCAAAACAGCTGTAAAGGAAAACTGCCTTAGTGGCCCATAGCAACCAATCAGATTCCACCTTTCATTTTTCACAGCTCCTTTGGAAAATCAAAGGGGGAAACTGATTGGTTGCTAGAGGCAACTAAGCCAGTTCTACTTTATACCAGTTTGATAAATCTCCCCCCATGTGTTGAGAATGTTTTGTAGGGTTTTAAGTCATAAAAGTCTCCAAGTGGTGCCCAAGGAATTTGAAACCTCTACAGAGCCCAGTCTTTCGTGACATCAGTGGTAGTCCGAAATCACATATTTCACCAAAGTCATCTTCTCACAAGTACCTAAGGCTACTTTCACACTAGCTTTCAGAGAGGATCCGTCTAGTGTCTGCACAGATGGATCCTCTCCTATAATGCAGACATGTGGATCCGTTCAGAACGGATCCGCCTGCATTATAGATTATAAAAAATTCTAAATCTGAAAGTTGTTCAGACGGATCCGTCCAGACTTTACATTGAAAGTCAATGGGGGACGGATCCGTTTGAAAATTGAGCCATATTGTGTCAACTTCAAACGGATCCGTCCCCATTGACTTACATTGTCAGTCTGGACTGATCCGTTTGCCTCCGCACGGCCAGGCGTTCGGGCCGCGTTCCGGTGTCCGCCTGCTGAGCAGAGCAGAGGCTGAACGCCGCCAGACTGATGCATTCTGAGCGGATCCGCATCCACTCAGAATGCATTAGAGCTGGACGGATGCGTTCGGGGCCGCTTGTGAGCCCCTTCAAACGGAGCTCACAAGCGGAACCCCGAAGCTAGTGTGAAAGTAGCCTAAGACATATCTGGAGATGTTTTTGGCTGGAGTTCTCCTTGAACTACAGGTGTCTTTCGTTACCTTGATTCTTGGCTGACTGTGCAGGGACACACCCCAACTGGGTATATGTTCTGGACTTTGGTATACGGCCAGCATATGGTTTCAGTGACGTTGGGTTGCTCCCCTTATTACTTGGTTTGTAATGATGGACTATGGTTATACAGTTAGACAATAATGGACTACACCACTGAATCATTTTTCAGGATACATACTGTAGCTTTTTTTTTTTTTTTTGCAATGACTTGGGGTTACAGATCTGCTAATGTCCTTCTGTTATAAAATCATCTAAGAAAATAAATTATACATTACAACTGCATTATTTGCAACAATTTCCGCATGCTGGGGTAAGGGAGGGTGAATAACCTTTTGGGAAGATGGGTCTACGCAAATTTCCTCAGCTTTACTGAATGAGTTCAACCCATAGTGGAAAATGTAGACATTGGACCTCAACCGGGAAAATGAAATTGAAATGGAGAGGGAACAAGTCTGTCTGGGTTATAAGACATAATACCTTATGCAGGGGTGCAGAGGTAGCAGTTGCTACCGGGCCCCGGGGCTTGAGGAGGCCA
The DNA here is from genome assembly GCF_905171765.1 of Bufo bufo. Taxonomy (NCBI): domain Eukaryota; kingdom Metazoa; phylum Chordata; class Amphibia; order Anura; family Bufonidae; genus Bufo; species Bufo bufo. Next base: position 34,816,097 of record NC_053395.1, read on the forward strand.
AAAGACCCTTGTGTCATATAAGAAGACATCAGTATTATAGAAAGTGCATGCTGGGGGAACTCTGTTATACTGTAGATTTTGCACTGGGGCCCAGAATGTTCGTATGACTCCTCTGAATGGAGGGAAGGGGATAGGTCAAGAATTTGGCTTGGTTGCAGTTTCAATTTTTGCCTCAGGCAGCATGAAGGCTATGTGCTCCTCTCCCTCTGGCCACAAAGCACCGAGGGAAGGGAGGCCTAAGCTGGACTCTTGCACCAGGGCCATGAGCCTTTAGCTACGCCCCTGACTTATGGAAAGTGATGTCTATACAAGAATGGTGAGAGCAATGTGGGTGTCTGGTCAACTACCCAATATTGGGTGTGCAATGATGGCAAGGTGGAACTCTATTCTCCCAATAGGTGGTGGGGAGATTCCCATATTTAGGACCCTCACTAATCAAACATCTATGAAGAAGCTGTCTAGAGGTAGGACTGTGTTTTTCTCAGAGGCTTCCACAGTCCTTGATTCACCCCTCGTTCTGCCATTGTCTCTGTTTCTAGACTGCGACTCTTCTTACAGCCCGGGATCTATTTTCACACACAAGTAATACATATAATAGATCACCCATTAAAATTATCATTAGGATGATCTAGGCCCCATCTTCTCTCCTTTTAGAGTGTTTTCCGCCAGTATACTTTGTGCAGCAGATACATCACTATGCCATCATTTTCGTGCAGGCCAAGGATTTGCAAGGCGTTAAAAGAAGTTATTAAAAGAAAATCTTACAGATAAATATTTCCTGAATGTTTTCGGCTATGATGCGGCCAGACAAAGAAGCACATTTATTGAATGTTCTGCGATCCTTTATCGGAATGGAACTTAAAACCTCTACTCTAAATTTATAATGGATAACGTACGCTAATGTACGTGTCCTTAATCCCCCCAAATTTTTTGTTACTCTATTGGGTTCTAGAATTTTACAGGATGTAAAATAGGCCGGGTCCTTTGACATCTGCATTGTGGTTGCTGTTTACAAATGAAGCCATAGGTTGTGATGGATCCACTACACAACATCAATGGCACCTACTAATTAAAAATGGGCTCCATTGAGTTCTATCAGGGTCTTATTGACACTAGGCACTATGGCTGTTATTAATTATAAATTATAGAAAAATCTATAGCACTCTTCAATTCAGGTGAAAAAAACTGTTACTTTATTAGTAACAGCAGCATACATATAGCAACGTTTCAACCATCTCTGGTCTTTCTCAAGCTATGTCTGTGAAGGTTCTCATTTATCCAGGTCATGGTATATCTGTAAAGAATAAATCAAGGCAACTGGACTTACTGTAGATTTCTTGAAAACGTTTCACTCATTCTTCCAACGAGCTTTCTCAATTCTGAGTGACTGTACAAGAATTCTCTGGGAATAAATATGTATCCGAATCAACATCTGGTAATTATACCCAGCATGGGGTCAGAGGTCATTATACCCAGCATGGGGTCAAAGGTGTTGATTCCATTATCCTAATTGGAGTCAGTACGTGATAATGACCTCCCAGAAAAAGGTGTCAAGACAGCATTGTATGTGGCAGACAATAGAACGCAGTCCAGTGCAATGAGGAATGCTCAGAACTGTATATTGGCAAAACAAAACAACATCAGCGTATGGCTCAGCATAGAAGAGCCAAAACCTCTGGTCAAGATTCAGCCGTGTACTTACATCTAAAAGAAACAGGTCACACCTTTGAAGACAGTCAAGTACATGTTTTGGATAAGGAGGCCGATTGGTACAAACGAGGTGTGAAGGAGGCCATCTACGTAAAAATGGAGAAGCCAAGCTTGAATATAGGCGGGGAGGTTAGACATCTATTGTCTGCCACATACAATGCTGTCTTGACACCTTTTTCTGGGAGGTCATTATCACCTACTGACTCCAATTAGGATAATGGAATCAACACCTTTAACCCCATGCTGGGTATAATGACCTCTGACCCCATGTTGGGTATAATTACCAGATGTTGATTCAGTTACATATTTATTCCCAGAGAATTCTTGTACAGTCACTCAGAATTGAGAAAGCTCGTTGGAAGAACGAGTGAAACGTTTTCAAGAAATCTACAGTAAGTCCAGTTGCCTTGATTTATTCTTTACAGATTTCTCAAGCTATGATAGCTTGAGAAAGACCAGAGATGGTTGAAACGTTGCTATCTGTATGCTGCTGTTACTAATAAAGTAACTGTTTTTTTCACCTGAATTGAAGAGTGCTGTCGATTTTTCTATAATTTGTTACTTGACGGAACCCCAAGCCAGGATCCCCATCCGCGGGCACCATCTCACCAATTTTTCTAGTGGCATTTGTCCCCAAATTGGGACCTGGAGTGCTGCTTACCCCATTCTTTTGTTATTAACTATAGGCAGTATGGCTGTTATTGACTATAGGCAGTATGGCTGTTATTGACTATAGGCAGTATGGCTGTTATTGACTATAGGCAGTATGGCTGTTATTGACTATAGGCAGTGTAGCTGTTATTGATTATAGGCACTATGGCTGTTATTGACTATAGGCAGTGTAGCTGTTATTGACTATAGGCAGTATGGCTGTTATTGAGTATAGGCACTATGACTGTTATTAACTATAAGCACTATGAGGTTATTGACTATAGGGAGTATGGCTGTTATTAACTACAGTATAGGCAGTATGACTGTTATTGACTATAGGCACTATGGCTGTTATTGACTATACGTACTATAGCTGTTATTGACTATAGGCACTATGGCTGTTATTGACTAAAGGCAGTATGACTGGTATTAACTATAGGCAGTGTAGCTGTTATTGACTATAGGCAGTATAGCTGTAATTGACTATAGGTAGTATGGCTGTTATTGACTATAGGCACTCTGGCTGTTATTGACTATAGGCACTATGACTGTTATTGACTATAGGCACTATGACTGTTATTGACTATAGGCACCATGACTGTTATTGACTATAGGCAGTATGGCTGTTATTCACTATAGGCACTATGGCTCGCATTGACTATAGGCACTATGGTTGTTATTAACCATAGGCACTATGACTGTTATTGACTATAGGCACTATGACTGTTATTGACTATAGGCACTATGACTGTTATTGATTATAGGCAGTATGGCTGTTATCGACTATAGACACTCTGACTGTTATGACTATAGGCACTCTGACTGCTATTGACTATAGGCATTCTGACTGTTATTGACTATAGGCACTATGACTGTTATTGACTCTAGGCATTATGACTGTAATTGATTATAGGCACTATGCCTCTCATTGACTCTTGGTAATATGGCTGTTATTGACTATAGGCACTATGACTGGTATTGACTAAAGACACTAAGGCTGGTATTGACTATAGGCCTGTTACTGACTATAGAGTATTCACTATGATTGTTATTGACTATAGGCGCTATGCCTGTTATTGACTATAGGCACTATGGCTGTTATTGACTATAGGCACTATGGCTGTTATTGACTATAGGCAGTATGGCTGTTATTGACTATAGGCAGTATGGCTGTTATTGACTATAGGCAGTATGGCTGTTATTAACTATAGGCACTATGGCTGTTATTGACAATAGGCACTATGCCTGTTATTGACATTAGGCACTATGACTGTTATTGACAATAGGCACTATGACTGTTATTGAAACATAGAAACATAGAAACATAGAATGTGTCGGCAGATAAGAACCATTTGGCCCATCTAGTCTGCCCAATATACTGAATACTATGGATAGCCCCCAGCCCTATCTTATATGAAGGATGGCCTTATGCCTATCCCATGCATGCTTAAACCCCTTCACTGTATTTGCAGCTACCACTTCTGCAGGAAGGCTATTCCATGCATCCACTACTCTCTCAGTAAAGTAATACTTCCTTATATTACTTTTAAACCTTTGCCCCTCTAATTTAAAACTGTGTCCTCTTGTGGTAGTTTTTCTTCTTTTAAATATGCTCTCTTCCTTTACCGAGTTGATTCCCTTTATGTATTTAAAAGTTTCTATCATATCCCCTCTGTCTCTTCTTTCTTCCAAGCTATACATATTAAGGTCCTTTAACCTTTCCTGGTAAGTTTTATCCTGCAATCCATGTACTAGTTTAGTAGCTCTTCTCTGAACTCTCTCTAGAGTATCTATATCCTTCTGGAGATATGGCCTCCAGTACTGCGCACAATACTCCAAGTGAGGTCTCACCAGTGTTCTGTACAGCGGCATAAGCACTTCACTCTTTCTACTGCTTATACCTCTCCCTATACATCCAAGCATTCTGCTGGCATTTCGTGCTTCGTATTGACTATAGGCACTATGAGTGTTATTGACTATAGGCAGTATGGCTGTTATTGACTCTAGGCAGTATGGCTGTTATCGACTCTAGGTACTATGACTGTTATTGACAATAGGCACTATGACTGTTATTGACTATAGGCACTATAATTGTTATTGACTATAGACAGTATGGCTGTTATGGACTATAGGCACTATGAGTGTTATTGATTATAGGCAGTATGGCTGTTATTGACTCTAGGCAGTATGGCTGTTATTGACTCTAGGCAGTATGGCTGTTATTGACTCTAGGCACTATGACTGTTATTGACTATAGGCACTATGACTGTTATTCACTATAGGCACTATGACTGTTATTCACTATAGTTATTATAGCTGCTATTGACTATAGTTACTATGGCTGTTATTGACTATAATTACTATGGCTATTGACTATAGGCACTATGGCTGTTATTGACTATTGGCAGTGTAGCTGTTATTGACTATAGGCAGTATGGCTGTTATTGAGTATAGGCACTATGACTGGTATTGACTATAGGCACTATGACTGTTATTAACTATAGGCTCTATGGCTGTTATTGACTATAGGCAGTATGGCTGTTATTGACTATAGGCACTATTACTGTTATTGACTAAAGGCACTATGGATGTTATTAACTATAGGCAGTATGGCTGTTATTGACTATAGACACTATGGCTGTTATTAACTATAGGCAGTGTAGCTGTTATTGACTATAGGCAGTATAGCTGTAATTGACTATAGGTAGTATGGCTGTTATTGACTATAGGCACTCTGGCTGTTATTGACTATAGGCACTATGACTGTTATTGACTATAGGCACTATGACTGTTATTGACTATAGGAAGTATGGCTGTTATTGACTATAGGCACTATGGCTCATATTGACTATAGGCACTATGGCTGTTATTAATCATAGGCACTATGACTGTTATTGACTATAGGCACTATGACTGTTATTGACTATAGGCACTATGACTGTTATTGATTATTGGCAGTATGGCTGTTATCGACTATAGACACTCTGACTGTTATTGACTATAGGCACTATGACTGTTATTGATTATTGGCAGTATGGCTGTTATGACTATAGGCACTCTGACTGCTATTGACTATAGGCATTCTGACTGTTATTGACTATGGGCACTATGACTGTTATTGACTCTAGGCATTATGACTGTGATTATAGGCACTATGCCTCTCATTGACTCTAGGAACTATGGCTGTTATTGACTATAGGCACACTATGACTGGTATTGACTAAAGACACTAAGGCTGGTATTGACTATAGGCACTATGGATGTTATTAACTATAGGCAGTATGGCTGTTATTGACTATAGGCAGTATGGCTGTTATTGACTATAGGCACTATTACTGTTATTGACTAAAGGCACTATGGATGTTATTAACTATAGGCAGTATGGCTGTTATTGACTATAGACACTATGGCTGTTATTAACTATAGGCAGTGTAGCTGTTATTGACTATAGGCAGTATAGCTGTAATTGACTATAGGTAGTATGGCTGTTATTGACTATAGGCACTCTGGCTGTTATTGACTATAGGCACTATGACTGTTATTCACTATAGGCACTATGACTGTTATTGACTATAGGAAGTATGGCTGTTATTGACTATAGGCACTATGGCTCATATTGACTATAGGCACTATGGCTGTTATTAATCATAGGCACTATGACTGTTATTGACTATAGGCACTATGACTGTTATTGACTATAGGCACTATGACTGTTATTGATTATTGGCTGTATGGCTGTTATCGACTATAGACACTCTGACTGTTATTGACTATAGGCACTATGACTGTTATTGATTATTGGCAGTATGGCTGTTATGACTATAGGCACTCTGACTGCTATTGACTATAGGCATTCTGACTGTTATTGACTATGGGCACTATGACTGTTATTGACTCTAGGCATTATCACTGTTATTATAGGCACTATGCCTCTCATTGACTCTAGGAACTATGGCTGTTATTGACTATAGGCACACTATGACTGGTATTGACTAAAGACACTAAGGCTGGTATTGACTATAGACACTATGGCTGTTATTAACTATAGGCAGTGTAGCTGTTATTGACTATAGGCAGTATAGCTGTAATTGACTATAGGTAGTATGGCTGTTATTGACTATAGGCACTCTGGCTGTTATTGACTATAGGCACTATGACTGTTATTCACTATAGGCACTATGACTGTTATTGACTATAGGAAGTATGGCTGTTATTGACTATAGGCACTATGGCTCATATTGACTATAGGCACTATGGCTGTTATTAATCATAGGCACTATGACTGTTATTGACTATAGGCACTATGACTGTTATTGACTATAGGCAGTATGACTGTTATTGACTATAGGCACTATGACTGTTATTGACTATAGGAAGTATGGCTGTTATTGACTATAGGCACTATGGCTCATATTGACTATAGGCACAATGACTGTTATTGATTATTGGCAGTATGGCTGTTATCGACTATAGACACTCTGACTGTTATTGACTATAGGCACTATGACTGTTATTGATTATTGGCAGTATGGCTGTTATGACTATAGGCACTCTGACTGCTATTGACTATAGGCATTCTGACTGTTATTGACTATGGGCACTATGACTGTTATTGACTCTAGGCATTATGACTGTGATTATAGGCACTATGCCTCTCATTGACTCTAGGAACTATGGCTGTTATTGACTATAGGCACACTATGACTGGTATTGACTAAAGACACTAAGGCTGGTATTGACTATAGGCACTATGCCTGTTACTGACTATAGAGTATTCACTATGACTGTTATTGACTATAGGCGCTATGCCTGTTATTGACTATAGGCACTATGGCTGTTATTGACTATAGGCACTATGGCTGTTACTGACTCTAGGTAGTATGGCTGTTATTCACTATAGGCACTATGACTGTTATTGACTATAGTTACTATGGCTGCTATTGACTTTAGCTACTATGACTGTTATTGACTATAATTACTATGGCTGCTATTAACTTTAGTTACTATGGCTGTTATTGACTATAATTACTATGGCTGCTATTGATTTTAGTTACTATGACTGTTATTGACTATAGTTACTATGACTGTTATGACTCTAGGCACTAAGACTGTTATAGACTATAGGCACTATGAATTTTATTGACTATAGGCACTATGACTGTTTTTGACTACAGGCACTATAAAAAAAAGTAATTATTCACCCGTAGGGGGCGCTCTGTATTTTGTTCCTATTTTTCCTTGGGAAGTCGTTCTATAGAACGTCTGATATCCATATAAAAAATGCTGTTTTCTAAAAACCCTCCAGTTCATATCTTTAAATAACACATTTTATGAACTGGCACGGCAGAGTCCTGGAAGAAAATGATTTGTAAACTTTTCAATTTCACTAAGTGTCTCAAAAAATGCTGCGAATGTTAAAGACGTTCGGAGAAGACATTTAATTAGAGCTGTCTGACCCAGTGAGTTAATTATGAAGAATACAATCGTTATTTAGCCCAAGCAAATAATTATAGAAACACATTTAGGACCAAGAATACCTTAAATCTGTGCGGTTTATCTATGAGACGATAGAATATTCCATCCTAATGTTCTCATTAATCTAAGCAAACATTAAATGTGAGCGGGCGTGGAAGCGTGCTGTCTGGGAACACGCTGCTAATGCTGATACAATATGGTTGGTAAGAGTCGCATGGACCTTGTATCTCTCTGCTCGGTATCACAGGGTACCCTCTGTTTACTCAGTTATAGATGTTTTAGTAAAGACTTACAGTATATTCCATGTGATAAAAGAATTCTAAAGAACATCTTCCTAGAACAATGTGTTGTGTAGTACTCTATTATTCCTCCTGAAAATGTATAAGCGAGTTGGCTTTTGGGTAGTCTTACCTTTCTTCTATCCCTACAAGGTCAGATACTGTCAGCCATGACTAGAGAGTGTCAAGGGTCATAGGTACATGCCCGTGGACAAGGGAAATGGTAGGACTCAGTTGTCCAGTTACTTCTACATTTCCAGGAGGAGTAACAGAAGAATGCATAATGCAGAGTTTCAAAGAAATACAATAGTTATTTTTTTGGGATATACAAGTATTTACTAAAAAGGACAGGTCCACTTTATGCCCATGTATAGCCCCAATGTATGATGTAACTATATGGCACACAGTTGCCTATTGAAATTCACAGCATACTATGCTAAGTATAATTTTTTTCAGAATTCACTGTGTTAAAAATAGTTTTTCAATAGAGTAAAAAAAAACAAAAAAAACATGGTTGTGTTGGGCCTATTACATGCTATGGACTCATTCGGCAAATGTGGTTTGAACATACAGTACCTTAGGTTATTTATTAAAACAAATTCCGCCCCTTTAACACCTTTCTTATGTAATTCCCTCATTTAATTGCTCCATGTGAATGCCAGGGGTCATTGATTAATGTGATTGCGTCACTTTGTCTTTGTCAATCAAAGAGAATAACAGCCAGGAATGCATATGGGCTTGGGTCATAGTGATCACCACACAAACCATTATATAAATGACAGTAATTCACGCTGACCATGAATGACACCGAATCCATAACAGCAGCCACGGAAAATAAGGATCAGGTAACAGCATGGAACATTTCATGGCTTTACTGTACCAGGGCAAGAGCATTTGGATACTAATTGCCTTTAATTTAATTGGTAATGTACAGGAAAGAATAGATAGATAGATAGATAGATAATAAAATGATATTATATAGATAGATAATAAAATGATAGATAGATAGATAGATAGGAGATAGATAATAAAAGGATGATAAATAGATAGATAATAAAATGATATTAGATAGATAGATAGATAGATAGATAGATAGATAGATAGATAGATAGATATGAGTTATACAGATAGACAGAAAGAAAAATAGATAATAGATATAAGATAGACAATAGAAATGTCTTCTATATTATACAATTGATGCGATGGTGATGGAGGGTCAAGGGCTTTTGTCCTATTTTGGGTGCTTCCACGCCTTCAGGTTTTTTTGCGCAGTATTTGAAACCATAATCAGGAGTGGATCATAAAGGAGAGGAAGTATTAAATCGTTTTTCGCATCTCAACACAACTCCTCTGCTGGCCTAGCCGTGTTCCACCGGATTGTAATTTGGTCACGTCTAAGGGTCAAAACCAGGAGAGGATTTAAGATATCTGGAAAAGTCATATTTGACCTTAAAGGGGTTGTACCATCTCAGACATGGGGGCATATCGCTAGGATATGCCCCCTCTGTCTGATAGGTGCAAGTACCCACACCTATCTGTAGAACGGAGCTGGCAAAGCCCTGGAGGGTGCACCATACGTGCGCTGCTTCCCTACATTCCTTCTTATGGGAGTGCTGAAATTAGCTGAACGGGACACTCGACTATTTTTGGCAGTCCCATTGAAATTAATAGGAAGCACACCGCGCAAGCACGGCCACCGCTCCATTCACTTCTATGGGGCTGCTGGAAATATCCCACAGGTTGGAGCCGCACCTATCAGACATTGGGGACATTTCCTAGCGATATGCCCCCAATGTCTGAGATGGTACAACCAGTTTAAGGATAAATATAACTTTTCCACACCTGGTTTTGGCTTCAAAAACTTCATTAAAAAAAAACTGAACGTGTAGCCGTACCCTTAGACATGACCAAATTACAATCCGGTGGAACACGGCTAGGCCAGGAGAGGACTTTTGCTTCTTAGGCCTCTTTCACACGGGCGAGTTTATCGCGCGGGTACAATGCATGAGGTTCACTGAATCTGGACCCATTCATTTCTATGGGGCTGTTCACATGAGCAGTGATTTTCATGCATCACTTGTGCGTTGCGTGAAAATCGCAGCATGCTCTATATTGTGCGTTTTTCACGCAACGCAGGCCCCATAGAAGTGAATGGGGCTGCGTGAAAACTTCAAGCATCCGCAAGCAAGTGCGGATGCGGTGTGATTTTCATGCATGGTTGCTAGAAGACGATCGGGATGGGGACCTGATCTTTATTTTTTTCCCTTATAACATGGTTATAAGGGAAAATAATAGCATTCTTAATACAGAATGCTTAGTAAAAAGGTCCATTGAGGGGTTAAAAATAATAAACAAATTTAACTCACCCCATCCACTTGGTCGCGTAGCGAATCTCCTCTTCTTTCTTCAGGACCTGGCTAAAGGACCTTTGATGACGTCACTGCACTTATCACATGGTCCATCACCATGGTGATGGACCATGTGATGGACCATGTGATGGACCAATTGATGAGCGCAGTGACGTCATCAAATGTCCTTTACCCAGGTCCTGAAGAAAGAAGAGGAGATCTGCTACGCGACCAAGTGGATGGGGTGAGTTATGCAAATTTCTTCACTACCAGCAAGGTGGCATCAGCGATAATCGGCAGTCTTCTCTTCCGGGTGTAGTGTGACGTAATCGGCGCAGGCGCACTGAGGAAGGAGCTGGCAAGCGCGCGTCCTTCACTCAGTACGCCTGCGCCGATCGAGGAACGTTACGGCGCAGGAATTCAGCAGCAGACGGGGCCAGCGGGAGGAGGAGAGCGCTCGCTGGCCCTGTCTATCAAGAGGAGATGGGGCGTGTCTAGAAGCGGCAGATGCGGCGGCTACCAGCAAGTACACGCCCACCTTGCTGGTAGTGAAGAAATTTGCATATGATAAAAGTATGATTTTTACAAGAAATAAGCCACAGACAAAGGTAGGACATGTATGATTGCACTCAGCTGACATTAACAAATAGCTAATGTCGGCTAATGAAAATTGCACAATGGGGGGTGACAGAAGCCCTTTAAATTTGTTTATTATTTTTAACCCCTCAATAGACATCTTACTAAGCATTCTGTATTAAGAATGCTATTATTTTCCCTTATAACCATGTTATAAGGGAAAATAATAAAGTCTACAGAACACCGAACCCAAACCTGAACTTCTGTGAAGAAGTCCGGGTTCGGGTCTGGGTACCAAACATGCCGATTTTTCTCACGCGCGTGCAAAACGCATTCAAACGCTTTGCACTTGCGTGGAAAAATCGTGCATTTTCCCACGAGGCACCCGCTTCCTATCCGGCCCTCACACGCGACGCCCGTGTGAAAGAGGCCTTACAGGTTCACGATATGCACAATTGCTCATCTCCTTTTTGCCATCCTGAAAGAGCCTGTATTAAAGGGAACCTGTCACCAGTTTTATGGTGTCCTAACTAAGGGCAACATAAATAAGTGACTGATTCTCTTAGCAAAATGCTGGATCACTTTCTTTAATTGACCCAGTCAATCTGCCAACATCTTGTATTGAAAAGCTCCAGCTGATGATTATGAGTCATGAATATTCATGAGCTCCTGACTCTCCCCGCCCACCTGCTGCTGATTGACAGTTATTTTCCATATGACTCAGCAGCAGGTGGGCAGGGGAGTGGCTATAGCTCTGAATTAAATATACGCTGGACTCACTGACATCACGCTGGACTCAAATCAGCTCATTAGCATGCGGCATGCGGCATCTTTGTGTGTATATTATGAGGTAACCATCTGTCACAGCAGTAAGTGAATACATCTAAGGTACTTTTTAGTAGTTAATGATTGTATGTAATTAGTTAGATTATAATCAAATATCCACATGACAGGTTCCCTTTAACTGCTGACACATACACTGATATTTGATATATAGTTCTTGGGGGGGGGGAAACAGCTGGCAGTGCAGTTCAGAGGGACATATGTGCAAAAAGTCTCACTTTAATGAGTGCGGAATGTGAGACAATTTCCTTTCCTCGTGCATCCGTGTTATGTAAGATTCGGGAGCTTGTAACATACATCAACATTAAAAATAACATGTCACCTCCAGCTAAATACTAATGTGCTAGATGTAAGAATATACCAGCACGCAGTATATAGCACCAATTTACTATTTTAATACATCTAGGGATCAGCGACTTGCCATTTCTATTTTTTTTTTTACAGTAACACATTAGGGAAATAGGTCAAATAATAATGACGTTGTACGAGATCTTCTACCATCGCAACTACAGCTGAGGAACATTGTAGCAATGAACAATAATCAATTGTCAGAAACCAGTTATGTAATGAAGATGGAAGGATGTGAAAATGTTTTTGATTCTGAGGCGTATTGGAGTCTATTGAGGGTGCCCTGTGCACTCAGGCACCATTAGACCATCGCCTACATTCACCTGCCATATGATTGAGTTTCAAAAACGTAGCATTCGAAAATGTCCTTCCCAGCAACGCCCAATATGAAACAACATCTAAATCATCACAGAAAAGATTAGACCCTCTCATTGCTAATGGGTTCCAAACAGTGACATGCCTAGGGTATTTGGCACCCGGGGCGGGTACTTTCTCTGGCACCCCCCTTCCCCCCCGCCGAAACCATAAGAAACTTTATTTTTACATTTAAATATACTGAAATATTTATTTTGTTTGAAATAAAAAATGTTATCGCTAGTAATCAGAAAATTGCTGGTAAATGAGAATTTTAAGGGAATCTGTCACCATGAAAATATGGTGTAAGCTCGGTATTACACATTTTGTGAAGGAAGGTGAAGAAAAAACGGCTGCTTTATATATTTTTTTTACAGGTTCTTTTGACGGGACGGGTCATGTTAAATTTTTATAGAGCGGGCTGGAGTTTTCACTGATGCCGATGCACCCTGCCCTGATAGCAGGGGCTCAGCTCACAGTGACAGCCAGACCCGTGCAGCTGGTCAGACGGGCACAGCTCCTGCACCTGCCCGATTAGCCCACCATACCTGTACAGCGCTGGGACTCAAGTCACGTCCTGCAGCGCCGTACAGGTACGGCACTGGTATCCTACAGGTTAATAAGCCTTGGGCCCCTTGTAAATTTCTGTCTTGGCACTGGCTGGCAGCAGCCTTGTGACTCCTCGACACCCCTCCCCCCCATTGAAAATTCAAGGCAGCAAGGCCCTTAACTGAAAAAATACCTGTCTAGTCTGCTGCCTCTTGCCTGCACACTGTTCTGCCACACGCCACAGTGCCTGTCCACACCACTCCTAACTGCCACACACCACAGTGCCACAGTGCCTGTCCACACCACTCCTAACTGCCACACACCACAGTGCCACAGTGCCTGTCCACACCACTCCTAACTGCCACACACCACAGTGCCACAGTGCCTGTCCGCACCACTCCTAACTGCCACACACCACAGTGCCACAGTGCCTGTCCGCACCACTCCTAACTGCCACACACCACAGTGCTTTTTGCAGGCTCAGCTCTTCGGCAGTGTATCTGCAGACACACACTGACACACACAACAATGGTGAGGTGGTCACTTCACTAGAAGGCACAGGCCGCACAGCACAGCCGTTTTCTTACTCAGGAGCACTGGAGCAAGGGGCTACAAGGAAGATGGGAGGTTGTCCCACCTGGAAGGTGAGCGGTGGCCGGCGGCGAGCATACAAGTGAGTTAGGTTACTTTCACACTGTTGTTTCTGGGTCCGCTTGTGAGATCCGTTTCAGGGCTCTCACAAGCGGCCCAAAACGGATCAGTTCAGCCCCAATGCATTCTGAATGGATAAGGATCCGTTCAGAATGCATCAGTTTGGCTGAGTTTGGTCTCCGTTGTGCTTTTTAGGCAGCGTTTTGGTGTCTGGCTGACGATGCAGAGCCAAACGGATCCGTCCTGACTTACAATGTAAGTCAATGGGGACAGATCCGTTTTTCACTGACACAATATGGTGCAATTGAAAACGGATCCGTCCCCCATTGACTTTCAATGTAAGTCAAGACGGATCCGTTTTGACTTAGACTTTTTTTAAATGAATAATGCAAACGGATCCATTATGAACGGATACCAGCGTTTGCATTATCGGTGCAAATCCGTCTGTGCAGATACAAGACGGATCCGCACCAAACGCGAGTGTGAAAGTACCCTAAGGCGTGAGCGCGCTCCCTGGCTTATCAGAACGCGCACCAGGGGCGGATTAGGTATATTATAGGCTGGGGGCTGTTTACCCATCTTGGGCCTTCTCTGTCCATTTGCCCCGACCGTCCCCTCTTTTGTGCCCCATGTTTATTTTTTTCTGGCAAGCTATGTGTATATAGTGTCGTTGCCCATTACCCCTGAGAATGCCAGGGATCTGGCAAAAATTTTGGGGGCAACGTATGAAGCGATTTTAGAGGACGGCTATCGTCAGTGCTGATCCTAAACCATATAATCAATGCCATTAATCAATGAAAAGAAAGCAATAGACGAGTGGTGACAGTGCACAGAACCACATCCCTGGTACAGGAGTGAACACAGATACGATAGCTCACCAGTGTTTAATGGTCGGAGGACTTTTAATGAAATAGAGTGGAATTATTCTTACAGATTATAGGATAAATGTAAATTGGGGGCTATCAGCCGTAGGGGGGGGGGCGGCAGTTTTTATTTAGGAGAACCTAATACACTTCATTTATCTAGGTCAGATTTGTTGATGTCAATTATATAACACCCCCAGCCCCTCATAGTGTATAGCGTACAACACTCCGCAGTATACAGTGTAATACCCCACAGTATACAGTATATAACACCGCCCAGTATACAGTACCCCATAGTATGCAATACACAGTATACAGCACCCCACAGTATGTAGTATAGAACCCTATAGTATACAGCACCCACAGTATGCAGTATAGCACCCTATAGTATACAGCACCCCACAGTATGCAATATATAGTATAGCACCCCACAGTATACAGCACTCCACAATATGCAATACATAGTATAACACCCCACAGTATATAGTACCCCACAGTATGCAATACATAGTATAACACCCCACAGTATGCAGTATGGCATCCTATAGTATACAGTATAGCACCCCCCAGTATACAGTAGAGCAGTACAGCACCCCACAGTATACAGCACCCTACAGTATACAGTATACAGAACCTCACAGTATACAATATACAGTACCCCACAGTATACAGTAGAGCAGTATAGCACCCCACAGTATACCGTAGAGCAGTATAGCATCCCACAGTATACATCACACTACAGTATACAGTATACAGAACCTCACAGTATGCAATATACAGCACTCCACAATATACAGCACCCCACAGTATACAGCAGAGCAGTACAGCACCCCCCAGTATACAGCACCCCACAGTATACAGTACCCCACAGTATACAGTAGAGCAGTATAGCACCCCACAGTATACCGTAGAGCAGTATAGCATCCCACAGTATACATCACACTACAGTATACAGTATACAGAACCTCACAGTATACAATATACAGCACTCCACAATATACAGCACCCCACAGTATACAGCAGAGCAGTACAGCACCCCACAGTATACAGTACCCCACAGTATACAGTACCCCACAATATACAGCACCCCACAGTAGAGCAGTATAGCACCCCACAGTATACAGCACCCCACAGTATATAGTATACAGCACCCCACAGTAAACAGTAGAGCAATATACAGCACCCCACAGTATACAGCACCCCACAGTATACAGTACCCCACAGTATACAGTATACAGCACCACACACTATATGAAGGAAAAGGACCTCAGTTAGGAAAGAAGACTAATGAATCTTTTGATGTGTCTTTACAGAGGAAGAGGTTCTAAGTCAGCTGTCTAAAATTAATACAAATAAGTCACAGGGGCCTGATGGGATACACCCAAAGCTATTAAAATAGCTTAGCGGTGAACTAGCAAAACCATTAACAGATTTATTTAACCAATCACTGGCAACAGGAGTCGTCCCAGAAGATTGGAAATTAGCAAATGTTGTGCCCATTCACAAGAAAGGTAGTAGGGAGGAATCGGACAACTATAGGCCACTAAGCCTGACATCAATAGTGGGGAAATTAATGGAAACCATACTTAAGGAGAGGATTGTGGAACATCTAAAATCCCATGGATTGAAAGATGAAAAACAGCATGGGTTTACTTCAGGGAGATCATGTCAAACTAATCTTATTGATTTTTTTGATTGGGTGACTAAAATAATAGATGGAGGAGGTGCAGTAGACATCGCTTATCTAGACTTTAGTAAGGCTTTTGATACTGTCCCACATAGAAGGCTTATCAATAAAGTGCAGTCTTTGGGCTTGGACTCCCATATTGTTGAATGGATTAGGCAGTGGCTGAGGGACAGGCAACAGAGGGTTGTAGTCAATGGAGTATATTCAGACCAAGGTCTTGTTACCAGTGGGGTACCTCAGGGATCTGTTCTGGGACCGATATTGTTTAATATCTTTATCAGCGAAATTGCAGAAGGCCTCAATGGTAAGGTGTGTCTTTTTGCTGATGACACAAAGATTTGTAACAGGGTTGATGTTCCTGGAGTGATACACCAAATGGAAAAGGACTTAGGAAAACTAGAGGAATGGTCAAAAATCTGGCAACTAAAATTTAATGTTGATAAGTGCAAGATAATAAACCTGGGGCGTAAAAACCCAAGAGCAGAATATAAAATCAGTGATACAGTCCTAACCTCAGTATCTGAGGAAAGGGATTTAGGGGTCATTATTTCAGAAGACTTAAAGGTAGGCAGACAATGTCATAGAGCAGCAGGAAATGCTAGCAGAATGCTTGGGTGTATAGGGAGAGGAATTACCAGTAGAAAGAGGGAGGTGCTCATGCCGCTCTACAGAGCACGAGTGAGACCTCATTTGGAGTATTGTGCTCAGTACTGGAGACCATATCTCCAGAAGGATATTGATACTTTGGAGAGAGTTCAGAGAAGAGCTACTAAACTGGTACATGGATTGCAGGATAAAACTTACCAGGAAAGATTAAAGGACCTTAACATGTATAGCTTGGAAGAAAGACGAGACAGACGGGATATGATAGAAACTTTTAAATACATAAAGGGAATCAACAAGGTAAAAGAGGAGAGAATATTTAAAAGAAGAAACACTGCTACAAGAGGACATAGTTTTAAATTAGAGGGGCAAAGGTTTAAAAGTAATATCAGGAAGTATTACTTTACTGAGAGAGTAGTGGATGCATGGAATAGCCTTCCTGCAGAAGTGGCAGCTGCAAATACAGTGGAGGAGTTTAAGCATGCATGGGATAGGCATAAGGCCATCCTTCATATAAGATAGGGCCAGGGGCTATCCATAGTATTTAGTATATTGGGCAGACTAGATGGGCCAAATGGTTCTTATCTGCCGACACATTCTATGTTTCTACAGCACCCCACAGTATACATTAGAGCAGTATAGCACTCCACAATATACAGCCCCCCGCAGTATACAGCACCCCACAGTATACAATATACAGCACCCCACAGTATACAGCACCCCACAGTATACAGTAGAGCAGTATGGCACTCCACAATATACAGCACCCCACAATATACAGTATACAGCACCCCACACTATACAGCACCCCACAGTATACAGTAGAGCAGTATAGCACCCCACAGTATATAGCACCCCACAGTATACAGCACCCCACAGTGTACAGTATAAAGCACCCCACAGTATACAGTAAAGCAGTATAGCACTCCACAATATACAGTACAGACCAAAAGTTTGGACACACCTTCTCATTCAAATAGTTTTCTTTATTTTCATGACTATAAAGGCATCAAAACTATGAATTAACACATGTGGAATTATATACATAACAAACAAGTGTGAAACAACTGAAAATATGTCATATTCTAGGTTCTTCAAAGTAGCCACCTTTTGCTTTGATTACTGCTTTGCACATTCTTGGCATTCTCTTGATGAGCTTCAAGAGGTAGCCACCTGAAATGGTCTTCCAACAGTCTTGAAGGAGTTTCCAGAGATGCTTAGCACTTGTTGGCCCTTTTGCCTTCACTCTGCGGTCCAGCTTACCCCAAACCATCTCAATTGGGTTCAGGTCCGGTGACTGTGGAGGCCAGGTCATCTGGCGCAGCACCCCATCACGCTCCTTCATGGTCAAATAGCCCTTACTTTCAAAGTTTTCCCAATTTTTCGGCTGACTGACTGACCTTCATTTCTTAAAGTAATGATGGCCACTCTTTTTTTTTTTACTTAACTGCTTTTTTCTTGCCATAATACAAATTCTAACAGTCTATTCAGTAGGACTATCAGCTGTGTATCCACCTGACTTCTCCTCAACGCAACTGATGGTCCCAACCTCATTTATAAGGCAAGAAATGCCACTTATTAAACCTGACAGGGCACACCTGTGAAGTGAAAACTATTTCAGGGGACTACCTCTTGAAGCTCATCAAGAGAATGCCAAGAGTGTGCAAAGCAGTAATCAAAGCAAAAGGTGGCTACTTTGAAGAACCTAGAATATGACATATTTTCAGTTGTTTCACACTTGTTTGTTATGTATATAATTCCACATGTGTTAATTCATAGTTTTGATGCCTTCAGTGTGAATCTACAATTTTCATAGTCATGAAAATAAAGAAAACTCTTTGAATGAGAAGGTGTGTCCAAACTTTTGGTCTGTACTGTACATCACCCCACAGTATACAGCACCCCACAGTATACAATATACAACACCCCACAGTATACAGCACCCCACAGTATACAGCACCCCACAGTTTACATTAAAGCAGTATAGCACTCCACATTATACAGAACCCCACAGTATACAGTATACAGCATCCCACAGTATACAGTATACAGCACCCCACAGTATACAGTAGAGCAGTATAGCACTCCACAATATACAGCACCCCACAGTATACAGCAGAGCAGTACAGCACCCCACAGTATACAGTATACAGCACCCCACAGTATACAGCACCCCACAGTATATAGCACCCCACAGTATACAGCACCCCACAGTATATAGCGCCCCACAGTATACAGCACCCAACAGTATACAGTACCCCACAGTATACAGTATACAGTACCCCACAGTATACAGTATACAGTACCCCACAGTATACAGTATACAGCACCCCACAGTATATAGTACCCCACAGTATACAGTAGAGCAGTACAGCACCCCACAGTATATAGCACCCCACAGTATACAGCCCCCCTCATTATACAGTATACATCACTCCACAGTATACAGCACCCCACAGTATACAGTAGAGCAGTTTAGCACCCCACAGTATATAGCACCCCACAGTATACAGCACCCCGTATTATACAGTATACAGCACCCCACAGTATACAGTAGAGCAGTATAGCACTCCACAATATACAGCATCCCACAGTATACAATATACAGCACCCCACAATATACAGTATACAGCATCCCACAGTATACAGCACCCCACAGTATACAGTAGAGCAGTATAGCACTCCACAATATACAGCACACTACAGTATACAGCACCCCACAGTATACAGCAGAGCAGTACAGCACCCCACAGTATACAGCACCCCACAGTATACAGCACCCCCACAGTATATAGCACCCCACAATATACAGTAGAGCAGTATAACACTCCACAATATACAGCACCCCACAGTATACAGCATCCCACAGTATACAGTAGAGCAGTATAATACTCCACAGTATACAGCACCCCACAGTATACAGTAAAGCAGCATAGCACTTCACAATATACAGCACCCCACACTAAGATAATAACAGCTCTCCTTCCTTCTTGCAGAGACATTCGGCCGGGTGCTGCTGCTCAGGCAGCACCCCCCTGTATAGCTGACAGCCTGACACCCGTGGCGGACCGCCCCCCCCCCCCCCCCCCACATTCCCCGGCCCCCTCTAGGCACGCCACTGGTTCCAAATTCTACATGCTGTGCAGGGACAGATTGGCTATAGACCTTACAGGCAAATTTCCCAGTGGGCTGAGGCCTAGGGGGCCGCCAAAGACCCCATCTCTGCCGCTGGCTGGATATAGAATAAGCTATCAGTAATAATTAACTCTGAGAATCAGGTACTCATGTACCTGGCCAGCGAAATGACCTCCTGAATTTAACTATGTCCCGCATTTCACCTCCTAAGTCCCCTGCTCCATATCTTAATCAGAGACAACTGGAAGAGGAGGAGAGAAAATGGCCTCTATTGATAGCCAACTTGGAGGGATAGCTTTTTGGGCAATATATTGTGCGGCACTGTGGTATTTTGCACTATGGTATTGCTAGGATATGCAGTCAATGTCAAATTGGTGTGGATCCCTTGTATGGGATGTCCAGAACAAGACCCACAGAGTGAACAGAGGGCACACTGTTCATGCGCAGCCGCCCTCAATTCACCACTATGGGAGTTCCAAAAATAGCAGACCACTGGCTCGGCTATTTCCGGCAGCTCCATTGTGGTGATAGGACGCTGCACGCTGCACTACCCATTGCATTGCCCACTATGGGACTTCCAAAAATATTCAAGAGTGCACGCTCAGCTATTTTTTAAACTCCTAAAGCGATGAATAGAATGCTTGCTGTGCATGCATGGTGTGTTCTATTTCACTTCAGGGGCTCTGTTCTTTAGATAAGATTGGGTCCCAGAAGTATGACCTGCACCTATCTGACATTGACTTCATATGCTAGGGATACACCATCAATGTCTCAGATGGACCAACCCCATTAAAAGGAGCCATCTCACTACATGAACCCCTATCCATATGCCCTATTATTATTATTATTATTATTATTATTATTATTATTATTATTATAATAAGAGGAGGGTTCCCCTGCTTGGGACCCCATGTATGTACCAGATTAGAGAATGGCTCCTGCTTTGGCATACCTGAAGTGTCCATACATAACATGTATGGCCATTCATTCGAACGGGGAAATGTATCCTAGATTTAGCTTTCTCCGGCAATGACCGGGGGTTAAAGAAGCTTAACCCTAGTGTGTCTTTTTGCTGATGACACAAAGATTTGTAACAGGGTTGATGTTCCTGGAGGGATACACCAAATGGAAAAGGACTTAGGAAAACTAGAGGAATGGTCAAAAATCTGGCAACTAAAATTTAATGTTGATAAGTGCAAGATAATGCACCTGGGATGTAAAAACCCAAGAGCAGAATATAAAATCAGTGATACAGTCCTAACCTCAGTATCTGAGGAAAGGGATTTAGGTGTCATTATTTCAGAAGACTTAAAGGTAGGCAGAATGCATTGGGGCTAAACTGATCCGTTTTGGGCCGCTTGTGAGAGCCCTGAAACGGATCTCACAAGCGGACCCAGAAACGGCAGTGTGAAAGTAGCCTAAGCAAGAGGAATCACAAACCAAACACTGCCATGAAGACCTAGGAACTCTCCAAACAAGTAAGGGACAATGTTGTTGAGAAGTACAAGTCAGGGTTAAGTTATAAAAAAATATCCAAATCTTTGATGATCCCCAGGAACACCATCAAATCTATCATAACCAAATGGAAAGAACATGGCACAACAGCAAACCTGCCCAGAGACGGCCGCCCACCAAAACTCACGGAGGGCATTAATCAGAGAGGCAGCACAGAGACCTAAGGTAACCCCGGAGGAGCTGCAGAGTTCCACAGCAGAGACTGGAGTATCTATACATAGAATGACAATAAGCCGTACGCTCCATAGAGTTGGGCTTTATGGCAGAGTGGCCAGAAGAAAGCCATTACTTTCAGCTAAAAACAATAAGGCACGTTGTGAGTTTGCGAAAAGGCATGGAGGATGGTGCTCTGGTCTCATGAGACTAAAATGTAACTTTTCGGCCATCAAAGAAAACACTATGTCTGGCGCAAACCCAACACATCACATCACCCAAAGAACACCATCCCCACAGTGAGACATGGTGGTGGCAGCATCATGCTGGGGGGATGGGACTGGGAAACTGGTCAGAGTTGAGGGAAAGATGGATGGTGCTAAATACAGGGATATACTTGAGCAAAACCTGTACCACTTTGTGCGTGATCTGAGGCTTAGGACGGAGGTTCACCTTCCAGCAGGACAATCACCCCAAACACACGGCTAAAGCAACACTTGAGTGGTTTGAGGAAAAACATGTAAATGTGGTGGAATGGCCGAGTCAAAGCCCAGATCTCAATCCAATAGAAAATCTGTGGTCACAAGCGCAAACCTTCCAACTTGAAGGAGCTGGAGCAGTTTTGCTAGGAGGAATGGGCAAAAATCCCAGTGGTAAGATGTGGCAAGCTGATAGACACTTATCCAAAGCGACTTGGAGCTGTGATTGCTGCAATAGGTGACTCTACAATGTATTGACTTTAGGGGGGGGTGAATAGTTATGCACATTGACTTTTTCTGTTATTTTGTCCTATTTGTGGTTTGCTTCACAATAAATAAATAAAAATAAAAAAACATCTTCAAAGTTGTCGGCATGTTCTGTAAATTACATGATGCAAATCCTCAAACAATCCATGTTAATTCCAGGTTGTAAGGCACCAAAATACGAAAAAAGTCAAGGGGGTGAATACTTTTGCAAAGCACTGTAAGTGACCATCCAAATTCTTGGACCATAAAATAGACATTTCGTGGAACTTTTCTGTTATTTTTGCTTTCTGTGAAGAAGATGCTGACTAAATTCTGATCCACGTGATTCACGCTATTGAAGACACTGACCTCCTCTGTAAACAAGTGGTTAACCAAAACTCAAGTAAAGGATGTACCAGGGATGAAACTAATACCAGACAGCTAAGAAGAGAACAGATGTTTGTGCTCTCCCCAGGTCCTCGCCGTTACACAAAATGGTGATGAGATTAAACTAATTCCTTGCCATGTAGAGACATCTGAACATTTGGCTGGGGGCTTGGAGCAGGTTGCTCCTGATTTGGAATTTTACCTTAGGGCCTTCAAGAAAACTTTAAGAACATTCATTGGCCGGTCATGAAACACTGGTGATCACTTATATCAAGCGTGGCTAAGTGAAAGGTGCTCAGTGAGACATTAATATCCCCCGTAAAAGCTCTAGTGCATCATGTCACTGGCAAACAATGTCCTGTCTCTGACGACATGTGGGCAGCAACGGCTGGATCGGGTTTAGAAGGATGATTAGAGGAAACAGAAGATAATTTGCAACCAGGGTCAGGTATGGATGAAACAGTGATTGGATTTCAAGAAAAAATACCTTGTACCAAAAACAAAATCTAAGTATAACCCCAAATGTAATGTTCTTCATAGCATTTAATTGTAACTGTGACCAAAGCATTACACTTCTGTCACCTTTCAGCTTGTCCTGTGTACATGGGGGAGGGTCATCTCGTTACCATCACGGGTAGGATTGCAATGACAGGTAACATCTCTCTTAGGCCTCATGCACACGGCCGTTGTTTTGGTCCGCCGTTTTGGCGGCTCGGGTGCGGACCCATTCACTTCAATGTGTGCTGTCCGCATCCGTTGCTCCATTCCGTGGCCCCGCTAAAAAAATATAACATGACCTGTTCTTGTCCGCGCTTTGCGGACAAGAATAGGCACTTATATGTAAAGGCTGTCCGTGCCGTTCGTCAAATTGCGGAACGCGCATGGACGCCATCCGTGTTTTGCGGGTCCACGATTTGCGGACCGCAAAACACACCACGGTCGTGTGCATGCGGCATTAGTTGGCAGCAAAATGCACAGGATCCACCATTGACAACAGGAGATGAGGACAGTTCAGCTCCTCCTAGGGGCGTATTAAGTGCATGATAGGCCCGGGGCTGTCTACCCAACTCGGGCCCCTCCCTCCATCTCAATTTAAAAAAAATGTCTGTATGACCAGGCTGTGGTGCTTTGTGGGTGCCACAGTCTCTTCCTAGGCCATATGACATCACATTCATCGTTCACATGGTTTAGGTGCAGCTCTGTCCCATCTGAGTGATTGGGGCTGAGCTGTAATACCAAGCGCAGTGCTATCAAATGGACAGAGCTGTGCTTGGTAACGAGCAAAGAGGCTGCGGCGCTCACTGGGACATCGCGGTCTCCTCAAACATCTGATTGGCGGGGGTGCCAGGAGTCGGACCCCCACCATCTCATAACTCGTCATAGATGTTACCTGCAGTCCTATGTAACACCCCACATAACACAGTGAACTATTCTGTTATGTGGGGTGCTACATAGGACTGCAAGGAACATCTACTACATTATCTGTACACAGAAAGTTGGGCTGTTACAAATTTGCCAAATTTAAAATACATATGATTATAATAAAAAAGACTTGGAGGAGAATACAGCATCACATACCTCTTACATACAGGGACATCTCCTGTCATGTAGACCTTCTCTTTCTCCTGCGTCTGACCCAGACCACCATGACAAATTCTTTCAGCCGCATCTCGTCTCTACAGAGTTTTTTACACAGACACGTTAGATTTTTCCATCAACTTCCCCATCCTGGTGTCCCAACAATGTCATCCTGCTGCCACTCCCAATACTGTGCCCATTGTGCTTCCCAATGTCCCAAGTACTATACTGCTGAAAAAATTGTGACCCCAGTAGACATAATGGGGGCATTTATCAAACTGGTGTAAAGTAAAACTGGCTTAGTTACCCATAGTAGCCAATCAGATTCCACCTTTCATTTTCCAAAGGAGCTGTCAAAGATGAAAAATGAGATCTGATTGGTTGCTATGGGCAACTAAGCCAATTCTACTTTACACCAGTTTGATAAATTACCCCAAAGTTCCCTATGGTGTCTACAGCAATTATAATGTCCCCTAGAGTGCACCAAGTAATAATAACATCTTATATTGTGCTCCAGGTAATAATGCCTGAATAGTGTCCCCCAAAATAATGTCCCCTAATATGTCCTGTAATAGAAAGGCCCCTACAGTGACTCCCCAATAGCAACGTCCCCCACACCACATAGTAAATTTCCCCACACTACCCCATATAGTAATTTCCCCCACACTGCCCCATATAGTAATAATTACTCCTACACTGTCCCGATATAGTAATTTCCCCCACAGTATCCCCCATATAGTAATTTCCCTCACACTGCCCCCACATAGTAATTTCCCCAACACTGTCCTATATAGTAATTTCCCCCACATTGCCCCTATATAGTAATTTCCCCCACATTGCCCCATATAGTAATTTCCCCCACATTGCCCCATATAGTAATTTTCCCCACATTGCCCCCATATAGTAATTTCCCCCACGCTGCCCCCATATAGTAAATTTCCCCACACTACCCCCATATAGTAATTTCCCCCACACTACCCCCATATAGTAATTTCATTCACACTGCCCCATATAGTAATTTCCCCCACATTGCCCCATATAGTAATTTCCCTCACACTGCCCCATATGGTAATTTCCCCCACACTGCCCTATACAGTAATCTCCCCCACACTGCCCCATACAATAATTTTCCCCACACTGCCCCATATAGTAATTTCCCCCACATTGCCCCATATAGTAATTTCCCCCACATTGCCCTCATATAGTAATTTCCCCCACACTGCCCCATATAGTAATTTCCCCCATATTGCCCCCATATAGTAATTTCCCCCACGCTGCCCCCATATAGTAATTTTCCTCACACTACCCCCATATAGTAATTTCCCCCACACTGCCCCATACAGTAATTTTCCCCACACTGCCCCATATAGTAATTTCCCCCACATTGCCCCCATATAGTAATTACCCCCACATTGCCCCCATATAGTAATTTCCCCCACATTGCCCCATATAGTAATTTATCCCACGCT
Source organism: Bufo bufo (assembly GCF_905171765.1). Classification (NCBI taxonomy): domain Eukaryota; kingdom Metazoa; phylum Chordata; class Amphibia; order Anura; family Bufonidae; genus Bufo; species Bufo bufo. The sequence continues at coordinate 34,841,995 of NC_053395.1, forward strand.
ACCCCCATATAGTTATTTTCCTCACACTACCCTCACATAGTAATTTCCCCCACATTGCCCCATATAGTAACTTCCCCCACATTGCCCCATTTAGTAACTTCCCCCACATTGCCCCATATAGTAATTTCCCCCACATTGCCACATCTTGTAATTTCCCACACATTGCCCCATATAGTAATTTCCCCCACATTGCCCCATATAGTAATTTCCCCCACATTGCCCCATATAGTAATTTCCCCCACATTGCCCCATATAGTAATTCCCCCCACATTGCCCCATATAGTAATTTCCCCCACATTGCCCCATATAGTAATTTCCCCCACATTGCCCCATATAGTAATTTCCCTCACACTTCCCCCATATAGTAATTTCCCCCACACTGCCCTATACAGTAATCTCCCCCACACTGCCCCATACAATAATTTTCCCCACACTCCCCCATATAGTAATTTCCCCCACATTGCCCCATATAGTAATTTCCCCCACATTGCCCTCATATAGTAATTTCCCCCACATTGCCCCATATAGTAATTTCCCCCACGCTGCCCCCATATAGTAATTTTCCTCACACTACCCCCATATAGTAATTTCCCCCACTCTGCCCCATATAGTAATCTCCCCCACACTGCCCCTTACAGTAATTTCCCCCACACTGCCCCATATAGTAATTTCCCTCACATTGCCCCCATATAGTAATTTCCCCCACATTGCCCCCATATAGTAATTTCCCCCACATTCCCCAATATAGTAATTTCTCCCACGCTACCCCATATAGTAATTTTCCTCACACTACCCTCACATAGTAATTTCATTCACACTGCCCCATATAGTAATTTCCCCCACATTGCCCCATATAGTAACTTCCCCCACATTGTCCCATATAGTAACTTCCTCCACATTGCCCCTATATAGTAATTTCCCCCACATTGCCACATCTTGTAATTTCCCCCACATTGCCCCCATATAGTAATTTCCACCACATTGCCCCATATAGTAATTTCTCCCATGCTACCCCCATATAGTAATTTTCCTCACACTACCCTCACATAGTAATTTCATTCACACTGCCCCATATAGTAATTTCCCCCACATTGCCCCATATAGTAACTTCCCCCACATTGCCCCCATATAGTAATTTCCCCCACATTGCCACATCTTGTAATTTCACTCACACTGCCCCATATAGTAATTTCCCCCACACTGCCCCATATAGTAATTTTCCCCACACTGCCCCATATAGTAATTTCCCCCACATTGCAATTTCCCCCACACTGCCCCTATATAGTAATTTCCCGACATTGCCCCCATATAGTAATTTCTACCACACTGCCCCATATAGCAATTTCCCCCACACTGCCCCATGTAGTAGTTTTCCCCCACATTGCCCCCAGAAAGTAATTCCCCCCCACACTGCCCCATGAAGTAATTTTTCCCTACACTGCCCCATTAAGTAATTTGCCCCCACACTGTCCCCATTAAGTAATTTCCCCCCACACTGCCCCCATTAAGTAATTTGCCCCCACACTGTCCCCATTAAGTAATTTACCCCCACACTGTCCCCATTAAGTAATTTGCCTCCCCTCTGCCCCCATGCAATCATTTTCCCCCATTGTCACTGCAGTAATATGACCTCCTTTGCCCCCCAAAGTTGGCACACACGAAAACCCCCAAATAACCTAAAGACTAATACTTACCTGTGTCCGTAATATTGAGGCATCACGCGTACATCAAAGCCTTGCACGCCTGCGCGGGGCTTTTACTACTACATAGGCCTCAGGCCTACTAGGCCTGAAGCCTATGGCGGTGATAGGCAGCGGGGCAGGGAACTATGTTCTCCCGTGCCCCGCTGCAGTATGTGGGCGTTGGGTTCGGTGATGAACGTCCCTATTATAATCTGCCAATGGCTCCTTCTCCCTCCTCCTGCACAGTGCCAAAGAGCATGCTCACTACACTCTTCCATAAATGCCAACAGGTTGTTTTCTGACTTATTTTTTCTTTGCCTAGGTGTCTACTGTGTAACTGTTGGTGCAGAAGGTCAGGCCAGATGGCTGCCCATTCCACTAATTGGACTCATAGTTGACCAAGTTAATAGCAGATTATCAGGTTTTCAAAGATTTTAGGAGGCTAAAAATCAATCGAAATAGAAAAATAAACAAAAGTGTCAAGCAAACGAGTGAATCAATCAATCAAACTCAACCTTTGTCAACTCAGGAGTTTATTCACGATCCACTTGACATTAGTATACATTGGACAAATTGCTTTGCCAAGTTTGTGATTTCCATTCTCCGAGGCAAAGCAAAAATTTTAGACCATTTGCCTCTGTACTTGAACGTCTAGGAATATGGGCAAATCAGTAATTTGGAGAAGTGGATCAATTCCTTCTTTTTAGCCATAGGTCATGATCTCCTGCAGGAAGTTTTCTGTAGTGTTGTATGCCTTTGCCTAGATCGGTCACTTCTACTACTTGGATTTCTCTCTTTGTACCCTCAAATTAAAAAAAGCTGTGTGTAAAAACTCATATGATGGACCTTCATGCCCATAGGATGGTGTCGTCATGGGGAACTGAATTCTCCCCTAGAAACAATCACTAGTCCCAAGACTTGGCCGGAGAAACAGTAGACCACACCTGGGTAAAACTTATATTATACAGGGTGAGTCAAAAGTCGCCGGACACCCTTTTATTTCAGGAAAGAAAGGGAAAATTTAATATACCCTAGAAAGTAATGGATAAGGGGGCCTATCTTTTAGGCCACGGGTGTCAAACACAAGGCCCCTGGGCCGAATCCGGCCCGCCAGACCTCGTCATGTGGCCCGCGCAGCCGCCGCCGATATGCGGCAGGCGAGCGAGCTGGCGGCGGCTGCTGGGCACAGGGAGATGAGCGCTTCCATTGTGGAAGCGTTCATCTCCAGTCATCTGTATCGCCGTCCTCAGGACAGCGATACAGATGCCTGCCTGTGCTGCGGTAGGGGAGGGAGAGGCGTGTCCCTTTCCCTTCCTCTGATAGGCTGCCGGCCTAGTGTCTGCAGCCTATCAGAGGCCGGCGCAGGCGGTGCGATGACGTCATCGCGCTGCCTGAGTTATACAGCGTGGGACACAGGCCAGAAGAGGCCTGCATCGCATCACTGACATGGAGGTAAGTATGTGTTTTTTTTAATTATGTACAATACTTTTACTGGCGGGGGCTGTTATTACTGGCAAAGGGGGGCTGTTATTACTGGCAAAGGGGGGGCTGTTTGTTAATACTGGCAAAGGGGGGGCTGTTATTACTGGCAAAGGGGGGGCTGTTATTACTGGCAAAGGGGGGGCTGTTATTACTGGCAAAGGGGGGGCTGTTATTACTGGCGGGGGCTGTTATTACTGGCAAAGGGGGGGCTGTTATTACTGGCAAAGGGGGGGCTGTTATTACTGGCGGGGGCCGTTATTACTGGCAAAGGGGGGGCTGTTTGTTATTACTGGCAAAGGGGGGCTGTTATTACTGGCAAAGGGGCCTGTTATTACTGGCGGGGGCTGTTATTACTGGCACAGAGGGGCTCTTATTACTGGGGGCTGTTATTACTGGGGGCTGTTATTACTGGCACAGAGGGGCTGTTATTACTGACACAGAGGGGCTCTTATTACTGGGGGCTGTTATTACTGACACAGAGGGGCTCTTATTACTGGGGGCTGTTATTACTGGGGGCTGCTATTACTGGCAAAGGGGGGGCTGTTATTACTGGCAAAGGGGGCTGTTATTACTGGCGGGGGCTGTTATTACTGGCACAGAGGGGCTGTTATTACAGGGGGCTTTTATTACTGGGGGCTGCTATTATCTCCAAATACTTATTATGAAATCTTTCTCATTAGGATAAAACACCTCATCAGCTCCACCGAGCCCCCGGCCAAAGTGTGGAAGTGGCGTCCGAGATCCCCAAGGGCCAAGCCAAGTAACTAAGTTTTCCGGCCCTTTGAGGGTGACCAAACTGCTGATGCGGCCCCCGATGAATTTGAGTTTGACACCCCTGTTTTAGGCTATGTCTGGAACATGGCCGCAATCTTGAAAGCCGCCATATTGGGTCAAGGGCAAATTTTTCCAATGGGAATGGGGTCATGTAGCATATTAAATTGATTGCTGCAATTAGATTTACAATATCTTGTGTGGTTCAAAAGTTATCAACACAGAAATTTCAAAACTTCAGAGTTCAAAGTTCCGTGTTCAGAACTAGGGACAACACAATGAACACGTCAAATAGCTGTGCATCACAGGGAACATTCTCGGTTGTTGTTGCAACTTTCTGTGTTGATAAGTTTTGAACCACAAGAGATATTGCAAATGATTGCTGCAAGAGATTTCTGAGAAGATTCTGGTCTTTGATATGCTAGGTGGCCCCCTTCCCATTGGACAAATTTGCCCTTGATCCAATATGGTGGACAGCTTTCAAGACGGAGACCATGTTTCCCCTCGCCCATTACTTGCTGAGGTATTCAGATATTTTATTTTCCCCTTTGTTCCTGAAATAAAAGTGGTGCGACTTTTGATTCACCCTGTATAATTAAAACACAGGGTAATCTATGGTAATTATAAATAGAAAAAATGTGGGGAATTCAGTCAGCACAACCCTGTATGCAGGTGCACATCGCTATGGCGAAATACACATACAAACGCAAAAACACAAATGCAATAGCACTCTGCAACCAGCACTCTGCACTGAGGGCAGAGTGCTGGTTGCAGAGTGCTATTGCATTTGAGTTTTTGCGTTTGTAATTATAAATAGAGTCCAGTGTTACAGTGGCAGCTGTGAGCCACTGCTGCTCTGTTAAACTTACCTGTAGGCTGGACCCACCTCCTGCTGCCATCCTCTGGCTGGGACCGGCCTCCAGATAAGCTCTGTTCCTCTGCCCGTAGGGTGTGCGCACTCCCCCTCTGCCACTTAAAGGGCCACCTTGCATATGCCCTCATCTTCACCAGCCAATAGCTGGCTAACATGGGCCACTTCAGGCACCTTCCCCAGTGTCCGTGTACCGACTTCTGCTGTCTTAACCCGTATTGACGTTCTGCTGTGTGACATGACCTCAGAGTCATTGCCAGCCCTGACCTTAGCTTGTCCCTGACTACGGTTTTGTCTGATCCCTTTGTGCACTGCACCATTGTCTCTGACCCTTGTGGGTAAGCTATTTATCACACAGAGTTTATTCCAGGAGGTAGTGACCTGGTGGTTCCCCTGCAACAAGGTCCAAATGCCTGTATGGGGGTTAAAAGGTGATAACCAAGGGACTGCCAGGATAATGCCCTTAGGTTCAGCCCAAACCCATATCAGTTGGTTAACACAGTAATTCCACACCCCCTGCTGTAACATCCAGTGACAACTTTTTAAATATTTCATAAGATTGCAAAGGAATAATCAAAGCCTATTGTATTCTTTATCTCCCTGTAGCAGCAAGTATTCCCAAGAGGGCTGTAAATCAGCCCCTGTGATGATTATCACGAGCCATTCAGCTCAGATAGTATTTTTGAACTACTCCGAGATGACTTTTGAAGCTTCATATTGCCCCCTGCAGTAACAAAGACTTTCATCGTTGGAGCTAGGAATAGTAGGTCTATGTTATGGCAGCGGCTGAACAACACAACGATTGTCTTGTTAAATAGTCTTGGTTATGGTGAATTAATTATGTATTGATAGGATTATGTATATTTGTAAGCCTCTTGCTCTTACATAGACCGGACTGACTTTCTTTGGGTTGTTGAAATGGAAATTAAGCACTATTCTCTTATTAATGTGCCATGCCATTTCATAAGAGTTTGATGTCTATGAAAGCCTCTAGGCAGAGACTATGCCTTGGAACATGGAGCCGTGAAATGCGTTGCAACCGGCTTTCAGATTCTTCTAAAACATAAAAGCCTTTAAAGGAGTTTTCTGAGATTTTTATACTGATGACCTATCCTCAGGATAGGTCATCCGTATCTAATCGGTGAGGGTACGACACCCGGGACCCCCACACATCACCTGTTTGAAAAGGCACTGGCACTCCTGTGAGCTCTGTGGCCTTCTCTATGGTTTTCCTAGGCTGAGTGACAACACGTTTATGTGTCAAGTTGCCTAGTCTTAGCTCAGCCCAATTCAAGTGAATGGGAGTTGGCACGATACCAAGCACAGCCACTATACAACGTATGGCACAGAAGCGCCGCTGCCTTCTCAAAACAGCTGATCAGAGTCCCACCGATCAGAAACTGATGACCTATCCAGCGGATAGGTCATCAGTAAAAAAAAATCCTGGAAAACCCTTTTAATGAGAACTCTGCTAGCCAGGTTCTCCTTCTATGGCATGGTAAGTCTCATGCAAATGGCATACAGTTGTCCTCTGCATAGTGGTACATTCAAGTCTGAATTAAATACCTATAGGCACTCCAACTACTGCCACAAGACACCATATTTCACTTTGGAAAAAAATGTATCATGGGGCCATACAACATGGATCTTTTATGGTCCCATGCACATGAGGAAATTAAGAGGAACTCATCCTGATTAAAATGCAGTCCAGTCTGTGAGTGGCTGGTTACAGGGCAGGAGAAGCTGAGAATATTGATATACACATTTGTGCAAAAAGTTCCAGTATAACTTGTATCTTATTTCTTTAAACCTCTGCCCAATCTGGGATTAGGAGTCCAGTGGGCAGTACTCCTGACAGCATGCACGAGATGACTATGCAGGAACCTAGTCCTGTCAATCAAGGATAGGGACTGGCTGGCAGAGGAAGCCGGAGGATTTAGGGTGCACAGAGTGGCTTGGGGTCGCCCTTGGTGCCCTTAACTATTCATTTGTAATTAGATAAAAAGTACTTTTTCTCCAGAATAAAGCAACAGATCGCTAAGTGAAAGGTATCATTACATTCATGCGAGCTACAAGACTATGGGGGAGATGTATCAAAACTGGTGCAAAGGAAGGCTGGCTTAGTTGATCACAGCAACCAGATTCCACCTTTGATTTTCCGAAGGAGCTCTGGAAAATGAAAAATGAAACATGATTGATTGCCATGGCCCACTAACCAGTTTTTCTTCATACCAGTGAATTTCCTAAGGAAGGACTTCTTTAAAGAGCCTTGAAGTACAGTATGACTCAAGTCAGCCATTGTAACAGGCCAGAAGCTGGGCAAGATATGGTCAGCAACACAACACACCTCGGGCTCTACTAACCCTAGAGATCCCTGGTAATAATGTTAGGGCTAGGAGACAGCCTGTTCCTCCCCAACACGGATGAAACGGAGTCGGCAGCAGGCCTAGCAACAAGAAAGGAGCAGACAGTAGCATAAACTAGATTGTCAGGTAAGCACCCAGCGCAAATATCACACACTGAAACAACAGCACTTACCTGCCACAACAACTGGAAGAAACAACAACTGCTACTGACTAGTGGTTCCCCCTCCGGGAAACCCTGGGACCCACTTCCGCAGGCAGGTGGTCAACGCGGTTCCCCCTACGAGGAACCTAGGAGCCCACTCACTGGAGGCACAACACACAGGGAAACGCCTTGCATACATGCTGGACAAACAACAGCAAAAGACCAGACATGAAACAACAAGACGTACAACACAAGTAAGGTAGGGAAAATGGAGGATACATAAGGGATGACAATCTGTGTCCAACAAGGTGGCCCTCAAACTAGACAGATGGTAAGGTCCAGGATGGCAGCATAACTACAGCTCCACAAGAAGCTGGTCCCACTAATCTCACGCTCCAAGCCCAAGTACTATAAGAGCTCACACCCAGGTCCACCTTGTTCACACTTTACCCCATACCCACCCGAATGGGAAGAGACAACAACCTTGTAAATGTGTAAACATGCTAAAAAACGACATGTTGCCACCGGCAACAAGCATGCACGGCTAAAGTGTCACGGTCCACTACCACTAGACCATGACACAGCCGTGACAGTATGTGGGTGCTCAGAGTGCACAACGCAATGTTTGTGCTGTCGCCTGCCAAGGCCACTTCAAATGGAGAAAAACAAATAAAAATCCTATTCTTCTGGGTTCTGTCTGTCATGCTGTTCCCTCATTGCTGTAGCTTTTGGCACTTTTTTCTGGCACATGTTACAAAGAGCATAGTTCTTGTTCAGCTTAATCCCAATGATTGTTTTCATTATGCAAATGGCGCGAAGGTGTGGGAGTAATGGGACTGGGAAAAATACATTAGTTTTGTGTTGCTGAGTATTTGACAGTAACACTTTTTTTTAGACCTTCTGTCATCGCTAGTGAACAGAGAACAATACTAACAGCCAAAGATGTCTAATTAGGCCCCATTACACAAGACACTGACCACAGGCCAGTCATATGGGCTGAGATATGCAGGAGGACAAGTCATAGTAGATAAGTCATTTTATGTAAATTAGTCTGTAGGCCTCAAAACCCTTCACCTACACTCATATGGGTGACATTACGCTACAGCTAATGACCACTTCATATACAGCTTGTCCATGACATCAATTAATGAGTAAAATAGAAGAGACATTCCTTTTAGTCCATACATAACAATATTTGAATCCCAAATTATTGAACACTTTTAATCCCCAGCTCCATGTGGCTAAAGAACGCCTTAAAAACGTCAAAAAAAAAATCAATTTTTACGCAAATTTACATACACCACACATATTTTGTGGCTCTTTTTTTCTGTTTGGTCCTTTAATATATATAGGTGGCTCCCATTGGGTCAGAAGAATTATTACCATGGGGTTAGAGACATGGCAGGGTAGGGAACGATGCAGCCCCGAGCTCCTCCAGAACCTCTATCCCTACCTACTTGCACGATCTGCCCTAAATATTAGCCCACAACTTGGCGCCAGTCCCTGACTTGACTAATTGCTGGGGCCTGAGCCTAAATGGTTAAAGAGAAGTCACATGGAAAGAGGTGAAAACCAGAAAGTCAGTGATCCAGAGAAACAAACGCAAAACTAGCTAGTGAAGCAGGGATACCAATCACAGGCAACTGTGATCAGCAGCAGCCTGTTTTAATAGCCTTCTCTGAAGAAGCATGTGACTGAACCTGATTGGTCCAGTGTCCTTGCTCCCTGATAGTTCGACCAGCCCCACTGTCAGTGTGGCTGGTGGGCCGTAGCGGCAGAGCACTGACGGCATAATGTGTCTGGACTCTCTACGGGAAAGCAGAAGGGTAAGTACGTGACAGTTAAACCCTGACCAATTAATTTTTTTTTTACTTTGTGTTCTTAGCTGCCATTGTATGTATTTTACACTTTTGTGTCTTTGTAGTTCCTCGCATATGACAACAAAAATAATTGACTAAGATATATGAGCTCATGCCTGAAACAAGGCAACCCCACTAGGCATTTCCAGCTGTCATCTTTCAGAGGCACTTTGTAAGACAAAAGTGGAAACTAATCAAGGCTTTAACACCATTGTTGCACCAATTTTTGGGCAAGGAAAAGGAGAAGGCTTAGCGGAGGGTCCGGAGCCTGATTTACTATAATGGCATAAATTATAGCTCAAGTCTACGCCCCTAGTGTGAGTTACTGGCGCACGGTGGGCCTTAGATGCACCTAAATTGTTAAGAGGCACCTGTCTCTTAATAAATTAGGCTCACCTCAGTCCAGTCTTGATACTTCTCCTCCATAGTCCTAAGTAACTGCTCCACTAGTTTAAGTACACTTTCCCCTTTAGTTGCAGAATATGTTACAGGAATTTTCCAAGATCGGAAAGAAATTTGGTCAAAGGGAGGAAATGCTATAAATTGACAAAAGAAACAGGACCTACTTAATAAATACCCTCTGGTCTAGTACTACCATTTCGGTGGACCCCCTGGTCATTTCCTGCGGCGATTAAATACTGTAAACCCTATTTGACCACTGCAGCCAATCACTGGTCTCAGCAGTCTTGTGAGATACATGCTAACATTAGAGCTGAGGATTGGCTGCAGTTGTTACATGGGTGTACAGCATGTTACCACTACATGAAAAGCAACAAATACTGGTAGAACTAAAGAGTGGTGGCATTGTAGGATTGACCAGGTGACCAATAGTTTGTTATTTTATAGCATTTCTTCCCTTTACCCACTTTTTTCCAACCTTGTTAAACACCCTTAATCAATGAGAAGACAGATTGCTCAGTGATTAAAACTATTCCAGGCTCCACTAGAGTCCTGGGTTTAAATCCCACCAGGTCACCTTCCATTTGTTTCCAGGACTTGGAAGAGTTTCTTTCCACTCTTCAAAAAATATTCTGATGGGCTACTTTTCTTGTAAAATTTCAGGAGTGTGTTTGAGATGGGGAAATAAGATTATGAACCCTATCAGGAACAAGGACTGATTACAACCTGGGAAAGATGGCCATGTAGATCATTGCGTTTAGCTATGAAAATTGGTGACACCACCACCGATGTAGCACACAAAGGTCATTGCCAAGATGGTGAGCTCACTGCTGCGAGGATACATAGAAATATCAGTTACATGTATGAATTTTTCCCGTGAGCAGATGTCGCCTGCCTCTGGTAATCCCTGTTGAATATTCTTTTAAATGAAATGTTTGCACATTCAACCCTGGGCTGTAAAACAGTATGAGAAGAAGAGTCTTCACGAGCCGAGAAGAGATGTGACACAAGTATTAAATAGACATATACCTCAACCGTGCAAGTTGCCAATTACTGATGATTGCAGGAAATTCTCGGGGAGTTGCATCCAGCAACATTTACAGAATGACTGAGACACTTTTTTATAATGCATGTATCAATCCTCCGTCTAATGGTAGTCTATGACTTGCTGATGTCATCGCAATGAAGGCCTTAACAATTTCACATTTTCTGTAATGCTGAGTCTAGGGAACCATGAGCTAGAAACACAACACCCACGATATTTCACACGTACACAATCCACAGTTTTCTACCATCACTTATCTTTCTAGTCTGCAAATTGACCATTATTGCAAAGACTGATTCTTCTTTGTCTCCTGGGATGTTACAGTATGATGAATGCCTGAATTAAGGTGCTTTGACAGTTCTATTTTGTTCGATCAAGCTAATTGCACTCTCACAGTGGCGTGCCTAGGGGGTGCGGGAGGTGCAGTCCGCCCCGGGTGCCAGCTCTCAGGGGGGTGCCAGAAGCAATGAGCGCTTCCATCAATACAGATGGAAGCGCTCATTGCTGGAGCGCTGACGCCCACATACTGCGGCGGGGCACGGGAGCACATAGTTCCCTGCCCTGCCGCCGATCACCGCCATAGGCTTCAGGCCTAGTAGGCCTGAGGCCTATGCAGTAGTGAAATCCCAGCGCAGGCGTGCGTGATGACGTCATCGCGCGCGCCTGTGCCAGGACGCAGCAGCACAGTGAATTGTGCGCGCCTTCGTCTCATCTGCAAGCGCAGGTGAGTATTTAGCTTTTATTTTTATTTTTTATTTTTTTTATTTTATGTGCCAACTTTGGGGGACGACATGGGGGACATGTGGGGGGTACACAGGAGGACATGTGGGAAAAAAAAATATGGTGGGATACTGTGTGGGGGCAAATATTTATGGGAGGGATTACTGTGTGGGGGCAAATTATTATGGGAGGGATTACTATGTGGGGTGGGGGCAAATTATTATGGGAGGGATTACTATGTGGGGGCAAAAAATTATGGGAGGGATTACTATGGGGGGCAAATTATTATGGGAGGGATTACTATGTGGGGGGGAATTACTATATGGGGTAATGTGGGGGAAACTACTGTGTGGGGCAAATTACTATATGGGGCAGTGTGGGGGAAATTACTGTGGGGGCAGTGTGGGGGAAACTACTGTGTGGGGGGCAGTGTGTGGGACACTACTGTGTGGGGGGCAGTGTGTGGGACACTACTGTGTGGGGGGCAGTGTGTGGGAAATTACTGTGTGGGGGAAACTACTGTATGGGGGTAGTATGGGGGAAACTACTGTGTGGGGGGCAGTGTGTGGGACACTACTGTGTGGGGGGCAGTGTGTGGGAAAATACTGTGTGGGGGGCAGTGTGGGGGAAACTACTGTGTGGGGGCAGTGTGTGGAAAATTACTGTGTGGGGGCAGTGTGGGGGAAACTACTGTGTGGGGGCAGTGTGGGAGAAACTACGGTGTGGGGGGCAGTGTGGGAGAAACTACGGTGTGGGGGGCAGTGTGAGGGAAATTACTGTGTGGGGGGCAGTGTGGGGGAAACTACTGTGTAGGGGGCAGTGTGAGGGAAATTACTGTGTGGGGGCAGTATGGGGGAAACTATAGTGTGGGGCAAATTACTGTGTGGGGAAAATTACTATATGGGGGCAGTGTGGGGGAAATTACTGTGTGGGGGCAGTGTGGGGAAAATTACTATATGGGGCAGTGTGGGGGAAATTACTGTAGGGGTTATGTGGGGGAAACTACTGTGTGGGGCAGTGTGGGGGAAACTATTGTGTGGAAGGCAGGGTGGGGGAAACTACTGTGTGGGGGAAATTACTGTAGGGGTTATGTGTGGGAAACTACTGTGTGGAAGGCAGTGTGGGGGAAACTATTGTGTGGAAGGCAGGGTGGGGGAAACTACTGTGTGGGGGAAATTACTGTAGGGGTTATGTGTGGGAAACTACTGTGTGGAAGGCAGTGTGGGGGAAACTATTGTGTGGAAGGCAGTGTGGGGGAAACTACTGTGCGGGGGAAACTACTGTGTGGGGGCAGTGTGGTGGAAACTACTGTGTGGGAAAATTACTGTGTGGGGCAAATTACTATATGGGGCAGTGTGGAGAAATTACTGTGTAGGGAAAACTACTGTGTGGGGGCAGTGTGGGAGAAATTACTGTGTTGGGAAAATTACCATATGGGGCAGTGTGGGGGAAATTACTGTGTGGGGGAATTACTGTTGGGGGGAAACTACTGTGTGGGGGAAATTACTGTGGGGGGGGGGGGAAATTACTGTGGGGGCAGTGTGGGGGGGGGGAATTACTATGGGGGATTACTATGGGGGCAGTGTGGGGGAAATGATTATATGGGGTCAGCGTGGGGGACGTTGTTATTGGGGAGGCACTGTAGGGGCAATTCTATTATTTATGGGGACACTATACAGGGATTATTACCTGGAGCACAATATAGGGTGTTATTATTACTGGGGGCACTCTAGGGGACATTATAACTGCTGTGGACACTATAGGGACATTTGGGGTAATTTATCAAACTGGTGTAAAGTAGAACTGGCTTAGTTGCCCATAGCAACCAATCAGATTCCACCTTTCATTTCTGACAGCTCTTTTGGAAATCCAGTTCTACGTTACACCAGTTTGATAAATGACCCTAATTATGTCTACTGGGGTCACAATTTTTTCAGCAGCTGGGGCATAGGGGGGGCACAACAGGCACAGTATTGGGGGTGGCAGCAGGATGATACTGTGGGGACACCAGGATGAGGAGGTTGATGTAAAAACTGAGAAATCTAAGACGAGATGCGGCTGAAAGAATTTGTCATGGTGGTATAACAGAGAAGAGGAAAGAGAAGGTCTACATAACAGGAGATGTCCCTGGATGTAAGAGGTATGTGGTCAAGTATTGGGGGGGGGGGGGGGGGGGGGGGGTTGCCAGAGAAAGGACCCACCCTGGGTGCCAAACACCCTAGGCACGCCACTGCACTCTCATAAGCAACATAAGATGGGACCTATTTGAAGTTGTCTTAGGTAATATGAACTCTTACAACCGTTTCAGAGCACATATTTGATATTTAACATATTTAATTATAACAGAGCACATGATGGGCTGCTTGAATTATCTCCAGTTCACTCATTGTCATTGACTTGTATCAATGCTCTTCGGGATTCTTTAGGCAAGACAATTTTAACAGTGTATATCACATGCCTCCTTTCTACATGAGGGGTCTACTAGATTAAGTAATTGAATAAAAATACAAATGGGTATTACTTTGTAATGGTGGCCTTTACTAATTCCAACCCAAGAAGTCTCCACAATAGTTCTCCAACATTCCTTCTCCACCAAGTAGACAATCCGTCAATCTACAGATAGAGATGTCGCAAACATAAAAATTTTCGTTCGCGACCGGCGAACGCGAACTTCCGCGAATGTACGCGGACGGGCGAACTGGGCGAACCGCCATAGACTTCAATAGGCAGGCGAATTTTAAAACCCACAGGGACTCTTTCTGGCCACAATAGTGATGGAAAAGTTGTTTCAAGGGGACTAACACCTGGCAAAACTCCCATGGAAAAGTACATAGTTGACGCAGAGTGTGGTAAGTTAAATTCGCAATGCGATTAATATAATCTGCATTAATCGCATTGCGAATTCAACTTAGAGCTAAGTTCCTAATGGTTGTATTGCTAGAATTGACGAATATAACGAATATAGCACTATATTCTCAATCTTCGTTATATTCTAGCAATACAACCATTAGGAACCCAGCTCTAAGTTGAATCCGCAATGCGATTAATATAACCTGTATTAATCGTATTGCGATTACAACTTAGTCAAATTTGTGACACTGCAGCTTCAGAATGAATCTAAGATGGATGCTGTCCTTGCTTTTTGAGAGGAGGTGGGAGGATCTGGGAGGGAGGGTATGCTGCTGATTGGCTGGAATGTGTCTGCTGACTGTGAGGTACAGGGTCAAAGTTTGCTCAATGATGATGTATAGGGAGCGGACCGAACATTGCATATGTTCGCCCGCCGCGGCGAACGCGCTATGTTTGCTGGGAACTGTTCGCCGGCGAATAGTTCGGGACATCACTATCTACAGACAGTATGACACAAAAAAAAAAATGAAATAACTAAAAATGCTACGTTAATGGAATAAGAGTTAGAATGAAACTGGCTAACACTCTCTTGCCCATTGGGAATAATCAGAAGCAAAACAATCTGTCTCCAATTAACAAACTACCATTTGAGACTGAGCTGATGGCCATAGCAAACTCTGTATCCTTGAAAAATGTATTTGCTGTAAGACATGACATTAGCTAGGGACGGGTGTTCCAAAGTTCTGAAAATTTCAAGCGGCCTCTGCATCCATTTCTTAGCCCACATGACACCTACATTACCCAAATACTATATCTTTACCGAAAGGGGACATATGCAGTGGTCAGATTTGAGGTAGCCTCCATTGCTACACTGGGCACCCTCGAGGTGTCACCACATGTTGCTGCTCTCCAGAAGGGATGGTAAGGCGTGGTGTACCCCAATACAAAATAAGTCCAGTGACTCAGGGTTTGCAGTAATCCAGTGTGCTTCTTTACTGTAATAATATAAGTGTAAAACAAAATAGGCATTGGGGTAGCAGAAGTTTCAGTGCTGAGGAAAGGCCTGAGCTTACTGTTCCTCTATTTCTTAGAAAATTGGTACCCTGGCCACAGGGCTGCTGGTTCAGGGTCTGTGGCTCAGTCGTCTGGCTATATCCCTGGTCACAGGGCTGATAACAAAGGGTCTGTGGCAGAGTATCCCCGTCTAAGCATCTTCTTCTAATCACCTGTGCAGTTTCTCCTACTGAGCACTGGTCCCTATCTGCAGACCACTAGAGGCTTTGACTGATCTACTTTTATACAGTTTCTAACTTATCTAGAACCTTCTAGTGGGAGTGGTGAAGCTGGAGAAGTACAGCCTAACAGAAGCAATCTTGCAGTTCAAGGCTGCCATAGGATTGTACTGGGCCTCAATTCAAGTCAATGGGAATGACTAAGCAGTTTTCAGTTGTAAACAACTGTCTAACAGAACTTCACCAGACCATCAAAAGTTCACTTTTCCCTCCAAAACTCACCTCTTAATAGTCCCTAATGACAGCAGTGGAAAATTACTAGCTTCTCAGAGCACAGGCTGGAAAGTCTCTTAGTGTGAACTGGCTATGCATTAACTCTTTCCACAATTCGGTGCAAATACAGTGCAATAACAGTGCACATGAACAGGATATACCATATACTTGTAAAATCCAGGTCAACTGTATAGAACAGGATAAATGCATACAACGACATAAATCACGGAGCGAGTTAACTCTTCAAAGTGCACTAAAGTAGAGAGTTGAAGGCTTTGCATAGAAGCAATAGGGACAAATGTCTACAAATGTCCAGGCTCCAAAGTACTCTTGCTTCAGAACACCACCCATACCTCTCCTACCATGCAGTCCTATTAAACAAAGTAAACAATTGTGTTTTAATAGGTTCTTCCTTAAATTGTTTAGGCTTCTTGTGCCTCACGCATACCATGATGTACATTTTGACTCTTAATAAATTGTGCAAAGTGCTTGAAGTGGGATAACACAAAATACTAGACAGGTTTCCCATTGCTACTAGTACTAACGTATCTGCAGACATTTGATGACCCAGTCACTTCAGTCTTCATGGTAAACTACCTAGCCTTCTCTTTCTTTATCACCTCTATGTTCCTTGTGTAGATTCAGATAAACCTGTGCAAGATACATCCAAAGGTCTACAATTGTAACCCCTGCAAAGGCAAAATACTTCTTGTTTGATGGATCTTGTATCCAGCTCTTACTCAGGAAGCAGTTTATGCCTGTACATTTTTTCTGAATATTTTATCTATGACTGGAACATATGAATGTCACAAAAAAAGACTCCCTACGGAAGTCATTATATAACTGGTGGTTACTGCAAAGGGATAAACTAATTATTGATCACATTTTAAAGGTCAACTCTGTACAAAGAAAACAATTGATACAGAGAATATTAGTCTAGTAAATGCTAGTACAGTGTTCAGATTTAGATGCCAGAAATAATATATTATATATCAGATTTTAATAAGCCCCTTCCTTATTTTTTATTTTTTTTATTTGCAGGTGACTAATCAAATAAAAAAGCCAAATAAAAAGTTTTCACACTGATCACAGTAGTATACTCTATAGTTAGGTGTTTCCTGTTTTCTGAAGCTCACTTGTCAGCTTTGGTGTGTAGACAATGATAGAGTCTGCAGAGTCATCTCAAATGACATTTTAAATGACAGAAGCCAAAATGAAGCCGGATAACAGTGTTATAAAACAGATACTGTTCTGTATGAATCTCCCCTGCCAATCCTCAGCCTCTGTTACAAGTTATCCTGGACACAACAATTTTCTATCCATTAACTTCAATTCATTGCAGCTGTCATAAAGCACACACAACTGGAAGGAACTGAAAAACACAAAATGCACTGGCGCTACTGCATGATAAAAATTGAAAGTGCTGTGCAGAAACTAGCTAGTACTGTAACTAGTTCTATCCGTGCTATTAGGAAATGGACTCTAGAATAGACACTACCTGTCACGGATGGTGTACAGGAAACAAGACAATGCAATACAATTAATGACTCACTGGATCCACAACTAAGGAACAAAAGGGAGACCCCTACATGAGACCTGCCACTCTCCCTAATTGCTCAGCCTATGCGAACACCCCAAAGGTGGATGGGCGCATATCCACCTGAAGACCCTACAATAGTGAGGGGACACGACCACCGGCTCCCTACACAAGACACGGAGGGAGTCAGGGTCACCTGAAAATCCAGCAGACAGAAAATCACAAATAATGGAACAGCACTTATCTTGCAGAGGACTGGGGAATAGAAACAGCATGCACACACACTCCAGGAAGTTGTATAAGCCGCAACCTAATGCATCATGGGGAGGAACTTAAAGGGAAGCAATCAGTCCAACTGCATGACAGCTGAGATAGACTAACGAGATGAGGAACTTAACCAAAACAAAGAAACTCAAGGAGGAGGATCTGGAAAGCTCCTGTCAGAGCTTCTCAGCTGTCTAGTTGTGACACTACCACCAGTACACCCCTGTCCTAATGGTAGGCCATGCAAGACAACTGAGTGAGGGGACCTACCCAGGCGGATGTGCAGTCTGTATGTTTAATTGTTCTGTCTCACTGTCTCAGTGTACCCGACGAAGGAAATTGAGTACTTTTCCAAAACATGTTGGATTTTTGATCCCTGCAAGCACCAGTAGCTCTAGTGATGTCACAGAGCACTCCAGAGTACAAGCTTTGAGACAGGGAAATGTGCTGCCGGACGAGGCCACGCTCCCAACATCATCCGAAACTGATCACTGGGTACACAAGTTTTTTCTGCCACTGAAGTAATAATCAAGCATACAGACTGCCCATGAACCCGGGTAGATTCCCTCACAACATAACTCAATTGTCTTCCAAAGGAAGGATCTGTGAGTCTCTAATATGGCCACCACCAAGGAATTAAAAAAATAAGTAACATTTAAAATAAATATTTAACATTATCTGACATCTGATAAAAATTACACAAATAAGACAACCCAATATAGTGCTCCCATATAGGACTGGGCAGCCAATGGAATTTCATCTTCCCCTGGGGACTGATCCCACTAACAATCATATATTAGGCATAAAAATTCATGTTATTACCTGTGTTATGTAAATAGCTTACTTTACCTATATATGTCCTATCTTTATGAATTTCAAATCCATAAAGCCTCAATTAGATGTAATGAGAAGGATCTATATTATTTTTTTTAATTAAATAGGAAAATTTCACATTGGTAATTATAAGTGTTAGAAAACAAAAATATTCAGTTTTCATACCGTATAATATGATAGTACCTGATGTAACTCTTATATTCGACACTTATTTTAATGTATAAATAGTGCACAGCAGTTTATCGAAGCTGCGGTTACTTGTTATATATGGTATTGCTTCACAGGGAATTAAAGGGCTTCTCTGCTTTTGACAATCTCTTTTTGTTAGACGGGTCCACTAAAGTTAAGATCCTCGGAGGAGGGGTAAAACCATTGAGACCTGCCAGCGATCAGCAGTAATCTGTGGAGGAATCTATCAACTATTGTTTATTTCCCTGCAGCGCCACCACAGGTAAAATGAAGTATTACACAATGGCCACAGAAATACAGGAGTTATCTGTTTAATGCATGGGTGAGCCAGGTCTTCCAGAGGGATACTTTTGGTATCAGCTCCTTACCCTAAGGGTGCATTCACACGACCGTAAGTGTTTTGCGGTCCGCAAAATGCGGATCTGCAAAACACGGATACCGGCCGTGTGCGTTCCGCATTTTCCGGACTGTACATGGCCAGCGCTATATAGAGAATGTGTATTCTTGTTCGCAACTGCGGACAAGAATAGGACATGCTCTATATTTTTTGCGGGGCCGCGGAACGGAACAACGGATGCAGACAGCACATGTTGTGCTGTCCGCATCTTTTGCGGCCCCATTGAAATGAATGGGTCCGCACCCGTTCCGAAAAATTGCGGAATGGATGCAGATCCATTTATACTGTCGTGTAAATGCACCCTTATTAATAGATGAGGGTCTGACTCCTGAATAGGAGATTTCCCTCTATGGTAATGAGAATTTACTATTAGGTTATACAAAGGTGTCTACACCTACTGGATATAAATCATCATCACTTTTACATATTTAATTAGTAAGTAAGGTCGAAAAGACTTTTGTCCATCAAGTTCAACCAAAGGATGGGAGAGGATGTGGATGAAGGAAAGGGATGTGAAAAACAAGAATGCTATTAATTTCCATAACTGCTAATATAACTTTCTTCTAATAAATTAATCTAAATCTTTGTATACCATTTTGTATCTCCTTTCCCCTTTGTTTTGGGTTTTATTTTATGTTTTTTACTCTACAATTTGTTCTGCCACCTTCCTGCTGTCTGAATTGAAACAAGTCTGTGATGCATGCAGAGGAAGTCTCTTGTACAGCAAGAGACTGATGAAACCACATCATGACATGTAGAGAAAGTCTCTTAAGCAGCAAGATATGTATGAGACCACCTGATGATATGTAGAAGAAGTCTCTTGTGCAGCAAGATATGGATGAGACCACCTGATGATATGTAGAAGAAGTCTCTTGTGCAGCAAGATATGGATGAGACCACCTGATGATATGTAGAAGAAGTCTCTTGTGCAGCAAGAGACTGATGAGACAACATCATGATATCGTATGTAGAGGAAGTCTCCTGTGCAGCAAGAGACTAAAGAGAACATGTCGTGATAGCCAAAGGAAGTTTCCTGTGCAGAAAGAAGCTGATGAGACCACATTATGACACGTAGAGAAAGTCTCTTGTGCAGAAGGACACTAATGAGACCACATTATGACACGTAGAGGAAGTCTCTTGTGCAGCAAGAACCTGATAACACCACATTGTGATATTAAGAGGAAGTCTCTTGTGCAGAAGGACACTAATGAGACCACATTATGACACGTAGAGGAAGTCTCTTGTGCAGCAAGAACCTGATAACACCACATTGTGATATTAAGAGGAAGTCTCTTGTGCAGCAAGAGGCTGATGAGACTACATCATGACCTGCACTCTAATGGCGATCACCCAGACATGAAGCCAAGAGGTTAGCAAAGGCAACCAATATTACCACAACCAGCATAAGCTAATAAAACGAAGCAATGCCAGTTAAAAGATCGGCATGCTGCAACTGTAGTGGAATTAAATGAAATAATGATTAGTAATTTGGATGGGGGAGGATCAGAAGATGTGTGATTATACGTCAATGGGCAATAGAGATGATGTGAGATTATTATTAACATCAAGCATGAGACATCCTTGAGCCACCTATGCCATGCAGGTAGCCAACAAGCGATCTTCATGCTGACTTACCACAATCCATTATTGAGACAATACATTGACATGAAAGTAATTATTTTTTTGAGGTCGTGTGTCCTATACTTGTAGTTAATTATTATAGTGGCGTCTGAGTAGTGGGACTTTACATTGTCATTTCATCATAAGTATATTCCAGCATGAAATTAGCTGCTCATGTTCCGATTGCAGGACCTCGGGTTGTCTCTGTTTCATTCAAGAGTCAGTCAGTATCCGCATGATGCTCGCTTACTTGTTACATGATGACTTCCTCCGCCATTGTGAGAGAAATGATTCACTCTTGTCATCTCTGAGTGGACGGAGGCCTGTGCCTGAAATAATTGGGTACTTTGTCATGGGTCTAAATAAAAGTCCTTCACCCATCGCAGCATTAACTCTCTTCTTATTGTCCTACAGGGTGCGAGAGAATTTCCTGGTGAGTGATTGCAGACGCATAAAATAACTCCCCCGCTTGTACGTAGAATGATGAGAGCTAGAGGCGGCCAGAGTTAATGGAACAGGGATCTCCACGGACAGGTCAGGGATAAAAAAAACAAAAAAAACAAAAACAAAAATACCCCCCAAAAAAGATGAAAACAAAACCCTTCAATTCCTCAGAAACTGGTGACCAGGGTAGTTTAACCCATTCAGTGCTGGAGAGGCCTACAACGCCTTACAAAATAATGCATTGATGTCCACTCCAGCAGTGAAGGAGTTAATGTTTTGCTTCGGAGAGAGGCTTCAGTCCATTCCGCTTTGTCGGTAACCTGTCTGAATTGGTGTAGACCATACTTTGGGCTGAACTGTTGCCGGTGTCAGGGTGTTCCTTGCCCGTCATTTTCAGAGGAACGTGCAGGATGACATGGTCGAAAGGGTCTTGGTTTTCAAAGGAGCCGTTGAGTTGAAGGTGTTTTTTTTTTTGGAGGTGTTTGGAGGACCGATGCAGGTCATATGAATGCAAGAGCAGCTGCAGGTTACAGTACATCTCAAACTTTGTTCTCTATGGATCACGGGATCTGCCTTCAGTTGGTGCCTAGCATATGGCTAGAAGGATCTCTCCTACGACACATGTTGTCCCCAATTTTCCACCCATTATTATTGCATACATACAATTCTTGATGGTACAAAAAAGAGTCATGGGCTGAGATGTTGCCATGTTCATGGGTGATGCGTATGGAGATGAAACACTTGAGAAAGGATGAAATTGAATGAATGTCAATGGGACACTAAGCCCATAAAAGACCATTTGCTGTGTGATCTATTGAGGGGTGCTTATTGGTCTGTTACATCAATGACTGACAGGAAGTGCAGAAAGATCTCTGCCCCCATGAGCATTACTTTATCTAACCTACCTCCAGGTCTGGGTACCTCCTAAAATATTTACAGACATGATTGGGGATGATGTTAGCAGCTCATGCAAGACCTTTATAGGTTTTCCTCAAGAAAGGTCATCAATATCTGATGGGTGGGAGTCTGACTCCCGTTGATCGGCTTTGAAGAAGCTGTGGCCTCCTCACAGCATACTGAGTTCAGCTCCATCCATTGTATAGTGGCTGTGCTTGGTATTGCAGCCTGAATGAGACTGAGCTGCGCCTAGGACATGGGACCGGTGAACGTGACATCACTGGCCTAGGAAGAGGCCACAGCTCTCACTGGAGTGCCGTGGTCTCTTCAAACAGCTGATAGTTGGGGTCCTGGGAGTAAGATATTGATGACCTTTCCTGAGGTCAGATCATCATTAAAAATCCTGGAAAACTCCTTTAACTTTGTTTAGTTCTATAAATGTTGTGGTACTTTTCCCCTGTAGTGACTGTGTTTCTTTTATTGAAAACTCAACAAAAATTATTGCTTTAAAAATGACTTTTCTTAACACTAAATATGCAAAAAAACACAAATTAAAGAAAACATAACAATGCCAATCCTTCCTCTCTAAATCTCCTACTTTCCCCTGATCTTTTTCCCTCCTATTGCAATCTGAGCAATATTGCAAGAATGGTTCTATATGTGGCCAAAGAAATCATTATTGTCCTTTTTTACAATTGCATTTTATTCATTTTTGGCCAAATTATTATTTTTTCAATTAGTCTTTATTAAAAATCTTCAGTACAGGGGTTAAAAATCAGTCTGTATCACCTCCCAGTCTGGTCATCTCATGTAAGGCTGGGTTCACACGAGCGTGTCCGGATTAGTTCCGGATGCGTCCCGGTGTGTTGCGGCAAACCCGCGCGAGTAGGAATGCAATTGCAGTCAGTTTTGACTGCGATTGCGTTCCGATGTTCAGTTTTTATCGTGCGTGTGCAATGTGTTTTGCACGCGCGTGATAAAAAACTGACTGTGGTACCCAGACCCGAACTTCTTCACAGAAGTTCAGGTTTGGCTTCGGTGTTGTGTAGATGTTATTATTTTCCCTTATAACATGGTTATAAGGGAAAATAATAGCATTCTGAAAACAGAATGCTTAGTAGGTGATCAGTTGAGGGTTAAAAAAAATAAAAAAAATTAACTCACCTTCTCCTGTTGTTCGCGTAGTTCTCCCGGTCTTTAGTTCTTTAAAAGATAAACTATGGGCTAAAGGACCTTTGGTGACGTCAGATCACATGCTCCAATCACATGGTCCATCACCGCGGTGATGGACCATGTGATTGGAGCATGTGATCTTACGTCACCAAAGGTCCTTTAGCCCATAGTTCATCTTTTGAGAAGTAAAGAAGAGACCGGGACTTACGCGAACAAACGGAGAAGGTGAGTTAATTTTTTTTATTTTTTTTAACCCTCAACTGATCACTTACTATGCATTCTGTTTTCAGAATGCTATTATTTTCCCTTATAACCATGTTATAAGGTAAAATAATACAGTGAATAGACTGTCACCTAGCAACCATGCGTGAAAATCGCACAGCATCCGCACTTGCTTGCGGATGCTTGCGATTTTCACGCAACCCCATTCACTTCTATGGGGCCTGCGTTGCGTGAAAAAACGCAGAATATAGAGCATGCTGCGATTTTCCCGCAACGCACAAGTGACGCGTGAAAATCACCGCTCATCTGAACAGCCCCATAGAAATGAATGGGTCAGGATTCAGTGCGGGTGCAATACGTTCACCTACCGCATTGCACCCGCGCGGAATACTCGCCCGTGTGAACGCAGCCTAAAGCCTTATCTATAATCTCCTGACCTCATAAACACTCTTTATAGGTAAACTCTTAGAAAACTGATAATATAGCTTAAATGAGTGTTTATGAGGCCGGGAGATCAGAGATAAGGCCTTACATGAGCTGTCAACTGATGAGACTGAGACGTGATTCTCTGCAGACAGACAGATTTTTAACCCCTGTATATCAAAAACGGCTGAAAATTTTTAATAAAGACCAAATGAAAAAATTATTTTTAGCCCAAAATGAGCAACATGCAATCATAAAAAATGCCCTGTAGGTGTCTATAGCCTTTAAGCCCCAACTCCATTGGCTAAGCCCCACCCTCAGCTAAGTAGCAGCTAGGAGTGCACCACCAATGAGGCCAGGTGAGGCAATTCCCTCAGGCAGCACCAGGTAGGGGCAAGAGGGGGGCAGCAGAAGAGCCATGGGGCAATGAGCGCTTTCATTGTGGAATCGCTCATCTCTACACATTCGACTGCATTTCTGTACTCAGGACAGCAATACAGTTGAATGCAGCGACGGCAGTGATGTCTCCCTAGCCCACCGTTTCCTCTAATAGGCTTTAGTCTTAGTTCCTGAAGCCTATCAGAAGCCGGTTTCATCATTATTGCGCAGCCTGAGCAGGGCGTTTCAGCCTCAGGCAGCAGAAAGGCTGGGTGCACCCCTGGTGGCAGCCAAAAAATGGAAGTGATCAGGAGTTAAGTTAACGCCTGTGTTCTTTGTAGGATTTAATTTTCTGCAAGACCGTTTGTTTCAGGATTGTGCAGGAAATATTGTAGACTGACAAGCAGTCGCATCTAGGCCCCTCTACCGCAGTATTATAACTGGCAAACAGTAGGTGGGGGCCAAGTTACAGATTTTGCATTCAGACCCAGAGCCTCCAACTACGACACTGCCCATACTATGGGAAAGATATTCCTTTTCTCTGCTTCTACAGCGCAATGGCCTCTGCTATATAATTTGTATCAAGCATGCCGAGAACAGTTTGCTTTGCCCGGTGCCTCTGGTACAGACAGATCTCATTGTTCTGTATAGCTCTCAGGAGAAGGCATGCCACCAGGATACCCCTGGCATCTCCAATGGTCAGATCAGGCCAGAGGCAAGGTGCCAGTGTGAAAATACATCGCTCATCAAGTAGGAGTGCTGGCAGGAGCCCAGTCGCTGCATATGAATAGGGCGAGACCCATGAGTCAGGCAGAGCCCTAGCCTAAGAGCTGCTGAGATCATTTCTCGTATGAGGAATACTGGGATAAATATAGAGCTGTTTGTTACACATCAAGATCTGCTGGATTTGTACCAGTGCCGGGCACAAGTGAGAAAACACGCGGCACGTGATTGGAGCTCTCGCCCCTCTGTGTTGTTTGCAGACAGAGGATAATCTTATTACAGTGAGAAAATCAACGCTGTAATATAGGACAGAAAAATACATTTTACGATGTGTCCCTGCTTCTTCACTTTGCATTGTGCTGTTCCTCTGCTATTCCTCTTTAGAAATGTATGAATCATTCGTAATTGGGTTCTGCCATTCTCCTTGTGAAAGGGATGGGTTCCTGCACTTTTTAGTCAGTGTGTCAAGACACACACCCCATTTGATAACACAGATTTTTAGTAGTAATAAGAGAGGAACACACAACGCAGAGTTCTAAGAAAAGATACTCCAGAAATATTTACAAAAAATAGTAGTATCTTTTAGTATCATTTGTGGGGTATATTATCAAATTACGTCAATTATAAGAACATTGGATGTCACCAGGGAGTTATGTGAGTGTATAAAAGTACAAGGCTGCAGGTCACGAGCTTTGCACAGGTCATAAAGCTCCGAGGTGCCTGACATTATAAGCTACCACAAAACCTATTTTTGAAAAGTAAAGGGCCTTTGTAGTACCCAGACATGGGGGTACCACAATTTGTATACCGTTTATATTTTTGTGTGTTATATATTTTATTGTTTTCTTTTGGCCATAGCTACCAGGAAGGAATGGTTGACAAAGGTTGGCAAGGAACAGGGCTAATCACCCTGTTCTTACCCTCTTGGTAGGAGTGGGCTGGTTCTGCTCCCAGCCAAGAGGAAGATCCTGTCCAGAGACAGAGGCGAGAGGAAGCACACGCATGAGCTCCTGCTCCTGATATACCGTAGATTCTCCAGAGAACCAAACCGACTTTTCTCAAGTAAAATTTTGAGACTCCAGCATGGACTGCTACCATCAGCATTAAAGACACTTCTGTGAAGTGTGGGTTCACAGCCACGCCACCCATCACCAAACTACTGCTAGGCCAGTCTTACCTAAGTGCTGAACTGCCACCAACCAGGGAGCAACAGCCTGAGGCAGCACACCGTGAGACAACACTTCATCAGGGTCACTACCACTCCCATTCTCTACACTGGCTCCTCACGGGGTTGCTGCACCTTTACAAAGGTGGATGATCAGGAACATTTGTTCAGCTGATTGTTGGTTCATCTAGACTCCCATTTCTTGGCTGATGGTATAAAAATACTCGCTGGTGAGAAGGAGATGAGCTATCGAGGTATGGAGTAGCCAAGGTGCGTATTGGCCTGTCTTCGCATTGCCATTTGGAGACAGAAACTTATGCTTCCATCACCTACAGTATGATAACAAAGATAATGTCACCTGAAGCTTTAATGACAGTAGACTCAATAGAACAGCAATGGACATCATTATAAGTCATTTGGGTCGGTCAGGCTCCATTTGAATCCATCTTTCAGTATGGAGGGCCCTGCACAGTGTCATGACTTTTGGAAGTGTGAACATGCAAAGAGTTATTCTCCAAGAAAAAGAACCATCTCGCCAGTGCCACCTATTGGAAGTGGTTTCCTATGAGTCAAGATCCAATGGGATGTCTTGAAAGCGGCTTACACAGGGTGCTGGATCTCCTTGAAGAGACCACTACTGTATGGAGACTTACTGGAAGTACTCCATGGAGACTTATTGGCAATGCTCCATGAGAAATGAATATGCAAAGAGGTGTCTTCCAAGAATGTGAGCCATCTTGCCAGCATCACCTATTGGAAGTGGCCCCCTATGAGTCAAGATCCAACTATCACACAAGCCTTGGTATTTGACAAGGGAATATAGCCATGCCAGATATCCATCCATAGACAGCTGTTTTGGGGTACTTGCCCCTCATCATTACAGAGTGGGATTCTGGTTGGCTCAGAGCAATGCCTTGGAAGCGGCTTAGGCAGCGTGCTGAATCTCCATGGTATGAATAACATAGCCTTATCACCTGACATATATCACCTGTACAGATACATTGTAGCAAACTATCAAGACAGGAGAGGGATTGTTGCTGCCTCAATTAAATTGGTTCTCCCATGACTGATTTAAAAAATAAAAAAACAGACATCATATAGTACATGGCCATATCTTTCTAACAAAGCTAGAACCAGCCCTGTACCTCACATGGATCCAGAGATCTCCCCATTCACTTCTCCAATTGTTCTGCTAGATTTATATCAAGCTGGCAGCTCAGGGAGGTGTTACCTTTCTCATGAGGTGTGTCCTGTCTCCTGAACCTGGTGGCAGTTGAAGGATGGAACTGAGCATGTGCGTCCACCTCGGTTAGGTGGACAGAGAAATTAGAGCAACAGCAAACAGCAGGTGGCGCTATTCAGAGAGTTTATTGAATAACTCACTGTCTATACAAAATTTAGAATTACATGCAATTACAAAAGTATTCAGATCCAGGGGATGGTTTGAAAGGTTTAGAATATTTTTTGTGGGACAATCCCATTAAGTACTTTTGCATTAGTCCTAGTATGTAAAAAGAATTAGGTCCGCACATGTTTCTAGCCTCTTTATTTACTGACTGCAAGCAGAGATCTTAATATCCTGGACTGAAAAGAGGGGTGGCAAGAACCAGCATCAGGAATGGTTCATTTACTGGTAATAACATTTGCTTTGTGAGAATATCTAAATGTTTATAGGAGCCCAAGTACAGTATATTGACTAGGGAGGGACTACTACTACACCCACCATTTGTACGTCATTGTATGGTATATAGTGCTTTTTGTCTCCAGGCTGCCAATTACTGGCTGTTTGCAGAAATGGGAGGCTCTGTGCTCTTTCTCTTTCCCTCTCTTATGGTTTAAAAGGTGGAACGGAGACAGAGCCCTGGAATATTTTCACACCTGGCTGAAACCAGGTCAGGCAGCTAATATGTTTTCCAAGCTCAGCGGCTGCTTGTTGCAGACACAGAAATACTGCTCGACTACTGAAACGCTGCAGGCACAAAGCAGAAACCCCAACAAGAGCCATGTATGTACAGTGTAATACAATGCAGAAAAAGGGACAAGAACAGGTGAGGAGAGCTGCAAACAGCAAAAAGACTGGAGCAAGATTTTTCTGTAGGCTAAATCCACTTGTATTTCCGCCTCCTGCCCTGTGTTCATTCACATCCTTTTTTTCCCACTGGACTCGAAGTCTAGGGAAGTGTTCCAGAGCAAATTTTTCCAAAAAGTTAGTACATTTATAAATGGATTTAAATTGTGGGAGAAAACTGGAGTACTAGCAACAAAAGATAGAATTTTATGCTATAACTAGCAGAAGGACCCGGCTTCTGTGTGTGTCGTTAAAAGATATCAACAGTATCCACCATAACAGTGACATCTACAGCACCCCGCCCCCAAAACAGTGACCGCCACAGCCCCCACCCCTTAACACTGACCCCCCCACAGTGCCACGTCTCCTTAAAACCTTGACCTTCATAGCAGCTTGCCCCTTTAACAGTGAGTTGCGCAGCACCCTACCCCCTTGACAGTGACCTCCACAGGGGCCCGCCCCCTTAATAGTGACCTCTACAGCACCCACCCCTTAACACTGACCATAGCTTACAGTCCCGTTAACTGTGACTTCCACCATTCCCAGCCCCTTTACAGAGACCTCCACAGCGAATGCCCCTTTAACAGTGACTGCCACAGTACCCCACACCGTTAACAGTGACCTCCACTGTACCCCGCTCCCTTAACAGTGACCTCACAGTACCCTGCTGCCCCTTTAATAGTGACCTCCACAGGCCCCTCCTCCCTTAACAGTGACCTCCACAGTGCCCGCCCCTTTAACAGTGACCTCCATCCCTTAGAATGTGACCTCTACAGCACCCCGCCCCTTAACACTAACCTCTATAGCGGATCGTCCCCTTAACTATGACCTCCACCATTCCCTGCCCCTTAACAGAGACCTCCACAGCGGCCCGTCCCTTTATTAGTGACCTCCACAGTACCCCGTCTCCTTAACAGTGATTTCCGCAACACCATGCCCCCTTTAGCAGTGTCCTCCACAGAGCTCTGCTCCCTTAGAATGTGACCTCCACAACACCCCGTCCCCTTAACAGTGACCTCTACAGCACCCCACCCCTTAACACTGACCTCCATAGCGGACCGTCCCCTTAACTGTGACCTCCACTGTTCCCTGCCCCCTTAACAGAGACCTCCACAGCGCCCGCCCCCTTAGCAGTAACCTCCAAAGTGGCCCCCCCTTTAACAGTGACCTCCACAGCGGCCACCCCTTTATTAGTGAGCTCCACAGTACCCCGTCTCCTTAACAGTGATTCCCGCAACACCCAGCCCCCTTAACAGTGTCCTCTACAGCACTCTGCCCCTTAACACTGACCTCCATAGCGGACCGCCCCCTTACCTGTGACCTCCACAGCAGCCTGCCCCTAGGATGGCCAGAGGTCCAGTGGAGAAGCACTCCAGCTCACACAAAGGCTGAATGGCAACTGACCTCAAGCTCACAACACCAGAATATAAATAGCCAAGAGGCTACACCCAAGATACACCTAAATCCACACCAGCCAGATAATTAACCCCTCCGGCACCAGACAGGGAAGGACCCAGGAGAAAGGAGAAGCCACCTACATGCTGTAACAACACGTTGCAGCAGGCAACAGCATGCACGGCAACAGTGTCACGGCACACACAACAGATGCCGTGACACAAGGAACAGACAACTCCATTTTGAAGCGACTTTAAAGAGGTAACATAGTAACATAGTTTATAAGGCGGAAAAAAGACATCCAGTTCTGCCTGTTATCCTGCAAGTTGATCCAGAGGAAGGTGGAAACCCCTGTGAGGTAGAAGCCAATTTTCCTCACTTTAGGGGAAAAAATTCCTTCCCGACTCCAATCAGGCAATCAGAATAACTCCCTGGATCAACAACCCCTCTCAAGTAGCTATAGCCTGTAATATTATTACCCTCAAGAAATACATTTTGACATTGATGACCTATTCTTAGGACCCCCTTCCCCCAATCAGCTGTTCGAAGAGGCCGCTGCACTCACCAGAACTCTAGTAAACGATGCAGCCTTCTCGCAGCTTACCATGCACAACACTGTACACTGGATAGCGGCTGTGCTTGGTATTGCAGCTCAGAAACATCCACTTGAATGGGACTGAGCTTCATCCAGGCCATGTGACCAATGTTCATGGAGTGGTGCAGCCTCTTCTGACAGCTGATAGGCATGAGTGTTGCTATTCGGAACTCCGATGATCTGATATCGATGACCTATCCTGGGGATAGGCCATCAATATCAAAATCCTGGATACCTCCTTTAAAACCAACTGTTTGCCACTGGGCTCTGTATTTATGTCTTGATTCTTCTGGTGAACCTAAGGAACCCCAACCCAACATTTACTGTAAAAAGTAGATAGCATAACACTGTATAATACATGAGGGCCATAGCTGTATTCCTTGTCAGCTCCCTACTTTAGCACTTGAATTCCCAGTGCAAATTTTACCTACTATGGAAAAACTATGGTTTTCCCTGGTTGACTTTTAAAATATAAAACATTCAGCACACAAGTTGACTTAAATATTTCAAGGATTTGTTAAAGTCACTTAAAGAAATATATTCTTAGAAATAAAAAAAGTAAAGTGTAAGATTTTGAATTTTGCATGAGATGTAGACCTCGCAGAGGAGGAGTTCAAGTTTAAGAAGATTTTTACTGGGAAAAAAAAATATTCAACATTCTTCCAACAAAATTATATGAATCTTGTATGTGACCATGAAGTGAGATCTTCCCATTTCTGACAGTAAGTTTTAATTTACTTAAAAATAATATAAAAAATTTACACCTATCATTCATATTTTACTCAGTACCTATCTGGTAAATTGCTTAAGGATGAGGGACGTTTCAGCGATGTATTTATGAACTTATAACTGCAACTTTTTGTATTTTCCTGCTCCTGTTTCATGTCCATGAAAATTAATTTCGGCCAAAAACTATCTTTTAACTTCTTATAGGTCGTAAAACCCATGATCACCACAGTACAAATGGGCCAGGGTGTTCAGGGTGTTTGAACCCCTTCAGATTAATTTTTCATTAAATATCATTAAAACCATTTAGCTGAATGCCATTTTGTTTCCAATGAATATCACTTGATGGACATATTATCAAAGAAAACTGAATGTAAATCACTATCCCTAAATTTATGCAGTTGGTGTTTGGTGAAAGACTGACTCGCCACCTTCGTTTATGTAAGCATCATCATGTCTCATATTGTGTCAGAAGATGGTGTTTAGAAGGTTTCCTCTGTAAGTTAGAAAGATTTACCTTCAAGTAATGTTCTCAATCTCTAACCCAAACAAGATCCATCAACTTATCAAGTAATGTTTCCACTATATCAAGAAACTATTTCAGTTCTCTGCCACCACTAAAGCCATTTCTTAGCCACATCCAACCACTTTCAATTGTAAGGATTATTACTTCCATGGACTGTTGCAAAGTTGGCTGGAAATAGACCATAGTCCATCATGTTCAACCGTCTAATATAAACTTAAGTTGGTCTAGAGCAGGGATGATCAACCTGCGGCCCTCCAGCTGTTGCAAAAGTAGCTGTAGGCTGTCTGGGCATGATGGGAGTTGGCAAAAACTCTAAATGGCAGAAACCCAATTTGCTGTTAAAGGAGTTATCCAGGAATTTATATTGATGACATCCTCTGGATAGGTCATCAATATCAGATGGTGGGAGTTTGACAGAAGAAGAGGCTGGCACTCCATGGGCACCACAGCCTCCTTCTAGGCCATGTGACGTCACCATACATCAGTCACATGGCCTACTTGCAGTTCAACCCCTTTCAAGTCAATGGGCTGAGCTGCAATACCAAGCACAATGCTTGGAAAGCTGCCAGGAGCCGGCTGCACTCACCAGAGCTCCGGTGAGCACAGTGGCTCCCTGAAACAGCTGATTGGCAGGGTTGCAAGGACTCTGACCCTTGCCAATGTGATAATAATCTCCTAACCTGAGGATAGGTCATCATTTTTTAATTTCTGGATAACTCCTTTAAGTGGAAAATTTCTTCTTGATCCCTCTTGACAATCGGACAGATCACTGGATTGACATATGGTAATACCAGTAACCACGTATATTGAAGATATCCAACCCCTTCTTAAAGTTATCTACACTTTCAGCTATTACCAAATCCAATAGGATCATGTTCTAAAGTAATGCTTTCAGTAATGGATTTCAGCTAAGTACTCCAATTCCTATCACGGTCCAAGTACTAGATTTTTGTTATTTTCTATTAAATTGGTTCTAGCTATAATACATATATTTTCTTAATCTGGATCTAATCGACCTTGGTTGGAAACTATTGTTTTTTTTACAACTGGTTCACACAAGACGCTCAGGCTCAGTTCCCTTTGGCTTCTTATACTATAGGTTTTAGGAAAACTGATGGCACTAACTCGCTTATAAAGTGACAACTCATTTGGAGCAAATTGACAGGAGAAGTATAAGGATATTATAAGTTAATTTTCATCAGATAACTGTTTTATGATTGAGTACTCTATAAAGGGTAGAAATCTCGTGTTACTGGATGAATGGAACGCATACTGGTCTGATGCTCTCCTATGCCTGGTTTCTTAATTTTACAGGTGGAAGGAACTAAGTGGACAAACATTTAGTTGATAAATGACATGAAAACTCAATAGGTCCTGTTATATTGACAAGTGTGCATCTTTTACAGTCTAATAAACCTGTAGATGACATTTCAAAGTACAACAATTAGCCTTTTTTTGGAGTCCATAAAACTACTTTTTCCAGAATCCCTTACATCAGGGTTAAAAATCAGTCATTATGGATTGAGGAGTTAAGAGTTTTTGGTTTCAAGACACAGCAGTACTCACTGTAATACAAAAACAAAGATATTACATACACAGTGCCTAATCTTAGTCCTCTCAAGACTGATCTGGAAGATCTCTAGTACCTTTTAGAGTGGATACAGCATAGGAGTCTTTTTAGAAGGATTTCTCAGGGAGGAGAATGATATGAAAACCAAGTGTTTGGTAAGAGCTTCTATTATCAAGGATCAGAAAAGAGGAAGTTGTAAATCTCACTAAACAATCTGAAAGTTTCAGCCAGACATATCTTTCAAGAAGGAAGGCAGCTAAAGCCTTCTTAGCAGTGAAGAAAAGTCTAGGGAATGCTAAAAACTCATCTACTTCTATGCATTCATTTCCTTCCACAGCACCTTCAATGTTATACTTACATAGAGTACCAGCCACGAATGCATTGAAAATAAAATGGAATATTGCATAATATGAGGTTAGGGAGGTTTAAATCCTGTTCTGATGTACTGTACTATTTGATTTACTTTATATTTGCCAGAATTTCATAGAGGGAAGCAAATCATGCAAACAGAGAATGAAGCTACTCTTTCTGCCCCTCTCACAGCAGGAAATCTTAGCATTAAAAGCAGTTATTTAAAACAAGTCAATCAACTGCTTGAAGGCAAAACCTTCTTGTGATAATCTTTTACACTTGACAAGATTTGTTAGCTAAGTTTTCTGTGAAAAGAAGATTTGATTGGCAGGGCTTCCAATAATCTGTCAAAATGGTCCCTATGGTGCACAAGAAGTTAATGTTTACTGTATGGCAGTAAAAAAGAAATTTGATTATCAGTCTTCCATTTCTAGCACAGGCCAGCATGAGCCGTTGACTTTGATCTGGGATCTCAGGTATAATTTGACTTTCACAAAATTGCATACATTTTCCCACCTTTAGTCATACAACAGTTATGATATTGCATTTTCATCTTTATTGATTGTACTGCAACTGCTTTTAAAAAGCTGCCACTATGTATATTGATTTTATGGAATACAACGGGAAAAACGAGGAAGAGAAGAAGTTGGGTTCACTGTTAACAAGCAAGCGCAGAAGTAGCACTCAATGTCAGGCAGTCTCTTCCAAAGCAAATCAAATTTTAGGTTGCATAAAATAAGTGGTAAAAACATGTGATTCAAATATAATATTGTCCCTTACTTTTAGGGTCCCCTAAAGATGATGGGATACAGTTTTGAACCTCACATACGTGAGATTTCTCTTTATTAAAAGATTGGAGAAATTGAGAACTTCTGTCTGGAAAAGGGGATGACAGAATTTCTGTGAGTATCTAAGGTTTCATAGTATTTAAAGTTATAATTGACGAGAAAGTGATATAACAGTAGTAATAAGTCAGAGCAAATGGACTTGTACAAGGAATCTCCAGCATTAAATACTGGTGTCTCATGTTTAAGCCATCAAATGATGCTGACTGAAGCATGAGTCACCTGTACTTAATGCTGAAGATTCCTTTTACAAATCATTCTAATTGAAAAATCTTAAAAAATATAACAAGACCAATAGTTTTGACTTATTACTACAGATATACCATGACCTGTATGTTGCAAGGTTATTTTTATTGGTTCTTTCCCTTTAATTATTACCTTTTAATACACTGAGCTAGTGATATTGCTTGTTAATGTTAGCTAGTGAGCAGGTACAAAGCCCCTACTGTTCTGTGTCAGATGATGGTTAACTCAGGACATGTGTACTGTACACTGGAGATCTTTTAAGAGGGGTCACTAGAAGGTATAAAGGAAGATAAATGTGAGCTTTATGTTCAAAGGAAGATGTCAGTGAGGAAGATCTATCTGACTACCTCTGTTTGTATTTATCATTTGGTGTCATCCACGTTGGGGCTAGGAGCTGGTCCATGAGAAGTTTGCCCATTAATTGTAGGTTAAGCGTTTTTTTTTTTTACTCTGTATGTGATCTGTATGTATATGTATTTTATCACTATTCAATAAACTTGTTATTCACTTAGCCTTTGTTAAGCCTATTTTATTCTCGTATCTTAGAATCTACTGCAAATCAATTTGGATGATTGAGAACCGTCACAGAAAATTATATAAAGTTAAAGGGATTCTGTCAGCTAGTTTGAGCCTATAAAGCTGTGGACATGCGCTACTAGATCGCCACTAGCACGTCCACAATATACATTTTCCATAGCTCTGAGTGCTTTTATTCAGTCGAAAGAACGATTTTATATATATGCACATGAGGCAAGTAAGGAGCCCAAGTGGCTGTTGCCAATGTTTCAGGAGCCCAGCCACACCCACTGTGAAGGAGCCAGCACTGCCCGCATCCTCCGAATCTCCTCCTTGCTCCCCCGACGTCACAGAGTTAAAGCGCTGCAATCTTGCGCATGCATGTGAGTGCCGTCATGGTGTTTCTTCCCTGTGCTGGCATTAGCCTCAGGGAACGAACTGCGCATGTGCTAGCTGGCATGCACGAGATTACGGCTAGAGATGAGCGAATCGAATCACACAAAGTGGAATTTGATCCGAATTTCAGGATAAGTTTGATTCGCCTTGAAGCCGAATTTGCTTAGTGTCAGCGAATCGATTTAACCTCAAATAGTGTAAAAAACAAAAAAATTAAAACTTACCTCCTCCTTTTTATTGCGACGGGCCGTCAGCCTCCATCTTGATTGAAGATCTCGGCTGAAATCCTGTGCGTGGTGATGTATGACGTCACTCACCACCCCGGCCGGCATGATGACCTTCAAGCAAGATGGAGGCATCCGGCCCATCGCGAGCAAATGGAGACGGTAAGTTTGATTAGATTTTTTTTTTATTGTTAATTTTACACAGTTTTGACACTCAGATGCCGCGATCATGTATAAACGTGGCATCTGAGGGGTACAATGACGGGGGCGGCGCTATCGCAGCTACCTGTCATTGCACCCGCTACTTACAAAAAAATGCACTTCGTGACAAAGTAATTCGTCAGGAAGCGAATTTCTTTGTAAGATTCAGCGAATCAGCCGAATCGAACTTTTCAATTATTCGCTCATATCTAATTACGGCGCTTCAACTATGTGACATCAGGGGAGCAAGGAGGATATTCGGAGGGTGCGGCGGGGCAGTGCGGGGCTCCTTCACAGTGGGCGTGGCTTGGCTCCTGAAACTTTGGTAACTAGCCTCATTTGCATATATATAACATTGTTTTTTTGACTGAATAAAAGCGCTCAGAGTTATGGGAAATGTATATTGTGGACGTGCTAGTGGTGATCTAGCAGCGCATGTCTTCAGCTCTATAGGCTCTAACTAGCTGACAGAATCCCTTTAATGTCATCCAAGTAGATTGTTCAACTGCTCTCAGGTCAGGAAGAGTTTCTCAAGAACAGTCCTAGCTCCTTACTATTTTATAAGTTGCAAGAATTTTCAAAGAGTACATATTAAAGGAGATTCCCATCTTAAACAGTTTGCTCGACTGTTTTCTTAACCTCCATAGAAGTAAATGGAGAGAGACTTGCAGATGTGCAGCCACCTCTACATTTATTTTCCACTTGGTTACAGTGGCCAGAGGATGCTTCACCAGGCGGAATTAAGATAGGTATTGTCCCAGAGGTGGGACCTGCATCTATCATTTACAGCATATCCTGCGGATATGACATGAATGTCTAACACGGGAATAACTGTTTGAATCCATTAAAAATATGAAGAACATTTTGCGACGAAAGGCAGCAGATTAGTTAGTGTATTCCTAAATTAGTGTAATTATCATTTCTCACAATTAAGTAAACTAGAGATAGTGATTGCTACTTATTAGTCACTTATAAGGCAAATTCTACGGGCAATATGTACAGAAATTGAAATGTAGCAGGTACTCATTATCGGTGTAAGTACCCATCATGTTCTTTGAAAGACACACAGTACTATCAACCTCTTTATATAATAACTATATGCCAATGAGTAGCATGCAATATAATAGGTCCGCTAACACATACTAGCTAATGAATCATGCCATGTTGTTCTATACTTGTCAATCACCGACAAGCCCAGGGGTGGCAGGTAGCTGCATTTGGAAGACAAAACATTGCTGCCTATAACAGAAGCAATGAAATTTTTTTTATGGAAAAAAAAAAGTGTATTCCCTGTTGTCTCTTAGCTGTCATATCTATGGAAGGGGAATGGTTTGACAAGATCTAATACAGCATCTTTAGAAATAATTCAGGAAGTCATATCTCACTCATCTTCTTCAATGAATAATTAAGAGTCTGATTGGCTTTCGTACCATCACTTAAAGCATTACTTACTTGCCAACTTCCAACTAATGCCAGGTTGGTTGGTATAGCATTTTAATTGATTAATGAAGCTGAGTCACTTTACCCTATATGGTGCATTATATCTCATGCAATCCCTTTATGAAGGAGGGTATTATATTTTACAGCTGGCCTCTCCATAACTTCAGCGCATCCAGCGCCAGTTCTGAATTTAAGACGGCTTCCTTAGTGTCTTACATTTAGACCATTTTCTGTACCTAAAACAGGCGTAGAAAATGATGAATGATACGGGCTCTTCCCCGCCCACAATTTTAGACCTGGTGTGAGCGGGACCAAGTTGCTGTTGCTCCGCCATCTGCGCCTGGAATACGCCTAATTTAGGTGTATTTCAGTATAGTAAATGACCCCCATTGTGTCTACACCATTTTTTACTCGAAGGAGGTCAATTAGCTTTGTATTGAGGAGACATTCACATTGCAAATGACATGATGTCATCTGATGGGGGGGAAGTTGGTGAGAATTTTGGTGCTGCCTAAGGGAGAAAGAAAGAGAGAAAGAAAGAGAAAGAAAGAAGGAAAGAAAGAAAGAAAGAAAGAGAAAGAAAGAAAGAAAGAAAGAGAGAGAAAGAAAGAAAAAGAGAAAAAGAAAGAAAGAGAAAGAAAGAAAGAGAAAGAAAGAAAGAGAAAGAAAGAAAGAAAGAAATAGAGAGAAAGAAAGAAAGTAGAAAGAGAGTGAGAGAAAGAAAGAAAAAGAGAGAGAAAAAGAAAGAAAAAGAGAGAGAAAAAGAAAGAAAGAATGAAACAAAGAAAGAAGACATGGAAGGAAAGCAAAAAGGAACAGAAGAAGGAGGGAAGGGGGAAAGGAAGGTAGAAAGAAAGAAGAGAACAAAAACTGAATGAAAGAAAACAAATTGGGATGAAGGAAAACTTGAAGAAAGGAAAGAAAGTTATATGTAGGAAAAGTGTATTAAAAAAGACAAGGAATTAAAAAGGAAGGAAAATGAGGCAGAACAAGGGAAAGAGAAAGGAAGGTAGGAAGAAGAGAAAGAAGGATGGAAGGAGGAAAGAAAGGCAGGTAATGAAGGAAGGAATGAAGAAATAAGGAAGGAGGTAGGAATCCCATATGTAGGAGGGATGTAAAAAATAAAAAAAAAGACACGAAAATAAGGAGGAAGGAACATGAGGCAGAAAGAAGGAAGGAAAAAGAGGAATAGGAAGGTAGGGAGAAGAGAGAGAGGGATAGAAGGGGAAAATGAAGGTGAGGGAGAAGGAATGAAGAATGGAAGAATGAGTGAGGAATGGAAGGAAGGTAGAAAAGTTATATGTTGGTACAGAGGGGAGGAAAATGTCTCAGTAACATCCACTTCCACTATGACAAACCTCGAGATGCTTCTGTAACATAGACAAGCCCTGCAACGTCGATTTATAAGAACATTCATACATTGTATACGGCAATTATAATCATCTTCCAGCGTTTGTGTTCTCCCTAACATGATGGCTCTCATTTATTTGCCAATTAAACAGTGATTTTGGATAGTGCAGTTAGTAGCTATTGTCAGTTTCCTGGCACTGGAAATAAGCTTTTCAAAGCCTGTTGTTGCTGTCTGGCCATATTTCTTTATCAGAATTGACACATAATGTGCACTACTCTTTTTAGCCATCCTATAATAAAGATGCTTTTATCTTTTTAGAATTTTGCTGTAAATGTACTCTTAAGTTTAATAGAAATCAAAGTCTGATTGCTCACAATACAGTACAGACGAGCCATCTGCTCATGAAGTAAATGTGGATGTGTTAAGTTGTGTTGTCTTACATTCTGTTAAATACAGGAGACTTGGGTCTCTTCATGATCTCGGCGTCTGCGTTCCGGCACCTATTCCAGAGTAAATACCGGGATGTTACTGTGAACGGTTATCACTTTTATGGGACTGTAATGAGGTTATTGGATTGAAGTGTCTCTACTACCAGGCTTCCTATCGGAAAAAAATAAAAAAATAAAATCCTTTCATGAGATGCATTAAGCATTTTATAAAACCCAGGTAAAAGATCTCAAATCTCGTTACCTTTATTTCGTTCATTTAAATAAGCTGCTGCCATTCTGTATCATTGAAGACCGCTTACATTTATATATCTGCAAAAAGTATACTCTATACCTATACTTGTTCCAGCTTTTTATTAACATTAATATTATTCAGAGGCTGAAGAACTGGATCTGAGAATCAGCAGTAGCACTGAAGCCTGTAGGCACATGACGTTGGGGCCTATAGCCCTGCCTTACAATTTAGCTTTTTCTCACCTTTTGCAGGTTCTATGGTTGTTTAATGTAATATCTGAATGCATCAAAGCATAAATAAAGCCAGGACCAGATTATCGAGAGGGCAAAAAGGACAACTGACCCTGGGGCCTTCACCATCAGGAGGCCTCTGTAGCCTACAGAAGAGAACTCTGAAGTGGAGCAGTGGTTTCCGAGAGAAGGGGATTCAGCTTGGGTTGAGGGCATGTTGTTGGTGTGGCTTCATGGCAGCAGTACACATGTTAAAGGGGTTTTCTGGTACTTAAATATTGATGGCCTATCCTATAGATCTTTAATATCAGATAGGTGAGGGTCCAAAACCTGGCACCCCCACTAATCAGCTGTTTTGGGCAGCTGCAGGCTGAAAAATATACAATGGATGGAAGCCTCCATACACGGTGTAGTTTCCAGCACTGGCATACTGCAGCTCAGCTCCCATTCACTTGAATAGGAGCTGAACTGCAGTACCCTAGTATGACCACTAGACGGAGGATGGAACTTCTGCTTTGAGTTCTGTCCACTGTATAGTTTCCAGTGCTGGTAGCAGCCTAAACATCTGGTCACGGGGGTGCTGGGTGTCGACTGGCCATCAATATCTAAGTCCTGGAAAACCCACAGTGAAAAAGGGTTGAGAGTTTCTGGAGGAACTGAGCCAGTCTTGTGGTTCCAACACAAAGGAGGATATTTATAAAGACCAGCGCTTTTTGCACCAGTCTTGGTATCTCCTCTGCTGCCAGAGGATGCGTCTAATTTATGACGAGGCGCATCCTCAGGCATTCCTTGTGTCTAAACAGAAATCTATGGCAGCTCTGATCTGCTGCAATTTTCTGGCTTCATTTGTTGCGGCTGACTATGTCCCCTTTCCACCTTTGCCATGCCTCCTTTTGGAAAATCAGTGAAGCAGCATAAAAAAAATAAAAAATAAGTTTGTGACTTTTTACCACCACTTTGATAAACCTCCCCCAAAGTGTTTTCAGGATCACATCACCGACAAAAAAAAGTATGCCACGGATCCTGAAATCCCTAGATTCAAGCAAGGTCAATGCAAGTCTATGAGAGGGACAGCCCAACAGAGCCCCCAGACTACAGAAAATGGCCCCTGACATACACCAATATCGAGTACATGTAGAGGTAAAGAGGATGTGGTGTCTAAAGCTTTGTGGCAGCTTGCAGGAGAGACTGTTCCGAATATTGAAATTACTAGTAGGGTCCAAAAACAGTATAGAAATGACTAAAAGTGATTCAGATCCAGTTCAATTTTTTGCTATTATATGGAGAAACTCAAGCCTGTGAGTAAAAGTGTGAATTGCACCACTGAAACCATCATCTAGTTTTCTGCAGTATGCATGGGAACCTTTGATATTGTTCTATAATGCTTGCCTTCAAAACTAGGATCTGACTCTTGTATATCTTGGTTATTTTGGCATTGTGGTGGTATTATCTGGTTTTCCTGAGCTTCTCTCTAGCCCTGGCTATATACAATGGGTCTTCGTGGCTTGGCCACTTTATTTTAAAGCTTCTAACAAAACGTTCATATATTTTCTGAGGAGAACCACAAAGTATCAGAAGTGTTAACATGAGCCATCCTCAGTTCTATCAAGCGGAAACAGTAAATTATGAATTTGGTCTTTGTTTGTCATCTATTGTGTCAAGTTTATCAGATGTTGAGAGTATCCTGGGACAATATTTGACTGTTTTTGTTCAAGCAGGAAAGCGTATAACATATTTTCTCCACCAATTCACTGGTTTGCTCTGTTGCCTTTGAAAGTGAATGATAACAGCTCAACAGATCAAGTGAGAAGTGTGAAAATGTCAGTCAGGAAGGCTCAGCCGTCTGCTTTTTCTAGGTAGGAGATTGGTTCTTAAGTCAGGAGCTATGAAGACAACAGCAGCTGTCTACTGGACTGTCCTACAACACTAGTATGGTAGACATGCGTTTTATGAAATTGGTGTCAAACTCTTATACCACTTCCATCACAGCAACTACAAACAACATGATGCATTTTACTCCTCAGAGAGGTGCCTGTATGAATCAGACATTGCCTGGAAATGACAAGGCGTGGAGAAGCCATTGTTACTTATGAGGTGTGCACTAGATCAAGGTCAGGTAGAAGGGGCTACAGTAGTAAACACTAAGAGAGTTGAGGAATTATAGCATTTCTATTCAATGAATCAGTCCACCTGAACTTCTTAGCTTCTAAAATTAACTTATATTTATGTAGGTACACATAAGGATTTCCTGTGTGGGGTGAGGACATTTTCACCTAGAAGCTCAAGAACCTAACTAGAATTGCCAATTCCAAGGTGAAGAAAGCACCAGGAGCTTGACCATGCACCAACTTTTTGTTCATTTTTTTGGGGGGTAAGTTTAGGAGTTACAAATATTTCAAGGCATTCCGTAGTGGAGAAGTTTTTGAAGGCATTGCAGCCCTAGTTATGCTGGTTTGGAAAGGCTGGGTTGCCACCACTCATTCAGATGAAGATGGAAGGGTGATATGACACTAAAGGAATATACAATATAGGTACTTGCAGTTTGTTAATGTGGTTCACATTTTCAAGTGTGGTGTATTATGTTGTCTTCATTGGGGCATAGCTCAGGAGTTGAGTAGATTAGCGTAGGCTTACAATTTACACTGTTATACCTTAAACGAGTTGTCCCACAAAAATAACATGTAAATTTAGTATAGCCACTGAGTTATTGAATAAAATGTATCAATATAGCACCACCTGCTGTTTGTTCTTTTCCTTATTCCTCTGTCCACCTCAGTAATATTGCTGAGGTGGTCGCACATGCTCAGTTCCATCCTGCAACTGCCAACAGCTTTTTCTACTACTAGAAGCAGTGACGGTTATAGAGAGACCGAAAGAGATGATCTTTGGAGCTCCTAGCAATGGAAAACCCTATGATTAAATTATTTTTGGAGAACCCTATAAAAAGGGATTGTTCAAAGTGGTCAAAGTGGACACCTATATTCAGCTGGCCATAATGTGGCTTTTTTCTAACCTTTGAGGCAATACATGGCTGCAGTGGGGCATGTTCTGTGCATTACTGTATATGGGGGTTTGTATGTTGCAGAGACACTGAGAGGGGACATCCTATGTATGGACCTGCAACGTTTACATACAAAGGCACTTGGATCAAGGGTGGTGTAGAGAGGAAGGGTATATTTTTTTAAACTATTTACTGTCCCCTTATTCTTAAAGATATCCTCTGACCTCATTTGTGGCACCTGCCCCATTAGGCAGCTGGGGCTTAGGGTTTTTAACCTGTCCATAGTAAACCCATCCATCACAAAATAGTAAATGAAAATTGAACTTTCCATGAGAAGAGTCCAGGACTCTCCTCTAGCGGCATCAAGCATAGTGTGCTGATGGAGTCGAGGATGGTGCACCTCTATTCAATGCACATCTGGCACATGCGCAGTGAAGCAAGGTCTACGCCGACATGCACCAATTGCCAATGGAGAAGAGTCCTGGTTGGACTCTTCTCCTGATAACAATTTTTTGCACAGACAATTGGGCTTGCTATGTGCAAGTTCAGGAACCTATATCCAGCTGAATAATAGAATGGTGGTGGTTTAGTGGCTCAAAACTAGGTGAGAAGTTACCTGAAGAAAAAACATAAAGGCCCTTTAATTATTTTGATTAGTTTTTTTACACAGTGTTTCTAAGTCAAGGCTATGATCACATGATCATAAATAGTGATGCATCCCAAAGCTCAGCTTTAGAATAGTGCAGGCGCCTCCCAGATACATGACATGTGCCCATGGGGAATAGTTGAGAACCTTTTTTTTTGCAGTTTTAGCCATTGGGATTACAGACAAGAAGTACATTTTACATCTGCATTACATTGTATTATATTATAATATTTTTTTTAATCCCAGTCATTTTTTTCCTTA
Source organism: Bufo bufo (assembly GCF_905171765.1). NCBI lineage: Eukaryota > Metazoa > Chordata > Amphibia > Anura > Bufonidae > Bufo > Bufo bufo. The sequence continues at coordinate 34,885,222 of NC_053395.1, forward strand.
TTACTCTCCTACGACATTCACCAAAGCACAAAAACAAAAAGAGACGAGGGACACTAATGAACTTCCACTGCTTTCTTGTTTCATCACAGCTTTCAATGTCCCTCATTTTTTCTCCAAAGTTGACAAAAGGAGCATGGATTCTATTTAGGCAGCAGTAATGATGTGCAATTGTCTGTGAAACCATTTGAAACCTCTGGATATAAAGATGCGGGTGCAAAGTGCCTGAAATCCAAACAAAAAGTAGGCGACAAATGATCTGCTGTTCATCTTCACATAGCAAACTCCAGCAACCTAACAACAGCTGTGAACCGACCTATAGAATGGCCCTGTCATGGACCAGGCGCACAATACGTGAAATCTCTGTATTAATTCCACACCGCTCATTGTTCTGGAGGAAAAAAAAAACATTGCCTTTCATTAAATTCTCACCCATAAAAGAAAGGTCTATACTTAGCTTTAGCCTTGGCAACAGATACCACTGGCCGTTCTACAGTTACAGTGGTTATCATTGCCAATTCTAACAAAAATATCATGATTTTTCTAGCTTTTAAAGGATTTAAATAAAATGGCAAATGGCCTAAAATAACAAGGGAAGTCATATACTCACCACTTTTCTCCAGCACCGCACTCTGGTCCTCCGTGTCACTGTTTCTTTACCTAGCTGTGGCGGCGATGTTCCATTCACAGCACATCACTGCTGCTGCCAATCGCTGGCCTTAGCAGAGACGTCCCAAATTCTGCTGAGGCCAATGAGTGGCTGCATGGTGATCTGGTGTGTGGGACATCACCCCTGTCCGTGATACAGGACTGGAGCGCAGGCCTGGAAGCAACAGGGGGAAAAAAGGTTAAATATTGCTATTATTGCTTGCATTTTTGTCTGTCTATCTATCTATTTATTTATCTATCTGTCCGTCTATCTATCTATCTATCTATCTATCTCATATCTATCTATCTATATATTATCTATTTATCTATCTATCTATCTATCTATCTCATATCTATCTATCTATTTATCTATTTATCTATCTATTATCTATCTATCTATCTATCTATCTATCTATCTACCTATTATCTATCTATCTATCTCATATCTATTTTTCTATTATCTATCTATTTTTCTATTATCTATCTATCTATCTATCTATTATCTATCTATTATCTATTAACTATCTATCTATCTATCTATCTATCTATCTATCTATCTATCTATTATCTATCTATTATCTATTAATCTATCTATCTATCTCTCTCTCTTATCTATCTATCTATCTATTATCTATCTATCTATTTACTAATAACCTGATCAACAATAATGTCTGATCTAAGTACTTGAACAAAGAAAAAGGTATTTTGTACTTGTTATAAGAGTAACTAAGAATCCCAAAAAATCAAAGTTGCATGAAGGCGCAAACAAAATTAAGAACATTCTGGGTGTCATTTACTATTCTGAAATATGCCTAAATTAGGCATATTTCAGCCGCAGATGGTGGCACAACTAACCTCGGAAGCTGTTTTACGTTTAGAATTGGCAGAGAATCCGCTGAAGTTATGAAGAGGCCGGCGCCTCTACATAACTCCGCGGATCCACTGCCAGCTATGGGGCTTTATTAAGACTGGAGTCTAAAACACCGGTCTTTATAAATGTGCCCCTCTTTCTGCTAATTATAATTCACCAATAGAGATAAGAAAATCACACACTTTTCGATTCGGGTTCAATTCAGCCGAATCAGTCGACCAGTTCAATTTGGGTCTATAATGATTTTGCCTGATTTGAAAATGCTCCAATTGGCCTGAAATTTTGTGTATAATACCCTGAAGTCTCATAGGACTTATATTTTTTGCTCTTTAGTCACTTTTTTTTTGTTTTTATTATTTTTTTCTCTTTCTCCCTCTGATACGCCAAAATGCACCCGTATTGAATCACCCAAAAATTTGGATTCAGATCCAACTTGTACTTTTACAACATTTGAGTATAATTTGATTCATTTACATTCAATTTGCTAATCTCTATTTATGTACTAACATCTTGATTGTACATCTTGTATTTTAAAGATGTCCTAAATTTATGTTTCTTGGTTCAAGTCCGAGAGGAACTCCAGCAGACCATGTTTTTAGAATCTTCTTAAAGGGGGTTTTCAGTTGGCATCAACATCCTTTAAAATAATCCTTTATGAAGGTCGTTTATTTGACCTTTATCACGGCTATCTTCCGTTCTGGGCTGTGGTCACATGACCATGTCCATGCAGCCCTTTCTCATTTCCTGTGATGTTATGTCCATGGGTGGGGCGGTGATAGGGGAGTGACTATGTAACTAGCTGGGTGGGAGGAGCTAAACACTAGCTTGTTGTTGTTAGGGGCGGTGCTGGAGGTGTGGCAGAGATGTGCATCATGGGTTTGGTTGGATACAGAAACAGGAAGTGCTGCATACAGGATGGAAACAAACCAGAGGGATGGGTTTACATGGTGAAAGTGGGTCAGAAGAGTCCAAACTGAAAACAAAAGCATTAAGTACAGGAGGTAAGCAACTACCTGAGCATATCTTTTAAAAACCTAATGGGATTGCCAAGTTTAAGAAACACTATGATAACTAGTGGTCCTTAAAAGGGTTCTCTGACTGGTCACCAGTATGAGATCGGTGGGGATCCCAGGAGTTAGCTGTAAGAGGCCACGGTGCTCTGTGTACTCTAAGGCCTCTGCTTAGGCCATGGTCACATTCAAGAGAAAGGGGCTGAGCTACAAAACCAAGCACGGCCGCTATACAATGTACGGCACTGTGCTTTGGTAAGCTTGAGAAGGCTGCAGGCACTCATGGGAGCCCTGCTGCCTCCTCAAACATATGATCTATGGAGGTACTGGGAGTCAGACCCCCACCATAGTCATATTGACGACCTATCCTGAGGCTAGGTCATCAATATGTAAATCCCGGGGGAACCCCTTTAAGTAAGTTCCTCCAAAATCCCCCACATCCTGATTCTATCACATAATCTGCCCTCCTATATTCCAAATATATAAGCAACAGTTTCACCCTGGCAAATACTCCTTTAATAATTTCATTGCACAGCTCTTCTCACACCCATTCCCAGCAATCTCTGCAGAACTGCATTTGATCCTTCTATGCCAAAGAGCTGTGTGAAACCACTGGAACACTTGGGAAGAGGTTTAAAATATTAGAAAGCACGTCTCTAACTCTAAGCCGATCTATAGAATCCATTATGAAACCAGCGCCGGCTGTTACCCTCGTAGCATTCTGCAGATGAAAAAAAAAGCTGTGTGTGGACTGATTATACTGACTTTAAAGCAGACTCTATTTTACAAGACTGCGACTGAAGTGCAGATCAAGAGACTGTAGATGGGCGAGAGCGTAGATTTCTGTGTGTGAGTGCAAGGCAACGAAGCAGACGGATCAATGGACAGAGCTTATTTAGAATTGTTGACTTGGACAATGCTCTCCTGGGTTACGGTGACCATGGGTTAGAATAATTTCAACTTAAAGGAGCTGTGCCACCATTAAATTATATTTTAATAAATTTCAGCATGAAAAACTAGTTACTTTCTGCTACAAAAATTCCCCAGTTGTGAAATATTATCTTTACTTCATTATAATGGTGCTTCCTGGTGTTTTATCTGTATAGTAAATGTGCATGTCCACCTGCTGGGATGGAAGAGTATGGTCGCACATGCTAAGTTTTTTCTTTCAACTGCCACCAGCGCTATTTAGTGTTGGAAGCTGTGACAGTTACAGGAAGAGAGATGCAACAGAAAAGATAGGCTCCCTGATCTGATCTGTGATAGGAAGAGAGCTGCAACAGATAGGACATACCCCCTGAGCTGTAATAGGGAGAGAGCTGTAACAGAAAGGATAAGCCCCCTGAGCTGTGATAGGGAGAGAGCTGCCGCAAAAAGAACATACCCCCTGAGCTGCGATAGGGAGAGAGCTGCAACAGGAAGGACATACCCCCTGAGCTTTAATAGGGAGAGAGCTGTAACAGAAAGGATAAGCCCCCTGAGCTGTGATAGGGAAAGAGCTGCCGCAGAAAGAACATACCCCCTGAGCTGCGATAGGGAGAGAGCTGCAACAGGAAGGACATACCCCCTGAGCTTTAATAGGGAGAGAGCTGTAACAGAAAGGATAAGCCCCCTGAGCTGTGATAGGGAAAGAGCTGCCGCAGAAAGAACATACCCCCTGATCTGCGATAGGGAAAGAGCTGTAACAGAAAGGATACGCCCCCTGAGCTGTGATAGGGAGAGAGCTGTAGCAGAAAAGACACACCCCCGGAGCTGTGATAGGGAGAGAGCTGTAGCTGAAATAACACACCTCCTGAGCTGTGATAGGAAGGGAGCTGCAGTGGAAAGGTTACGGCCCCTGAGCTATGTTAGAGAGCTGCAGCAGAAAGGGCATACACCTTGAGAAAGAAAACACTCCATGAGCTGTTAGCCCAAAAATAGTCTAGCAGAGCAATTGGAGATATGAATGTGGAGATCTCCGGATCCATGTGAGGTACAGGGCTGGTTCTAGGTTTCTTAGAAAGAGACTATCATGTATTATAGGATGTCTGGTTTTCCTTTTTTACATCAATCATGGAATATCCCTTTAAATCCTAAATAATGTGTCCATCTGTGGCATAAGTGAGTGACTGGCGTTTCACCAATAATGTACCATATGTACTGTTGATCACTGGAAAAAGGTAATCAGTTCAATACATTGGGTTCAAGTAGAGCCAATGTACATTGTACTCACCGTCAGCACAAATAGTGGCCTGGCGTCTGAACATCTGGCATCGTTCAGTAGGGTGGGTTTGATTCCCAATGGACATGCTCTGTGAGATTTAGGGTCTCTACAAATCCTGGGGGAAGTCCTAAAGCAAAATTTCCCCCTATGCTTCAATGCCACCATAGAAATCTAATGCCAAGTCAGTCCAAAAACTATGCTGCTCATCTAAAGTGGTCCATGTGTAGAAGCAGGTGGTTATGGTTGAGAGCTCTACACAGGGATTATACAGGATTAGAAATAAAATGGTCTGCTATTTTTTTTTTTTCAGGTACGGTGCCACTCTTGACCATGGGCTGTGTCTGGTATTACAGCTGATTCCCATCCGAGTGAATGAAAAAGAGCTGCCATATCAGACACATACCATGGATGCTTTTTGTTTTTTCAAGAAAAATCACCACCCTCATCTATTGGCTGTGCCTGATACTAAAGCTCAGCTCCAATCACTTGGATGGGTTTCACCTGCAATATCAGACACAACCAGTGGGCAACAGGGGTGCCGTTTCGATATTTTGAGCTACAATTTATGTAGGTTACCGATTTATAAGGAAACATTGGTGAAATATTACTAGTTTTATGCAGAGGTAGCTTGCACCCGAGCCCCACTTTTTTACATAATTTCGAGGTGACGGTCTAATTTTTTTTTTTGCATTGTACATTTAGGCGGGTAGCTTCCCCTATTTAGATCCTACCCACCTGCCTAGTGATTATAATCAGAATTTTATACAGCTGGATTCAACACTGCAGGCCAAAAGCCCAGGAGAGGCAAGTCTAATAGTGTAGGTCTCATCAGTTGGAGGCCACCTTGATAGGAAGTATAGCAGTAAGGCAATCCGTATTTTTATTATATATTTTTTTACATTATTTTCTTTTCCAGTGTGCATAAAGCATTGTGCTGCTAATTGTAGTCCTTGTTTGCTTTCACATTGCAGCCATGGTAGTGTGCACCGGAAACCCCCCCCCCTTTCCCCCCCCCCCCCCCCCCCATTTATACATCGTTTGGAGGTGTTGGTCTTTCTTTTGCATCTTACTAGTGTAATATTACTAGAGGTCTGATATGGTCTGTCTCCGGAATACAGAGATATTCATCTGACTGCGCTCTGTTCTTAAACAAAGGTAAAGGGCAAGGAAGGAAACTGGTGGTGCAGTACTACTGAGTGCCTTAATAAGTGCTTTCCTCTGATGTCTGTGGATGCATTGGAAGTACAGGCAGATCGAGGCTCAGGATTTATGGCGGGGTCTCCTGGGACACGTCTACGAGGGGAGCTCTATGAAATATTAAACACAGTCTTTTCATTATATCACAGAGTTCATTTCTCAGAAAAAATGTATATATATGCATAAGGATGCTGGAAATAAAACCGCAGTCTGCCTTGCAACACAGACCGAAGTGACGCTCCCAACACACATGAATGGTGAGGCAATCGCCCTCTTCGGCTTTAAACCTGTTTCTTCATAAGTGGGAATAATAGTTGGGCACAGGAGTCACAGGGAGAGAAAGGAAAATGTCAATTGTAATACTGTGTGAACTCCAGGCAAAGGAATACATTATCCTGCCTACTGACTGTTACCAGAGGTTGTAGTCAGCGAATCTGTTATGATCTTCCGTTGTTTCTAACGTTAAAACCATTACACAGAAAATGGATATACACCCGTTACTAGCACAGAGCGGTGTCTAAAATGCCGTTCTTAATAAATGACCCCCTAAGTGTCTAAATTATGCTGTCATACAGTGCCTAAATAATATTCCCAAATAATAATGCACATAATATTGCCATACACAGTCCTTGTAATACCTTCACATAACATCTAAAGTATAATACAATACAGTATCAACATAATAACATCAGATAGTGCCCAAAAAGTACTATTATAAAAGGCCAACAACTGCATCCATAATATGGAAATTTAATACCCAATATATTGTAAGGCCTCGTTCAGACGGGCGTAATGTGGGCATATTTTACTTTCCGCATTATGGCTGTAATTCCTCGCCAACCGTAGGTCTCATGACTCAAAATTACAACATCGCAGGAATATATGATCTGAGTTTAGGTCATTAAACCTGCCTTCAGACCAGGGATTGCGGCTGTAACACAGAAGCTAAAATATGGCTACGTCTGGAGTGGCCCATAGATCACTGCTGGTTGGAGCCATCCTTGTCCAGTTTTTATAATTTTCATATTGCATATAGTTTTAAACACTATCCTATATGAACCACAGTTACATCCAGTACGGTAGAGTATCGAGCTGGTGTAGGCCGTCTACCAGGCAGGCAATGCCCTCTGGGAAAAAGTTTTTAAATTAGCTAGTTATTCACTGTAGGAAGTGCAAACAAATCCATAGGGTGGTGCCTCCCCTAGGGCATTAATTTTAAAATGTAAAGTGTTGGGTCAGCAGTTTTTAGAAAGAAACCTGTAAAAATATGTCATATATTGTGTATGGCCCCTAGAGATCTCACTATTTGTATATAGGCGCAACTATGACATAGAAACTTGCTGGTTGTAGTCCACCTGGCAGCATCATGTCTAATGGCAGCTCCATACAGTTCAAATTTGTGGTACTAAACACTGTGTGCAGAAACATCTGGAGGAGGAACCGACTAACAGAACAAAAAACAGCCCTGTTGCTCTAAGCATTCAGGTCATTGATATTTAATCCGGCAGCCATGTGCAGGTGCACGGTATGAAAAGACAGGTCTACTGCGTGAAAAGTTCTAGTTTCGTTTGATCTCTGACCCACAGATATCCAACATAATTTCAAAGTTAAAAAAATCCTAGTGAAAGGGGTGGTCCAGTGGGAGAAAAATGGGTTCTCATTTTGATGCTTATCAGGTCCCTTATAGTCTCTACTTCTTGGTCTTCGAAAAGGCTAAGAGATGCCTGCTCAGCTAACCACTGGAAACATTGGTGACCCGCCTCAGCCAGTGATTGACTGAGCAGTCATCTCCAGGAACCTTCTATGAGTCAAGAATGGACCAAGAAAAAGAGACCAGTGAGAAACTAGTAAGTGTTGAAATGGGAGTGGTGGAGGGTCAATAAGATTAGTATCCTTTTTTTAAATATTTTTTTATCTCACTTTGAGCCCTTACCTTTTCCACAGACAACCCCTTGAACCTAAAAGTATAAGCCCAAATTCTCTTTCATGTCAAACAACTACCTTCATCAATTTAAAACATTTTCATTTTTTTACTTTTTATTATTAAAATGATAGTTTTTTCTACCTTTTAGATGTCTTCTTATTTTTTACTGGTAGACTCTCCAAATCACTTGACATTTTCTGTAAAAAAGAATGTCCATATATTAGTCATTATAAACAGTATACTAAAACTTTACACATATTCATATTCAATCAATAAAAACTGAGCTTGAGGTCAAAATAAACCATTAGGTCTAAATTGCACATATACTATCCAGGTATATGTTCATCAATGCTCAGTGAAGACCTACTGCATTAATTCAGCCACAAATCCACAAGATGCCTTAGTTTAGAGAGGAACCCTTAAATGGGTTTTTCCAAGATTACTATCGTTTTTAACAGATATGCTCATGTAGTTGTTTATCTCATATACATCTTCCACATGTTTGTGTATGCTGCACTTCCTGTTTCTGTATCAAACCCAACCCATGATGCACTTCTCCTTCCTGTGCCACAGCTCCAGCGCCACCCCTAACAACGTCCACCTAGTTTATAGCTCCTTCCACCCTACTAGTTAAATAGACACTCCTTTATCACTGCCCCTGTTGCTGCTTTGAAACGCCCATGGACATGAGGTCACAGTAAATAAGAAAGACCTGTGTGGACATGGTCATGTGACCACAGCCTAGAAAGGTAAAAGAAATACATTTCAAAATTATAGCTCCCTTCATAAATGACTATTCTAAAGGATGTTGATGCAAACTGGAAAACCCCTTTAAACACTTCATTGCCAGATCACCACCGCAGATCTGGTTAAGGAGCTGAATAACTTAAATGCCCATGTTGTGCCATAACTGCCATGACAGTCAGGGTTGGATAGGTCCACCTGGACTAAGGATCTTCTAGTAGGCCCAGGCTTTTCCACAGTATTGGACCAATGCCCCAGTCAATACTGCCATGTGGTGCTGACTTTGGAGCCAACATAATCTACATAATCTTGCACATACATACGTTGGCCTTGGTTTATCCATCACCTTAAGTTGGCCACAAATTAGAGACTGCAGATGACCCAGATGATTAAAATCCTGCTCACTTTCTTATAGCATCCAGTATTATTGCACAGGCATCCAGAATTCCAACCTTCACAGTACAAACGTGAATGACAAGCAGATCACTACCATAGTTGCCAACAATCCTAAATTTTTAGAGACAGTGCCTGGAAATTTGGTCTGTCCTAGGCATATGAAAACAGTGCTGTGGTGAAATCCATCAGGTATGGAGTCCTGGCTACTGTTGTTTCACAGTTGTAATGTGATTCACTATCATTAGTTGTGATGTATGGTAGCCGCACAACTTTGCAAGTTTATGGCGCATGGCCACAAGTCGCCATGTAGCCCTATCCTAAGAGTAATAGCCTACGAAGGTCATCAATACCTAGCTTCTCTTTTTCTTCCTTCTTACCCCATGGTGCCAAACAATGACTATTTTTGAATTGTATGCATTGTTGCAGCCACTTAGCATCAGACCCAGGGTTGGACTGACCCACCAGAGTACCAGGGTATCCTTTGGTGGGCCCAGGATCTAATACCATAATGGGCCTCAAAGGTCCTGGCTGCCTTTGGAGCTAATCCCTTGCCACTAGGGTCTACGTTTTTGAAAACCTATTATATTTAATTGATGATATTTAGGTTGGGCCCTTAGCATAATTTCCTCTGGTAGACTCAGGGAAGCCCAGTCGTCCAATACTGGACAGACCTTTTGTGCTATGATGCATGGAAATAGCCACGTGAAGGAGTGGGGGAGATCCCATGTCGGGGCAGTAAATTGTGCTGCTTCAGCTCTTACCTAGGCATTTAAGCCAACACACCTTCCCCTCCAGGCCTGGTCACACTACGACCGTGATCGTTACACCACTGAGTATTTTTCATCCTACTGGTTCATGAATGGAATGGCAGAACAACACTGAAGACTGTTACTCGGAGAAGACCATGATAATTCAGAATATAGGACAACTCAGGAGACAGAAGCATGTAACTATAGGATAACTCAGGAGACAGGGGCGTAAGAAAGCAATATTTGTAGTCATCTTAGGGTCAGCTGGTCGGTTGGTGTATACAGTGCAGTATGTAAACAACATATGGCAGATGCAGCTTCCAACCACTGCCATGAATAAGACCGTTCATCATAGGGTGAGAGTTCAATTCCAGGTACTGAAGAAAGGCTACATGAATTATTGATCACTGTCAACTGCACTTTTAATATCAGTAAAGGGAGCTAAAGTTTCAGACTGTGTAACTTTTATCTTTCAAAGCTACCTATGACCTGGTGCCTCTTGCTTTGGATCGTTTGTGCAATGAACCTACACTTCTGACAACTGGATGAGACATACAGGTCAACATAATAATGTCACGCTTCACTGTGGGAAGGAAACACCACACCGAGCATAGGAGGGAAGGGGGAAACAGGGATTCAGGCCTGAAAACTAGGGAAGGAAGATAGACACCTCCTAGTGAAAACCCTAACCAAAATCCTGACTGACTACCAGTATGAACAGACCCCAAAGGTAGGTGAGTTCATACGTAGGAATACCTAGAGTCCTATCTAGCCTTATAGGACCCTGGTACTAATGGCAGGGGCAAGACTACCTGTCCCTCCAAAAGGAAGGACAAACAGAAGTCTACTTCAGGCCTAATACAAAAAATAGGGAAATGCAACACACAGAACCCAAACAAAATACAAAAGGGAAAGGAAAGACTTAACTTCAAAGAGGCTATGGAAGCACCAGGAACTCAGCCGAGATCCAACCACAAACAATCCACAGGTACAGAAGCTATAAACCGCACAGCATTGTGGGAGAAGCAACTATAAATAAGGAAGGTTAAATGAACACATAAGCAACACCTGGAGGCAAAGGGTGTGGCCATTACCACAAACAACACAGACACCTATTGATCCACAAGGAAAACCCTGTCAGATCAAATCTCGTGTTGCCAGTCTCACTGTTCTTCTGCCACTCACTGTCGCCGGGACGTCCGTATGTCTCGGTACGTCTGTGACAGATAACTAGCATCAGTGTCAAGCCTTTTAAGTTGATTATACCACCAGTGATACAGAGGCAAGATGGGTGCCATAAAAATAAAATTATGCATCCATGGAAAGGAGTAGTGCAGTACAAACTTTTCACCTCTTAATATTCAAAAACGCTTGTAAAAATAATAACTATAAGAAATCCCTATTCAAAATAATGTGGTCATTAACACAGAAACAGCAAAACACACATATAAACAATTAAATGCAAGACCAAAAAGGATATGAAAAAGTATCAAATTGTATCATGTTTTTTCAGCAATAAAACTTTTTTATTTTATTTATTTTTTTCAAGAAAAATGCAAGAGTAAAATCCATCAGCGCAAAATGCCATGAAAACAGGTTGACTAAGATGCAACCATAGCAGAGAAGAGAGAAGACAAAGTCAAAAGACCAATCAACAACCACCTTGCAGAAATTCCTAAAAAGTTAAAGCAAATATACTAATGTAAGTGGGCAATAGAGTGCAAACCAAAGTAAACATACACAAAGGGGGTCGTTAATTATAGCTCTACGCCAGTTTTCAAACATAGAAAAGTCACAAACTTTTCAGCAATATTTGTATTTTTTTTTAGCTTTCTCCGACACCCTCGCCACTTTTGCAAAAAGTTGGCAGGGGGTGGGGAGGAGGAGACAGTCTGCCGACTCATTTAACAACATGTGTGCCAGAAAACGAGTGCACATTACACCCAGAGTTCCCTGTACATTACAATAACAATAAAAATGATATTAAAATTTAAAAAAAGTGTACAAGAAATAAACTATAATATGTAAACTTACAACCTTATTAGTACAAATTGAAATAATAATAATAATAATAATAATAAAAAAAGATTACAATTATAATAGCAGATGTAATTATATGATTAGCTATGCAATTATTATTATTAATATATTGTTATTATTATCATTACTACTATTACCGCTTTATATACAATGATAAAATTTGTCCTACAAATAATAGTAAGACAGAGATAATGGTAGTTATAATGATCCTTTTATTCATTATATAGTAATACAAAATAAAATAACAGTAATGCTGTTATGATTAAAGAAGTAATACTTTTATCACCTTATAATACTGTAGTAATACTTATAATAATAGTAATAACCGTAAGAAAAAAAATGTCTCTATCATTTATCATCATCGACACTATATATCTTGAAATGGTAATAATAACAATGTTAAAAAAATAATAAAAATGACAAATGTACTGCCACTACTGATAATGCCTCTAGTCTAAAACTAAAACATTTTCAGTAATAATACTAAAGTAACAAATGAATTAAAATCTAAAAAAGTAAAAAAAAAAGTTATTTAATAACTACATAAATGAAGCTAAGTGAAATAAACTCAACAACAAAAAAAAGACACAAAACACAAAAAACCTGATTCGAAATAAATAAATAAGAGCAGAAAATAAAATCTCTGTGTGTTCATGATAGCATGAAACATGTATTGATTTGCCCGTACTGACATATTTTTCCATCAGTGATCATTGAATTTTTAACAGCAACCTCTGTCCTCCCTCATATATATCGTATTCATTAGATCTAGTCATCGATTTTGGTGCACAGCGAAAGACCGACCTATTTTGTACTCCATAAACGGATTCACATTGATGAGATCATCAGAATGGATTGCAGGACGTTACATTGGTTATGCTAGGAGACTGAGTAAACTCGCTGACTCACAGAAATGAATTCATTAAGTTCCCACTAGTAATTAAGTATTATGTGCTTGGCTCGCTTTCCGAGTTTACCCCTATAAAATGGAGCTTCAGTATCTATTACACACAATGTAGCGCTGACACGTGCAGGTATGGTATTGGCAATGCCTACATATTATTCATAGGTGACTGTGATTGGGCAGAAATAATAGGCTTATCTGTATTTATGAGATTCATCTGTTATAATTAGTGTTGAGCAAATCGAAGGGGAATTTGATCCGATTTTTAGCAATAACTTGATTCGCCACAAATCCAAATTTCTTGATTGAGGAAAACGAGCCAATTCTGAGTGGCATCCTTGGCACCTTGCTACCACTTCCTATAGGCTAATATAAAGCGTCATCTAATTTACTCCAGCTAGCATAGCAGAGCTGAGATTGTTGCAGAGAAGTAATTGCCTGCCAGATTAAGCCAATACCTGCTGATGACCAAGATACCATTTGGAAATTGTTTGGATTACCATTTATGCAAAGTAAAGCTGCGTTCAACGTTACTACAAAGTCTGGACTCTATTTGTTCTACTTATTCACCATCCAAGTTGGTTCATTGCTTCCTGCACTCTATTTACACCGCAAGGTGTTGTCATCAGAACAACCGGGACCCTGCCTTGCACCATAAACCCATGAACACCAAGGGTACCTCAAACACCATTAGGCAGGAGGATCCCAAAAACTGGAGTTTGTCCCGGAGGGAAGAACCGATGCAGCCTTCCCATCACTGCACCAGTCCTGGGAGCTTTAGAACACTGAGTACAACACACACGCCCCTGAGGCACGCTGCAAATTCTCTCTGCCCATTTTCACTGTGGATATCACCCTTTGCAGATGAATCCACTGAAGATCCACTACAAAAACATGGATATTTTGCTGTGATTTTTTCACATAGAAATTTGCAATGAATGCATGCATGATATTTTGCAATACACTTTGTGCTTCTATTTTTTTTTTTCAAGATCTTTACTTGCGCTCACTGAATGGGAACCTTTATGGAAAAATTAAAAAATCAGTCTTGGTCATGTAATCGCTTGGTACAAAGTAAAGGAAGTATTACTTTACTGAGAGAGTAGTGGATGCATGGAATAGCCTTCCTGCAGAAGTGGTAGCTGCAAATACAGTAAAGGAGTTTAAGCATGCATGGAATAGGCATAAGGCCATCCTTCATATAAGATAGGGCCAGGGGTTATCCATAGTATTCAGTATATTGGGCAGACTAGATGGGCCAAATGGTTCTTATTTGCCGACACATTATATGTTTCTATGTAAAGAGTACAACAGTAAGGGTCAATCCACACGAGACGGATAGGCTGCCGATTAGCAGTCATGCGGTACATTTGCAGTGTATTCTAGTACCAGTCACCCCATGTGATTACATATTCTGAAGGACTCCTGGGTATTCAAGGAAGCCCATGCTAAAATGGGAATGTTATATCTATATCATATATGACAATGTCTGCCTGACTTGTCAGTCCTGAAGGCTCTTCTTTACATCAGCAGAGACGGGAGAGAACATAAGACTTCTGCCTCCCTTTCATCAGCAAACCTCTGACCTTCATTAACAGTCACCAGACGTCACCCAGATTGCGAGACTTCTATATTGGCTTCTGAAAAAAGGTCAGATAGTGGCGACTGAGAGCTGGGGGTCAACTGTCGTAATTATCTCTGAAAGCAGAGATAACACGAATTCAACATATGTCTCTGTTAGAAGGAAGCTCAAGGCAAGAGCAAATGCGGAACTTTGCATCATTAGAAAATGAGGAGAAAAAAACGACTTAAAAAATCATAACGTTCACGATGTTGGAATTGGAATTTTCTTCCGTCCAGCCCTGGTCATCTGCTGCTTAGGAACATTGAAATCATGATGAGATCTAACCACAGTGCTTGTTGTCCAACCTGCATCATGGTTCTTCGTGGTACCAAACACAGCTCCATAAACGTACCGGATGTGATATAGCGAGAATATATAATGTTGGCTTGGAGGATCTTATTTTTCCGACAATTGAACCTCAGTTCCATAGACTTCTGCCTAACATCAAGCTCAGGAGTATTTTCCATGTTATGATTGACTGCTGTCATGTGCAGGCATTGATCAAGCATCTTCCTCCGTCAAGCAGGGTATCATAAAGGGTATCACCATTGCTGAAACGTCCATGAAAGGGGTTGTCCAAGATTTCACAGCTGATGGCCTATCCTCAGAATAGGCCATCAATATCTGATCGACACCCTGCCCCACCGCTAAAGTGAATGAGCGCAATGCGGCAGTGACCAGTTCCATCCACTACACAATGGACAGAGTTGTGTAGTTCCGGGGCTGTCTTCTGGTGCTGATCAGTGGAATTCAGGATGTTGGAAAACCTGAAGAGACCTCTTGGCCATTGGGAAAAATGAGAAACCCCATCTATATTGAAGCTGACCTAAAACTGGCCGCACATCATGCTGATGCTCATGATGTTCATGAGGAGAGTTAAAGGGGTTTTCCAGGTTCCTGATATTGATGACCTATCCTTAGGATGGGTCATTAATATCCGATCGGTGAGGGTCAATTACACTGCACCCCCACCAATCAGCTGTCAGTTCCTTGCAGCCTCCGCTACTGGAACTAGCGCTGTGAATGGAAGATGAAAGCGTAGATTACTGAAGCTCGGCTCTCATTTTCTTCAATGGGAGTTAGCTGTAGTAACCCAGAACGGCCACTACACTTTGTAGGGAGCTGTGCTTCCTACTCCATTCAGAATGCTAGTTTTGACCCCGGAGGCTGCAAAAAATAGCTGATTCCTGAGGGTCTGCCACTTCGGACGCTCACCAATCGGACATTAATGACCTATCCTGAGAATAGACAGATGGGGTTGCACTCATTTGTCCAGTCTGTGAGGTGCTTCGGTGGAATGGAGGTGATCCAAATCGATAGTAAAAAGAGAAATACCACCGCACACTCAGGGATATCATGCAAGTAAAAGGTTTTTTATTTTAGCATATCCCCCATAGGTACATAAACGATAACGGAGAGATATCAATATTGTAACTATGACTCCAAATCTTTTGACGTTTCAGTCGCCACAGACCTTCGTCACAAAAAGTCACAGAATGGAGTGGAGGGTCTGTAGAGGACCCCCGTGGAACAGCGGGAACGCACTGCGGGGGGCGAGGCTGCAGGCCAATGTCTACTGTGGAGGACCCCCGTGGAACAGCGGGAACGCGCTGCGGGGGAAGAGGTTGCAGGCCAATGTCTACTGTGGAGGACCCCCGTGGAACAGCGGGAACGCGCTGCGGGGGAAGAGGCTGCAGGCCAATGTGTAGACATTGGCTTGCAACCTCTCCCCCCGCAGTGCGTTCCTGCTGTTCCACAGGCGTCCTCCACAGACCCTACACTCCATTCTGTGACTTTTTGTGACCAAGGTCAGTGGCGACCGAAACGTTAAAAGATTTGGAGTCACAGTTACAATATTGATATCTCTGCGTTATCGTTTATGTACCTACTGGAGGATATGCTAAAATAAAAAAACCTTTTACTTCCATGATATCCCTGAGTGTGCGGTGGTATCTCTCTTATTACTATCCTGAGAATAGGTCATCAGTTTTAGAAGCCAGGAATAAGGCTACCATATGGAATACTTACCAGCATTGCAGTTGGTAAATTAGTGTCATGTGAACCTCGTCCCTGGAATGCCCTTAAACTGACCAGGAATACCAGCTTATAGGCTAGCTTGCATAATCCCTCCCCCTTATTTTCAGCCCATGAAAGCCCATTTTGCTTTGACATCTCTGAAAATGAAGGACAGTACTGACAAATTTAGGACTTTTGGCAACTATGCATACAGCCATTGTGCGCCGTACATCCACATGACCGCCTGCCAACCACTGGCCTCAGCAGTGAAGAATTATTACATGATGGCCTCAGCGCCAAGACCAGTGAAAATAAACAAAGACCAGAGGGGACCACTGGTGAGTCAGGTGCAACCCCTTTAACTTTAGGCGTAAAGTGAAGGGAATTGTTTGACAAAACTTCTTTGCAGATATTTAGAAAGAGGGGGGAACCTCTATGAGCCACAGAGGAGAGCTGCTGACACAGAGCATTCACAGGTATGACACAGTCAAAATTAATTTGTGTTGCCAACATGTAATACCTCATTTCACCTGTAGTGGCCACTGCAGGGGAAAAGTATAGCTATTCAGAGCTGATCGCTGAGGCTTTCTAAAATAGGAGTCCAGGCAATCAATATCAGATAGGTGGGACCCGCTCCTATCTCCAGAACAGGACCCCCTTCATTTACCGCTACGGGAGTTCCGATAGGGTGAATAGAGAGGTGGCCGTGCATGCACGGTGTGCTCTCCATTTGCCGCCATGGTACTTCTGAAAATTGCAAAGCACTCCGCAGTGAATGGAGAGCATGCAGCGCATGCACAATGTATTCTCCTTCACCTCGGGGGCCTCGTTCTGTAGGTAGCATCGGGTTCCAGGGGTGGGACCTGCATCTATCTGACATTGATGGCATATCCTAGCGATATGCCATCAATGCCTGAGATGGGCCAACCCCATTAAGTTGTTTTTTTAAATAAATGGTATGGAAGACGCTGCTGTGTAATGATAGACTACTATTCCTTTATGCCGGCGATTCTCTGGATTAGACTCCTAAGCTCTCTATAATTTTTTTCTCCACTGATCCTTTAGCACATAGCAGACGCGATGGTAGGACGCGTATCTCCCCCGTATCCCATCAATTCTTGCCATCGGCTGTCATTTGCTCGCAGAAAACAAAACAGGGTGTTATTAAACTCATCACACAGCCGGCTATTTGCATTAAGGGCCCGAAGATTTCAGGTTAAGGCGCAGAAAGCGGCACACGTTGTCATTATTTCAATCAGATGGAGTGAGAATTGAATATGAGACGAGACTCCGTAGCTTTATCTCATCACAGGCGCCGCGGCGGTGGATTGGCGTTTCAGAGACTAACCCCCTCGAAGCCACACAGCTGGGAACTGTCGTTGACGGCCCTGATCTCATGACAGATAAGAGGCGATGTGCAAAGAGTGTTTTATTTTATTTTTTGGGAATTGAACATTTTCAAGCTTGCTAATGGTATTTATTAGGTAACAGAAAATAGCAATTTTACCATCTGCCTCAGCAGAAAAAAAAACTCATTAAGCTTCCCCAACGTGCAGCTGCCGAGCAAAGTTTCAGCTGATAAAATTCCGGTTCATTTAAGCCTCGAAATGACATGTTAAACCCTTTGTCTGTGTTTTAATGCGAGCGTCTGAAAACAAACGGCGCCTTTTAATTGTGGAGGATCGGTAATATGACAGCTCGCATGCCATAAATCCACGGTTAAAAGGAATTCGACGAGGAAGCCTGTTTATCATTAGGTGGCTTCTTCGTGGAGGGAAAATGCAGAAAGGCATTAGACGGGTGTCGAGTGCAGATGGTTGTAATGAAGGGAGTCATGTGGATCACAAGACGTACAATGGTCTATAGACGCAGCGGGTGGGGGTGATGTGCCAGTGCCGTGTGGCATGTGAATGGCGGCGCTGTCACTCGTCTCTGCGCCACCATGTGAACCTGTAATGCAACCTGTGTCTCTCCAGCTGTTGTAAAACTACAACTCCCAGAATGCCCTGTTAGAATATTATTCTTAAAAAATGGTATGCCCCATGCGCTTTGCACCACTTCTATGCCTTGATAGGGATGCGCATTATCCCAGTACTGTGAAAATGACAGTGTGATTTATTTCTGTACCGAAACCTGAGACATGATTGTGTGCATGATTTTGGTACTGTGACATCACTATGTGTATTATACTACTACTATGAACTTATTGTTTGCATTATTCCTGATCAATATCTTCTTAGTAAATTGTTTCTGTGACATTACTGGTTGTATTATCCGTATGCTCTGACATTGCTCTGTCTGTTATCCTTGTGCTGTGTGCATTTTCTCTCCTGTGACATCACTGTGTTTATTATCCCTGTACTGTGACATCACTGTGTTTATTATCCATGTACTGTGACATCACTGTGTTTATTATCCCTGTACTGTGACATCACTGTGTTTATTATCCATGTACTGTGACATCACTGTGTTTATTATCCCTGTACTGTGAAATCACTGTGTTTATTATCCCTGTACTGTGACATCACTGTGTTTATTATCCCTGTACTGTGACATCACTGTGTTTATTATCCCTTTACTATGACATCACTGTGTTTATTATCCATGTACTGTGACATCAC
Organism: Bufo bufo; assembly: GCF_905171765.1. Taxonomy (NCBI): domain Eukaryota; kingdom Metazoa; phylum Chordata; class Amphibia; order Anura; family Bufonidae; genus Bufo; species Bufo bufo. The sequence goes on from NC_053395.1 coordinate 34,904,166, forward strand.
TGTGTTTATAATCTCTGTACTGTGACATCACTGTGTTTATTATCCCTGTACTGTGACATCACTGTGTTTATTATCCCTGTACTGTGACATCACTGTGTTTATTACCTCTGTACTGTGACATCATTGTGTTTATTATCCCTGTACTGTGACATCACTGTGTTTATTATCCGTGTACTGTGACATCACTGTGTTTATAATCTCTGTACTGTGGCATCACTGTGTTTATTATCCATGTACTGTGACATCACTGTGTTTATTATCCCTGTACTGTGACATCACTGTGTTTATTATCCATGTACTGTGACATCACTGTGTTTATAATCTCTGTACTGTGGCATCACTGTGTTTAATATCCCTGTACTGTGACATCACTGTGTTTATTATCCCTGCACTGTGACATCACTGTGTTTATTATCCCTGTACTGTGACATCACTGTGTTTATAATCTCTGTACTGTGACATCACTGTTTGTTGTCTCTGTACTGTGACATCACTGTGTTTATTATTCCTGTACTGTGACATCACTGTGTTTATTATCCCTGTACTGTGACATCACTGTGTTTGTAATCTCTGTACTGTGACATCACTGTGTTTATTATCCCTGTACTGTGACGTCACTGTGTTTATTATCCCTGTACTGTGACATCACTGTGTTTATTATCTCTGTACTGTGACATCACTGTGTTTATTATCCCTGTACTGTGACATCACAGTGTTTATTATCCCTGTACTGTGACATCACTGTGTTTATTATCCCTGTACTGTGACATCACTGTGTTTATTGTCCCTGTACTGTGACATCACTGTGTTTATTATCCCTGTGCTGTGACATCACTGTGTTTATTATCCCTGTACTGTGACATCACTGTGTTTATAATCTCTGTACTGTGGCAACACTGTGTTTATTATCCCTGTACTGTGACATTACTGTGTTTATAATCTCTGTACTGTGACATCACTGTGTTTATTATCCCTGTACTGTGACATCACTGTGTTTATTATCCCTGTACTGTGACATCACTGTGTTTATTATCCCTGTACTGTGACATCACTGTGTTTATGATCTCTGTACTGTGACATCACTGTGTTTATTGTCCCTGTACTGTGACATCACTGTGTTTATTATCCCTGTACTGTGACAATTATCTCTGTACTGTGACATCACTGTGTTTATTACCTCTGTACTGTGACATCACTGTGTTTATTATCCTGTACTGTGACATCACTGTGTTTATTACCTCTGTATTGTGACATCACTGTGTTTATTATCTCTGTACTGTGACATCACTGTGTTTATTATCCCTGTACTGTGACATCACTGTGTTTATTATCCCTGTACTGTGACATCATTGAGTTTATTATCTCTGTACTGTGACATCACTGTGTTTATTACCTCTGTACTGTGACATAACTGTGTTTATTATCCTGTACTGTGACATCACTGTGTTTATTACCTCTGTACTGTGACATCACTGTGTTTATTATCTCTGTACTGTGACATCACTGTGTTTATTATCCTGTACTGTGACATTACTGTGTTTATTACCTCTGTACTGTGACATCACTGTGTTTTTTATCCCTGTACTGTGACATCACTGTGTTTATTATCCCTGTACTGTGACATCATTGTGTTTATTATCTCTGTACTGTGACATCACTGTGTTTATTACCTCTGTACTGTGACATAACTGTGTTTATTATCCTGTACTGTGACATCACTGTGTTTATTACCTCTGTACTGTGACATCACTGTGTTTATTATTCCTGCACTGTGACATCACTGTGTTTATTATCTCTGTACTGTGACATCACTGTGTTTATTATCCTGTACTGTGACATCACTGTGTTTATTATCCCTGTACTGTGACATCACTGTGTTTATTATCCCTGTACTGTGACATCACTGCGTTTATTATCCTGTACTGTGACATCACTGTGTTTATTATCTCTGTACTGTGACATCACTGTGTTTATTATCCGTGTACTGTGACATCACTGTGTTTATTATCTCTGTACTGTGACATCACTGTGTTTTTTATCTCTGTACTGTGACATCACTGTGTTTATTATCTCTGTACTGTGACATCACTGTGTTTATTATCTCTGTACTGTGACATCACTGTGTTTTTTATCCCTGTACTGTGACATCACTGTGTTTATTATCCCTGTACTGGGACATCATTGTGTTTATTATCTCTGTACTGTGACATCACTGTGTTTATTACCTCTGTACTGTGACATAACTGTGTTTATTATCCTGTACTGTGACATCACTGTGTTTATTATCTCTGTACTGTGACATCACTGTGTTTATTATCCGTGTACTGTGACATCACTGTGTTTATTATCTCTGTACTGTGACATCACTGTGTTTTTTATCTCTGTACTGTGACATCACTGTGTTTATTATCTCTGTACTGTGACATCACTGTGTTTATTATCTCTGTACTGTGACATCACTGTGTTTTTTATCCCTGTACTGTGACATCACTGTGTTTATTATCCCTGTACTGGGACATCATTGTGTTTATTATCTCTGTACTGTGACATCACTGTGTTTATTACCTCTGTACTGTGACATAACTGTGTTTATTATCCTGTACTGTGACATCACTGTGTTTATTACCTCTGTACTGTGACATCACTGTGTTTATTATTCCTGCACTGTGACATCACTGTGTTTATTATCTCTGTACTGTGACATCACTGTGTTTATTATCCTGTACTGTGACATCACTGTGTTTATTATCCCTGTACTGTGACATCACTGTGTTTATTATCCCTGTACTGTGACATCACTGCGTTTATTATCCTGTACTGTGACATCACTGTGTTTATTATCTCTGTACTGTGACATCACTGTGTTTATTATCCCTGTACTGTGACATCACTGTGTTTATTATCTCTGTACTGTGACATCACTGTGTTTATTATCTCTGTACTGTGACATCACTGTGTTTATTATCCCTGTACTGTGACATCACTGTGTTTATTATCTCTGTACTGTGACATCACTGTGTTTTTTATCTCTGTACTGTGACATCACTGTGTTTATTATCTCTGTACTGTGACATCACTGTGTTTATTATCTCTGTACTGTGACATCACTGTGTTTATTATCTCTGTACTGTACAGCCTTGAACTCTGCATAACACAGCATATTAATTTTACATGGACTATTCCTTTAAAAACATTTTTATATATTCTATTATACTACTACAACTTGGTCTTGTACGGCTAATGGTCTAGTAATGTACACATCTTGAGATGACTCCATTTATAGTCTTCATCACGATGCCTAAAAGCCTAACCATGTTTAACACTCTAGAAAAAGGTCACCCAAATATCCCCATTAAAGCCCTAATGCGGCTTCACAATTACAATCTGTTTTATCGTCTTATGTAAACATTTCCCCGACTCTTATTTTATAATTAACCAGTGAGCCTTGCTTTTCACCCGCCAACAGCGCTTCATACAATATTTGTACGGCCTCCTTCTATTTACTGTGACACAGCCATGAATTAGATACATGTTACCTTGACAGAGCGCGGTTATATATAGACATTGTATAATTGCATCTAATGTAAATTAGAATCTCAAATTGCCATTTGGCTTTCGGTGCGGATTTTATACATTGCAGCGAACGATATCTCTGATTAGACAAACAGGAATATAATTAACACAAGCTCTGGTAGGGATGTTTTTTTTTTTAAATAAGGTGTCACCAGGTTGTTTTCTGTTTTACGACTTAAAATGGAATCTTCGTTATATTTAATTATTCCATTAAGATTAAACTGACGAGAAGGAGTGCGGCGTTCTGCTCGTTCTGGTATTGTCAGATGCCGTGTAGAACAGATCATAGAAGAAAGCGGAATTCCGGGATTTCACTGCCAAGGTGGCCTATGATAAGGAGTGGCTTTAAAGGGGTTATCCAGGAATTTTATATAGATGGTCTATCCCATCTCAGACAATGGGGGCATATCACTAGGATATGCCCCATTGTCTGATAGATGCAGGTCCCAGTGGAGAATGGAGGCCCGAAAGTTGTGGAAGGTGCAGCCGCCCTCCATTCATTTCTATGGGGCTGCCAAAAATAGCCGAGCAATAGCTCGGCTATTTCCGCCGGCCCTATAGAAATGAATAGGAGCGGTGGCCGCACAAGCGCGGTGCGCTCCCATTTAGTGCTATGGGGAGAGCGCTTGGTGGTGGCTGTACCCGGCAAAACCAGGAGTCCTCCGGCCACAACCTTCCCCGCTTCAATGTCACCTCTGTGACCCGCAACTATCAGACAATGGGGGCATATCTTAACGATATGCCCCCATTGTCTCGGATGGGAATACCCCTTTAAGATAGGTCATCAATATCAGATCGGCAGGGATCCGAGGTCTGGGACCCCCGCCACACATAACAGCTGTCGGGGAAAATCTGCAGGATTTACAGCAGCAGCAAAGTGGATATTTAAAAAAAATATCTCATCCACTCACTGTGAAAATCCGCACATAACCTTTAAATTTGCAGCATGTCAATTTATACTGCAGATTTTACCCCTTGCATTCGATTCTATGTCAAAAGTGTGAAACTGGTATCAGCAATAAAACTATTCATTTAAAGGCAACACCCTCAAAATGCTACTTAACATAATGCACTAGAATCACAACTAATGCATCACCCTCAAAAAATAAATAAATAAACAAGCAAAGTACCCCTATTGTGCAAATAGTAGTATATTACATTTTGTTATTATTACATATTTTGGACTCAATGTCTAACTCTCCACATCATATAATAACTTAAAGGGGTTCTGCACTTTCATTTAACTGATGATCTATCCTCTGGATAGATCATCAGCTTCTGATCGGCGGGGGTCCGACACCTTGGACCCCCGATGATCAGCTGTTTCAGAAGGCAGCGGCGCTCCAGCAGCGCGGCGGCCTTCTCACTGTTTACCGCCGGGCCGCCGGCCCACTGACGTCACGACTAGTATCAACTAGCGTGGGCGCGGCTAAGCTCCATTCAAGCGAACAGAGCTTAGCCGCGCCCACGCTAGTTGATACTAGTCGTGACGTCAGTGGGCCGGCGGCTCGGCGGTAAACAGTGAGAAGGCCGCCACGCTGCTGGAGTGCCGCTGCCTTCTCAAACAGCTGATCGGCGGGGGTCCCGGGTGTCGGATCCCCGCCGAACAGATGCTGATGATCTATCTAGAGTATAGATCATCAGTTAAATGAAAGTGCAGTGTAACTCATTCTTTTTTTATTTTTGTAATGTGTAGGGGCAGTAATACTGACCATTTTTGTAATATACTTTCATTACTGAAATCGCACATTTCTATTAGAAAAACAGCTCTAAAGTGGCCCATTTTTAGCCTTAGCGACGCTTCTCTGTCTTCTGTTTACATAACACAGTCAGTGTTGAGTGAGTCTCCACAGTTATGTTTTTCTAATAGAAATGTGCGATTTCAGTAATTAAAGTATATTACAAAAATGGTCAGTATCACTGCCCCTACACATTACAACTAAGGATGAGCGAATCGTCTTCGGATAAAACATTCGAAGTCGATTCGCATAAAACTTCGTTCTAATACTGTATGGAGCAGGAGCGAAGTTATTGCTTCGCGAAGTCTCGCGAGATTTCACGTAATAACCTCATAAATTAATTTGTACTGTAGAAAAAACATTTCCCGAACTCGAGTTCGGTTCCAAGGTACCACTTGGAACCGAACCCGAGTTCGGGAAATGTTTTTTTACAGTACATATTAATTTATGAAGTTATTATGCGAAGTCACTTCGGCTCATCGGAGGCAATACATTCTAATACTGTGCGGAGCTTCATCCGAAGTCAATTCGCTCATCCCTAATTAAAACAATTTAAAAAAATGACAGTTACACTTTAAATATTTCCAAACATTCACAGTTCACACTCATGAATTACCTAATATATCTTAAGGTCAGTTGGAGCTCTATATCTCTGATACAGAGCTCCAAATCCCCTGCATTGACAAATTTCCTCACGCTTCGTGTTAACGAATGGCTACTGCACGTGTTAGGACATGGAGCAAGGAACTCTGGGAAATTGGGGTCACCCACAATGCCATGCATGCAGCCAATCAGCAGCCAGCCAGCCCTGCGATGTCACAGCCCTATAAATAGCCTCAGCCATCTTGGATTCAGCCATTTTCCCGTGTACTTAGTGCAGGGAGAGACGTTAGCAGGCGCTAGGGACAGTGCTAGGAAAGACTTGAAAACTTATATTTTGCTCAATAGAAGTTCAGGGAAAGAGCATTAGAAGTGTAGGGAAAGGATAGGGAGGAATTATTCCACAGTATTGAAGCAGAACACCTTGCTGCACTGACTGAGGATCCAAATTGCCATTATACAGCTCTGTAATTCCAGTAAACCGTTCTTGTTATTGGGGTGCAAGTGCTGTTTGATACGGCCATTAACAGGGGTTATTACAAGGAAATATTTCTACATCTTATTTGCCCTTGTGCGGTGCAGTTATATGTTCTAAAGCATTTTTTGGCTTGTATTAGTAGGGAAAAAATGCTTATTAGCCGTTGTGTGGTGAAGTGTGAAAATTACAGACTTTTTTGGGATGTTTTAATTTCCTTTTTATTTATTTGATCTAACAGTATGTCAGACAGAGAAGTGCCAGGCCTAGCACAGGGGAATGGCAGAGGTGTAAATGTTTCTGGCGCAGGCACAGGTCGCAGCAAAGTAAGGGGCCATGGCAGCAGGAGTCGCAGCGAGAGGCCTGAGCTCCCGGAGTCATCTAGCGGTCGTGTCTTGACCAGCAACCCATCGGTTCTTGAATGGTTGAATCGGTCATCCACTTCGTCCCAAGTGACCTCAGACAACCGCAGCCAAGAGTCCTTGTGTTTGTCAGACACAACTCTTAGTTGGCATGGCCCGGTAGCAGGCCCTGTGCCCTCACCTGTCCTCAACCTGCCTCTGTCCTTTTCTGTTCCCTCAGCCAGAGAAGTATTGTATGCTGTGGGCTCAGCTCCACTATACAGTGAGGACGAGCTACTAGAGGACAGTCAGTAGCTACTGGCCAGCCAAGATGTGGAGGAGACATCCGCCGCTTCCTCCGCTAGGCGGGCAAGTAGTGATATGAGGAGAGTTGTGTGGGAGCTGGTGTTGCGAGCGGTTAGGCTCCTGACCCAGAGACTGTTGAGGAGGACATCAGTGACGTGCAGACAGTACTCAATGATGATGATCGCACTTGGGAGCCGGGTGAATTAGGGGCTTCATCATCATTGGAAGAAGAGGGTTGCAGCTTGCCCATGAGCCAGCGGTGGAGCCAGCAAGTCACTAATGTGGCCGGGAGTCAGCAAGGTGGCAGCAGTGGGAGGTTGGGAGCCACCAGCTTCGCAGGAGCCTACCTGTCCAGAAAGTAGTGGTGCAGGGGTTCACAGAAGCAGCGGCGGTAGCAGTCAGTCAGTGCGGAGTGTTGGGGGTAAAATTACCTACTCGGAGGTGCGGCAGTTTTTGTTAAGCCGCCTGTGGAGGAGGTGAACATGGCCATTTGTAGAATCTGTGGGCAGAAGGTGAAGCATGGCCAGGGTGCCAATGTTGGCACCACGGCCCTGCGTCAACATATGCAGCGTCACCATAAAGTGGCATGGGAGAACTGTAGCTCTGATGTGGTGTTCTAGTCTGCCATCACTGCATCACCCAGTGAAATGCACCCGATTTCAGGCAGTCAAGGCTCCACCACCTCAGCTGAAGGGAGCTGACTGTCCTTCCCATCATCTGCTGGTCATGATGCTCCTGCTCCTCCTCCTACTCCTCGTCAGTCATTTTGTCAGCAATCGATCACCGAAGCGATTGCCAAGAGACAACAGTATGCGTGCACTCATCCAACAAAAAGCTGAATGTGCTCCTGTCCAAGTTGCTGGTGCTGCAGTTGCTCCCTTTCCAAGTGGTGGACTCTGCACCGTTCAGAGAACTGATAGCTTGTGCTGAGCCGAGGTGGAGAGTCCCAAGCCGTAATTTCTTTGCCAAAAAGGCAGTACCAGCCCAACACACGTATGTAGAACAGAAGGTGGGCCAGTCCTTGAGGCTGTCGGGCGTCTTCCAAAGTGCACGGCAGTGCCAATATGTGGAGCTGTTACTACGGTCCGGGACAATACATGCTTTACGTCCTACTGGGTGAATGTGGTTCCTGCACAGCCACACCAGCAACTTGGCCAGTTGATGCCACTTCTGCCTCCATGTTCTCACGCCGTTGGTCCTGCGACAATGTCCACCTCTGACTCCTCATCCTCCACCGTTTCCTCAGCCTCCACTACAGGCACAATTCACAGTGCCCCTCCAGCATACCACATGTACAGGGCACAGCGATGTCACGCTGTTCTGCACCTCATTTGCCTGGGCGAACTGAGTCACACAGGGGAGGAACTGCTCCATGTCCTTCATCAAGAAATCAAATTGTGGCTTTCTCTGCAACAACTCAAAATCTGAACCATGGTGACCGACAATGGCACACGTGTTCAATCTGGTTGTCAAGCGGTTCCTGAAGTCTTCAATCCATCTGACATCCTAAAAATGGCCAGGAAACTTTGCATGCACTTCAGCCACTCGTACACCGCAAAGCACACCCTCCTTGAGCTGCAGCAGCAGAATGGCATCCCCCAACATAGGCTGATATGTGATGTTTCCACCCGTGTTGGACCGACTATACGAACAGAAAAAGGCCATAAACAATTTCTTGATGATCCAAGCGGACAGGAGTTTTCCCCTGTGTAACTTCAAAGTCAGCCAGTGGCAGCGTGACAACTGCCGTTTGCTCAGGCCCTTTGAGGAGGCCACGTTATTTGTCAGTCGCCAGGACTACGGGATAAACAATGTCATCATGTCCTGAAACAGATGCTGGTAAATCTGGCTGGTCAGGGGACTGGAGACGTGGCGCCTAGATCTCACGGCCACATGAGCCCTGTGGGGGCTGAACTGGAGGAGGAGGACATTGGACCACAATCCTATGTAGTCAGTTGGCCGCTGCCTATCTGCGCCATCGTCCATCCTCTCGCAGGTCAGACCGGGGGGGCCCTCTGCACTCACGTTGCTCTGCCATGGCTGCTGTGGTAGGGTGGTAGAGTGGGGAGTAGGAGCAGTTCCAGCTCCATCAGCAGCAGCTTGAGTCTAGAGTCGCTGATAAGAAGCTTTCTTCACCCGCGTAGTGAAGAAACTACTCACCAGCAGCAGCTAGACCTGGAGCAGGACCTGAACCAGCAGGTGGTGGCATACGTGGACAGCACCCTGCCACCCCACATTGAAGATCTGCTGGACTACTGGACAGCCAAACTGGACTTGTGGCCATAAGTGGCAGAGTTTGCCCTGGAAAAGCTGTCCTGCCCGGCCAGTAGTGTGGCATTAGAGCGGGTGTTTAGTGCGGCGGGGGCCATAGTTACCCCAAGAAGAACTTGCCTGTCCACCCAAAATGTGGAGACTGACATTTGTCAAGATGAATCAAGCATGGATCAGCAGGATTTCCACCCACAATGCCTGATGCATCAGACTAGATCATCCATGGTGCCACACCAACACTTTGACTAAAGAGACCGGTTTCTTCTGGCTACCTGCCTCAGTTACTATTCTGATGCAGTCACCCGCCTGATGCCACACATCTGATGCCAAGTGCTCCTTCTTTCACCCACCATCTTCAGCTGGTACTGGTATTGCCACCCACCTCCACACTCTGTCACCGGGTCACTCTGTGGTCTCCTGATGCTGCTGCCACCTCCACACTATGTCACCTTGTCACTCTGTGGTCTCATGATGCTGCTGCCACCTCCACACTATGTCACCTTGCCACTCTGTGGTCTCCAGATGCGGCTGCCACCTCCACACTATGTCACCTTGCCACTCTGTGATCTCCTGATGCTGCTGCTACCTCAACACTATGTCACCTTGCCACTCTGTGGCCTCCTTATGTTGCTGCTGCCACCTCCACACTATCATTGTACCACCCTGTGGCCTCCTCCTGATGCTGCTGCCACCTCCACATTCTGTCATTGTGCCACTCTGTGGCCTCCTGATGCTGCTGCTGCCACCTCCACACTGTCATTGTGCCACCTTGTGGCCTCCTCCTGATGCTGCTGCCACCACCTCCACACTTTGCCATGGTACCACTCTGTGGCCTCCTGATGCTGCTGCTGCCACCTCCACACTGTCATTGTGCCACCTTGTGGCCCCCTCCTGATGTTGCTGCCACAACCTCCACACTCTGTCATTGTGCCACTCTGTGGCCTCCTGATCATGCGGTTGCCACCTCCACACTTTGTCATTGTGCTACTCTGTGGCCTCCTCCTGATGCTGCTGCCACCTCCACACTGTCATTGTGCCACCTTGTGGCCTCCTCCTGATGCTACTGCCACCTCCAGACTCTGTCATTGGGCAACTCTGTGGTCTCCTCATGCTGCTTCTACACCTCACCACTGAGTCATAAGGCCACTCTGTGGACTTCTCATTCTGTTCCCACCCTCCCCACTTCATGACTGGGCCACTATTTTGCCTTTCGGCCTGGCTCATCATTTATTTGACCCTTCTTCTGATCTGTCAGAAGGAAGGAAAAATAAGACGCACAACTGATCCTGTCTATGTAACACCTGTAAGGCCTGCATGACATGATCCCTATTTTGCATCAGAATTGGCTTATGATTTGGTAGCCAAAAGAAGGAGTGGGTACAAAGCACAGAAGACATGCAAATATTCCATTCACGTGTGGATGTTTTGGATCCACTCCTGTTTTTTTGGGCTTTAGCAATATTGATGGATTACTGACCAAATGCTGACCATGTGAAGGCGGATGCTCCACAGACAGGAACAGTTTTTTTGGGGTTATTGTTCTGACGGATCAGAGGAAGGGCAAAATAATCAGTGACGTCAACACAAACTTACTGCTGGCACCCTCTCCACTCTGTCGGGGGGCTCTACTTGTATAGGTGTTTAATAGAACAGGTTCTGTAGACATCTATGTGGAATCAGCTGCCGACGGTGTAAAAGGAGTGCGCTTCTTCTTGACACTAACATTAACCTGTAAGGCTGAGTTCACACTTGAGTTATTTGTTCAGTTTTAGTGTGAAGTGTGCAGTGATTCTAAGAGCAACCCCCGTCATCTGCATGTCATACTGACTGACAGTATTATTTCACTACCACAGCAGACTCCCTATGAGTGTTACTGCAAGTAGCAGTGTTGTACACCACTATAAAGGCTCTGTGCAGCCAGGAAATAGCAGTTTTTTCAAACCCAATTCGCCACAAATAAATTCGGATCGAACCAAATTTTTACGAAAAATTCGGTGAACCGGCTGAATCGGATTTTTGACAAATTCGCTCACCTCTAAAAGCTATATTAAGAAAGGAATCCATACAAAATTGTGAACCTAAAATGACAGTTGTGCAGTCACTTTAAAGATCAGAAAACAATTTTAACGGTTTAAATTAGGCATTCAGCTCTCAGACATTCATATCCTTAGGTAGAGAGCAAATTGTGTTTGAGTTTTTCGTGTTTACGTCTCCTTTCTTAAAGAGGGGCTGTCACCTCTCCTGACATTCCCCATGTAATAATAATTCCAGAACATCTATTCTTATGACTCTGTGTTGTGCTATTCCTTTATTATTCCTGCTAACAGTTATGAATGAATGGCTAGCAGTTTGCAATGAAGGTCCAGATGGGTGTTACTATTGGGGGAGGGGGGCTGGGCACAGTCTGACACTGGCAGCACTGATTTCATAGTGTCAGACACACCCTTAACTGGTTACATCCATTTGGACCTTCATTGCAAACGATTAGTAATTCATTCATAACTTCTAGAAGAAATAATAAATGAATGGTACAACATAGAGTCATAAGAATAGATGCTCCAGAATTGTTATTACATGGGGAGTACTTGCTAAAGCCGGCATGTCAGGAGCGGCGACAAGTCTTCTTTAAGTCAATTTTTTTTTATTCTGTAGTGTAACAAAAACACATTTACTAAACATTTCTATTAAAATATTCCATCTAAAATGAATCATAAATGAACAAAGCAGTGATCCTCTGATCTTCTCTGCCATTGCGAATGTGGCGAAATAAATATAGAAAGAAATGTAAGTTACATATTTGAATTGCCTTGAGCACAAAATGCAATTTTATGAAAAGAGCATTACCGGAAAAATAGTTTTCCTCCTCAGGATGTATTCATTTTTTAAATATGGCTGGTGGGTTGTAGTCACTGTTATTAAGTTAATCACGATTATCTATGACCCTGGGCACATACGATTATTCTGCTCAGTTTCTAAGTCATCTGTTATCTCCATTTAACAATGAAATGCAAACAAGAACGGCTTAAAGGGGTTGTGCCACTAACGGAAATGTATCCCGCCGAAAAGATATGTATCACTTTTCTCAAATACTGTACCTCCATTTATCAAAACTGCCTTAGACCTCATGCATACGACTACTGGCGGTCTGTGCCCGCACTGCGGAGTGCATCCGGCCGGGCCGCAATATATGGGCACCGACCATGAGTGCTCCAGTTCACTTGAATGGGTTTGTAATCCGCCAGATACGGTGCGGAGCAGAGGCACGGAACGGAAGACCATGAAAGCCCTACGGAGTACCGCAAAAAAATAGTGCAGGTCCTATTTTTTTGCAGTGCCAACGGGTCGTGGACCCATTCAAGGAAATGGGTCCACATCTGCATATAGTGGCCACATGGACAGTGCCTGTGCATATAGCTGTCCGCAGCCCGGGCACTGACGACCTACGGCTGTGTGAGTGAGGCTGTAGGGTGGATTCACAGCGCTGCTTTTTTTTCCATTCTTCTGAGCCATCAGAAGAACAGACCATTTTTTTAAAATGAACTCTTTATGGTAAGCATGTGTTATGTTAATTTTGCATCCGTTTTAGCCATTTTTGTCTGTAATCCGTTATTTTAGACCGAAGAAAAAGTCCTTTGAGCAGAAGAAAAAGTCATTTGTACAGGACTTTTTCTCCCGCCTAAAATAACAATACTCAAATTGAAATGGCTAAAAGAGATGCAAAATGAGCAGAACGGATGCTTAAAATAAGGGAACCATTTTTTTTTTTTCCCGTTCTCTGCTCTTCTCACAGATCAGAAGAGCGGAAAACTACATGGTCATGTGAATCTACCCTATTCCTAAGGTTATTAGCCTCCCATTGCACCCTGCGACAAATCTGTTTTGAGTTTCAGTTGCTGTTGGTTACGTCCTGCATTGGAGCCTTCTAAAGTAAGACCTAGGGTGGCTCATTCTAAGAACATGGGCTGTGGTTAGTGTCACATGATCTGCTGATGTCATAATGAGACAGGAGTCACATGACAAACCAGGAAGTAGGATTCAAGCATGGGGGATAAGAGAAAACTGCAAATGAAGAATATTTGAAAAAAATAAAAGAAACAATTCAAGAAGGAATGGGAGCTACAGTAATTGACAAAACTACACTTTAGAAGTAGTTTATGGCACATGGTCAACTGCTGAAATGTGTTGTACCTTATTAATAAAGACATATTTTTTATATCGCAGAGCTCCATTCAATTCCTATTTTATACTTGCTGTACTCAATGGTGCCCTAGGCAGCCTCCTTCTTCCCCCAACTCTCGTTTGTAGGTATGTATATATGCGTGCGTGTAAGTCCTTCCAGGACAGGTTAGGTTGTGGATCCTGAAGGAATTACACAAACTGTGATGCAATTACCACTAAATTAGATGATTTTAGTCGTCGTAAGAAAACGTGACGGTATCTAATCCCAATAAACAGCATCTATGTTGGTTTTATCTATCCGATGAGTTGAGATTTATCTCTTCACAAGAGAACTGGCATTGACTACGGAATCTAAAGCGTCTATGGATGATTAAAGGCAAGTTTTTAAATGCTTTGATTGGGGTTGATGACTTGGTGAAGTTGGACACTTGGGTCTTATGATGTGTGAAAGTCTGCCTGCTGTGACCGTTCTCTCTCTCTCTTTTTTTAAGTTTCAGAAGGAAAAGCTTCATGAAGATCAGAGAGGGATGCAGATGATTCGGAATGATTGCGCTGGGGCTCGCAGCCTTTCTACAGAGTTTGTAATTCAAATGGGGGAATTTCATTTTTCTGTGGCTCTCGATGCTCGTAGTTATGGATGAAAGGAATATGACTTGGGCCTCCAGAGCATGGCATTCATTTTTTGAAGAATCAAAGATATCTTGAGACATCTCCTTGTATGTCACAGTAGAACAAAGCCCATGGAGTTATAAGCCCTATAACCTGCCGTATTTTATCTCACCGAGTGATTTTTTTCTTCTTCTCTGTCTAGGACTTCTTTAAAAGTTTGAAGAAAATCAATCAATGCTTGTAGAGCTTGTAAAGTCTGTGTCAGATGGTCTACAACTGTCTGGCATATCCATTCAGTGTTTTGGATTAGTATCTTTTAACTTTAGAACAAGAAAAAAATATGACCCAGTGTCTTCTTTAATCCACTTAAAACAGAAGAACTCCAGATATGGTGACCATTTCTGGAGAGCTTCCATCTTCAGTTTGTTAGGTGGATTGTTTTATACCAACAGTCTGTGCTCACCATTGTGGACACGGCCACTGGAGCGTTCACCTGTTCCTCCATTCAGTCCTTCTGGTGGTCCAAGTCCTGAGATATTCTCCTGCCTGTCCCCAGTGGGCATCACCATAATGCTGCTTTGCCACGCCACACTGCATACAGCCTTCTCCTGCTTCCTGCTGCTTCCACCTTTCCACATGCAGCCGGTAGGGCATGCACATGCTCTCAGGGCCTCTTAAGGGGCCAGTGCGTGCACCTTAGTCCTCTCCAGCCAATGGCTGGCCACCTTAGGTTATTTAAAGCACTTTCCCCTGTAGGAAGATACCTGAGCAACTGGTTCTAGCACTCTGGTGTCCTGCAAAGTTCTACTGTTTCTCATTTGTCTGCCCATGTACTGACTTCTGTCTGATCTCTGGATTTGACCTTTCGCTTCCTGTCCTCCATCTGGACCCTAGGCTGCCTGACAGGACCCTTGGATTAACCTATTGATTGCACAAACCCTGCCCTTTTCATGGCTTGTTCCTGATTACGTATTTTGCCTGACCTCTCCGTGCTCCTCATTAGTGTCTCGTCTTTTGAGCCCCATGGCTCAGCAGTCTACTGAACAGAGACTACTCTAAGAGACAGCAGCCTAGTGGTTCCCGTGCAGATACCTGTATTGGGGTGGATCGGTGAAGACCAAGGCCGCCACTTAGATAATGCCCTTAGGAGTAGTTCAAAGTCAAATCTGTTCAGTAGACACAGCAGATCCACATCCACTTCATAAAAGAAATCAAGGATATTATCTTAGTGTGTAAATCAGAATGGGGGAACATGGTGTTATATACAGTTATATTTTTGTCATTTCAGTGATAAGGATGTCATTATTTCAATTCACACTATTATAATCAAGTTGACATCATGTCAGCCTGGTCTAAGGAACAGAAGTAATGTGGAATGACCCATCAACCATCAAACTTTGAGCTTAAAGGGGTTCTGCAGTTTTTTAAACTGATGATCTATCCTCTGGATAGATCATCAGCATCTGATCGGCGGGGGTCCGACACCAGGGACCCCTGCTGATCAGCTGTTTAAGAAGGCAGCGGTGCTGGCAGTAGCACCGCGGCCTTCTAGCTGTTTACCGCAGCCCAGTAGGGTGACCACATTTCCAAACTGCCATTCAGGGACACCCGCCCCGGCCCCCCCGCACCCATGTCCACTCCCCAAAAAATATGATTTTTGATACTTTTTAAAAAAAATTAAGTCACTTAGTGACAGCGGCGTACTTTGTACTTACGCTGGCAAGTTCATTGCATCGAAGTTATGCTTGAGATTGCTATAAACATAACTGCCTGTGCATTGTTCAGTAATTTGTGATTGTGCCCTGCACACAATCACTGGCTACCTAAAACAGGTCATATTTTTAATGTGTTAGACATCTCTTAATCCCCTTTTATAGAGAGGGGGATCTGTGGATGACACTGCTATGGGGGGGATCTGTGGATGCCACATACCGTATATAGCATCTTATGCTATATGTGTCATCCCCAGATCCACCCCATGACAGTGTCATCCCCATTTCCCCCTCCATAACAGTGTCATCCACAGATCTCCCTCCCTATAACAGTGTCATCCACAGATCTCCCTCCCTATAACAGTGTCATCCACAGATCTCCCTCCCTATAACAGTGTCATCCACAGATCTCCCTCCCCGCCTCTCACAGGAGTGTACATATATAAAAAAAGCATATTTCACATGAACACTTACAGTTACTTGGCTTGGCCCTTGGGGATCTCGGACGCCACTTCAACACTTTGGCCGGGGGCTCGGCGGAGCTGATGTTGTGTTTTATCCTAATGAGAAAGATTTCATAATAAGGATTTGGAGAAGGGGCAGAGGGATAGCAGAGCAGGGAGAGGCTGGTGCTGCTTCTAGGGGGTCATACCATGGGGGAGTAATAAAACCCACCATAATGCCCCCCAGTAGAAAGAATTCTCTTTATAATGTGCAAAACATACCCCCTTGTAATGCCCCCAGTTGAGCTAATGTCCCCCATAATGTGCCAGTATAAAATACCCCTATATAGTGCCCCAGTAAATGGCTCCATAGTGCTCCTCTCCCCCCTTCCTGCTAGTGCCCCCCATAATGTACCAGTATAAAATGCCCCATATAATGTGCCCCAGTAGATGCCCTCAGTGTCCCCCATAATTTGCAAGTATAAAATACCCCTTCTTAGTGCCCCCCGTAGATGACTCCATAGTACTCCTGTCTCCCCTTCTCCATAGTACCCACCATAATGTGTCCCAGTATAAAATGCTACTGTACAGAGCCCCCCATATAAAACACCCCTTCTTTGTGGCCTCAGTAGATGCCCCTATAGTGCCCACCAATAATGTGCCAGTAATAAGTGCCCTCAATAACGTGCCACTGCCAGTAACAAGAGCCCCCCAATGTGCCAGTAACAAGAGCCCCATCACGTGCCAGTAATAAGCCCCCCATCACGTGCCAGTAATAAGCCCCCCATCACGTGCCAGTAATAAGCCCCCCATCACGTGCCAGTAATAAGCCCCCATCACGTGCCAGTAACAAGAGCCCCATCACGTGCCAGTAATAAGCCCCCCCATTACGTGCCAGTAATAAGCCCCCCATTACGTGCCAGTAATAAGCCCCCCATTACGTGTCAGTAATAAGCCCCCCCATTACGTGCCAGCAATAAGCCCCCCATTACGTGCTTGTAATAAGCCCCCCCATTACGTGCCAGTATTAAGCCCCCCCATCACTTGCCAGTATTAAGCCCCCCATCATGTGCCAGTATTAAGTCCCCCCATCATCATGTGCCAGTATTAAGTCCCCCCATCATCATGTCCCAGTATTAAGCCCCCCCATCATCATGTGCCAGTATTAAGCCCCCCCATCATGTGCCAGTATTAAGCCCCCCCATTGTAATAAGCCCCCCCATTGTAATAAGCCCCCCCATTGTAATAAGCCCCCCCAATGCCAGTAACACTATTGTAAAAAAAAAAAACAACAAAAAAAAACACTTATACTTACCTCAGTGTCAGCGATGCGATGCAGACTCTTCCTGTGTCCCGCGCTGTAAGGCTCGGGCGGTGCGATGACGTCATCGCCCCGCCTTCGCCGGCCTCTGATAGGCTGCCGGCCTAGTGCCTGCAGCCTATCAGAGGAAGGGGAAGGGACACGCCTCTCCCTCCCCTGCACCTCCGCTGGCACAGGCAGATTACTAAGGAGATGAGCGCAATGGAAGCGCTCATCTCCCTGTGCCCGGCGGCGGCGGCTCACTTGGGGGGGCATTTTAGTTGGGGGGGCACATGGGGGGGCACAGCATGATGTAGGGGGGGCCGTGGCCCCCTCTGGCGACGCCACTGACTGGCAGGCAGTTGATTCCGGGACTCTCTATTGTCCCGGTTTGAAGGCTCCCGGGACACGGGACAAAAACGTAAATTACGGGACGATCCCGGGCAAACCGGGACACGTGGTCACCCTACAGCCCAGTGACGTCACGGCTAGTATCAATGGCCTGGGCGGGGCTAAGCTCTGTTCACTTGAATGTAGCTTAGCCCCGCCCAGGCCATTGATACAAGTCGTGACATCACTGGGCCTTCAGTAAACAGCGAGAAGGCCGCGGCACTACTGCCAGCGCCGCTGCCTTCTCAAACAGCCAATCAGATGCTGATGATCAATCCAGAGGATAGATCATCAGTTTAAAAAAACTACAGAACCCCTTTAAATATAGAAGAGGTTAAATGGGAAATACAGAATTTAACTAACAAAAACATACCAATCCACAAGGGAAGATGCAATTATATCTTCAGATATATCGTCCAGTCTGAACACAGCTACAATATCAGTCATAGCCACCTTGAAGCTGAAGTACACCCTTGAATACCATTTCTTAAAGGGGTTGTCTCACTTCAGCAAGTGGCATGTATCATGTAGAGAAAGGAAATAGAAAGTCACTTACTAATGTATTGTGATTATCCATATTGCCTCCTTTGCTGGCTGGATTCATTTTTCCATCACATTTTGCACTGCTTGTTTCCATGGTTATGATCACCCTGCAATCCATCAGCGGTGGTCGTGCTTGCACAATATAGAAAAAAGAGGCCAGTGCTTTTTTGTATATTATTCAAGCACGACTACCTCTGCTGGATTGCAGGGTGATCATAACCCCTGGATACGAGCAGTATATAATGTGACAGAAAGATGAATCCAGCCAGCAAAGGAGGCAATATGGACAATCACAATACATTAGTAAGTGCCTTGTATTTCCTTTCTCTACATGATACATGCCACTTGCTAAAGTGAGACAACCCCTTTAACAATATATATTTTGTGCTCATTAATTTACTAGACAATCAAAGCAAGTAGAGATCTGCTTTTTTTCTGATACACAACACCAAATTCTCTGAACAGATATAGGGTATAATCAAGGGTGCACCACCAATGAGGCCTGGTGAGGCGATCGCATCAGGCAGCACCAGGTATGGGCAAGAGAGGTGCAGCCAAAGGGCCATGAGCTGAAGGGATGGGGTTAGGTTAAGAAATTGGCATTGAGGAGGAAAGGGTGACGTTTCAGTTTTCGCCTCAGGCAGCAGAAAGGCTAGGTGCCCCCCTGGGTATAATCATAAACTCACGAGTACCTGCTGCCGCCATAAGCGAGAGCCCAGGGGCTTATGGCATACCGGTTTGAAAGTTGAATGTACTTTATACACAGTATGTAGTAAGCTCCCTTAAGGCCTCATGCACACGGCTGTTGTGCGGCCGTTCCGTGCATTGGGGACCGCAACTGCGGTCCCCAATGCACGGGCAAAATCCATGCAGCGGGCTGGAACAACAGAAAGAAACACCATGAAAGCACTCCGTAGTGTTTCCGGTGTTCCGTTCCGTGACTCCGTTCCGCATCTCCGGAATTGCGGACCTATTCAAGTTAATGGGTCTGCATCCGTGATGCGGGGTGCACACGGCCGGCGGTGGATTGCCGATCCGCCATTTGCAGGCCGCAATACGGCCACGGCCGCCCAATGGCCGTGTGCATGAGGCCTTACTGGTGGTTGTAGGAAGCTAGGCAGGGGCGTAGCTATAACTGACTGGGCCCCCCAAACTTAATGTACACACTCATACACGTACTCACCACATACATGGACGCACTCATACATGCGCTCACCATATACATGGACGCACTCGTACATACGCTCACCACATACAGGGACGCACTCATACACACACTTACCACATACATGGACGCACTGATACATGCACTCACCACATACATAGACGCACTCATTCACGCGGTCACCACATATATAGAAGCACCCATATGCGCGGTCACCACATACATGGGCGCACTTATATATGAGCTCATCACATAAATATATATATATATATATATATATATATATATACAGTCCTGATCAAAAGTTTAAGACCACTTAAAAAATGGCAAAAAATCTTATTTTACATTGTTGGATCTTAACAAGGTTCCAAGTAGAGCTTCAGCATGCAACAAGAAGAAATGGGAGTGAGACAAAACATTTTTTGGGCATTAAATTAATTGAAAATAACGATTAAACTGAAACAGGCTGTTTTTCAGCTGATCCAAATTTTAGGACCACATGCCTTTAAAAGGCCAAATCTGTGCAAAGATGTGGATTCATTGTCATTTTCTGTCAGGTAGTCACACGTTGTGATGGCAAAGGCAAAAAAACTCCCTTTTTGAACGTGGTCGGGTTGTTGAACTGCATAAGCAGGGTCTCTCACAGCGCGCCATCGCTGCTGAGGTGGGACGCAGTAAGACATTTGGAATTTCCTAAATGATCCTGAGGGTTATGGAACAAAAAAGTCAAATGGAAGACCTAAAAAATTTCATCAGCACTGAGCCGGAGGATCCAATTGGCTGTCCGTCAAGACACTGGACGATCCTCGACCCAAATTAAGGCCCTTACTGGTGCTGACTGCAGCCCCATAACCATCAGACGGCATCTGAGACTGAAGGGCTTCAAAAACAAAAAACGTCTTCAAAGACCTCGTCTCCTTGAACGCCACAGAACTGCTCGTTTGGACTTTGCAAGAGAGCACCAAACATGGGACATTCAAAGGTGGAAGAAAGTTTTATTCTATGATGAGAAAAAATGTAACCTTGATGGTCCTGATGGTTTCTAACGTTACTGGCATGACAAGCAGATCGCACCTGAGATGTTTTCTACGCGCCACAGTGGAGGGGGCGCCATAATGGTCTGGGGGGCTTTTTCCTTCAGTGGAACAATGGAGCTTCAGGAAGTGCGGGGGCGTCAAACGGCCGCTGGCTATGTCCAGATGTTGCAGAGAGCATTCCTCATGACTGAGGGCCCTCGTCTGTGTGGTAACGACTGGGTTTTTCAAAAGGACAGCGCTACAGTACACAATGCCCGCAGGACAAGGGACTTCTTCCAGGAGAATAACATCACTCTTTTGGCCCGTCCTGCGTGTTCCCCTGATCTAAATCCAATTGAGAACCTTTGGGGATGGATGGCAAGGGAAGTTCCAGACAGTAGATGGCCTTCGTGCGGCCGTGTTCACCACTTGGAGAAATGTTTCCACTCACCTCATGGAAACGCTTGCATCAAGCAAGCCGAAACAAATTTTTGAAGTGATAAACAATAACGGCGGAGCTACTCATTACTGAGTTCATGTTTGGAAGTTGGATTTCTGTTTTGTGGGGGTTTAGTTTTTTTTTGGAGGTGTGGTCCTAAACTTTTGATCAACTGAAAAACAGCCTGTTTCAGTTTATTTGTTGTTTTCATTAAATTGAGTGCTCAAAAAATGTTTTCTTCTTGTTGCATGTTGAAGCTCTACTTGGAACCTTGTTAAGATCCAGCCATGCTAAATAGGATTTTTTTGCCATTTTTCAAGTGGTCTTAAACTTTTGATCAGGACTGTATATACACATATACACACACACACATAAACATAGTTATACACCTATTTCTACACACAGACACTTACCTTTCCTGTAGACAGCTGATGTCTGGTGCTCACAGGCAGCCTGGAGAAGTAGTTGGCATTACCCCTCTGTGCCATCCAGGGACAGCAGTGGAGGGGTTAATCAGTAACCTACTATGGGGGGGGGGGGGGTCAGAGAACAGGACAAACAGGGGAGGGGGGGCAGGCATTATAGAGCTATGTGTGCTGAAGCAGCCAGCCTGCTGTACACTAGCTTCCTGCTGGGGTGGGGCTTGATCCCATGACGCTCTGCTATTGGCTGGCAGCAAGTGTCATAGTAAGCTGCCAGCCAATAGAAAACAAAAAGCAGCACTGGCAAGTGCTGTGCCAGTACTGCGGATCTCAGAGTGAGAACGGCCATAGGAGGAGGAGACACCAATTGTACTCTTTGCTCCTCACTGAGCAAGGACCTTTAGTGGGAGGCGCTCCAGCGCTGCTGCTGTATGTAGGACCTGCTTCTGTAAAGTACAGCACAGCAGTAGGTAGGGGAAGCCTATAGATCTAATAAAAACATTTATTACTGCCTCGGGGCCCCTTCTAAGATTGGGCCCCGAAGCAGTTGCTTCCCCTGCTTCCCTGACAGCTATGCCACTGAAGCTAGGCACTTATCAGTTAACTACATTACTGGCTGTGTTTCCAGTTGGGGGGGGGGGGGGGGGGTGCCCCTGCACAGTCTGACACTATCCAATTAGTCAACAGCAAGCTTTGTCGCTCCCTGCACGATGAATGCTGTGCATAGGGTTCCCACCCCAATTATTAGTAAGAATAAATCACAGCAGAAGTTTTCTTTGCTCAAACGTGTTGCTTGTTTATTTCAGAAAGGTAAGTAATGCGGCAATATGTGTTAACGTTTTCGGCTCCCAGGCCTTCATCAGACACTGAAGACATAAGAAAACATTGGCCACAATAAATAATAATAAAGGGTAAGACAAATGGAAAAAAAAAGATAACATCACAATGACTGACACGGTATAAAATAAAACTAACTGAACAAAAAGACATAAATAATTATGTCCCCTGTTATATATACAGAGACGAGATCCTTAGAACCATATTGGCATATACAGGCTCGGAAAAAATGTATGTCACTTACACATGGTAGTATGCATGACTTTGTTTTACAGGGACACTATTTTGGATAATGCTAATAGTCTTTACAAAGCGCCATGAATGTACATTAACGTATACTGCTTCTTAGCCCTAAATATCAGCATGTGAATATACTTTATTCTAGATACTAAAATACGACATCAGTATGCATTGATGTGCAGTAATATATATTGCCTCTTGGCCCTAAACAATGTTATGATATACCAGTATGTGAATGATACTAAAACATGACACCAGTATGCATTATATATTGTCCTCAGACTATGTCGCTATTGATATATGGGACATTTCACCGAGATACCGACTATATAATCATATTTTAACCTTAATGAGAGGTGTATCAGATACCGGGGTCCTCCAACTGTGTAGGTGATGGTCACCAGTGTTAAGCCGGAAATGATTCTAAGGATCTCGTTTCTGTATATATAACAGGGGACATAATTATTTATGTCTTTTTGTTCAGTTTTATTTTATACCGTGTCAGTCATTGTGATGTAATCTTATTTTTTCCATTTGTCTTACCCTTTATTATTATTTATTGTGGCCAATGTTTTCTTATGTCTTCAGTGTCTGAGGAAGGCCTGCGAGCAGAAAACGTTAACACATATTGCCGCATTACTTACCTTTCTGAAATAAACAAGCAACACGTTTGAGCAAAGAAAACTTCTGCTGTGATTTATTCTTCCTATCCAATTAGTGCCACCAGTGTCAGACTGTGGAGGGTCAGACTGTGGAGGGTCAGACTGTGGAGGGTCAGACTGTAGAGGGTCAGATTGTGGAGGGTCAGACTGTAGAGGGTCAGACTGTGGAGGGTCCGACTGTGGAGGGTCCGACTGTAGAGGGTCAGATTGTGGAGGGTCAGACTGTAGAGGGTCAGACTGTGGAGGGTCAGACTGTAGAGGGTCAGACTGTGGAGGGTCAGACTGTAGAGGGTCAGACTGTGGAGGGTCAGACTGTGGAGGGTCAGACTGTAGAGGGTCAGACTGTGGAGGGTCAGACTGTGGAGGGTCAGACTGTAGAGGGTCAGACTGTGGAGGGTCAGACTGTGGAGGGTCAGACTGTAGAGGGTTAGACTGTAGAGGGTCAGACTGTGGAGGGTCAGACTGTGGAGGGTCAGACTGTGGAGGGTCAGACTGTAGAGGGTTAGACTGTAGAGGGTCAGATTGTGGATGGTCAGACTGTACAGGGTCAGACTGTGGAGGGTCAGACTGTGGAGGTCAGACTGTGGAGGGTCAGACTGTGGAGGGTCAGACTGTGGAGGGTCAGACTGTGGAGGGTCCGACTGTGGAGGGTCAGACTGTAGAGGGTCAGATTGTGGAGGGTCAGACTGTAGAGGGTCAGACTGTAGAGGGTCAGACTGTAGAGGGTCAGACTGTGGAGGGTTAGACTGTAGAGGGTCAGACTGTGGAGGGTCAGACTGTGGAGAGTTAGACTGTGGAGGGTCAGACTGTGGAGGGTCAGACTGTAGAGGGTCAGACTGTAGAGGGTTAGACTGTGGAGGGTCAGACTGTGGAGGGTCAGACTGTACAGGGTCAGACTGTGGAGGGTCAGACTGTACAGGGTCAGACTGTAGAGGGTCAGACTGTGGAGGGTCAGACTGTACAGGGTTAGACTGTGGAGGGTCAGACTGTGGAGGGTCAGACTGTACAGGGTCAGACTGTGGAGGGTCAGACTGTGGAGGGTCAGACTGTAGAGGGTCAGACTGTGGAGGGTCAGACTGTAGAGGGTCAGACTGTAGAGGGTCAGACTGTGGAGGGTCAGACTGTACAGGGTCAGACTGTAGAGGCAGACACCACCAACTGGTAACGCCGAGCTTGACCTTAATTGCAAACTGCAAGAAATTCATTCAACGCTTCTAGCAGGAATAATAAAGGAATGGCACAGCACAGAGTCATAAGAATAGATGGGGATGCAAGTAGTTACTAAAACAGACATGTCAGGAGAGGAGACAGCTCTACTTTATAAGGAGAAAAGATGGGGGGACGTTCCTCCGCCTTAGGTACTGTCACCTATTATTATGCCTCCAGCTTTCCAGGTATACAATTGTATGCACTGTAATCTAATCAGAATTGAATGTTTGCCAAGCTCAGGTTTATCTCACTGCGTTTTCCTGAAAGGCAAAGACATAGCCGTGCCATGCTCCGTGCCTTAGTTCCCGCGGAGAGATTTCCATAAGCAAACAGTAAATTAGCCCATGATGAGCAAGGAGACCTGGCGCTGGTGCAAGGAATGACCCTGTTGCTGACATTGGTGCTTCTTAGTGGTTAATCCTGCTTTAGTTGGATTTCAGCAGATCCCGCTTTAATCACTGCGTTTACCTCATTTCCTCGGCCATGCCACATGGAGTCGGATGAGTAATTCACAATCTTGTAAAAGGTATCAAATTAGGCTATTACTCTAAGAGCTGGCACAGTCATTTGAACCTTGCCTATTAGTAAAGTTAATTAATATAATAAAGCAGCACAAGGCCTGCATGTCTCAATCACTTGAAGCTGAAGGCAGTTCTAGCAAATACATTCATTGCTATATATAAAAAATTTTTGCAAATACTTATTATTAGTTTTTTAGCAAATACATTCATTGCTATATATTATTAATAATAATATATAGCAATGAATGTATTTGCTAAAAAAAATTATAATAATAATAATATTTTTTTTTTTTTAGCAAATACCGTACATTCATTGCTATATATAATTTATTTTTTTGCAAATACATTCATTACTATACATTTTTTTATTTATTTTTTTTAGCAAATACATTCATGGCTATATATATATATATTTAGCAAATACATTCATTGCTATAAAAATGTTTTTTAGCCGAATACAGCTTATATGGCAAATTAGAAAATATCAATTTACTTTATTATGAAGCGCATCAAGCTTCCTGACATCTCCATTAAACCAACTTATTAAAACATATAGGCAGGAACCTGCAGTTTATAACACTTAAAGGGGTTTTCCGGAATTACTGTGGTTTCAACAGATATGCTTATGCTGTTGCTTAAAGGGGTTTTGCCAATTTAGCAAGTAACATTTATTATGCAGAGAAAGTTTCCATGGTTACGACCGCCCTGCAGTCCAGCAGCGGTGGTCGTGCTTGCACACTATAGAAAAAACCACCAGCCTAGGCGTGCTCCCGCGGTCCCGGCCACCAGAAAGGATGGCGTTTTTTCTTATAGTGTGCAAGCACGACCACCACTGATAGATTGCAGGATGGTCATAACCATGGAAACGAGCCGTGTATAATGTGATGGAAAAATGAATCCAGCCAGCAAAGGAGGCAACATGGAGAATCACAATACATTAGTAAGTGCCTTGTATTAAGTTTCTCTACATAATAAATGTCATTTTCTGAAATGAGACAGCCCCTTTAAGACCGCCCCTGGTCAACTATCAGTGACTGAGAACTATGTACATATGTATACACGCTTAGGCCTCGTACACACAAACATATTTTCGGTCTGCAGTTTTTACAGATCAAATGCGGACCCATTCATTTCTATGGGGCCGCAAAAAAAATGTGGACAGCACACGAATGTTATATGTGTGCTGTCTGTATCCCTTTATCATGTAGAGAACGTTACTGTGATTGTCAATGTTGCTTCCATTGCTGGCTGGATTCATTTTTCCATAACATTATACACTGCTCGTTTCCATGGTTACAGACCACCCTGTAATCCAGCAGTGGTAGTTGAAAGGAATCCATGTTTTTATATGTTAAAACTAATTCTGTTTTCTGCTAAGTTTCTGTTCTCTGTAACCCTGAATCTTATCTCTTTGGCACTACTCCCGGACAATACCCCAAATATGGAAGTTCCGCTTTTTGCTCTATTTGCCTGTAGAATTGAATGTGTTAATATATGATAGGTTGAATAAATAACTTACGTTGATATGCTAATAAAGGGGGTAAAACCCCCTCTATATAAGCTGTGTGCACTAATAATAAACTTCAGAGCGTTCATTCAGTACATCTTTGTTGTGTCTGTTATTCCCTACTGAGTGAAGCGCTCTCCTGACGTCAGAACAAGACTCAAACCAAGCCGATACTAGAAGTTCGGTACCAGGGGTAACAAATTGGGACGTTGAGATTTCCTATCAGTAGTCGGGCTTGCACACTATAGGAAAAAACGCTAGCCTCTCTGGTGGCTGCACACATAAGCTGGTACTTTTTTCTATAGTGTACAAGCACAGCCACTGCTGGACTGCAGGGTGTTCGTAACCATGGAAACTGTATCTGCATAATAAATGCTATTTGCTGAAGTGGCAAAACTCCTTTAACTCAAGTACATCTTCCCCATTTTCAATTTGGACTCTTCTGACCCATTTTCACCATGTAAACCCATGTCTCAGTTTTTTTTCCATCCTGTAGGTAGCACTTCCTGTTGCTGGATCCAACCAAACCCATGATGCACTTCTCCTTTCTCTCCTACAGCTCCAGAAGCACCCCTAACAATGCCCAGCTAGTTTGTAGCTCCTCCCTCCCAGCTAGTTACATAGACACTCCCCATCACTGCCCCCAACAATGTCCAGCTAATTTGTAGCTCCTCCCTCCCAGCTAGTTACATAGACACTCCCCATCACTGCCCCCAACAACGCCCAGCTAGTTTGTAGCTCCTCCCTCCCAGCTAGTTACATAGACACTCCCCTATCACTGCCCCCAACAACGCCCAGCTAGTTTGTGGCTCCTCCCATCCAGCCAGTTCCATAGACACTCCCCATCACTACCCCCAACAATGCCCAGCTAGTTTGTAGCTCCTCCCTCCCAGCCAGTTCCAAAGACACTCCCCTATCACTGCTCCACCCATGGACACAACATCATAGGAAGTAAAAAAAAAAGAGCTGCATGGACATGGTCATGTGACCAAAGCCCAGAACGGGAGATAGGAGCAATAAAGATAAAAATAATATGTTACAAAATGACAGCTACATAATAAATAATGAATAATAATTGTATTTAATAATACATACATAATATAACAATATTATAATATAATAAATATAATATAATAATGAATCTAATAATAATAATAATGATATAAAATATAACATAATAATACATATAATAATGAATAAGTAATAAACATATAATGCATAAACAATTATTTTATTTACTAATAAATACATAAATAATATAATATAATAAATATAATATAGTAATACATCTAAAAATAATGATCTAAAATATAATATAATAATAATTATAATAATGAATAAATAATAAACTTAAAATAAATAAATGATTATTTTAAAGGACATTGAATGAAACTGGAAAAGCCCTTTAAAGGGGTTATACAGAAATAGAAAATAAAATAATAAAAGCAGTAAATGCTATGAAATAAAAATCACCACCGCAAACGCTTCTAAATAACCATATAAAAATGCTTTGCATTTTTTACAAGCATTTAAAAAAAAAATCAATGAAGGAGGCCTAAAGTTGATTTAGTGGAGGGCTTCTCAGTAGCTAAATTAAAAAAGAGCCTTCCAGGAAATCATTAAAAATGTCGCTTCTGCATTTTATATGCGTTTCATGATGTTTGATGACTACATAATATGAGTCGTGAGCAGAATCGTAACGTTCATTAATAAATTTCGCCAAAACCTACAATCGCCGCCCACTCTTTTTGTTGCTGCATAAACAGACAGTAATTGCACACTTCTGCCATCTATTTCCACGTTGTGCGGACCGATATGCCACCGCGAGGAATCAAAGTGCAACAATAACATGACAGCATGGAAGTAGAGTGAAATTTACAGGCTTATTGAGCCAGCCAGGAAGGAAAATCCGAGCAATGGAGAACTCAGAGGTCACCCAGTAAGTAGCTGGGGGTCAGCTCTTTCAAGCTTCTGCATCATATTGCAGCAGGCTCAGGAATTCCATAAACCAAGCTGAGGTTAGAGAGGTTAAAATGTCTCCTTTCTCAAAGGAACTTTAAAAATGAGTTGCCATCGCAGGTTCGGAAATCCGTTGTGCGCATCGGCCCTGATCCCATTCTTCTCACGCCAGGAACAGATTTTTAATTTCCCCATATAAAACCCAAGGCATTTGTCATGTTGTACGCTCAGCAGAAAGGCTTTGGTTCGATAGAAAATCCACTCAAAAGTCACTGCAATCAAAGCATGTTTTGTATACTGTGGGTTACCCATAAGATGGTTTGGATATAGCTGTATACAAATTAGCTCTCTTCCAGAAAGAAGAAATCCTGTCTCTCTAAAGCTACCTATCGGTCAACCTGTAGGTCAATGTCCAACCAATAAAAGAGTCTTGAAGCATGACTAGGGATTTTATCCTGCCCTGTACTAATAAGAGGCAAGAACCCTGAAAGAGCTGTCTACAGATGGGTGTCTCTTCCATTTGGAGGAGACTCTAGTTTGGCTAAAACCTTAAGTTATGTTTTTGGGCTTTTTAATGGGTTGAAAAATGTCACAGCCAGAAGATAAGGCATTAGGCTTTTTTTGTATAATTATAATTTTAGTTTTTCCTTAGGCAGTGAATTACTCTTACAGGATAGTTCCCTATAGGTGGAACTAAAGAGAGTATCCTTTCTTCTGGAAGAAAGCTAATTTGCATACCTTTTCCTGGGAGCATTGCCAGATGCTGGCAGTCTCTGAAGGGAGAGCCAACCATTATCCTGTAAAACCCAAAACAGCCGTGTAAAGATGGTTGTCTCTTGCTTTTGGAGAAGACTTTAGCTTGCCTAAAATCCCTAGTCCAGTTTCAAGGCTCTTTGTTGACTTACAGGATAGTTATCTATCGGTGCCTTTAGTAAGACAGTTGTCTTCCTTCTTGAAGAGAACAAATTTGCATACTTTTCACAGGGAGCATTGTTTGTAACATTTCCTATGCTAGCTGGCGATCTCTGCAAGAAAAAACAATGTCTCCTGAGAGATAAATGTCTATGGCCTGTCATGGCACTAGAATTTGCTTCCTTCTCGAGATAAGCTAATTTGCTGACTTTTTCCCAGGAAGCATTGCCTGTAGACTCCCTATACTAGTTGAGAGTCTTCACAAGGAGAAATAGCATTCCCTGAGAACATTAACAACTGTTTGTAAAAGACCTCACCCAGCCAACTAGTACCCTGCTCTGTACTGGCGAGGGGCAAAAACGCTGAAACAGTTGTACAGATGGATGTTTCTTTCTTTTGGAGCAGACTGGCTTGCTTAAGTCTCCTAGTCACGTTTCAAGGGTCTTTAATGACTTAAAGGGTTTCTATTTTTTGGCGCCTTTAGAGAGGCAGTTTTCTTCCTTCTGGAAGAGAGCTAATGTGCATACTTTCCCAGGGAACATTGCCAATAAGACAATGTATCTAAATGGTGAGTGACCAACAGACCTTATTGCTTTATAATAGTATCCATTGGGTTTTCTGTCATTTTTAGGGCAAGAACAACTATAGGCATGGTTAAAAAGTAATGGAAGCTTCTACAGAAACCCCCCAGGTAGAGGCTTCGTAGTCAGTGTTACAAAGAAAGAAGAAGAAGATTTTAATGGTATCTACAGTCATATCTGTTTCCATAGCAGTACAGTGCCAGGCATAGCCTTTACCACTGTCTGGTATATCTTTTAGCAAATTCCACTACATGCTTCAGATGAAAGACGGCTGTAGCAATTACTGCTTCTTAGGTCCTAGAAAAGTTATGGCCTTTACCAGTCTAGATAACCAGGTAAGGTTCTGCCCACACTGTTCATATTGAATGGTTCCAAACGGCGAGTAACCAACAGACCCCACCAGAATAGGACTGACCCACCAGAGTACCAGAAGATTTTCTGGTGGGCTCAAGCTTAATGGGTACCTTAGTGGGTCTAGAGTGAAAAAAAACCCCACTAGGAGCTGCCTTTAGAGACAATAGCTTGCCACTAGAGTCTATTTCTTTGAGTCAATCTATTAGACTTTATTGATGATATGGTGGTCGGACCCCGGTGGGCCCAAGAACCACAATCTGACCCTGCACACCGCTGATTTATCATAGGGTCCATTGGGGTTCCTGTCATTTTGAGGTCAAGAATACTTATGCATGTGGTCAAAAGTGATGGAAGCTTTGACACAACCAACCAATGGAGGCTCGTACAAGGTGTCTTACAAAAGAAGAAGCTCTTAATGATATCTACAGCCATATCTGTTTCCATAGCAGTGCCAGACATAGCCTTTTCCCCTCTCTGGTATGTCTTTTATGTACATAGCGAATTCGACTTGATGCTTCAGATCAAAGACGGCTATAGCAATTACTCTTTCTGAAATGATTTGGTGATTTTTAAAGTAAACATTTAAAAAAAAAAAAAAAGACGTTTGTCAAGAAGCTCCGAATTAATTACATTCAGACCATGACTCTTGCTCCTTTTTAAGTATAGCTGACATTTTCTGCAGGTGAGCTTTTCCTTCATCACCATTGCTTCTGCTGTGCGAAACATTAAATATTTAAGCCCCTGTCAAAATGTTGTAATGATTCCTTCCTCTTGCTCAACCTATTAACTATGTTTCTTAAGGTCGATGTTGCTTTAGGTAGTTCACCGGGAGCCACAATTCCCCAGCTTGTATGTTGTTTCCTTTTCAGATTTGTACAAACATACCTACTCTTAAGGGAAAGATAAAGTCTAGGAAATGACAGCAGATAAGAACGCGGGGCTCCCCTGATCTGCTTGTCACACCGCCACTTATCTGTCGCTTAATAGTTTGGAAGGTCAAAGTTTTGATACAGTGAGATATGTCAGGTGTCTTATGTATATGTGCTCTTTTGTGTGCCTTATTTATTCTTGTATCTCTTTTCTTCAGTTTCTCCATCTCTTCTAATACACATGACAAAACCTTTTGAAAATATATTCCCCACCAGCTGCTCAGTTTACTCAAGGTGGGTCACTGTTTCAAATGTCTTCTGTGCCGTCGTACCCAAATTGGTGTCAAGATGCCTTGATATTTCTGCATCATGTGAGCAGCATATAACACCATGATGTGTGTACAAGCCTCATTGAAAGGGTCTTTTTGGAAAATCCATTTTCATATACCCTATTGAGGAATGGAGGGGTCAGGATCCTTATCTATTAGCTAGAGAGGAGATTGGCTACAAATGACGTCTCTCGCTCTGGAGGACCTGTTCTGTGTCTGCGTTACACAGGCAACATATTGATTTGAAAAGGAACCATGTAATGTTTAATTTCCCTTGTGGTGGCGCTGCAAGGAAAGTGAACACTTAGCTCCAGGCCTCCCTACAGATTATCACTGATGATGGCGCTCTATGAAAAAGAACACTTTGTGACCAGCTTATTGGCAAGGAACCCTTCCAATAAGAAAATATTGTCCAAAGAAGGAGAACTTTTTTAACCACCTGTCCACCTATAAAAAAAACTGCAGTGAGGAAGCTGGCAGCCGGCGAGGGCCCTTCACTCAATGCGCCTGCGACGTATACTGAACGGCGCGAGATTTACACTGAGGTAGGAGACCAAGGCTGCCTGGCCCTGTCAATCTAGTGTAGCAGGGCTTGGCCAGAGTTGGGAGAACGGAGCCTCTAGGAGCAGGGGCAATGCCCCCCCCTGTTCCTAGAGGCTAATTAGCATATTATAAAAGTTTGTTTTTCTTAATAACGGCGGCAGGCAGTGAGATGGCACTAATATAGTTATGTTCAGCTGACATTAGCACATAGCTAATGTCAGCCAGCTTAATACCCATTTTTCAGGTGACAAACCCTTTAATACAGAACATATTAAAGATGGCTGACATTCACATATTAAAGTTGGTCCAAATTTTACTAGACATCATATCAGAGCATCTACTGGGACCAGAATCACGTCACGTATGACTAGCCATAGTCATAAAAAATTCATTCACCTTTTCAACCTTATATAGCTAGTATGGATACTGTATTTTTACTCAAGCAAAACAGTATTAGAGATCTATAGCAATTAGTGGAAAGGGTTAAAGTAAAAGATAATGGTGACAAATGAAACTCCTCTGTGTTTCTGGACTGTCCAAGTGTAAGTCACTAATTTTAGGTAGTATAACATCTATAAGAACCTAACAAAACTATCTAATATGGTCAACCCCAGCCAGAGCCTGGATGAAGGGTAGACAGAGTAGGCAGCTGTCTGGGGCATTATAGAAAGGGCAGATGCCCATGGATTAAAAAAAAAAAATTATCTGCTTTCAAATTTCTTTGCGCAACCAACTGGAAGCTGTGTCCAAGCTTCTGATACCTCTTTTGGTCTGAGGTAGGGTGAACACTTCAATACTCTTCAGTACTTTGGTGAGAAGATGAAACTTGTCACTAGTGATGGACGAACATCGGCCGGGACGATCAAATGTTCGCGAATCGCAGCGGGCCACTTTAATGGCAGATTTTCGGGGATCCCTGGTGTTGTCTGTGGCTGGGGGCAGGAGACCAAGGACGACATTCTCCTGGGCGATGAACAGGAGCCAGGGCGCTCCACCGCTTCCATGGGTTGATCTGGGTACTGTTGTCAGACCTCTGGGTGGTGGCCGTTGCTACCTCCTCTTCCTTATCCGATGTCAAGAATGGCTGCGCATCGGTAAGGTCTGGGAATGGATGGGAAAATAATTCCTCTGACTTGAGTGGAGGGGCTATGGTGGTGGGGGTGGTGTCTATGGGGGTGCACACAGCAGAGAGTGAGGAGGGTGCAGATACAGAGGATGAGGAGGGTGCGTCCTTTGAAGTAATAGCACGGGCCTTCTCCAACTTCCCACTTAGGCTCCAGCCTGGTGCACCTGCCCGACCCCTACCACCCCTGCGGAATGGCCTGCCCATTCCTCTGCCTGTCATTTTCAAAATGACCTTCTGCCTAAGTCCCTAGAGAAGAGCAGTATTTGTGGAAGCAGGTATATTGCAGGCCTCAATCAATATTTGGTGGAAACAGGTATATCGAACCCCTTAATCAGCATTTTGTAGAAGTAGGTATATCAAACCCCTTAATCAGTATTTTGTGGAAGCAGGTGTCTCGCAGGCCTTAATCAATATTTGGTGGAAACAGGTATATAGAACCCTTAATCAGTATTTTGTGGAAGCAGGTATCTCGCAGGCCTCAATCAATATTTGGTGGAAGCAGGTATATCAAACCCCTTAATCAGTATTTTGTGGAAGCAGGTATATCGCACCCCTCAATCAGTATTTTGTAGAAGCAGGTATATCAATCCTCTTAATCAGTATTTTGTGGAAGCAGGTGTCTCGCAGGCCTTAATCAATATTTGGTGGAAACAGCTATATAGAACCCTTAATCAGTATTTTGTGGAAGCAGGTATCTCGCAGGCCTCAATCAGTATTTTGTGGAAGCAGGTATATCAATCCCCTTAATCAGTATTTTGTGGAAGCAGGTATATCGCACCCCTCAATCAGTATTTTGTAGAAGCAGGTATATCAATCCTCTTAATCAGTATTTTGTGGAAGAAGGTATATCGCAGGCCTCAATCAATATTTGGTGGAAATAGGTATATAAACCCCTTAATCAGTATTTTGTGGAAGCAGGTATCTCGCAGGCCTCAATCAATATTTGGTGGAAGCAGGAATATCAAACCCCTTAATCAGTATTTTGTGGAAGCAGGTATATCGCACCCCTCAATCAGTATTTTGTGGAAGCAGGTATGTCAAACCCCTTAATCAGTATTTTGTGGAAGCAGGTATATCGCAGGCATCAATCAATATTTGGTGGAAGCAGGTATATCGAACCCCTTAATCAGTATTTTGTGGAAGCAGGTATATCACAGCCCTCAATCAGTATTTTATGGAAGCAGGTATATCAAACCCCTTAATCAGTATTTTGTGGAAGAAGGTATATCGCAGCCCCTTAATCAACTATTTGGTGGAAGCAGGTATATCAAATCCCTTAATCAGTATTTTGTGGAAGTAGGTATATCGCATCCCTCAATCAATATTTGGTGGAAGCAGGTATATCTAACCCCTTAATCAGAAGTTTGTGGAAGCAGTTATATCACACCACCCTGTTTATTTGGGGCAACAGGTATATCACAGCCCTCAATCAGTATTTTGTGGAAAAAGGTATATGACGCCCCTCAATCATTTTTTTTGGGACAACAGGTATTTCACACCCGTTGCAAATAGTTGTTCCAATAGCGCTTGTCCCTCTATATCGCTGCGGTATCGCAGCAGAACCACATACAACTGCTGCACAATACAAATGCACTATATACTTTCTATGTTAGAAAGTATATTATAGGTATATCACACCCCTCAGTATATCACACCTATTGATAGCACACCCATACCAGTACTTAAAAGGACTTTTGTGGTGCTATAGCTAGCGTTTGGTGTCCCTAACAGCCTGTCCCTGCTCCACGAAGCAATCTCTCCTTACACTGGCAAAACACAGAATGTAAAATGGCTGCCAGATCAGGTTCTGTTATAGGGTGAGGGTGTGTCCATGTGCTGAAATGTCTCAATTGGCTTTCCTGTCCCACCTGATGGATGTGTCATGGGTCAAAGTTCACGCAGTAGAAACAACCCGATTTTTTTTACCGCATTGACGAGTGCTGCGGATTCTTTTACCATCGGTCAAAGTTCTGCGCAATGCAAAAGAATATGGCGCCGGCGGACATCGCCATATGTTCGCATGTTCGGCGAATCGCAAGGCCATCTCTACTTGATACACACAAACAGGCTTTATGACACCCAGATGACTGAAGAGAGAAAACATTGGGTGGAGTTGTATATATGGAGACTGGAAAGAAGGATGTACTCTGGAGAGAAGCTACAAGAGTTGATGGAACCTACTACAAAAACATAATATGTTGGCGAGCCAGCCATGTATTGAGAACTGTGCATGTGTACAATTGATGGTGGTGGAGGGACTATGGGAGGAGGGGTGAAGCCTTAGTCCCAACCCCAATTGTTTCATCCATTAATGCAAATGTTCTTTAATTCACTTGCTGCCCTTCATCCCAGATCTACTCTGTGCATTATATTTTTAACTAGTGATGAGCAAACCCGTACCCATTGAAGTCAAAGGGGACGAGAACTTCACTTGATTATTTTCTGGTACAACCTGGCTATATCGGAAAATAATGTCTTTCTTAAAATAGAATGCAAAACAATAAGGCCATTTTGGGGTTAAAAAAAAAAATAACTCACCTCAGCCACTTGATCGCTCTGCAGTAGTTTCTTCTATCTTCACTGAACAGGACCTGCCAAAGGACCTGCGATATGCGTGATGACATCAACACGTGGGAGAGTGCGGTGATGTCATTGTGCACATCGCAGGTCCTTTGGCAGGTCCTGTTCAGTGAAGATAGAAGAAGCTGCAGCAGCGCGATCAAGTGGATGAGGTGAGTTGTTGTTTTTTAACCCCAAAATGGCCATATTGTTTATCATTCTGTCTTAAGAATGCTATTATTTTCCAATATAACCATGTTATAACGGAAAATAATAAAATCACCCGAACACCGAACCCGAACCCAGACTTCAGTGAAAAAGTCCAGGTTCGGATCCAGGTACCCGAACTCGCAAAGTAATGTACGAACCCGAACTTTGCAGTTCGGGTTCGCTCATCCCTAATTATAACCAGAAAATGGATACAAGCTTTTTAAAAATAATTACCATACTTCATGTTAACTATGTTCTGCTGCCTGCTGACGATATGTATAGTGTGACACAGTGAGAGGTTTCATCTGGGAAAACAGGTATTTTCCTCCCAGCATGTGCTGCTGGGCTGATTTACAGCCAGATGAGGTCAAATACCTGTCACGGCTGAGGATGGGGGAAACCCTCAGCCGTGTGCCGGAGGATGATGGTCACTGCTTGACCAGGACGAACAGGATTAGGGAGCAGGTCACCTCCTAACAGCGTCCCTAACCTGACCCTAACTCCTACCTGCATGGGCCGACCTTGAAGGTAGGAGGACCCATGCGCAGGAACCTCGGATCCCTACTCGCCCTCCGCCGGTCCCTAGGCTAGGAGTCAGAGTAATACATCCTGTTCCTTCTGGATACGGAGGAACAGGAGTCTAACTGGCCAGCTGCAAGGAAGGGAGAACAAGTGCAACCTGTGGCAGTGGCAGGTACCTTGCCAGCAAACATCACAACTGACCTGCCACAGACAACCAAGCCTGGAACCCATGTGGGTGTACTGCCCACAGACAGCAGGACTCAGCACACAAACATACAACACACGGGAACCCAGGACCACAGGTGCAATAAAACAACATAAAGCAAACACATCTTCAGACACCAAAGGACATATATAAGCTTATGACCAGAAGGTTGGCCCCCACTGGCAGTTGGTAAGTAACCAGGAGGATGTCTACAGCCAGCATGGCTGAAACACCCTCTCTGGCTACTGCCTACAACTGAGGCTTTATAGGGCCAAGAGGCCACACCCAACAGTCAGACACACCCCGTGACTCAGACACACAGAAAGGGAGTTAACCCTTCCAATACCACAGAAGGGAAAACATAACTAAAAGGGGAAGTGTCAAAACTACAAACACACTGTGGCTGTTGCCGCAGGCAACGACATGGGTGGCAAGCGTGTCCTGGGCAGGGCCGCTGATAGAAATCATGGGGCCCCGTACAGCATACATGACGGGGCCCCCTTCAGCTCCACCCCCTGATCCCTCCTTCAGCCACACCCCTGGCCCCGCCCTTGGCCCCTCCCCAGACGCCGCCTTGAAACAACATGCAGATTTGTCTACAAGTGATATTTATGGCGCTGGGGGGTCGTCTGTGAATGGCGCTGTTATGGAGGGGATCTGTGAATGGCACTGTTATGGAGGGGATCTGTGAATGGCACTGTTATGGAGGGGGATCTGTGAATGGCACTTTTATGGAGGGGATCTGTGGATGGCACTGTTATGGAGGGGATCTGTGGATGGCACTGTTATGGAGGGGATCTGTGGATGGCACTGTTATGGAGGGGATCTGTGGATGGCACTGTTATGGAGGGGATCTGTGGATGGCACTGTTATGGAGGGGATCTGTGGATGGCACTGTTATGGAGGGGATCTGTGGATGGCACTGTTATGGAGGGAATCTGTGGATGGCACTGTTATGGAGGGAATCTGTGGATGGCACTGTTATGGATGGGATCTGTGGATGGCACTGTTATGGGGGGATCTGTGGATGGCACTGTTATGGAGGGGATCTGTGGATGGCACTGTTATGGGGGGATCTGTGGATGGCACTGTTATAGAGGGGGATCTGTGGATGACACATACCGTATATAGCATCTTATGCTATGTGTCATCCACAGATACCCCTCCATAACAGTGCCATTCACAGATACCCTCCATAACAGTGCCATCCACAGATCCCCCCATAACAGTCATCCACAGATCCCCCCATAACAG
Source organism: Bufo bufo (assembly GCF_905171765.1). Classification (NCBI taxonomy): domain Eukaryota; kingdom Metazoa; phylum Chordata; class Amphibia; order Anura; family Bufonidae; genus Bufo; species Bufo bufo. Next base: position 34,942,088 of record NC_053395.1, read on the forward strand.
TGTCATCCACAGATCCCCCCCATAACAGTGTCATCCACAGATCCCCCTCCATAATGGTGCCATCCACAGATCCCCCCCATAAGTGTCATCCACAGACCCCCGGCCCCCCCATAAGTGTCATCCACATGACAGACCCCCCCCCCCATAACAGTGCCATCCACGGATCCCCCGCCCTCCCCTATAACAGTGCCGTCATGACGTCATCCATATAGATCCCCCCCCCGCCACTCACAGTAGTATACATTAATAAATCGGTGCAGCCGTGCAGGCTGCAGACAGTAACTTTAATTTTAGCACAGGCACAGCGCTCATCTCTTTACTAAAATACTACCTTACATTCAGCTCCTGCCTCCTCCCTCCACCCTCCAGTAACAAGTGCGGGCGGCAGCGCTCACTCACTGACGTCACGCGCCTGCCGCCGCCTAGTGGGAGGAGCAGGCGTGTGACGTCAGTGAGTGAGCGCCGCCCCCACACTGCCTGCTGTTACTGGAGCCAGCCCACTGACAGCAAAAAAATTAAAATGGCTCGGGAGTAGGGTTGCCACCTTTTCTTCAAGCCAAAGCCGAACAGAAGGGAGGGAGGGCCCCCTTCCAGGCCCCGCCTCCAGCCACGCCCATGTCCCGCCTCCAACCATGTCCCGTCTCCACCCTTGGTCGCTGTCGCACCGCGATCGTTACGCCCCTGATCCCACGCCTGCGCCGTCCCGTTTAGTATTCGGCGCAGGCGCGGGATTTACGGGACGAAGAGGAGAACTCGGACGTCAATCAACTGGACATGGGCGTGCCACTGCCAAAGGGTGAATAGACGGAGCCTCTAGGTGCTGCAGGAACGCCCTCATAGCACCTAGAGGCTCATTAGCATATGATAAGTCTTTATTTTAAGAGAACGGCGGCAGCGGCAGGCAGGGAGTTATGTACTGCTGACATCAGCACATCGCTAATGTCAGTCAGCTACATAACATAACGTTTTTTCTGATGATTGACAGATTCAGAAACCTGTTTAAAGGGCTTCTGTCACCCACTAAACTCTTTTTTTTTTTTTTTTTCGGCTTCTTATAATCCCTATACTGCGATATATGAATACATAATGTTATTAGTCATTTTGGTTCAGTAGATAATGAATAAAAACAGATTTTTATAATATGTAAATTACCTCTCTACCAGCAGGCAGGGCGGTTACTTGCTGGTAGCATCCGCATCCTCCTATCATAATGACGCCCCCTCCTCATGTTGATTGACAGGGCCAGCGAACGCGATCGTCCTCTGGCTGGCCCTGTCTGCTATCAAGTTATTGCGCCTGCGCCGTAGCGGTCTTCAGTCGGCACAGGCGCACTGAGAGGAGGACGCTCGCTCGGCCGCTCCTTCCTCAGTGCGCCTACACCAATGACGTCACATCTACACCCGGCGCAGGCGCACTGAGGAAGGAGCGGCCGAGCGAGCGTCCTCCTCTCAGTGCGCCTGTGCCGACTGAAGACCGCTACGGCGCAGGCGCAATAACTTGATAGCAGGACAGGGCCAGCCAGAGGACGATCGCGTTCGCTGGCCCTGTCAATCAACATGAGGAGGGGGCGTCATTATGATAGGAGGATGCGGATGCTACCAGCAAGTAACCGCCCCCTGCCTGCTGGTAGAGAGGTAATTTACATATTATAAAAATCTGTTTTATTCATTATCTACTGAACCAAAATGACTAATAACATTATGTATTCATATATCGCAGTATAGGGATTATAAGAAGCCGAAAAAAAAAGAGTTTAGTGGGGTGACAGAAGCCCACACTGTTACATACAATTACACAATTCAAATGTTTTATATTTCTACCTTTTTAGAAGTGAGTGACAGACTAGGACAGGTGTCCAGGACTCAGGAGTCAGGACTGTCTTGGTCAGGTTGTCTGCAGGCAGGGCACAGTGGGGCACTACATGGGCAGGCTGCTGGAGCTGGACTGAGAGGAGAGAAGAATGATTTCTCCCACGGAAGCTCCCTCTGCCTCTCTCTCTGATGTCATCACTTCCTTATCAGAGAGAGGGAGGGAGGGACTAGGAGGCAGGGGAGGAGCGAGGGGAGGAGCCTGAACAGTGAGAGAACACAGCGCTGCCTGGCATCACTGTACTGTAGTGTGTAGACTGGAGGAGGGAGGAGGGAGGGAGGGAGGAGGGGAGGCTCGGGAGCGCTGCGCTCAGCTGATCACCCGGAGTGACAGCTTAAATATGCGATCGGAGTCTCGGTCGGACCACACTGCAGTTTGAATGAATAATCCTGTGCCCGGGTCTAAGAAAGGCTTGGTACCCGGGCACAGGATTACAAACCCGGACTGTCCGGGTGAATCCCGGACGGGTGGCAACCCTACGAGTCGGGAGTCGGCAGCCCGGGCCCCCCTGCCAGCCGGGCCCGGTACAACTGGGCCAGCTGTACTGGCCCTTCAGCGGCCCTGGTCCTGGGAGTCAGCCCGAAGGCCGGGACACTGCCACCACATGTACACATACAACCAAACGTTGCACGGGCAACCACAGTGAAGGAAGATGTCAGTGCACACCACACACAAAAACAGAGTGCACACAGACATACAAAAGTGCATACAAACGTGCACATAACTCCATGGGAACCGCACACAATCGCTGTTGTCCGCGGCAACCGCACTGAGGCTAACTACATTATGCCTCAAGCTGCGGTTGACACTACAACACCAAAAACCAGCGGGCAACAGTATGCGGCTCCCAAGGAGTCACGCCATAACCGTGGCCGTGACACTCCCACCCCTCAAAGCCCCCCCCACCAAAAAAAACACGTGAGGGACTCACACAAGGGGATGGAGAAGGGGACGTCCACTCTCAGACACGGTTTTCCCAAAAAGTCGCTGTCAGCTGCATCCTCCTCCCAGCACACAACACTGCCAGTCCGACGAGGCCTGCAGCCCGCACCAGCGACACAGGGGAGAGAACCACCGAGAGATGGACGAGGGGACTCTCCACTCACGTCCCCACTCCAGTCCGCTGCCAGCAGACACTCCTAACCAGCACGCAGCCGGACCACTTACGGAGTGCTGCCAGCAAAACGACCAGAGATGGGAACATGGAGAGGACGAGGGATCCCAACACGGACACGGAAGGTAAGGTGGCGGGGAATAAGCACCAACCGTGCCGTTAACGGAGAACCCCAGGAACGCTCTCCTCCGGAGAACGCGCATGCAGGCCACAAGGGGATGGCACTGCATGCTGCACCCTCTTTCGAAGGTATGCATACCGCATACCAAACAAACACCACGTGTTCTAAAAATCAGGGGGAACGCCAAACGAGGCAACGATGATGGCGGGGAAACGCCACTCACCGCGCCATCAGAGGCGAAACCCCAGAACGCTCTCCCTCCCGAAGAGCGCGCATGTACCCCTTCCGCAGATCGGCGATACATGCTTCACCCTCTTTCGAGGGAATGCAATACTCCCACCCCTCAAAAGCCCCTCCCCAACAACAAAAGGGGAAGGTTGGTGAGGCTTAGAAAACAATGGGAGGGGGGGAGGGGAAAGACAAACAAAGGGGACACCAACCACGGACAACGGTGAACAAGGAATGGCGGGGAATGCCACTCACCGCGCCGTAAATGGTGAAAGCCCCATAACGCTCTCCCTCCGGAGAACGCGCATGCACCCCATCAGCAGATAGCGGTGCATGCTTTACCCTCTTTCGAGGGAAGGACCATGTGAGGAGCCATTCTGGTCATACTGTCACGGCTGAGGATGGGGGAAACCCTCCAGCCGTGTGCCGGAGGATGATGGTCGCTGCGTGACCAGGACGAACAGGATTAGGGAGCAGTCGCACCTCCTAAACAGCGTCCCTAACCTGACCCTAACTCCTACCTGCATGGGCCAGACCTTGAAGGTAGGAGGGACCCATGTGGCAGGAACCTCGGATCCCTACTCGCCCTCCGCCGGTCCCTAGGCTAGGAGTCAGAGTAAGACATCCTGTTTCCTTCTGGATACGGAGGAACAGGAGTCTAACTGGCCAAGCTGCAAGGAAGGGAGAACAAGTGCAACCTGTGGCAGTGGCAGGTACTTGCCACAAACATCACACTGACCTGCCACAGACAACCAAGCCTGGAACCCATGTGGGTGTACTGCCCACAGACAGCAGACTCAGCACACAAACATACAACACACGGGAACCCAGACCACAGGTGCAATAAAACAACATAAAGCAAACACATCTTCAGACACCAAAGGACATATATAAGCTTATACCAGAAGGTTGGCCCCCACTGGCAGTTGGTAAGTAACCAGGAGGATGTCTACAGCCAGCATGGCTGAAACACCCTCTCTGGCTACTGCCTACAACTGAGGCTTTATAGGGCCAAGAGGCCACACCCAACAGTCAGAACACACCCCGTGACTCAGACACACAGAAAGGGAGTTAACCCTTCCAATACCACAGAAGGGAAAACATAACTAAAAGGGAAGTGTCAAAACTACAAACACACTGTGGCTGTTGCCGCAGGCAACGACATGGGGGCAAGCGTGTCCTGGGAGTCAGCCCGAAGGCCGGACACTGCCACTACATGTACACATACAACCAAACGTTGCCACGGGCAAACCACAGTGAAGGGAAGATGTCAGTTGCACACCACACACAAAACAGAGTGCACACAGACATACAAAAGTGCAATACAAACGTGCACATAACTCCAAGGGAACCGCACACAATCGCTGTTGTCCGCGGGCACCGCACCTGAGGCTAACTACATTATGCCTCAAGCTGCGGTTGACAACTACAACCCAAAAACGCGGGCTCGGATCGGATTTTAAATGCCGGTCTGGGTTTTGGCAGCACCTGGCTGTCCTTAAATTGGCAGCTGGGCTCAGAAGCTGCGTCTCTGTGTGGGGATCAGGGAGCCTTGTGTCTGGATGAAGGCTTGCTACCTGTTTAGCGTGAAAACAGGTTGGTGCTGCTATCAGCAGGGACTCTTTGAGGCAGAATTGCCGCATGGTGTGAATTACCACCAACACCGCAAGGTGACTTTTTATTTGAATATGACTGCTTGTTTTGTCACTTGCCTAAAGTGTGAATAAAACACTGAACTTTTTGATCCCAAAGAACTTGTTGTTGCCTCTATACTGCGTCCGCTAATCCTATCTACCAGAGCGAGTCCCCACAATAGTCATAAGTTGGGTCAGCCAATTAGATACCAGATCACATTAATTCAGAAATAGCAGATTGTTTGATGCATCTTCTCAGGCATCATTATTTTATGTCCTGGTGTGAAATGAGCCCTGTTGTCTTACAGTTCATTTATTCCTCTTTCCTTTGAACAGGAGTCAATGACAGTGTATTTGGTGCTCTGATTGCTCGACAGCATCATTATATACAGTGGCGTAACTACCGGGGAAGCGGCTGCTTTGGGGCCCGGGCTGACCAGGGGCCCGGCGTCCGGCAGCGTGTCAGTCAGATTATTCAAAGACTAGGACCTTTCATGGGTCCGGACATTGTTAACTAAGTAGCAGGACATGTAGAGCGGCGCCCAGGGATCTCCTTGCACTTACTATTCTATCTGGGTGCCGCTCCGATTGACCGTTGTGGCCCCTGTTACTATCGGAGCAGGGAGGAGGGCTGGCTGTAGCGCTGTCTAATCGCAGCGCAGAGCGTCACAGCCAGGGAGAAAAAAAAACTCACCTTCTTTTAAACTATGTAAATTAAAAAGTTCCTGATCTTGGAGGCAAAGGAGAAAAAAAAATTATTAAGTATTAAAGGGGTTGTGTAATCTTAGACATTGGTCGCATGTTGCTACAAAATGCCACCAATGTCAATTAGGTGCGGGTCCCACCTGTGGGGCCCACACTTATCTCTATAACGAAACACCAAAACTGAAAATATCCAAGCGCACTGCTCAGGTCATGTCTAGGATTCGATGACTTTCTTACCCTCATCTTACATTTTCTACCTCTTGGGCTAATAGTATATTACAAAAGATTTTTTTCTACCTTCTAGATTTCATTGCTTGGAGCAGTGCGTTGGCAGAACTTGACGAGGAGAAGAGCCCGTCAGTGAAGACTGCAGTCCAATGAGAAAGATCCCAACAAGGGTGAGTACGGCTGGCTTCAGTGCTGTGGACCTGAGTGTCTCCTTATCAGCCTCTACATCTTAGTAAAATTAGAGTAGGAGAAGGATGGACTTCCGTGGCATTCGGCACTGGCCGCCAAGCAGCAGCAGACTACTAAGAGAATCTTCTTAAAGGCTTTGTCAGTTTTTTTTTCTATTCATGACCCATCCAGATTGGTGGGGGGAGTGGGCGACTCCCAACACCCCCACCGATCAGCTGTTTGAAGAGAAGGCAGCACTCATACAAGCGCTGCCTTCTCCTCATTGTTAACCTGCTTACCGACTGCAGTGAAGAGCAGTGTAATTGCAACTATGGCATCCCCATTCACTTCTATGGGACATTACCCTACTACTCACTTGGACAGGAAGGAGCTGTCCCATTGAAGTGAATGCCGTTGCAAGGGCAAGCAGGCAAACAATGAGGAGAAGGCAGTGCTTGTATGAGCGCTGCTTTCTCTTCAAACAGCTGATCGGCGGGCGGGGGGGCTGGTGTCGGACCCACGCTGATCTGATATTGATGACCTATCTTGAGAATGCGTCATCAATAGAAAAAAAAAAAAACACTTTAAGGAAATGATCTGCTTTTGTGAAACTGATAACCGATCCGGATAGGACATCAACATTAGAGCTCATGCACACAATAGAATTTTTCCCCCATGTCCATTCATTTTTTTTTTAGGCCTGTATGTATAACCTTTCACTACAATGGGCCTGGCAAAAAATGGAAATGACACAAAGTGCATTACATGCCTGTATGTCCGGTTGGCGGTTCCACGGGCAAGGATAAGAAATTTCCTAGGGCAGAATCAGTGTTTTGCGTTTTTTTAAAACCAATTTTAAAATGGGTATCAGAAGTCGGCTTCGGTACTGACTGGTACCATGGTTCTGAAGCCGACTTCAGATACCTGTTTAAAATATGTTTTAAGTTAAATAATCAAATACCAAAGTTATTGACCGAAGTCTCCCAAGACTTCGGCAATAATGAAGTTTGAAGCAAATTGACTTTGGATCTTGGCTTCGAAGATCAGTACGCTCAACCCTAATGAGGATGCTTGTTATGGATAATCCGAGCATGTAAGGGGTCTTTCACCCGAGCGGATCCTGTGTGTGGAATCCGCTGCGTGAAAGAGTGTCAAGCCCCGTTCCGGACAGCAGAGACACGGAGCATTAACATGATTGATAATGCTCTGTGCCTCTCTGTGACCTTTTTACTACAAAATCACAGTGACAACTTTATCTCACTGCGATTTTGTAGTAATAAGGTCAGAGAGAGGCCCGGAGCATTATCAATCATGTTACATGACAGACAGTGTGTATATATATATATATATATATATATATATTATATAGGAAAAGGATGTCTTGGCAGCCTTGTCTGGTCTAGACCGTGACTAGCCAAAGGAGTGGAGTTTACACAGGAGAAAGGAGTTGCGAAGCGTGGGCGGCCCATACAAAAATTTGCTGTGGGGCCCAGTCACTTCTAGCTACGCCCCTGATTACATAGCTTGATAGGTATTTCTAACTCCCTCCATTCTCGCTCTTTTCTGAAATAGGTCTTGTTACCACACACAGAATTTGACATTGTTTTGGGCAATCACAGTAAATCCTGTCTCCCGTTTGCTTATTTGGAGTGATTTGACAATGCTGCTCTTCCTAAGCTGAATAATCAAGACGCTGGAATTCCCTGAGACGGTTACCAAGGCAGTTTCCAAACCTCGAAGGACTACGTCAAGGAAGTATCGACTAAATGTTGTTGACAGTCGTACTTTCATAGGAAACTGGTGCAGTATATATCATAGAAGTAGAAAGCTGTCATAGGCCGGATATCACAGCTAAAAGGTCTAATGCAATGGTCTCCAACCTGTGGCTTTTCTGCTTTTGCAAAACTACAACTTTGAGCATGCCCAGGCAGATAAACACTAGGAGTTGCAGTTTCCCAACAGTTTGAAAGCTCTGACTTGGTGACCACTAGTCTAGTGAGTAAAAAACAAAGGCATTTGGTACTTTCGATAAGCAAAGATAGTTACTGCATGTCATGATGGACATGACCGCAGTGTCCTGTGCAGCATAAGAAGAGTCCGATTAATGCAAAGAGTAAACAGTGTATAAACCTAGTGATAAATAATGGTGAAAGATGAATCTCCTCCCCCTTATTTCAGGATACAATAATATATGTGTCATCATGTATATGCCAGTATGTGACACCACTGTAACAAAGTACTGTGCAAGAGTTAAAAGGACTTTTGCTCACCTAAATCTAGTGTGCTGAGACTGAGTTGTTTGCCCCAGAGTACATCCCCCATGGCAAGAATGGAAAAGCTCACCAATTTCTTAAGGGGAGACTGTCAGGAGGAACATGCCAAGGCAACCAAGCATACTGGTTTTGCTCACCTGTCATTCCACGGTTGCTGAGAGATCCAACTTTTAATAAAAATGCAAATGAAAGGTTATGTGGACAGAGGGCCCACTGTCCTTGGTGCAACAAAACTTCCTCCTTTCTCTGCCCAGCCCATTCCTTGGACCATTGAAAACATGTGTCTCGTTCTGATATAGCCCCATGCTGAGCTCACTCTACAGCAGCACTATGCTCATCAGACTTAAAAAAGGGATCCTAAGCACCCCTAAACGCGTTGTCTAAGTGAGGATCATCAATATCAAGTTTCAGAACCTGTCCTCTTCTGGTCATAATTTTGAGCCTACAAGCTCCTATCCAAAGGTGGGACTGAAGCAGTCCACTGTTTGTTCTTCTACTGTATCGGACCATTGAAAGAGAGGGCCAGATGGCAGGAATGTAATCTCGCCTGGCCCTGTATATTCTTACACGTGCTTCATTTTCAAATGGGCGCATGCGCAGATGAAGCCCCGAGTCTGTGACATTCCAATGGGGGCAGGACAGTCAATTTTAGTAATGCAATGTGACAATATCAATTCTACAATTTATTGTAACTTTTTTTTATGAGAACCATGACAAATTTCAACTGTAATGGAAACCGATGAATTGTATTCTGTTGACTTCTACTGGATTTCAAAACGAGGGAATTTTTTTTTAAATTAGGCAAACGTTTGAGCATTGTCCTGTGTGACAGTCATGTAGGTCTGGCTCAGCAGGAGATAATTGGACAGCCAAGGAAATCCCTCCTGACTGCTTGTAAGAGTTGACTATCATGATTTTGATTCCTGCGCTGATCTTGAGTCTAATATAATAATTGAGATTTTATGGTAAATAGACTAATATGACTTCATGTGAATGAACTCTTTTGCTCTAATTTACTAATTTGAAGCTGAAACCCTGGAATGACATCACATTCCTCACTTATGGGTTTATCTTCTCTTTTTATCCCGATTTTAATTAAACAACGGTCTCTAGAGGGTTATGCTATTAACTATAAATTGCTATTGTGCTTAAGTAAGCCAGATCTGCTGCTGTAAGAAATTGTCTTGTCTCACTGACTCAGACTGTTCTTCGGCACTAAGGTCTTGGAAATTCCTTCTCTGAGAGCAATAATGTTACATTTGTTTCTTCTTCGCCTCCACAGTCTCTTTTTCTGGCCTTAAAAGGCCAAACATCTCACCGTCACCAACTGGTAGTGTGATAACTGCTCTTACATAAAGACATTGTGATCCTCTATGATCCCAAGCTTCTCATTGTAAAGCAACCTTGGCCTTTCTATGACAACATTGACATTGACCTTACACTTACTAAAGAGTTGATGGATACAAGTAAAAAAAATCATAAACGCACCTAAGAGAAGACCCATACAGAAATTTTTTTATTGTTCTAGTCATATGAAGTCAATATTAAATGGTCCCACTGCTAAGACCTCCTCAGTGTAGCTGTCAACTGTGGAGAACCTAGAAGCAAGTGATTACATTTCTTGTAGCACCTCAACGAGGGTAAATAAAGCATTACATGGTTCTGAAATCAGCTGGGTTTGGGTGTACATGTACATGCTGTACCCACAATTTGCTAAAACTATGATATTCTGCATAATACGGATGTGTCCTCTTTAACTTTGCTCTTGGCTCCATATAATCCAAGATGAGCACCTCAACTATGGAAAAAAAATACATTGTGAAATACTGTTGGGAGTTGTGTCTACATGTTTTTGTTAGTATGTTGCGATAACATATTGAATTTGTATCATGAGAAATTGAAGTCCTTAGCGAAATTAGCAAAAACGGTAAGAGCAGACACATCTGTAACTTAGTAACATCACTTGTGATATTATTGCTTTCAAGAAATCCCTCCCGATTCTTTTTAAAGTCTCAGAATGAACTTTAACCAAATCTGTAATATTCCACAGTCTAATTGCTCTTACAGCAAAGAATCCTCTTCTATGATGATAGTGGAATTTTCTTTCTTCTACATGTAGTGCATGCCCCGTTGTTATAGTCAAATTCTGAAACGTTAATGTTATCTCTCATAGACTGTATTATATGGCATATTTTTGTAGCCCAAGTAGAGAAGAAATATTTGGTTCTCATCATGTAAACCATTGGAGATAAGCAGTAGGTTGGCCAAATGGCCCTTCACTGACTATTGCATATGGGTGAACTTGGAGGAAATTTGTACGGAGGGAAAGAGGAGTATGTATTGCACATAACAATCCAAGTAATTGGTGGGCTAGGTGGCTAAAAGGTGCAGTTAAATTAATTATTGTCCATTAAACATCTATCTATTTCAGGGACTGATGGTGGTGGTGCACAATTTGGTACCCTTGCCTTGGAAACCAAAGGAACTTAGTCATCTCCTGATCTACCACCCCAAGTTCATGCTATATTTTTGATGATGTTAACCTAGCATTACTCCACCATATTTATAAGTGCACAGCATGTAAATGTTATAGCGGTGCTCTGTGCCTGCCACCACCCCACAAGCTAGGGTGGGCACGGGCACCTCATTACTCACTCTCTTGCTCCGGCTGCTTCTCTGGCGGCCCATTCCAGCAGTAGGCCAGCCGGGCTGCTGGAATTCCATATATCATCTCGTGCTGCCTGCACTTGCTGGTTAGGCCTCTCCAAGTTGCCCATAGGGTGTACGTGTGCTCCACTGCTCACCAGGGTTTCTGGAGGACCCAGGATAGATGTGGGAAGATGACTGAGCAATAGGTGTACATTGTTTGCTAGTTCCTGTGAAGTTATGCTATTCCATTTGTGTGCCTGTGTACCTTCCCCTGTTTGATTCCTGACCCTCAGCTGCCTGACCTGACCTCTGTACCATCTCCGTATTGACCCTTTGCTGCTTGCTCTGACTTTGGACTGTTTGCTGGGTTGCCTGTACTTTGCCTGACCAGACCTCGGTCTATCCCTGTGATATTGCCTGATCCCCCAGTGCTTTGCACCAGTGTCTCTGACCCCTGTGGGTCAGCTGTCAACCACACAGGAACTACTCCAAGAGGTAGCAGCCTGGTGACTCCACTGAAGTGGTCTCTTTATAGGAGTTAAAGGGTTAAAACCAGCAGAATAGCCTAACGTTCTTAGGTTTAGCCCAAAGTCAAACCTGTTGGTTGACACAGTGGTTCCAAACCCCCTGCTGTAACAGTAAAAAGTGAAAAAGTTTGACCCACTATGGTTATAATGTTAATGAGAGCAGAAAGAAACAGGAAATAATGAAAGGGTTAAGTTTCATTGGGTATTTTATGAGGTGTATTAGGAAATTATTGGTGTATAATGCTTTGGAAATTACATTTGTATTGCCATCAGAATAAAAGGTTCCATAATTTCTTTTATTCTAGTGCAGGTGAGTGATCGAACATGAACTATTTCAATGTAAGAGCTTTTAAATTAATCATTTGCAGATATTATGGGCAGTCCATAACTCAAGAGCAGTGTATTACATGTTTTACATTATCCAGTCAGACAGAGAAGAGTTTCTATCAGCAGCACTATTATATCCTGCCCTATTTGTCATTGTGCATTGTATGGGAAAGTAGACCCAGTGGTTAATCAACTTTGGGAGCAAAAAACAAAAGTAGAGGCAAGTTTTGAAAAATCTGATTTGGCCAATTTGCCTAACTTCGACAAGAAATGTGATTTGTTACGAATTAATTTGTCACAATTTGCAATAAATCAGGTATGCCCAGGCCTCTGCCTTATTCATATTCTTCCCATTTGGTGTGGCCTATTCTCAGTCTGGAGGCTTGGAACATAAACTGCAGGGAGATTCCAGTAAAAGTCTATCGCTGTGTACGTTCTAGTGCACCCACATTCATAGTTAATCCGTTCTATAGATAATGTGCCATCAGTATTACAGGTGTGATTCATTGCCGTCTACATCACTGTGCGGTGAACCATATCTAAGCATTACATGGACAGACTGTTGACTTGTGGAGGACCCAGTGTATCCAAGCATTGTGTGGACGGACCATTGACTTCTGGAGAACCCAACATATCCTAGTATTACATGAACAGACTATTGACTTTTGGATGACACAGGATATCCAAGTATTTCATGAATAGACTATTGACTTGTGGAGGATAAAGCATATATAAGTATTACATGCACAGACTATGAACTTCTGGAGGAGCCAGGTTAGCTAAGCATTTTATGGACAGACTCTTGAATTCTGGAGAACCCAACATATCCAAGCATTACATGGGCAAACTATTGACTTCTAGAGAACCCAACATATGCAAGCATTACATGGGCAAACTATTGACTTCTAGAGAACCCAACATATGCAAGCATTACATGGATAGACTATTGACTCCTGAAGGACCTAGAATATGGAAGCATTAGCTGGAATGACTATTGGCTTCGATAGGAACTGTGTAATGCTTCACTTCATGGCATTGCAGGGAAATTGAACATGAGCCTATTCCAACATAAAAGGATTAAATCAATGTTTCTTAATTCAACAGTTCAGATCTGAAATCCATGTCTTGGGCACTAAGGAAGCTTGTTCACCCCTTACTGAACCCATGCTGACTATGTTGACAGGTAGCAAAGTCTTGTGCATACTCGTGTATCCATAAGTGAAACAGCAGAAGGAAACTTAAAGAGTACCTAGGATTTTTTGAGGAGAGATGGTCAGATACTAAGGTGAACAGCATTCAATTGAGCACTTCTGCCCTTTTTTTTTGTGATCGAGGGCATCTCAGCAACAGGACCCCCACTGATGAAAACGTCTAAAGAAACACTCCAGACAAAATGAATACACTTGTGAAGGGCCCAAGAGCCGTGTCATGCCTGACCGATAAGAAACTTGTGCCTGATATTCTCCTTTAAGAGAATTATTACTATCATTATGTAAGACTTATGGTCGGAGAGGATATTATAGCTCCATTTGTTATACCTGGTTTTAGGGAAAAATTGTAATAGAGCCATTGTAGGGCAGGTTGTTCGTCTGTTGCTAGAAATGTGGCTATAAGAGGTTTCCATGTACATATTGATTAAACCTAGGAACAAATCAGTTTAACCAGACGCTATTGATCTGGATGCAAATGTTCCTTTTCTTCTTTTTCAGAAACTGGAGCTCAACACACTGGCTTCATGCTGTGCGTGCTCTAGTTTGTCTCACTAGGTAAGTCTAATACAGTATTCCTGCATCATGATCGGGGGTGCACCACCAATGAGGCCAGGTGAGGCAGAACTAGGTAGGGGAGAGAAGGGGGCAGCGGAAGGGCCATGCGCAATGAGAGCTTTCATTGTGGGAAAGGGGTTTGGTTAAGAAATTGGCATGGGGGGCGCCATTTCAGTTTTCGCCTCAGAAAGGCTAGGTGCACCCCTGATCATGATATAGTTCCTACAACAGGGCATACATGATATAGTTAAATACTTTCAATGACACATAACTTACGGTTAGGAGATACCTTCCGCTAACCTTGGTTACGTGCTCAGAACATGTAAAACATCCATACAATCCATTCCTTGTAATAGCCATTCATTACTATGTTGATTCTCCTGCTTATTTTTCAGCTTCTTTCTATACTATGCATTGGGGGGATATACAGCTATATGGAGACCATAAATAAACAGCTGTTACTGATCTGATGGCTTTTTTATTTTATTTACGTATAGATTTGATTTTCCATCTTAATACTCCCTGCAGAATAGATTATGGTTGGTGGAACATGCTGACTTCAGCAGACTATCTACTGTGTATGGAGGCTTCCTGACTTTCCCTTAAATGCAGATGTCAAGGGAAAGCCCAAACAAGCTGTTGGATTTCAACATGTCGGACCCATTTGTTCTGCTGCCAGAGGTCCCGGGTAGTGGTCTACTTCCCTCTGCCTATTGAAAACACATGCTTGGCCTTAGAAGAACTGTGCATGTTTGTGGTGACAAACTCACCTCCTGGGTAGACCTGCAAAGAGAAGCATACTTACCTCCTTCCCAACGCTGTCTCCTGGCTCCTTCGCTCTTTGACCTCCTCTGCTCTGCTTGGGTCCCTGAATATAAACTTCCAATCATTTGATGCCGCTGTAGCTAATCACTGGCACCTGCGGTAACCAGCTCCTCTTGCATCATATGACAATCTGACATGACGTAAGGAGAGCAGGTTGCCACTGAGGCCAGCAATTGGCTACAGCAGCATCAAACCACAGGTTTACATCCAGGAGCTGGGAGATAGCATTAGGTAGCAGGTAAGTTTGCATCTCTTCGCAGGTCTGGCCAAGAGTGGGGGGGGGGGAATTTTGGCAAATGTGCACAATGCCTTTGAAGTTAACAGTTGTTTCGGTTTATTTTTTATATAGTTTAATTTACTTTATTAGGGAAAGATGTTCTGGAAAACATGGCGTGTGGGGTCTTCTTAGCAAAGCTCTAACAGTGTGCTAAAGAGAGTCTGTTAATAGGCACTGAAGACACCTGTGTGTAACATACAGAGGTTTCCAGCCTACCCCTAGTCCCCGACTATGTATATGTGCCCAAACTATCACCGCCCATCACCCTGTCTATCTGACACAGGAGTCTTCAGCGCTCAGTACAACACTGAAGACTGATGACAGACTCTCCTTAGGATCTATGCTAAGAAGACTCTTTAAACCAAAACAACAGCTACACTTTAAGTGTTCTCCAACTCCTGTCTCTCCAGCTGTTGCGAAACTCAGATGTCTGAGACCTCCGGTTAGTTGTAGTTTTTAGAAGACAGCAGCCAGGTGTCCCTAATCCTGGACAATCTCTTTTATTTTGAATGCATTCATTCCAATTCAGAAATCCCCTTTAACCTCCCAATTAAAAAACAGAATTACAGCCAAATATTGAAAAGTACTGAAAACTGAACGTCGAAATATAATACCCTGGGAAAGTCTGTCTTGTCTCCTGATGATGTCTCCTCTCTTTTAATTCTGATGACTAAATGGCAGAGCTCTGTATAAACATTTTACAAAGCGGCGGCGGAGCATTGTACATAGAATCCAGAACATTAACATTCAGGAATAATGACATTTTGACTGGTGACAATGTCCTCATTACTATTATTATTAGTGGACGTAAATTTTTCCCTGAAGAAGAAATGTCATATTTTCTTTGTTCTTAAATAATAGCTTTTACCTTGCTCTTCTCTAAACCATCAGCAGAATCCAGTTTCACTCATTAGCGCCTGCAAAATCCTTTGGATCTTGCCAATTCATGAATGCTGTGCGCATCAATATGATTAAAGTCTAGTGTCCACTTGGATCTTTCCCCATCTTTGATATTAGATAAAAAGCGGGCGACACGGACACTGCTTCCTACTGTAGTGGAAATGTCAACTTTTGCAAGGCTTGTAAGGATATCAAATGCTTCGGCGTCTTCGCCTGTTTATGAAGATCGAATGCTAAGAACCCAGTCCCAACATTGGCTTTGTAGAACTGACTTGCTGTAAGCATATTTTGTGATTTTTTTTTTTTCTTTCTCCTTTTGTAATAATTTACGTTATTTTCAATGAATTTTAACTCTGTTATCTTTATTAGTCATGCATTTTCAAGACATCACAAGACAGGCAAGATCAGAATGGAACCACATCAAAAAGTCTCCTCACATCTAAATTAGTCCATTCAAATGTTCCCTGAGCCAAGTATTAGACTAAGATGACAACGGTGATGAATTTATTTATTTTTACTGAAAATGGCTGTTGATTCAACTATGAATGGTACTATATGGGATGACAAATACTGGCCCCATCAGTGGACTAGAATCATGGATAATGGCAGTGCATGGATAGGTGCATCATGTGACCCAACCTCGATATACAGTTGCGAGAAAAAGTATGTGAACCCTTTGGAATGATATGGATTTCTGCACAAATTGGTCATAAAATGTGATCTGATCTTCATCTAAGTCACAACAATAGACAATCACAGTCTGCTTAGACTAATAACACACAAAGAATTATGGACATCTGGACACTAGAATGCCTGGGAAGGCTGTGGGGCCTCGTAAAACTCAGTGGACCCCAGGCCCCATGTTTTTTGCCTTTTGATGACACAATTCCTTAGTAATGATATCTTGGAACGAACTCCGGGGACATAAATCAGGGGGCTACTGGGGCATGTTCTCTAGGTGCTGGGTGGGAACAAGTCAAATTGCCTTGGCCAGGGTATTTAGATACAGGGTTAGGGCACCAAATGGAACCATTGCCGAGGACTTAGCCATTCCGGGACTGTCCCTCCAGATCTGAGACGGTTTGGAGGCTTGCTGTAGTAAAATGAAGCTGTGCTGTGATTGATTCATATGTGCAAAAATAAAAGCTGCACTGTGATTGGTTGCTATGGGCAACAAACAGTTTGTTTTAGACATCACATGCAGGGAGATGAGAGGCAGACTGAAAGGGAGATGTACTCTATACAAAAGGGTACTCCCAAAACAGGCGCAAAGATGTTTCCTCTGTAAATAGGCATCTGGGGCAGTAGCAGGTTTTGCAAGGTTTCCAGACATGACCAAAGTGTTAAGGTGGCTACACACATTTAATAGCTGTTGGCCAAACAATCAGCTCTCTCTCCCCCCTCCCTCCCAGCAAACCCATACACATTTTCTCACCTGAATATACATGTGTATTTAACAAGAGAGAGTAGGAATAAGTCACTGCCAGAGACTTCTGGTGGCGGCATATCTACCAGGGGAGCAAAGGATCAGACGAAAAGGATCAAAGGATCAAAGGATCAGGGAAGAGTTGGGAGCTCCTCATACGCATTAAACTGGTGGCCGAACCCAACAGCAGGTTCGGCCAACAATACACTAATGTATATGGGGACCTATAAAGAAAAAAACCACAAATAAATGATTTTAAAATGGCGGATGTTTCCTTTATACGCTAGTTGTAAATAATATCCATCATGATATGGCTGTATCATGTAGCCCTAGTTCAACCATACCTGAAAGACCATTTCCATATTTTCTGGTGTCTATAGGTTCTTACTTCCATGCTCCAAGGGGGTTATACTAGAACCATGGCGTTCTAGGCCATATCAGAAAAGCAGCTTTGCATGAAAATATCAATATAATACACCAATAGTGTTAATAAAATGCAAGTAAATTCTTCATTGTGGGAAAAGTTTTCAGCAACTTCGCTTCCAGATAGGGGGGTTTTATAGGTGCTCAAATCTAAGATATGTTAATAAAGTATTTATTGCTTTATTCTTTTTCAAGGACATTGGTAAATGCCCGGCCATTTTCTTACATAATAGACGGTAGTTATGGGCACTTGTGAGAGGAAAAGCAAGTAAAGTAACACAAAAAAAGCAACAAGTTGCCAATGATTTCTGAACTGTTTCCATTAGGCGGCTGGTATCATTCAGGAAACAATACCACTGTCTTACAAAGGCTTCATCCCAGCTTAACCCATAATATCAGCCAATGTCTGTGGTTCCAAAACATGAAGCCAAATACTAAAAGCTCCATGGACAAAAAGCCTTATTTTCCATGGTTACTATATAAATGACTGTTCTCTGTGTTATATCAAAATTGGAATGTAATACTGCCCAAGATGCATAATCATCCTGACATCTTGTTAATTCATCTTTAAGGAGGACATCTTCAATTTCGGCCTCCAGCTATTCTTCCCAACTTCCCAATACACATACACTTTTGACCATGCTTGCATATGTTCTCCGCGAGGAGTCTGTCATCAGGGGAGTATTGTCACACCTCCTTACACATGTACATGTATGTACATGTATGGACACCTTAAATTTATACGTGCCTACCAGCACTTATCTATTAAAGTGGTTGTCCAGCTTGGATATCCCTTATGGCAAAATGAGTCCCCCAACGAAAACCTGATTACGGTGCTTGGATTATTTTCCGTAGACAGCTGTGATCATTGGGGGCGTCTTTATTTCTCACTTAGTATGATACAGCTCCCCTTAAAAGCAATGGGCCATCCATGTAACGAAAGGCCAAGCCAGATCCTTCAGAGTGAGAGATACTTTTTTTTTAGCTTATAGAAGATAGTCTTCATTGGGATGCTTCCAAAATGTTAAGGTCTGTTGACCAGGAATGTATTAAGAGATGGATGGAGTGGGAGCCATACTTTGTTACTACCCAATGCACAATTTTTTTTTGTATTATCTGTTATATTATTTTCTTTTTGGAAGGCAGTGGCCAATTTCACAAGAACAGAACAAAATTCTTGTCATCTGGAAGACAAGTTGCTGGTAATCTCTATGGAATTTTCCAGGTTGAGGAGTGAAATTACGTAGACTTTATATATTTATATTATCTAGTAAATAAGGAGAAGTAATCAAGTTGACACAATTCATACTTGATGGTGACCCAACTCTAGAGCCACCTATCTAGTGTCATACCAGATAATTCTTTAGGACATTTACATTGATTTAAGTAATATAGCTCATTTTTCTTTGAAGAAGACAAACATTTCCCTTCATACATCTAACCAAGCATAGCATGACCAAGATGAAGAGTCTGAGTTTATGAAAGCTTCCTTTAATGAAATGGTGGCAGCATTAATTTATGCCAAGCATGAAAATTATTATTTTTGGTTCTGTAGACTTTTATGAATCTAGAAGAAGCAGCTAAGAAGAATTCCCAGGATCTCCATATTATAGGACAAAGGTTAGATGTTGAGAGGAGAGGAAATCAAGTCTAATTTATATTGTAATTTTTTGCCCTGATACTAATACATTTTCCCTAATTAAGATCACTTTAATTTAGGTATATGGCATGACTAATACAAAAATGATTGGCAAGGCAAGACTATAAACCCCACAGTGCCTTGTCACAAAAAGGCAAATAGCGCCACCCATGGGAGTTTTGAAGGGACACATGGCTACAGTTGGCCAAAAATGCATTAGGATGACAGTTATTGAAGGTGTATAAGAGTCTTTATGGCTTCATCCTTGTGACTGACCTCCTGGCAAATTCCCTCTTTGGGTTAAAAAATACTAATAATTTGTGATTAGTAAAATTATTCTACCTTCTATTGTTGCCATGATAAAAGAGAAAAATCTGTGTAAACCTCTTAATCTTTATTTTTTGTCAATATCTAGGAAATTTTACCTATATGGTTTTCATTGCTCGGTAGAAAAACGTGGCAATCACATTGATGTAATAATACTAGACTAGAATTGCCATTGATCAGTTTGCTTCATTTGGAGATTTTTGCAGCACGATCTTTTGTGAAACTATTTATACTAGTTTTCTAATTTCAGTAATATTATTATATAATAATATAGTATAGTATTATTATGTAATATATAGTAACATATATTATTATTATTATTATTATTCTCAGGCTGCAAACAAGCAGATCGATAAATATCAGTATCAAGCATTTTATGTCTTTTTACATTCAATAAAAATAAAATATTTTTTAAATAAAAATATTATTTCTGCAGCATTCTGTGAGTTTTCGGTTTATATTTCATTACATTGTACCGGGTTTTCTGGTTTGCATCAAGATCCTTTAAAATAGGTTTCTTTAACCTTTATATCTCCAGTTCTGGGTTGTGGTCACATGGACACGTCCATGCAGCTCTTTCTTGTTTCTTGTGATGTTATGTCCATGGGCGTAGCAGTGATAGGGGAGTGTCTGTATGCATCATGGGTTTGGTTGGATACAGGAACATAAAGTGCTACATATAGGATGGAAACAAACCACAGTTTGATTGTTTTACATGGTGAATACAGGTCAAATTGTAAAAAGAGCATGGGGGAAGATATGCATGAAGTAAGCAACTACATAATCATATCTTGTTAAAACCATTGTAGTCTTGGAAAATCCCTTTACGATTAGCATAAGAAATGCAAGTCTTAATACATTCCCCCTAATCTACATAAACAATTGAAATAACATTCAGTACTCCAGTAACTTAGCCTACGTGAATGGTTGGAGAGACCCCAAAGTTCCTAAGGGTCCTGGTTGGCACTGTCTTTGACACAATAATGGGCTCCATATGTCAAGCAGCAGTATTAGACTGGGGCTCCTTGGGCCTACCAGAGTAAATTTATCTCGGGGCCCAACCCCTATTTCACCAATAAAGACTAACTGAATGAAAACCTAAGAAATAGACCCTAGTGGCCAGTGATTAGCTCAAAAGGCAGATTCAAATGCAATTTTCTCTTGGACCTTTGGGGTCATAGACTAGGCCCGTCAGAGGAACCTCTGATACTCTGGTGGTCCATTTCGACCTTGTCAAGTAGAAGATTGCTGACTTTGGAGCCAATCCCTTGCCATTAGGGTCTCTATCTTATGAGTTGACTCAAAAATAACCTATTAGACACGACATGTCATTACATCATGTGTTCTATGTAGATGAAGGGTGGGTCTAATTTTTTTTAGTGGGCTCAAGGAAGCACAGTCTAACATTTTCTACATATATCCTATATAGTTCCACGACCCCCTTTGGCGGAGCTATTCAGTAAGTAAGACCTCTTAGGACCAAGACCAAAAAACTGCAATTCTCAACTATCTAAAATATTATGAAACTGGTGAATCTTCGCGACCATTATATAGCGCTGGAATTTAATTTTACAATCCCCCATACATTTGTTTTTCGGAATGATGGTAGCGGCTCTGCAGTGATTTATGAAGACACGTGTAAATTCTTAATTGATCTCTGAAATGATTTCAACCTAATATACTAATGTATATAGCAATGCCTGTTGCTGGCAGACTAGAGAGTATTTACTGCTGGCTGCAAGAGGCTTCCATCCATTAACGGAAGTGTATAGAGAACTCAGTCTGATCCAGGTATTATATAGACAGACACATAATAGAGCAATCTATGTTCCCAAAAATAAAATGAGATGTGATTTTTTTTTTTTTGACACTAAAGTAAATTAACTTCAACCTTTATCTTGTAGCTTGTAATTTAATACATCCACGGCATGCTGCTGTACATCTACACTCAACCACTACTATTCATGTCGGCCTTCGCTATACATTACATAGCTTACAGCCACGAAAAGCACCAAAAGTATTTTAGATGTAGGTTCTGCAAATCCTCAGCTAACACTGAGCAAATCGATGATAAACCAATCGAAATCATCTCAAATTTCCATCTTCCGACCGATTCATTACAATAGGACCAGAAATGAATTTAAAATACATCTGCTTATCTCTAGCACCACTCCATGATCTTGTACAGTAGATGTTGGCACTCTACAGCCAGGGAGCCAGGGAAGTGTTGCGCGGGCTCTAATCCCCCTCCCTGGTCTTCTTCTGGGCCCCGCTCTGCACTCTGTCCTGACGGCGCACAGCACAAGGACATAGTGCACGTAGCTGCACACTTTGAGCTGACGTTGTGTAGTGTCAGGTCACAGTGCCACACAAGCCGGAAGAAGACAAGGGAGCGGTGAGTGAGTAGCAGAGACACCCAGAGTTTTTTTTTTTTTTTTTATGTCTGATCTGAGGTCTGATGGGGGTTCGATCTGAGGTCTGATGGGGGTTCGATCTGAGGCTGATGGGGGTCTGATCTGAGGTCTGATGGGGGTTCGATCTGAGGCTAATGGGGTCTGATCTGAAACTAATGGAGCTTGGGGGTCTGAAGAGGGCCTGATCTCAGGTCTGGTGGAGCTTGGGGGCTGATTTTGGGGGCTGATCTGAGGTCTGATGAGGAATGGGGGTGTGATTTGTGGGTCTGATCCAAATGCTAAGTGCATCTTATAGCCCAGTGCATCTTATAGTTCGAAAAATAGAGTATTTATCTCCTACAGTAACTATCTATCCATCTATCTATCTATCTATTATCTATCTATCTTATATGTTTATCTATCTAGTAGTGTTGATCGAGCATGCTCGGCCGAACACCAGTTCGGCTCAAGCATCTCGATGCTTGGCACATGGCAGTATTCGGCCGAATACCGCATGTGCTCGAGCGCAATGCTCGAGTCTCCTCCCCGCACGTTTGTTGGCTGCTACATAGTTACATAGTTAATACAGTAGAAAAAAAGACAAACATCCATCAAGTTCAACGCAGCCAATAAAAGTGCAGGTAAGTACTGTCCTTCACTGTAATGCCGTGGCCATGTTGGTTACTGGAATTACAGTAATTGGCTGACCAGAATGAGGCGTGTTTGGCTCAGTCTTAGTCAGGGA
Organism: Bufo bufo; assembly: GCF_905171765.1. Lineage (NCBI taxonomy): Eukaryota > Metazoa > Chordata > Amphibia > Anura > Bufonidae > Bufo > Bufo bufo. Next base: position 34,964,652 of record NC_053395.1, read on the forward strand.
GAGCTGTGCTGAGGAAGGGACAGTCAGTGTAGGGAGTGAAATTTTTTTTTTTTACGTTGAAAAACATGTCAGAGACTTAAAAGTCCTTTTAGGGACTATTATTGTGTGTGGCAGCAGCAATATATATTTTTTGCGCAACCTGCGCTAAATTGCTAAAACTTTACATACCCAAAAGTCCTTTTAAGGACTATTGTGTGTGGCAGCAATATCTATTTTTAGCGTATCCTGCGCTAAACAGCGTGCAATAGTTAGGCAGACAGCGACATTAGCTGCGCCACATCTCCTGTGTAACATGTGCTCATCCCAAAAATATCTGTGACATTACGTGTACTTTTTCCGTAGACGGTGTCCGCTGCAGACAGTGACATTACCCAGGGTACATCTCCTGTGTAACGTTTCCACATCCCAAATACCTGTGACATTCCCTGTAATTTTTTATTAGCCGCTGGTGACAGCATTGACATTATCTGCGGTATATCTCCTGTGTGATGTTTCCACATCCAAAATACCTGTGACACCTCCGCTTTGGAGCTCGGCAAGCTCACACACAACCCATGCCTAGCCCACGTGTTCAACTTAGTGGTTCAGCAGTTTCTCAAAACCTACCCCAATTTGCCTGAGCTACTGGTAAAGGTGCGCCACGTCTGTGCCCATTTCCGCAAGTTATCGACAGCTTCCACCGGTCTGGCAACGCTGCAGCAGCGCTTACAATTGCCAACTCACCAACTGTTGTGCAACGTGAGCACACATAGAAACATAGAATGTGTCGGCAGATAAGAACCATTTGGCCCATCTAGTCTGCCCAATATACTGAATACTATGAATAGCCCCTGGCCCTATCTTATATGAAGGATTGCCTTATGCCTATCCCATGCATAAACTCCTTCACTGTATTTGCAGCTACCACTTCTGCAGGAAGGCTATTCCATGCATCCACTACTCTCTCAGTAAAGTAATACTTCCTGATATTACTTTTAAACCTTTGCCCCTCTAATTTAAAACTATGTCCTCTTGTAGCAGTTTTTCTTCTTTTAAATATCCTCTGCTCTTTTACCTTGTTGATTCCCATTATGTATTTAAAAGTTTCTATCATATCCCCTCTGTCTCATCTTTCTTCCAAGCTATACATGTTAAGGTCCTTTAATCTTTCCTGGTAAGTTTTATTCTGCAATCCCTGTACTAGTTTAGTAGCTCTTCTCTGAACTCTCTCCAAAGTATCAATATCCTTCTGGAGATATGGTCTCCAGTACTGCGCACAATACTCCAAATGAGGTCTCACTAGTGCTCTGTAGAGCGCCATGAGCACCTCCCTCCTTCTACTGGTAATGCCTCTCCCTATACACCCAAGCATTCTGCTAGCATTTCCTGCTGCTCTATGACATTGTCTGCCTACCTTTAAGTCTTCTGAAATAATGATCCCTAAATCCCTTTCCTCAAATACTGAGGTTAGGACTGTATCACTGATTTTATATTCTGCTCTTGGGTTTTTACGCCCCAGGTGCATTATCTTGCACTTATCAACATTAAATTTTAGTTGCCAGATTTTTCACCATTCCTCTAGTTTTCCTAAATCCTTTTCCATTTGGTGTAGCCCTCCAGGAACATCAAACCTGTTACAAATCTTTGTCTCATCAGCAAAAAGACACAACATACCATCGAGGCCTTTTACAATTTCGCTGATAAAGATATTAAACAATATGGGTCCCAGAACAGATCCCTGAGGTACCCCACTGGTAACAAGACCATGGTCTGAATATACTCCATTGACTACAACACTCTGTTGTCTGTCCCTCAGCCACTGCCTAATCCATTCAACAATATGGGAGTCCAAGCTCAAAGACTCTAATTTATTGATTAGCCTTCTATGTGGAACAGTATCAAAAGCCTTACTAAAGTCTAGATAAGCGATGTATACTGCACCTCCGCCATCTATTATTTTAGTCACCCAATCAAAAAAATCAATAAGATTAGTTTGATATGATCTCCCTGAAGTAAACCCATGCTGTTTTTTATCTTTCAATCCATGGGATTTTAGATGTTCCACAATCCTCTCCTTAAGTATGGTTTCCATTAATTTCCCCACTATTGATGTCAGGCTTACCGGCCTATAGTTGCCTGATTCCTTCCTACTACCTTTCTTGTGAATGGGCACAACATTTGCTAATTTCCAATCTTCTGGGATGACTCCTGTTACCAGTGATTGGTTAGATAAATCTGTTAATGGTTTTGCTGATGGGTCGTTGATCCAGGGAGATATTCTGATTGCCTGATTGGAGTCGGGAAGGAATTTTTTATTCCCCTAAAGTGAGGAAAATTGGCTTCTACCTCACAGGGTTTTTTTGCCTTCCTCTGGATCAACTTGCAGGATAACAGGCCGAACTGGATGGACAAATGTCTTTTTTTGGCCTTATGTACTATGTTACTATGTTACTATGCTAGTTCAGCGCTAAGCTCTTTTAATAGCTTTGGGTGTATCCCATCAGGCCCCTGTGACTTATTTGTATTAATTTTAGACAGCTGACTTAGAACCTCTTCCTTTGTAAAGACACATGCATCAAAAGATTCATTAGTCTTCCTTTCTAACTGAGGTCCTTTTCCTTTGTAAAAACTGAACAGAAATATTCTTTGAGGCAGTCAGCTAGTTCTTTATCTTCTTCCATATACCTTCCTTCTTTTGTTCTTAATTTGTTAATTCCTTGTATTAGTTTCCTTTTTTCATTTATGTATCTGAAGAATGTCTTATTGCCTTTTTTCACTGACTGAGCTAATTTCTCTCTTATAACTTGTTTGGCCTCTCTGTCTAATCTTATAAAAAACATTTTTTATGATTTTTGCCACTTCTGCTGAGTACCACAGTGGTCTCTTTCACATTTTTTGCTTTTACTGACAAGCCTAATGCAATTATCTGTTGCCTTCAATAGTGCTACTTTTAAGTAGTCCCATTTCTCCTGGACTCCATTGAAACTGTTCCAATCTGATAGGGACTCGTATGCCATAAATCTCATTTTAGAAAAGTTAGTTTTTCTAAAATCTAAAACTTTTGTTTTTGTGTAGTGTGACTCAGTCACTCTACTTATAGTAAACCACACTGACTGGTGATCACTAGATCCCAAGTTTTCCCCTACAGTAATATCAGATATATCAGATAATATCAGATATATCAGATACCAAATTCCCATTTGTGAATACTAAATCTAAAATGGCCTCCTTCCGGGTTGGCTCCTCCACTATTTGCTGTAGAGATTTCCAGTTTACATCCGGAAGATTAAAGTCTCCCATAATGATAACTTCCCCTTTCAATGTCATTTTAGCTATTTCCTCAACTAGTAGATCATCTAATTCTTTGACTTGGCTAGGTGGTCTATATATCACACCTACACGAGTTACCTTATGATTATCAAGCTGCAAGGTAACCCAAACTGACTCTAAATTGGTCTCTCTAACTTGTATTAAATTAGATTTTATGCTATCTTTCACATACAGGGCCACCCCTTCCCCTTTCTTGCCTTCTCTGTCTTTCCTATATAGAGAGAACCCTGGTATTGTTATATCCCAGTCATTACTCCCATTGAACCATGTCTCAGTAATAGCCACTAAATCTATATTCTCAGATGCCATTATAGACTCATGTTCATTGATCTTTTTCCCTAACCTGGGAGCATTTGTAGACAAGACTCTGAGCTTGTCATTTCTTAACCTCTGTGCTACTGGCATCTTCTGCCATTGTTCCGGGGGGCAGTCGGACTGCTGGATTATCACCCTTTTGCCCCCCTTTCCTAGTTTAAATGCTCCTTAGCAAATACTTGGAACTGTTCACTGAGGACATTCGTTCCCTTGAGAGAAAGATGCAAACTATCTTTCTTGTACAGTTATTTTCCATTCCAACGAGAGCTAACATGAGACACAAAGCCAAACCCTTGGTTCAGACAATATTCACCAAGCCATACATTGAATTCCTTTATGCGCATCTTCCTGTCATGCTGAAGGTTATGCACAGGCAAAACTGCAGAGAATGACGTTCCACATGTTGGCCAGGCTTTGTGAGCATCAGAGGGCAGTAGTGGAATACCAGCTGCAACATGGTCGTCGCCTTTCCAGTCAGCTTCTGCTCTTCACAAGCGAGGAGTGAGCATGTATGTTTGACCTCTGAGAGGTTTTAAGAAACTTTGAGGAATCAACACAGATGGTGAGCAGTGATAACGCTATTATCAGCATCACCATCCCACTTCTGTGTCTACTCAAACTCTCGCTGCTCACAATTAAGGCAGACGCTTTGCATGTGGAAGAGGTGGAAATGGGGGAAGACAGTACACAGCGTGATAGCCAGACCACCCTCAGTTCGTCTTCTCAGCGCAAATTGTATGATGATGAGGAGGAGGAGGAGCGGTTGCCTCCGCTACAGAGGGTAGTACCCATGGAAGTTTAAATCCATCTGTTCAGCGTGGATGGGCAGAAGAGGAGGAAGAGGATAAGAGATTGAGAGTCATGCTCCTAATGACGACAGCAAATTCTTGCTTGTTGGGACTCTGGCACACATGGCTGACTTTATGTTAGGCTGCCTTTCCCGTGACCCACTTGTTTTACGCATTTTGGACAACACCGATTACTGGTTGTTCACCCTTCTTGACCCCTGCTACAAAGAGAACTTCTCATCTCTCATTCCTTTGGTGGAGAGGACGAGCAGAATGGTGCAATACTAGAAGGTCCTTGTGGAAAAATTGCACCAAAAATTTCCAGCTGACAACGCTGGCGGCAGAGTACGTCCTTCCTTGGGAAACCGAGGAGGGGAGACGAGGGGAACACACAGCAGTTCCAACAGAGGCAGGGCAACACTCTCCAAAGCCGGGGACAGTTTCATGACACCCCGCCAGCACCCTCACCCTGATGCGCGGCCTAGTGTCACAAGGAGGGGAAACATTTTGGAAGATGGTGAAGGAGCATGTAGCAGACCGTGTCAGCATCCTCAATGATCCCTCTGTGCCTTACAACTACTGGGTGTCCAAGTTGAACACGTGGCACGAACTGGCGCTCTAGCCTGTCCTGCTGCCAGCGTTTTGTCAGAGCGGGTATTTAGTGCTGCTGGGGGCATAATAACTGATTTTCAGTGCATCCACCAGTCAACTGAAAATGCTGACAGGTTGACTCTTAAAAATGAACAAGGCCTGGATTGCCCCTCTACTCCACCAGAGAAAAGCGTCTGAACATAAAGGCACTTTAATTGTGTTTTTATAATGTTCCCATGCACCCCTTCCACCACAAAAAAGGTATACAGTCAGGTCCATAAATATTGGGACATGGACACAATTCTACCATTTTTGGCTCTATACACCACCACAATGGATTTAAATAAAACAAACAAAATGTTCTTTAACTGCAGACTGTCAGCTTTAATTTGAGGGTATCTACATCGAAATCAGGTGAACGGTGTAGGAATTAAAACAGTTTGCATATGTGCCTCCCACTTGTTAAGGGACCAAAAGTAATGGGACAGAATAATAATCATAAATCAAACTTTCACTTTTTAATACTTGGTTGCAAATCCTTTGCAGTCAATTACAGCCTGAAGTCTGGAACGCAAAGACATCACCAGACGCTGGGTTTCATCCCTGGTGATGCTCTGCCAGGCCTCTACTGCAACTGTCTTCAGTTCCTGCTTGTTCTTGGGGCATTTTTCCTTCAGTTTTGTCTTCAGCAAGTGAAATGCATGCTCAATCGGAGTCAGGTCCGGTGATTGACTTGGCCATTGCATAACATTCCACTTCTTTCCCTTAAAAAACTCTTTGGTTGCTTTTGCAGTATGCTTCGGGTCATTGTCCATCTGCACTGTGAAGCGCCGTCCAATGAGTTCTGAAGCATTTGGCTGAATATGAACAGATAATATTGCCCGAAACACTTCAGAATTCATCCTGCTACTTTTGTCAGCAGTCACATCATCAATAAATATATGAGAACCAGTTCCATTGGCAGCCATACATGCCCATGCCATGACACTACCACCAGCATGCTTCACTGATGAGGTGGTATGCTTAGGATCATGAGCAGTTCCTTTTCTTCTCCATACTCTTCTCGTCGCATCACTCTGGTACAAGTTGTTCTTGGTCTCATCTGTCCATAGGATGTTGTTCCAGAACTGTGAAGGCTTTTTTAGATGTCGTTTGACAAACTCTAATCTGGCGTTCCTGTTTTTGAGGCTCACCAATGGTTTACTTCTTGTGGTGAAGCCTCTGTATTCACTCTGGTGAAGTCTTCTCTTGATTTTTGACTTTGACACACATACACCTACCTCCTGGAGAGTGTTCTTGATTTGGCCAACTGTTGTGAAGGGTGTTTTCTTCACCAGGGGAAGAATTCTTCGGTCATCCACCACAGTTGTTTTCTGTGGTCTTCCCTGTATTTTGGTGTTGCTGAGCTCCCTGGTGCGATCCTTCTTTTTAAGAATGTTCCAAACAGTTGTTTTGGCCACGCCTAATGTTTTTGCTATCTCTCTGATGGGTTTGTTTAGTTTTTTCAGCCTAATGATGGCTTGCTTCACTGATAGTGACAGCTCTTTGGATCTCATCTTGAGAGTTGACAGCAACAGATTCCAAATGCAAATAGCAGACTTGAAATGAACTCTGGACCTTTTATCTGCTCATTGTAATTGGGATAATGAGAGAATAACACACACCTGGCCATGGAACAACTGAGAAGCCAATTGTCCTATTACTTTTAGTCCCTTAACAAGTGGGAGGCACATATGCAAACTGTTGTAATTCCTACACCGGTCACCTGATTTGGATGTAAATACCCTCAAATTAAAGGTGACAGTCTGCAGGTAAAGCACATCTTGTTCGTTTCATTTCAAATCCATTGTGGTGGTGTATAGAGCCCAAAATGTTAGAATTGTGTCGATGTCCCAATATTTATGGACCTGACTGTAAGGTTCAATCTTCCTTTTCTCATCCTCCTCCACTTCCATCATATCAACATGCTTATTAGTCTCCCCTCGCTCCCAATGTTTTAGAGGATCAGCTCACCAGCAGGCCCTCACCTACAATTTTTTAGAGGGCCAGCTCACCTGAAGGCCCTCGCATGTAATGTTTTAGAGGGTCAGCTCACTAGCAGGCCCTTACCTACAATCTTTTAGTGGGTCAGCTCGCCTGCAGGCCCTTGCATATAAGGTTTTAGAGGGTCGGCTCACTAGCCGGACATGTAATGGGTAATTACTATAACAATTTTTCAAAAGTTTAAAAAGTCTGTACATTTGTTTTTGGGGTGGAAGTCCTGCCTGGCCCTATGTTTCCCCTGCACTGGATATGGCAGGCGATGTATTGTAATACAAGGTGGCTATTTTACAGTCCATCAAAGCAACAGCTCCTGGATAGCGGCTATTTGCTCTGGTCCACAAAGGTAATACCAAGCGGTGGTCCTCCCAATGGTGCTATGGTGGGTGGTGTTCTCTCCAAATATAGATATCACCATCCTATTGTACCTGCTAGTATGAAGGGCTGCTAATGAGTCCCATTCAACATACTGAGCTTGGCTATACTCTATTGCAGGGGTACTCAACTAGTTATATTAAAGGTCCACATACCTGGGTCTGCAGTCAGGTGAAGGTCCGAGCTGAATGCCAACAGTAAAGATGCCATGCGATCATGTGATCCATGCGCGTGGGGCGCTCTGACGTTATAGTGGAGCGCCCCGGTTAAGTCCCAGAATTAGTAATGGCCACATTAGTGGCCAGTAAGAATAATTCCCCCAGTAAGAATAATGTCCCCATTAGTGCCCCCAGTAAGAGTAATGCCACCATTAGTGCCCCCCTTCACTGCTTTTGCAACAAAAAAAAAAGCCTGCTGACTGCAAGCTCAGGACCGGTGCTCCAACGTGATGACGTCTTGTAGCTCCTGTCCTGAGCTTCTAGTCATCATTCTAGTCTAGTTCTAGCTTCATCTGGCGGCCTCACGCCGTGCACTGCCATGCTGCTCCGTAGCTCCACTCCCGCTATAGTCAATGGGGAGTGGCAGTCCGGCGAAATAGCGGCAGGACGGATCTGACAGGGTGAACAGCCTGTCGGATCCGTCCTGCCGCAAGTGTGAAAGTACCCTAACAGTCCTTACAGAAAAATTCTGGCACCGGCAAGGGAACTAAAATACCAGCCTTGCTGGTGAACTACTGGCCGGGTGGCAACCCAAGCCACAGAACAATGGGGGCCCCTTAATTACAATGGGGCCACAAGAGATGCAGACAGCACACTGTGTGCTGTCTGCATCTTTTTCCGCTCTATTGAAACTAAGGGGTCCGCATCCAATGCCCCAATAATGGGAATTGGATGCGGAACAAAACTATCATGGTTTGATGGGGCTTTATCACTTTATTTAATCAGGTTACCTAAAGAAGATGGCCCAGGAGAGATGGGAACACGACACTGACTGGAGTCCTTTCCTGCAGTCAGTGACGTGTTCCCGCCTCTCTGTAGCCCTCTCCATGCCCCCCTTCCTTCCCAAATGTGACTTTATTTCATTGGTGGCAGTGGTGATGTCCCTCCCCTCTCCAGCAGCACGTAAGTGTCCTTTGGAGCTTGAAGCTCCCTTACGTGCTGCCTAGGGTGGCCACTGGCTTCACCCTAGAAAGCCGGACCGGCCCAAACCACACCCACAACGGCCCAAACCACTCCCACAATGACCCAAACCACAAAGCCATGCCCCCATGCCAGTGAAGCCACGCCCCCACCATCGGCTGGAAAAAAAAAACACGGGGGAAGAGAGGAAAGAACTTTCTGAATGGAAGGTAAGCTGGGGCAGCCGGGGTGCTTCTCTTCCCCTCAGTCAGCCACAGGGAGGCCTAAAACCAGACGTCTGGCCACCCACTGCTGCCGCTGCTGCAGAGGAGGAGGGACCTGTGAGAGCACTGAGGGAGAAAGCTCCCTCCACCTACAGGTGCCGGATGAAAGCGCTGGTGCCTGCATGTGGAGGGAGCCGTCTCTCACTGCGCCCCTGGGAAGGAGGAAGTGCGCCGGTAAGCTCCTCCTCCGGTACGTACCAGAGTGTGCAGGAGAGGAGGAGCGCTACATGTCTCACTACGCTCAGCGCTCTGGGAGTGGGACAGGAGGAAGTGCGCCAGTAAGCTCGTCCTCCTGCACGGTACAGTGTGCAGGAGGAGGAGCGCTCTGAAGGATGGCCGGGGTCCGGACAACTGGCGGCCGCGGTCCGTATTTGGACCGCGGTCCGCCAGTTGAGTACCCCTGCTCTATTGCATTGTATATACGGTTCCTTTATTTATCATACCCTATATAAAATGATTGATAGCTCCAAACCTCCGCAGTATAGATACGATTGTAGAATTCTCTCTGGGGACTTATTGTCTAACCAGAATAAGCTGCGTATTTCCCTGTTTTCCCTTATGTGGCACATAAAGAGCCCGAATAAAAATGTCATCTCTCGATAATTGAGTCTTTGTTTCAATAATTTCTTTAAATCTTAATTATTTTTTCAATTGCTGTAGTCATAACTGCTATTAATTAAAATTCTTTGTGAGAAATTAGATGTAACCTATGCAATGGCTCGTAAATGTCTTTCTATCAGAGGCACAAAAGAATGGTGCGGGTGAAAAGTTCTACTTGTGGTATTATCGTGGATGTTTTCATTATGATGTATGAATGAGACATCTATTATTATGGTGATCAATAAGCATTTTGTGCCTGGTTTAATTATTCTTATTGAGGCTTCATAGAATTATTTTCTGGTAGCCTAAGATATTAAATGTCTTCTTTTATAAAAATTGTAAAACACCCTATTTCTGAGTTAAAAGAAGGGGTTTCCGGTTCAAAATCCTCATACCGAGTGTTTGCGCACAAAAAGCATCTCTTGCTCTGGAGGACCCTGCATGTTCATGCATTCACTCATTGACTTAATTGGGGGCAGTGTAATACTTCATTTATCCTGTGGTGGTGCTGCAGGGAAATGAAACACTTGCTACCGTGTTCCTCCAAAGATGATCGTTGATTTCTGAAGGATTAATAGTGTGAAACCCAAATAAAAGCTTATGGCCAACACTTCTAATAATAATGGATTATCTAAAGCAGACAAGCCTTTCACTTGTTCTTCTTACAAAGACCTACAGAAGTTTTCATAGAAGTTATCTCTTAGTATAAAATTGATATATGTGAGAATCGGGCTCTATTGTATTATAAAGACACAATACACCATCTTCAACTTAGCATACAGAGAAGATGTGGATTGGCAACAAGAAGAAATCAATGTGTTCCAAAGTGTTTGGAGGAGTTACAGCTGGTTCTGGAGGCCAAGTCCAGGCAAACAGTCCAAGGATGGTTCTCAGGAAAATACAGTCATAGATAGAGAAATGCTACATGTGCTACTAGCATTTGTCACTTTTAATATAGTTTTTGATTCAATAATTTTCAAGATCTTGCTGTCAGTCAAGACATCTCATCCAGGCAACCAATATCCTGCTTTGTATTGATGAGGGACCAGAACCCCAAAAACAGCTGTCAAAAGATGGTTCGCTCTCTCCATTTGAAAGAGTCTGTAGCTTGACTGTCATTAGATAATTTGCATACTGTTTCCCATGGAGCATTGCCTGAAAATAAGTCTCCATACACTGCTGGGTTCCTCGGAAGGAGAACCAGTAAGCACCACATCTGTAATGACCGACGTCACGCACAGGGAGGAAAACAGGGAAAGCCCTGCCCAAGGGAGAGGGAAAGGTGGTGACCCCTAACTCACCTTGCGGCTGGCACCTGACTGCCCTGACGTCCCTAGACGGGTTCCTCACCCGTGCGGCGATCACGTGCCTAAACCCTGGCATTCCCTAATATGAGCCCTAGATAGTGAACGGGCCGGTGGGATCGCTAGTCCGCACCACTATCACTAAGAGGGAAACACCAGGGAGAGGACAGACAAATACAGACAAACACATACACCCAGGTGGTCGACCACAGCAGTCCACAAAGGTCCAACAGGGATCCGGAGGGTAGCGTTCTGGACCAACTACCAGAGAACGCAGCAACACAGCTCCAGAAGGTCAGAATAGATGTCCAGGCAGGAAGCTCTATCTCTGGCAACCAGAGAAGTGTGAGAGAGGAATATAAGGAGGTCTGGGAGTGCTGGACAAGGAACAGCTGAGGGGAAGGAGCTACGGATCCCTGAGTGAGCCAAAAGGGTTTGCAAAGCAAACCCAGAAAGCTACCATAAGGAAAACAGCCCTATCTTAAATAGAGCGTGCAGCCAACCGCTGTGACTTCCTGACCCCGGGTATAACGGAGTCATGCGTGGTTCTCGATACCCTCGTGACAGTACCCCCCTCTCTACGAGGGGCCTCCGGACACTCAGGACCAGGTCTCTCAGGATGAGAGGCATGAAAAACCCAAACTAACCTGTCGGCGTTTACCTCAGACGCAGGAACCCACATTCTTTCCTCGGGACCGTAACCTCTCCAATGCACCAGATATTGAAGGGAGCGGCGGACCCGACGAGAATTAACAATTTTGGATATCTGAAATTCTAGATTACCATCCACGACAACAGGAGGGGGTGGCAGCGGTGATGGTTCTAGAGGTGGAACATATTTTTTGAGTAACGACTTATGAAAAACATTATGAATTTTAAAAGTCTGAGGTAACTCCAGGCGAAAAGCCACGGGGTTGATGATGGCTACAATTTTGTAAGGGCCAATAAACCTAGGACCTAGTTTCCAAGAGGGAACCTTCAATTTAATATTCCTAGTAGACAACCACACATTGTCATTCACTCCTAGGTCCGGACCTGGCGACCGTCTCTTATCAGCCATGCATTTGTATTTACCTCCCATATTTTTCAAGTTAGCTTGCACCTTCTGCCATACCGATGAAAGAGATGACGAAAACCGTTCCTCTTCGGGAACCCCAGAAGACCCCCCTCTTTGAAAGTACAGAATTGGGGATGAAAACCATATGCACCAAGAAATGGTGACTTGCCAGTGGATTCCTGACGACGATTATTTATGGCAAACTCAGCTAACGGTAAATATGATGACCACAACTCTTGGTTTTCAGAGACAAAACATCTTAGATATGTCTCAAGGTTTTGGTTGGTACGCTCAGTCTGTCCATTCGACTGAGGATGGAAAGCTGAGGAAAAGGACAAGTGTACCCCCAAACGGGAACAAAAAGCTTTCCAAAATTTAGAAATAAACTGGGTACCCCGATCCGAAACCACATCGGAGGGGACCCCGTGAAGCTTCACGATTTCACTGACAAATACCTGAGCAAGAGTCTTAGCATTAGGTAGTGCGGGTAACGCAATGAAGTGTACCATTTTGCTAAACCTGTCCACTACTACAAAAATAACTGTTTTACCCGCAGACAAAGGTAAGTCAGTGATAAAATCCATTGACAGATGTGTCCACGGTCTATTGGGGATGACGAGTGGTAATAGAGACCCTGCAGGACGTGTATGTGAAACTTTTGCACGTGCACAGGTAGAACAGGAAGACACAAAATCCAATACATCCTGACGCAACCTTGGCCACCAAAAACGACGAGACAATAGCTCCAAGGTTGCTTTACTACCCGGGTGCCCAGCAAGTGCCGAATTATGATGTTCCTTTAATAATTCGAAACGTAAGTTCAACAGTAAAAACAATTTCTCTGAGGGGCAAGAGACCGGGGCGTCCCCCTGGGCCTCTAACACCTTCCCCTCCAAAACAGAGTGTACCGCAGAGACAACCACTCCTCTTTGAAGAATGGGCACCGGATCACTCACATTACCCCCTCCAGGGAAACAACGAGATAGTGCATCAGCCTTGGTGTTCTTTGCCCCAGGACGATAGGTAATCACAAAGTTAAACCTGGTAAAAAATAGCGACCACCTAGCCTGTCTAGGGGTGAGACGCTTAGCTGATTCGAGGTACAGAAGATTTTTGTGGTCCGTAATCACAGTGACGGGGTGGACTGCCCCCTCTAAGAAGTGACGCCACTCCTCAAACGCAAGTTTAATAGCTAATAGTTCCCTATTGCCAATATCGTAGTTCTTTTCTGCTGCAGATAGTTTTTTAGAAAAGAAAGCACAAGGACGCCATTTGCCAGGAGACGGACCCTGAGACAGCACCGCCCCCACTCCCATCTCTGACGCATCGACTTCAACAATAAAAGGCTGGGAGACATCAGGTTGGATTAGTACAGGTGCCGAGGTAAACCTCTCTTTTAGAGAGGAAAAAGCAACTTTAGCGGCGTCAGACCATTTAGAAAAATCAGTCCCCTTCCTAGTCATGTCAGTAAGCAGTTTTACAATAAGTGAATAATTTTTAATGAATTTCCTATAGAAATTTGCGAAGCCCAAGAACCGTTGTAGTGCTTTGAGGTTCTCAGGAAGATCCCAATCTAAAATTGCCTGGACCTTCCTAGGATCCATACGGAAACCTGAAGCAGATAAAAAATAACCCAGGAATTGTATCTTCTGAACGGCGAAGACACATTTTTCAATTTTAGCATATAATTCATTCGTCCGTAGGACCTGCAGTACCTGTCTGACATGCACCTCATGTGTTTTCAGATCAGACGAATAAATTAAAATATAATCTAGGTATATTACCACAAACCTGCCGATTAGATGACTAAAAATGTCATTAACGAAATGTTGAAAGACGGCAGGAGCATTGGTCAGACCGAAAGGCATAACTAGATTTTCATAATGCCCCTCAGGGGTGTTAAACGCTGTCTTCCACTCATCCCCCTCCTTAATACGAATCAGATTGTAGGCCCCCCTAAGATCAAGTTTGGAGAACCACCTAGCACCCGCAATCTGATTAAACAGGTCAGGAATGAGAGGAAGAGGGTATGGGTCTCGGATGGTTATCCGATTTAATTCGCGAAAATCTAGGCAAGGACGCAGGCCCCCATCTTTCTTTTTAACGAAGAAAAACCCTGCAGCCACGGGTGAAGAAGAGGGTCTGATGTGTCCCTTAGCCAAGCTCTCGGAGATATAATCTTTCATGGCTTGTCTCTCTGGACCCGAAAGATTATATAACCTGGTCTTGGGTAATTTTGCGCCGGGAATAAGGTTAACCGGGCAATCATAAGGACGATGAGGTGGCAACTTCTGACAACCCTTTTCAGAAAAAACATCCTCAAAATCCGAAATAAATGTAGGTAGGGTAGTTATGGAGGCGACTAAGCAATTGCTATTTAAGCAATTTTCTCTGCAATGCTCACTCCACTCCAATATCTCCCTGGCCTGCTAATCCACTACTGGATTGTGCGCTACCAACCAGGGAAGACCCAGCACTACTGGAGTGGGAAGCCCCTCCAGAACATAACCTGAAAGCATCTCGTTATGGTGGTCCCCTACCCGAAGGTGTAAATTATGAACCATGTGGGTGAGGTTTCTCTGAGACAGGGGAGCAGAATCAATAGCGAATATGGGAATGGGTCTCTGTAGCGTACAGAGAGACAAACCCATAGTGCAGGCAAAATGGGCATCTATCAAATTTACCCCTGCTCCACTGTCTAGAAAGAAATAAATAGTCTCCGTCTTATCACCAAAAATAATAACCGCTGGCAACACAAATTGCGATGTACGTATGGAGGAAACGTATACCCCCCGGCTGACATCCTCCACACAGCCTGGGGTTAGTAGTTTTTCCGACGGTCTTTTGTTTCTGAGTAAAGAAGGACAGACATTAATGAAATGACCCCTCTCCCCACAAAAAAAACAAACCCCACGCCTACGGCGAGCCTCAGGAGGACGGACCTGACGAGTAGTTCCTCCTAGCTGCATAGGCTCGTCTAAGTCCGTACAGACTAACTGCTGCTTGGGAGGGGTTACCAATGGCTCCGGTTTTTTCAACCTGTCCCTAAGGCGTCTCTCTATACGGATAGAAAGGGACATAACCGCATCAAGGGAAAAGGGGGTCTCATATAATGCAAGCGCATCCTTAACCCTTTCGGATAACCCAGAGCAGAACTGACTTCTGAGAGCCGGGTCGTTCCATTGGGTATCCGTAGCCCACCTACGGAAGTCAGAGCAATACTCCTCTACTGGCCACTCTCCTTGTAGGAGTCTCCGTAAACTTGATTCAGCCAGTGCGACTCGGTCAGGGTCGTCATATATGAGACCCAAGGCCCCGAAAAACTCATCCACTGACCGAAGAGCCTGGGAATCAGTAGGTAAAGAGAACGCCCAGGACTGCGGATCCCCCTGCAGCAGGGAAATAACAACCCCCACCCGCTGATCTTCATTACCCGAGGAGTAAGGGCGCAGTTTAAAATATAACTTACAGGCCTCACGGAATGTCGAAAACATGTCCTTTCCCCCAGAAAATCTGTCAGGGAGAGGGACCTTGGGTTCCGCAACAACCTGGTTACCAGTAGCAACTGGGGCTTGCAGTCCTACCACCTCCAAAGACAGGCCATGAAATTGTTTGGACAGAGCAGCAATTTGATCCATACTGGATTCTAAGTATCACCTACACAAAATAAGGGCCAGAGATAATGTAATGACCGACGTCACGCACAGGGAGGAAAACAGGGAAAGCCCTGCCCAAGGGAGAGGGAAAGGTGGTGACCCCTAACTCACCTTGCGGCTGGCACCTGACTGCCCTGACGTCCCTAGACGGGTTCCTCACCCGTGCGGCGATCACGTGCCTAAACCCTGGCTTTCCCTAATATGAGCCCTAGATAGTGAACGGGCCGGTGGGATCGCTAGTCCGCACCACTATCACTAAGAGGGAAACACCAGGGAGAGGACAGACAAATACAGACAAACACATACACCCAGGTGGGCGACCACAGCAGTCCACAAAGGTCCAACAGGGATCCGGAGGGTAGCGTTCTGGACCAACTACCAGAGAACGCAGCAACACAGCTCCAGAAGGTCAGAATAGATGTCCAGGCAGGAAGCTCTATCTCTGGCAACCAGAGAAGTGTGAGAGAGGAATATAAGGAGGTCTGGGAGTGCTGGACAAGGAACAGCTGAGGGGAAGGAGCTACGGATCCCTGAGTGAGCCAAAAGGGTTTGCAAAGCAAACCCAGAAAGCTACCATAAGGAAAACAGCCCTATCTTAAATAGAGCGTGCAGCCAACCGCTGCGACTTCCTGACCCCGGGTATAACGGAGTCAGGCGTGGTTCTCGATACCCTCGTGACAACATCTCAATCTAAGCCATCTCATCAAGCCAACAGTAATATGCTCTGTACTGACCTGGTGCAAGAATCCTGGAACAGCTGTCTATATATGGCTTGGCCATTAGCTCATTTGCATATTTTTTTCCCCATGGGGCATTGCCCAAAAAGGAAGTCTCTTTAATGAGGACTAGTATCAAGCTGGGTCAGAGCCTATAAACATTCATTGTTTAAATCCAGAGGCTGAAAAGCTATTCAGATCTAATACTTCTCACAGCTGAGAAATCTTTACAATTGTATCCAGTCTAGACCATTCTCACTTTGCTGAATGTCAGCAGCACTAATCTTTCTCTTCTCCAGATAATTTGCTACAATGTTTCAGTGCAGGAAACAAGTAGCACTCCAATGTCTTCAGCTCACAGTGGATTGTCTAGACTGGATGCAAGTTTAGCACACCCTCAGCTGTGAGACCTACAAGGTGTTTAAAGGCTATGTACACCTTCGGAGGCAATTGTTTTTTGTTCATGATTGCATCTTACTCATTTTTGTCTAAAAATAATTTTTTCAATTGGTCTTTATTAGTGTTGATCGAACACCAAAGTGTTTGGGTGCTTGAGTAGAAAACTTCAGGATGCTCGGGTGCTCTACAGATCACCCGAATACAATGGAAGTCAATGGGAGAACCCGAGCATTAAACCAGGCACCCCCTGCTCTGGAGAGGGGAGGGTGTCTGGTTCAAAGGAAAAGGTCAGAAATTACATTGTGGTACAATTGTTCAGGTAGTGGGACTCCTACACTCATAAAGCCTATGCACTAAGTGAAAGGGCTGCCAAAAATTACAAGGAACCGGCATACACCCTTTATTACACATAAAGGAGGGCATTATACACACCCTTGAAAAATTATGATTGATGGCCTGCTGGTGACCCTCAAAAACATTAGGAGCAAGGGCCTGCTGGTGACCCTCTAAAACATTAGGGGTGAGGGCCTGCTGCTGAGCTGACCATCTAAAACATTAGGGGCGAGGTCCTGCTGCTGATCTGACCATCTAAAACATTAGGGGCGAGGGCCTGCTGCTGACCTTACCCTCTAAAACATTAGGGGCGAGGGCCTGCTGCTGATCTGACCCTCTAAAACATTAGGGGCGAGGACCTGCTGCTGATCTGACCCTCTAAAACATTAGGGGTGAGGGTCTGCTGCTGACCTTACCCTCTAAAACATTAGGGGCGAGGGCCTGCTGGTGAACCTCTAAAATATTATGGGCGAGGGCCTGCTAATGACCCTCTAAACATTATGGGCGAGGGCCTGCCGGTGACCCTCTAAAACATTAGGGGTGAGGGTCTGCTGCTGAGCCGACCCTCTAAAACATTAGCAGCGAGGGTATGCTAGTGACCCTCTAAAACATGTTGGGGCGAGGGCCTGCTGGTGACCCTCTAAAACATTAGGGGTGAGGGTCTGCTGCTGAGCCGACCCTCTAAAACATTAGCAGCGAGGGTATGCTAGTGACCCTCTAAAACATGTTGGGGCGAGGGCCTGCTGGTGACCCTCTAAAACATTAGGAGCGAGGGCAGCCTAATAAGCATGTTAATATGATGGAGGAGGAGGATGAGAAAAGGAAGATTGAACCATATACCCTTTTTTGTGGTGGAAGGGGTGCATGGGAATACAGTGTATTCAATACACCGTAAAAGCACATTAAAAGTGCCTTTATGTTCAGCCGCTTTCCTCTGGTGGAGTAGAGAAGTCAGGGGCAATCCAGGCCTTGTTCATTTTGATAAGAGTCGACCTGTCAGCATTTTCAGTTGACAGTCGGATGCGCTTATCAGTTATTATGCCCCCAGAGGCACTAAATACGCTCTGACAAAACGCTGGCGACAGGGCAGCACCTCCAAGGCGTGCAGTGCTAGTTGCTGCCACGTTTCCAGCTTGGACACCCAATAGTTGTAAGGCACAGAGAGATCATTGAGGACGCTGATACAATCTGCTACGTACTCCTTCACCATCTTCCAAAATTTTTCCCTCCTTGTGACACTAGGCCACGCATCAGGGTGAGGGTGCTGGCGGGGTTTCATGAAACTGTCCCAGACTTTGGAGAGTGTTGCCCTGCCTCTGTTGGAACTGCTGTGTGTTCCCCTTATCTCGCCTCCTTGGTTTCCCAAGGAACTATGTACTCTGCTGCCAGCATTGTCAGCTGGAAATTTTGGGAACAATTTTTCCACAAGAACCTTCTGGTAATGCACCATTTTGCTCGTCCTCTCCACCACAGGAATGAGAAATGAGAAGTTCTCTTTGTAGCGGGGGTCGAGGAGAAGAGCAACCAGTAATCGGTGTTGGCCAAAATGCGTAAAACGTGTGGGTCACGGGAAAGGCAGCCTAACATAAAGTCAGCCATGTAGGCCAGAGTCCCAACAGACAAGACTTCGCTGTCCTCATCAGGAGGATGACTCTCAATCTCAATGTCCTCATCCTCTTCCTCCTCTTATGCCCATCCTTGCTGAACAGATGGAATAAACCAGCTATGTGTACTACCCTCTGTAGCGGAGGCAACCATCTCCTGCTCCTCCTCCTCCTCCGCTGAGAAGACGAACGGAGGGTGGTCTGGCTATCACAATGTGTACTGTCTTCCCCCATTTCCACCTCTTCCACATGCAAAGCGTCCACCTTAATTGTGAGCAGCGAGTATTTCAGTAGATACAGAAGTGGGATGGTTACGCTGATAATAGCGGCATCGCCGCTCACCATCTGTGTTGATTCCTCAAAGTTGCGTAAAACCTCAGAGAGGTCAGACATCCTTGCCCACTTGTCGCTTGTGAAGAGCGGAAGCTGACTGGAAAGGCGACGACCATGTTGCAGCTTGTATTCCACTACTGCCCTCTGCTGCTCACAAAGCCTGGCCAACATGTGGAACGTAGAGTTCCTGCGCATGCTCATGTCGCACAACAGTTGGTGAGCTGGCAATTGCAAGCGCTCTGCTGCGCTGGCAATTGTGCAGCGTTGGCAGCTGTAGAAGACTTTCGGAAATGGGCACACACGCGGCGCACCTTCACCAGCTCAGGCAAATTGGGGTAGGTTTTGAGAAACCGCTGAACCACTAAGTTGAAAACTTGGGCTAGACATGGTATGTGAAAAAGGTACACTAAATGTCACAGATATTTTTAGGATGCGCACATGTTGAACAGGAGATGTAGCGCAGATAATGTCACTGTTCGCAGCGTCTACGAAAAAAGTACACTGAATGTCACAGATATTTTTAGGATGCGCACAAGTTATACAGGAGATGTAGCGCAGATAAATTCGCTGTCTACCGCGTCTACGAAAAAAGTACACTGAAAGTCACAGATATTTTTAGGATGCGCACTTGTTAACAGGAGATGTAGCGCAGATAATGTCACTGTCTGCAGTGTCTCCGAAAAAAGTACACTGAATGTCACAGATATTTTTAGGTTACGCACTTGTTAAACAGGAGATGTAGCGCAGATAATGTCGCTGTCCGCAGTGTCTATGAAAAAAGTACACTGAATGTCACAGATATTTTTAGGATGCGCACACGTTATACAGGAGATGTAGCGCAGATAAATTCACTGTCTGCAGCGTCTATGAAAAAAGTACACTGAAAGTCACAGATATTTTTAGGATGCGCACTTGTTAAACAGGAGATGTAGCGCAGATAAAAAAATTCAATACCCTACACTATCCATCCCTTCTTCTTCAGCTCTCCGTGACTAAGACTGAGTGGAACCACGATGACATGTTCCGGCCAGCCAATCACTGTAATGCCAGTAACCAACATGGGTACGGCATTACAGTGAGTGGCAATACTTCCCTGTACGTTTATTGGCTGTGTAGCAGCCAACAAATGTGCGGTGAGGAGACTCGGCCGAACACCGCAATGTGCCGAGCATCGCGATGCTCGAGTGAAAATAGTGTTCGGCCAAGCATGCTCGCCGAACACTAGTCTTTATTAAAAATATTGAGCAAAGGGTTAACTATTTTTCTAGCTGCATGACTGGTACTTTCACTTTCACTTTGTGCCTGTCATCTAAAAAACCTTATCTCTAAACTACTGAAAGGTCATAAACACTTACTTAAGCCACATTCTTATCAGTAACATGAGAACTGAGCTATAATGAGTGTTTAGGAGGTCAGAAAGCAGAGATAAGGAACCCGTCAGCTCCTGGTCTGACAGAAAAGACAGAAAATCCAAAGGGTGCTACTAGAGCATCTCAGCTCTGTACAGAAAAAAGGACGCCATATTTTTAATAAAGACTAATTAAAAAATATATTTTTAGCTCAAAATGAGTACAATGCAATCATTTAAAAAAAAATTGCCCCCAAGGGTGTACATATCCTTTAAGATCAGTATTTCACACTCTGGATCTACACAAGGAATCTTTTCATATTCACTGCCAATAAATAGAGATCTTGAAAATGGTGAGGAATTCAAAGACAATAGGGGATATGGAAAGATGTCTTGATGAGACAACCGTTTTAACATCTGTATTGCACAATATATATATAAAAGGCAAAATAAACCAAACCATGCCTGAGACCCTTCCATGCCTTTCACCAGTAAAGCTCTTGCACCAAGATCAGTGCATATTTCCCCTCCACATTATTTGTCTTCAGTATCTCAGAACTGTGTCAGAGTGTCGTCTGGGATGGAGAATCAATACTATTTGTGGACGTCGTTATACATGATAAAGTCTGTAATGAAATTAATGGAGACATAAATGAAGAACACATATAACTTAATCCTGTAGACAACATGGTGTGCTGCACGACCAGGAACAATGGATGTCATTCAGGGCACGAAGCGTCTGCAATTACTGAGGACACCGACCAGTCTAACCTTGCTCGCACACCTTGGTTCACCTTTGTTCGGCTGACAGCTGTCTTACCTGACTCCCCCGTACACATTTGGTTTGGACGAGCGCATATGTGCTTTTAATGTGAAGAGAGGAGAAAACCACTGCCAGAATCTCTGTCAGCTTATCTCTCAGGAGAACCAAAAAGACTGGACGCTGAAATTCAAAATGTGGGCCTTGGAGGTGCCCACACATTTTGGATTAAAAAAGGATTATGCCATCATTAATGTAAAAAAAGAAAATTATATAGTACATGAGAATCTCTTTCTAACAAAGCTAGAACCAGCCCTGTACCTCACATAGATCCAGAGATCTCCCCCATTCATTGCTTCAGTTGCTCTGCTATATTTTTTAAATGGGTAGTGTCCTTTCTGCTGCAGCTCTCTCCCTATCACAACTCAGGGGGTGTGTCTCTTTTGCTGCAGTTCTCTCCCTATCAAAGCTCAGGAGGTGTGTCCTTTCTGCTGTAGCTCCCTACCTATCAGAGCTCAGGTGGCATGTCCTTTCTGCTGTAGCTCTCTCCCTATTACAGCTCAGGAGATGTGTACTTCCTGCTGCAGCTCTCTCCCTATCACAGCTAGGGGTTTGTGTCTTTCCTGCTGCAGCTCTCTCCCTGTAACTGTCACAGCTTCTAACAATACATATAGCCATGGCAGTTGAAGGATGGAAGTGAGCATGTGCGACCACCTTAGAGAGGAGAACAATGAGATGAGGAAAATAACAAACAGCAGGTGGCGCTATACAGATTACAATTTATTGAATAACTCAGTGGCTATACTAAATTTTTAATTACATGCAATTACAAAAGTATTCAGATCCAAGTGCTTGTTAGAAATATGTAGAATATTGTTTTGGGGGGACAACCTCTTTAAAAGGGTTTTCCTATCTGAAACAATGGGGACATATCCTAGCGATATGCCCTCGTTGTCTCAGATGGGTCATTCCCTTTAACACCAGCCAAACTACTGATCACAACAGCAACTCTCTGATGTTTATGGGGCTGTCCCAGCTTTCCACTGACCGATGATGTCAGGAGAAAGAAGGAGCAGGCATGCTGAATTTTACATGCCTGATCCTTTTGTTCTCAGGGAAATAAGTTACTGCCTAAATCAGAACACATGAATGGTTGGATGATCTGAGAATGTAAATGTATTTGGGGTCGGGAAGAAAAGCTGAAAAACTCCCATACACACTTCAACTCTTCTATGTTAGTAAACGTATATTTTTGGGGGTGTCATCTAGATAGTAGTGTCCTGTATCAGATCCCCTACACTAGGGATGCCCAACCTGCGGCCCTCCAGCTGTTGAAAAACTACAACTCCCAGCATGCCCAGACAGCCTACAGATATAAGGGCATGTTGGGAGTTGTAGTTTTGCAACAACTGGAGGGCCGCAGGTTAGGCATCCCTGCCCCATAAAAAGAAGAACTCACACAGTGGGGGTAGGTAACTGAAAGCTACCATTCACAAAAGAACATTTCTACATTGGTACGGGGCCCCCTCAGCCGTCATGGCGGTAGTTAAGAACATTCAGACCTGATAAAAATATATATTTTTTTAGTAATTAAAACTAATTTTCTTAAAAGTGAAAAAATAAATAAAAATTAAGAACCTGTTCTGAGGTCAGTAATGCACATAATCGCAACGTTAACAACTTAAACCTAACAGCGACTAATGAAATTCACCGTTTTGTATTCTGCCGCTCTAAACAAACAACATAAAATAATATGTATAATTGCCATTGTGAATTACATCCAACCTGCTTTGCTGTACATCTGTTCGCAACCTTAATTCATTCCAACTCAAATCACAATATGAAACGATAAGTCAAAATGTTTCCCAAATGCCAATGAGCATCTGGCCCGGTAATGGGTGTTACACTGCTGGTTTTTCTTTAAATTCTATTTGATTTGTTCTTTATTTACCTCGATTTTACAAATGACTGGAAAATAAATTTTGACTATAAGGTGGAATAAAATTTTTTGTGAGTGCCATATTATGACAGTGTTGCTTTTACCTTTTAGAAATTGCACTCAGGTCCTTCTTTTATTACTATTACTAGCAGAAGGACCCGGCTTTGCACGGGTATATTTCATCTATTTCATTTAATGTTTGTGTGTGTTGTTAAAAGATATCGACAGTATCCTCCATAACAGTGACCTCTGCAGCACCCCGCCCCTTTAACAGTGACCTCCATAGTGCCCCACCCCTTAACACTGACCCCTCCACAGTGCCCCGCCACTTTAACAGTGAACTCCACAGTCCCCCACCCCTTAACACTGACCCCCCCTCAGTGCCCCGCCACTTTAAAATTGGACCTCCACAGCAGCCCATCCCCTTAACTTTGACCTTCACAGCAGCCCGCCCCTTTAACAGTGAATTTGACCGCACCCCACTCCCTTAACAGTGACCTCCTCAGGGGCCCGCACCCTTAACAGTGAGATCCACAGTACCCCGCTGCCTTAACAGTGAAATCCACAGTACCCTTCTGCCTTAACACTGACCTCCACAGCAGTTGCCCCTTTAATAGTGGCCCCTGCTCCCCTAACAGTGACCTTCACAGCGCCCTGCCCCGTTAATGCTAGGGCTACACGACGACATTTTGTCTCAACAATTTTTATAATGATAGGCTATGGTGTCGCACTGCAACATGTGACATGCTGCGACTGTGACACGACAGTTGCAAAAAATCCATCCAAGATGGATTTTTCTGCGACTGTCGCGTCGCAGTCACAGCATGTCACATGTCGCAGTGCAACACCATAGACTATCATTATAAAAATTGTCGCGCGACATTGGTGCGCTATGTGTCGTGCGACTTATTGTCGCGCGACACATGTCGTCGTGTAGCCCTAGCCTAAAGCTGACCTACAGCAGTGAAGAAAAATGGCTGGATTGAAAACCTGGAGTAAAACTGTGTGTATGTAGAGACTAAGGCTCTGCAAGCTTCTATTGGCAGATAAGGGACATGTGGCCATGTGTATGGCAGTTGGGATATGAAGAGAAAGACTTGCAGGCTTGTATTGGCTAATGCAGGTCATTTTTTGGGAATATCTCAGGAACGGTACGTCCTAGAGACAGAGACCGGGTCTAAAACTTTCGCGGACACCTGATGTACCTGTGTGCCAAATTTGATGAAGATCGGTCCAGTCGTCGGGACAGACAGAAACTCATTGTGTACCGGCATGTTACCTCCACAGTATTCTTTCCCAGATAGTAAGTGATATGTGTATCAAGTTTAGTAGAAATTGATTGATGAGTTTTTGAGTTACAGAACAATATGTGTGTAGCAAAAACAGTTGGAGCATACAAACAGGTAGCAAGGGATGTGTATACCAAGTTTCGTTGAAATCGATGGTTGCGTTTTTGAGTAATCTCGGAACATGCATACACACATACATATATTCGTCCTTCTTTATATATATATATATATATATACATAGATGAAGAAGATAGAATAGATTAGACTTTTGGAGTGTACTTTATATTTTCTTTTTCATTTTCTTTTTGAGGCTGACATATTTGGCATGAATAATAGTATTGAAGGGGGTCCCCTGATTATAAACTAATCATAGCTAGTCCTGCTGCTGGGACCATCAGTGATCAGCAGAAATCTAGCAGCACACATTCAATTTTATTACAGTGCCTCCGCAGGGGAAGTGAAGCATTACACATGAAATCAAAGTGCTGTCTATATGGAGAATGGACATGCTGGGTCCTCCAGAGACACTCTTTGTAGTCGTTCTCCACTCTGCGCTTGGAGTAGGGTACTGTATTTTTTCTTTTGTGTGTCAGCCATGATAGCATGTACTAGCACCTTATTACATATTGCTTGTAGGTGTTGGACTAATTTTATTTCTTGCCCTCTCTACTCCAGCTACTATAATAGATAGTCGTTCCAAGTGAGGGGCTCTCCTCTATTACTGATGTCCTCAAAGCAGAAAATGGGTTTTCCAGATCTGCTACACAAGTGACTTTCACTCTGGAGGACCCTCGATGTTCATGAAATAAAGAGAAAACCCATTGCTGTTAATGGACACAGTGTAATGCTCTGTTTCAAGTGTGGCGGTGCTGTAGGGAGAATGCTCAACTGAGGATCTGAGCAGCAGGTCATGCTGGGATGAAAAGAGATTGTCCTAAGTGGACAACCCCTTAAATAAAACACATAAAATATATACTGACCGCCAGGGGTGCATCTACCCTTTCTGCTGCCTGAAGCGAAAACTAAACTGGCGCCCCCCTATGCCAATTTCTTAACCTAACCTCTTTACTACAATGAAAGCGCTCATTGCCCATGGCCATTCTGCTGCCCCCCTCTTGCCCCTACCTGGTGCTGCCTGAGGCAATTGCCTCACCTGGCCTCATTGGTGGTGCACCCCTGCTGACTGCAATAAATAAAATTGCACATTGTGCTCATAGCAGTAAAATATATATGACTATTAGCAGTCACATTCGACACCTTTGAAAGCCTCGACCTCTGTGTTTCTCTGATATGTTTAATCATACACCCAGCACTGACGTGCGAGATTGTCTAAGACTTTGACATTGAAGCCATTAAACACATCGATGTCATTAAAGTACTATGGTTGAACATCAGCCTGATCCTTCAAGCAGCTTTCACAAATGGGTGAATCATTCTACAGTCAGCTCGGAGCAGGTGCGTGTTGAAGATTAAATTGTGAGTTTTTCTAAAAAAAAATTATTTTTTTTAAACACTAACATAAATCCTACTGTTTCAAGTTGGATTGAGTGTGGGCTTATTATAAGGAGCATCTTAAACTAGTAAATTGACCATTATAAGTGATAAGAAGTAGGACCCAAAGACAACTTGGGACTAGGACCATCCAGGTCCATTAGACCCAATAAATGATGCCCCACTTTGTACTTTTCTATATGCTTTAACGTGCCGACCTGTGCAACCCAGATCAGCTACTCCTAAGTGTCTTCCCCTGCAGCATACCATCATCGTATCCCTGAGTACACTCAGGTGCAGAATACAACCCCCGACCTTCTTCAGGCCTAGTCATGGTCACACCATCTGTGACTGTGATCTTTGCTGAAAATAAAGCTCTGTACCTGGACCAAAATCTTCCATTTCAACAGTAAAGCCGCCCCTTTCTCTGTCATGGGCGATGCCTACACAGAGAAAGGGGCTGTAGCTATGGAAATGAGCTGGCAAGCCCAAGCAGGAAGTGGACCTGCCAGGATCGGAGATCGGAGCTTGTATCTAAGGATTGGAAAACCATGCAGAACTGAAGTATATTAGGAGGTTATTTTTTCAAATTTTCTGAACATTTTGGCAGAATATTTTTTAACTAGACAACGCCTTTAAGGTGGCCCCTTTTCTTATAGGTCCCAGTGCAACTGCCCATATAGTCTGTCCTCCCCAGTATAGATGTGCCTGGCCTCGCCAATAACATTTAATGTATAGGAGCTTGGAAGTCAAGACGGCTGATTTATATATTTTTTTCTCACAAAGGTTTCTAGTAAGAAAACAGGATTATCTATTTATGTTCTGCCGACTCCTCTCTTCACTTTGGGTTTAGTTTGAGTAATGCTGCCTGCAATTTCCATTTGCTTCAGGCGTCTATTTTCTCGGAGTGCTTGTAGCATGCACCGCTGCTTCCCATATGATGCATCAGTCTCTTCCAGTGAGCTCTATTCATTTCAAGCCGCTGGTGGCATGAGTGACAAATATACTTTACAATTACTCTCTCCGAAGTGATGCCGGACAGAAAAAAAGATGATTAATAAAGATTTGTATGGGCCACAGTGCTTGAACTAAGTAGACAATTGGGAGATATTGGTTTTCTGCAGCAAATATCATTACGTTATTTTTGTCTTCTCATGTGACCTTATAATACCGTATAATAGCACAGTATATCATCATTCCTTAGCTTTGATCCTACATAAAGGGGTTCTCCACATCAAATCTGAGGCTACATTTCCATTATTACTAAGAAAATAGGTATGCAAAGGAGATGCAACCTTTGCTCTGTAAGATCCTAAGGTGACTCTAGTGATGACAATGTACCTGAAGTCATCAAAGATATTGGCAAACTAAGATAACTCTTGGAGTCCACAAGGTCTGATGGGTTTCAGATGGGACAACCATGAGGAAGTACTGAAGGACACAGCTGTCAGGGCATCTCATTTGTTCCAAACTTATTATGATGATATGGAAATTATTTGTATTTACTTAGAGATCTGGGTCACATAACCTAAAATCAACAGCCAAGTAACAAACTAATAGGATGACTAGCCATGGAGTCAAACTAACGGTCTAAAGAATCACTGGTCTGATGTTAAGATGACTCTAGTGATGACAATGTACCTGGAGTCATCAAAGATATCGGCAAACTCCTATAACTCTTGGTTATCATGGGTTTCATGGGTTTCAGATGGGAAAACCATGAGCAGGTACTGGAGGACACAGCTGTCAGGGCATCCCCTTTGGACCAAACTCATGATGATGACATGTAAATTATTGGTATATACTGGTGAAACTCGAAAAATTTGAATATCGTGCAAAAGTCCATTTTTTTCAGTAATGCAAATGAAAAGGAATTGCATTAATGAAGCTTAAAATTAGAATTTTGTGAAAAGGTTCAATATTCTAGGCTCAAAGTGTCACACTCTAGTCAGCTAATTAGTCCATACCCCCTGAGCAAAGGGCACCTCAAAATTGTGACTTTGGGGTTTTCATAAGCTGTAAGCCATAATCATCCAAATTATAACAAATAAAGACTTGAAATATCTCGCTTTGTATGTAATGAGTCTCATATGTTAGTATTTATCATACCCCTGGAAAATTTTTACTTAAAGTTACTTTTATTCAACCAGCAAGTAATTTTTTAATGGGAAATGACATAGGTGTCTCCCAAAAGATAATAAGACGATGTACAAGAGGCATTATTGTGGGAAAAAAATAAATTCTCAGCTTTTATTTACATTTGAGCAAAAAATACAAGATGTTCCGCACTGTGGAAAATCTCAGAGGATGTGGTCGGAAGACAAAAGTGACACCTGTGCTGGCCAGGAGGATAGTTAGACAGGTGAAAAAGAATCCAAGGACCACCACCAAGGCCATCCCTGGTGAATCTGGGCTCTGCTGGTGGCAATGTCTCAAGGCAGATAATCCAACGGACACTGCACAATGCAGACCAAGGAGGACGCCACTTCTCCAGATAAGGCACACAAAAGCTCGCTTGGCCTTTGCAAAAGCTTATCTGGACAAAGAAGAAGACTTCTGGTCTTCTGTGTTATAGTCAGATGAAACAAAAATTTAATTGTTTGGTCACAATGATGTTTCCTTCATTTGGCGTAAAAAAGGAGAAGCCTTCAACCCAAAGAATACCATCCCCACTGTCAAACATGGTGGTGGGAACCTAATGCTTTGGGGGTGTTTTTCAGCCAATGGACCAGGGAACCTAATCTCAGTAAACGGCACCATGAAAAAAGAGCAATACATGAGGATTCTCAATGACATTAGGCAGAGAAACTTGGCCTTGGGCACCAGTGGACATTTCAGCATGACAATGACCCAAAACACACAGCAAAAGTGGTGAAGAAATGGTTAGCAGACAACAACATTAACGTTTTGGAGTGGCCCAGCCAGAGTCCAGACTTGAATCCAATTGAGAATCTGTGGAGGGAGCTAAAGATCAGGGTGATGGCAAGACGACCCTCCAACCTGAAAGATTTGGAGCTCATTGCTAAAGATGAATGGGCAAAAATACCCGTGAAGACATGCAAAAAGCTGGTCTGCAATTATAGGAAGCGTTTGATTGCTGTAATGGCCAATAAAGGCTTTTCTATTGATTATTGAGAAGGGTATGAATAATTTTGGACTGGACACTTTTTGCTTAAATGTAAATAAAAGCTGAGAATTTTTTCCCCCCACAATAATGCCTCTTGTACATCGTCTTTATTATCTTTTGGTAGACATCTATGTCATTTCCCGTCAAAAAATTACTTGCTGGTTGAATAAAAGTAACTTTAAGTCAAAATATGCCAGGGGTATGAATAATTATGGGCAGCACTGTATATACAGGTATACTGTTCCTAGACAGTTGATTCCACATTATGCATTGACCATTACAGCCTCTGTTGATGCCACACAAAATTTTGAACTCCATATAAGACAACTGGAGCTACAAACCCTCCTAAAGACATTCATTTTGCACACACAAGCCCTATGTGAAAGCTTTAATGATGAGTACTGTTTAAACATGATAAGATGCAAGCGTTAGTCCCTCACATGGTGGGACCATAACCTGGAGCACTTATTTTCCAAACGCCACCTAAGGCGTCTCTTTGTCGTAGCGTCTCTGTATTATTCTCCTCTGAGTGCTGTTATAAAACAAAAACCTATTGCTCATGTTAACTGGGTCACTTTGCAAGCACATTGCTTCCTCAGGCTGCTACTATGATTCCTCTTTCTCATAAATGCTTCTCCTTCAGTCTGTGTCTTCTAATATATTGATTGTGGGAAGAATAAAATAATCATGGTACATTTAGACCATACATCTCGTACCTCCTCGTGTTACTTAAGAGCACTTTAAATTTGGAAATTAGAAGATATAGACTATGTGTGCGGTAAGCCAATTTCGATGGTCAGGGTAATATTAATACAGATTAAAGGTGTTTTCTCTGACCCAGCGGGCCCTCGAACTTACCGTCTCAAAGTTGTGTGGACTGGACGCTTGATGCTCCTCTGCTGAAAACATCCTGCTTCCACCGACATCTCTTCCTTTACCAGGTTTCCGGTCTGGTCGATGGACTGAGGAGGTGCTGAGGATGGGGCCAGAACTATTTCTCACTGTGGCGCATGCGCCAGTGAGGTGATTGAGAAGTTTGCTAATGCATCAGGGAAAGGAATGGAACCTTCTTCCCCCTGGGTTGCAGAATTGATGCTCCCATCTAAAGTCAAGACCACAAACTTGGTAAAGGCCGTGTTGCCGGTGGGATTTTCAGAAGAGGAACATCAACTTCGAGACGGTAAGTATATCAGAAACTTTCTTTCACATACTTTGCCACCGTTACACTACTTGGGATAAATCCTTCACCCTCAATAAATAGGGTTTCTCAGGGGAAACCTAAGTAGCTTTCCGAGAAGGGGTCAATTGACCATTGAGGTATTAGAGCAATGCATATCGGACCATTGCAAAAAAAGGATCTGTGCTACAAAGAGCATTTCTCCCTCTGGAGGACTGACATGTACAGACAGCATATTATGGGATATTTCATACCGCATTCACATGCTCCAGTAAAAATCACAGGAGAACACAGAAGCGCTCAGCGCATATTCGTTATTGTGCTCAGAAAAGTCACAGTGAATTAAAAAAGGGCTAATCCGCAAGCTGATCCACTGGCACATTCAAAGAAGCCTTAGATTTCTTTAGTGGATTTGGCGGATTTTCTTAAGGGAAATTCAGCCCGTGTGAACAAAGCCTAACCCATTAAAGGGGTTACTCAATGATTGATGTAAAAAATGAGAATCAGACATCATACGGTAAATGACGACCCCTTTCTAACAAAAGCAAGAACCAGCCCTGTACCTGACATGGATCCAGAGATCTCCACATTCATTGTCCTTTCCCAGGGGACATATGCTTTCTGCAGCAGCTCTCCTTATCACAGATCAGGGGGCGTGTCTTTTCTGCAGCAGCTCTCCCTATCACAGATCAGGGGGCGTGTCTATTCTGCAGTAGCTCTCCCTATCACAGATCAGGGGGCGTGTCTTTTCTGCAGAAGCTCTCCCTATCACAGATCAGGGGGCGTGTCTTTTCTACAGCAGCTCTCCCTATCACAGATCAGGGGGCGTGTCTTTTCTGCAGCAGCTCTCCCTATCACAGATCAGGGTGCGTGTCTTTTCTGCAGCAACTCTCCCTATCACAGATCAGGGGGCGTGTCTTTTCTGCTGCAGATTTTTCCCTATCTCAGATCAAGGTGCAAGCCCTTTCTGCTGCAGCCTTCTCCCTATCACATCTCAGAGGGTGCATCCTTTCTGCTGCAGCTCTTTCCCTGTAAGGGTACGGCTACATGGCGACCCTGGTCATACGACAACTGTTGCAGCCAGGATCGCAGAGTAGCGGTGATTGTATAGAAATGTTTGGGATTGCGGCGCAGCATCCAAAAAATCCAGCAGTGTTGAAATTTTTGCAACTTGCTCTGTGATCCCATTCATTTATATGGGATCATCGCTACTCTGCGATCTTGGCAACAACACCTGTCGCCATGCAGCCGTACCCTTACTGTCACAGCTCCTAACAGTAGATGTATCCTTGTGGAAGGATGGAACTGAGCATGTACGACCACCTCAGAGGATGGACGTGCACATTACTATGCAGATTAAGCACCAGGGGGCACCATTTTAATGAAGACTAGAGAATATCTGACAACTGGAGTATTTTAGTAATAGAAAGTTGAATACAAAAGTAACTCGTTTTTCATGCTGAATTAAATGCAACATCTTCAGTTTTTCAGGATAAAGCTTGGCGGGTAGCCAAGAGTATTAACTCTTTGTTTCCCTTAACTAAATCGCTTTGAACCCCAAATCACTAATAACAAAACTATAATAAAAAAAAAACCTCATACTATAATTCTAATAAAAAATATAATAAAACTTATAATAAAAGTCACTAATCAGTAAACAAATCTCATCATCTCATGTTAAGGGCCGTATGTATTTTTTGGTCCCCAGAATACGGATCCGCAAAAAATACGGATGACGTCCGTGTGATCCGTTTTTTGCGGATCCATTGTAACAATGCCTATCCTTGTCCACAAAATGGACAAGAATAGGACGTGATCTATCTTTTTTGCAGAACGGCCATGTGGACATACGGAGTCACTTCTGTTTATTTTGCGGACACGTTGAAGTGAATGGTCCTGAATACGGGCCGCAAAAGAAAAAAAATGGAACGGACATGGAAAAAAAATACGTTCATGTGTATGATCCCTAACTCCCACCTCAGAAGATATACAGCACCCCCAAGAACTCCGAGAAGAACCAAGGTCAAAGTATCCATATACTTGTTGGATTCCATAATGTGCGGAGAGGATGGATGGTACGTAGAAGCAGACTATGCATTTTCTATAGGTTTTTCTCAGGGTCCAACGCCCCCTTCCCGCATAGGAGCGCGGTCTCGTATAGCTCTGATTGTCCGCTTGTTACTGTAGCCCCAGTCTTCTTATTCAGGAGGCCGTTGCTCTTCGCATTCCCGCATACAGATGGGGCCGGAGCTGTTTAATTCATTTCATTTTATGCTTTATTTAATTAGTCTTTTAAATAACCTTGCATAATTTCCCCATAAGAGATAAAGGGGGTTTCCGGTTAATATGCACTGTGCGCTCCATCGGCTCATAACCGCGTTCTTCACATAAGCCGCTGTAAAACTTTGCAAAAGTTTTAATTAGGCAATAAATACATGAGATAATCTGACAATTTACAGGAGCGCTATTGTTTTGCTATCAAGAAGAGGCGTCAGTGCTGCCAGGTAGAGGCCGGCTGAGCCGGTGTTTATAGGTGTGCTTAGCTCTAATGCAATCCAATTACGAGAGATGTTGTTATACTGTTGTTCATTATGGTAAAGGGCTGTCAAACCAAATTCATCTCCTAGCGATCATATAAAGGCCGCTTCTTTAGGACTCAACTTCAATCGGTCACTTTCCAGCTTTATGGAAACAACAACTTCCAACATGTCATGAGAGCTGCTTGGAGTTGTAGTTTTGCAAAAGCTGGAGAGTCACAGACGGGAGACCACTGCTCTAGAAGGACTTCTCTGTTGGTTTTATCTTAAAAGGATTGTTCCATGAAAACATACTCTACATTTTTTAAACCAGCCCCTGGATCTGAATACTTTTGTAATGGCTTGTAATTAAAAATGTATTATAGCCAATGAGTTATTTGATAAAAATGTATCTGTATAGCGCCACCTCTATCTCTGTCCACCTCAGTAATACCACTGAGGGTGGACGCACATGCTCAGTTCCTTCTTTTGATTGCCACTAGCCAGATCTACTGTTGAATACTATATGAATACTTTTGTGATTGCATGTAATTAAAAATTTTGAGTAGTAACTAAGTCATTCAATAAAATGTATCTGTAAAGCGCCACAGAAAGAGAGCTGCAGCAGAAAGGACACATCTCCTGAGCTGTCATAGGGCGAGAACTGCAGTAGAAAGGACATACCCCATGATCTGTGATAGGGAGAGAGCTGCGGCAAAATGAACATACCTTCTGAGCTGTCATTGGGAGAGAACTGCAGCAGAAAGGACACATCCCTTTTGCTGCCAGTCTGAAATTAATCTAGCATAACATTTGAAGCAATGAATGGGGAGATCTCTGGATCCATGTAAGGTACAGGGCTCCTCCTAACTTTGTTAAAAAGCGATTGTCATTTACATGATTTCAGATTTTC
Source organism: Bufo bufo (assembly GCF_905171765.1). Lineage (NCBI taxonomy): Eukaryota > Metazoa > Chordata > Amphibia > Anura > Bufonidae > Bufo > Bufo bufo. The sequence continues at coordinate 34,998,034 of NC_053395.1, forward strand.
ATTTTTACATCAAACATTGGATAACTCCTCTAAAGTGGTAAAAAGACCTGTATTTCTATTACAATTCCTCTGCTTCCCTTCATACAACCAAAGGTAAATATAAAGTTTGGCTGCCTGTCACCACTAGGGGGAGTTTACTGCATATACTTGGACTATTGATATCAATGGAAGCTGAATACATTTGTGTGCAGTTAGCTCCCCCTATTGGTAGCAGTAGCTGCTAGAATTCATATTCCTCGAAAACACTATCAGGATATATTATGAAATTAATAATGTCAAAAAGGTAAACACAGATTGAAAAAATCAAAACAGTGTTCAATTCACTGTAAGGTTTTCTACTGGGGAACCAAACAGTTGGACTTCGATCTCCTGTGGAGGTAAGCACCTTTAAAGAGGAGCTGTCACCTCTCCTGACATGCCTGGTTTAGTAACCTCTTGAATTATCCATGAAATAACAATTCTGGAGCATCTATTCTCATAGCAGTGAATAATACTGGTCTTCTGTAATTCCTCCTGAAAATGTTCAGCCATTTCTGAGGTACAAGGGTTCCAAATCAGTCTGTTTGCAAGCTGTCACAGTCTATTTTCTTTGAATCCCATCATCTGACATCTCATGTGTAGCTCTTACCTCTGATCTTCTGACCTCATAAATACTTATTTATCATAAACACTCAGTTTGATAAGAATTGAGCTATAATGAGACTGTCACAGCTTGCAAACAGACTGATTTTTTTAACCCCTGTAACTCAAAAACGGCTAATCATTTTTAATAAGGGTGAACTGAAAAAATTATTTTTAGACTAAAATGAGTAAAAATGTCTCTAAAGTGTACACAGTCTTTAAAGTACTGGCTTGGCAAAGTTTTTTCTGAACTGTAGCGTGCCACTCATCTCAAGCAAAGGGTCGTACTCTAACATCGCTCCAAAACACATTGCCATTCATTCTGGAGATGCTCGCAATGTAGATGAGCTATTATACAATATGCTGACTTTTTTCTCCAGCCATAGGACGAGCCATATCTCCATGTTTGCAGCCGTGTCCTCTTATAACATAATTCAATAGACAACCTTTGGTGGAGTGACATTATTTAACGTTTCCATGCATGTCAGCGTTTTTTTTCTGTGTACGGCAACCTGGGGTTAAACACAATATCTGATAAAGAGTCCTCTTCATTCTAGAAATGTGATTTAGCTAAACATTACTTAGAAAGGCCTAGAGAAGTTTACCAAGTGCCCTCAGTCCCGATCCTGCATTATAGCTCTTGAACTTTACAGAATCCAATTTTAGAAACATCACAAGACATTTCTCAAAGCAGGATCGGAAAATGTAGTTGTGTTCTGAAGCGCGGAGGGGAAAAAAAACATAAGCAGAATATAATACGTTTGAAGGAACTAGTCGTTGTCTCGCTGTCAGACCGAATACTGAGGGACGGCGCAATTCTATTAGCTTGTGGGCCCTTGCACCCGACCGTATGCCCTCCGAGACATACGGTCCGTGAGGGGGCCATATGTCCCGGAGCGGCATCGATCGTGCACACGGGGGTGCACAGCATCATAGTTTACAATATGTACTCCCGTGCGCACGATCGATGCCGCTCCGGGACATATGACCCGCTCAGACCGTATGTCTCGGAGGGCATACGGTTGTGTGCAAGGGCCCTAATACATAACGTGGCTAAGATAAAGGGTGAGTATAGTTTTGCAATCGCTTTTTATACCCCCCAAAAAAAGATACAACCAGGGGTGCACCTAGCCTTTCTGCTGCCCTTTGGCTGCACCTCTCTTGCCCCTACCTGGTGCTGCCTGAGGCGATCGCCTCACCTGGCCTCATTGGTGGTGCACCCATGGATACAACTAATACTTTGATTAAACCAGTCTTGTCGTTTTGTGTATACAGCTCCTATGCATACCTATTATGTGTTCATGTTTACAGGTTACAAGCAAACTCTGTGTGTAGACTTCTCCATTGGGTGCCATGGGGACTTCAGCAAACCGCAAAATGTTGTCCAGCACTTGGAAATAAAATCCGTCACTTCTTTATTCCAAAAACAATTAAAATTCACTCCTGTGGCATATGACGTAGCTGTCAACACGTTTTGGTCAACAGATCTTACTCATCAGTTGTCATAAGATCTGTTGATCCAAACGCATCAACAGCTACGTCATATGCCACCGGAGTGAATCTTAATCGTGTGGAATAAATAGGTGATGGACAACTTTTTGCTGATTCACTAAGTTGCTGGAGCGCTACCCGTGCACCGGATTACTGCCTCCTACTGGCTCCAGATGGTGTAAGTTTACTTCTCTATGACTTGTCTTGGCCAGTTTTTAACCCTGTCGTAAATGGTTTTCATTTCTTCTACTCCCTGCTTTTCAAAAGCATTTTTTTTTAAAAAAATTCTATTCACATAACCATGTGATGGCTTTTTTTTGCGGAAGAAGTTCTTTTTTATTCCATAGGATGCAATAGAAAACTGGAAAAAAAATTAAGAATGGGTGGAATTGGAAAAAAAATGCAGTTGCACCCTTACAGGTTTAGTTTTTACAGCATTCACTGTGCAGAAATAATGACATGCTATTACAATTACAGTGATACCGAATTGGTATACTTACTGCTATGCTTTTAATACTTAAAAAAAATATAATAATGAAAATAATGTCTTTGCATCGCCATATTCAGACACCCAGAATATTTTTATATACAGTACAGACCAAAAGTTTGGACACACCTTTTCATTCAAAGAGTTTTCTTTATTTTCATGACTATGAAGGCATCAAAACTATGAATTAACACATGTGGAATTATATACATAACAAACAAGTGTGAAACAACGGAAAATATTCTAGGTTCTTCAAAGTAGCCACCTTTTGCTTTGATTACTGCTTTGCACACTCTTGGCATTCTCTTGATGAGCTTCAAGAGGTAGACCCCTGAAATGGTTTTCACTTCACAGGTGTGCCCTGTCAGGTTTAATAAGTGGGATTTCTTGCCTTATAAATGGGGTTGGGACCATCAGTGGCGTTGAGGAGAAGTCAGGTGGATACACAGCTGATAGTCCTACTGAATAGACTGTTAGAATTTGTATTATGGCAAGAAAAAAGCAGCTAAGTAAAGAAAAACGAGTGGCCATCATTACTTTGAGAAATGAAGGTCAGTCAGTCAGCCAAAAAATTGGGAAAACTTTGAAAGTAAGGGCTATTTGACCATGAAGGAGAGTGATGAGGTGCTGCGCCAGATGACCTGGCCTCCACAGTCACCGGACCTGAACCCAATCGAGATGGTTTGGGGTGAGCTGGACAGCAGAGTGAAGGCAAAAGGGCCAACAAGGGCTAAGCATCTCTGGGAACTCCTTCAAGACTGTTGGAAGACCATTTCAGGGGACTACCTCTTGAAGCTCATCAAGAGAATGCCAAGAGTGTGCAAAGCAGTAATCAAAGCAAAAGGTGGCTACTTTGAAGAACCTAGAATATGACATATTTTTAGTTGTTTCACACTTGTTTGTTATGTATATAATTCCACATGTGTTAATTCATAGTTTTGATACCTGCATAGTCATGAAAATAAAGAAAACTCTTTGAATGAGAAGGTGTGTCCAAACTTTTGGTCTGTACTATATATATATATCTGTCTATGACCCTGTGGCCGCAGTATGCAGGATCTGACAAGTTACTATGGGGAATAAAACACCTCCCTGCCCTGTCAGAATGGATCTGGAGAGCCACCATCTTCATCTTTATTACATGCATGGGTGCTACAGGGGGTGCAGAGGTAGCAGTCGCTACCGGGCCCAGGAGCCTTAGGGGGGCCGGGCCCAAAGTACCCCTGTGCCGCAAAAGAAGACACCGGTATTATAGAAAGTGCATGCTGGTCAAGTTACACTTTTGGCTGGAGAGAAAGGATTAGGTAAAAAATTTGCCATGGGGGGCGGGGTGGCGTTTCAATTTTTTCCTCAGGCAGGACAAAAGCTATGTGCTTCCCTGCCCCTGGCCATAAAGCACTGAGGGAAGGGGGTCCCAAGTTGAACTCTTGCACCAGGGCCCATGAGCCTTTAGCTACACCCCTGATTACATGGGATACAATTTGTCCAAAAACTAGGACACGAACTGAGTGCGCCTCTTGCTTGGTTCACTAAAATAGTGCTGGTACCATATCTTCTGGGTTGTAGGTGTAGAAAGCCCCTGAGAAGCAGGTGCAGAGGATGGGAGTTATAGTGGCCCTTATGAGGTGTTGTGTCATGGTGTACTCACTCAAGCCGTAGCTTCCTGGGGATCGGTGCAGTGGGAAAGTTGTTTGAATACCAAGAATCAGGCCAGAAGTAAAAGTATAAAATTCTCTCTCGTTACTTAGTTCATAATATAACATGGTACATCCAGCAGTAGTTGGTACAAAGTGCAGTTTTCGGTCACCAGGCGATGAGGTATGGTGGGTGGTTGGATGACGATTTAATGGCACTAGAAGGCACTGGTAGATATAGGTGTCTACTGTGTGATACAGGCTTAAAGTTTGTTATGTCCTTGTAGTTATTATAGGCGATGGTTGTCTGACCTGTTTTCCCTCACCCGCAGCAGGGTCTGCGAAGCTGAATCTTGCTGGTCACTCTGCTAATATTATCCTCTGTAACTTTTGGGAAAGCTATATCTAGACTCTGCCGATCTTAGGGTCTCACATGAGTCCTCATTAAGGTCCCTTGGAGTAGGACCTCTAGCATGTACTTCCTACCTCCTTTACTATCTCTCAGGAACTCTGGCAGGAAGTAGGACCAGCACATTCCTACCAAGAGAAGAGGAACAGGGTGGTTCGCCCTGTTCTTGCCAAGCATTGCCAACCATACCTCCTCTGCTGGAGTACACAGCAGAGACATAAAATGGCATAGCATAATACATAACAGAATTGCAGATACTGCATAGAAGAAAGTTATTTAGCAAACATTTTGGGCCAAAGCCCAACCATGAAATCTAAAACTCCTATCAAAACCATACAAATGAACGGTTTACATAACTCCACCTTTTCTTATTTGTAATTACATGAAATTATGTGATGCTTAAACCAGAGAGAAAACGAAAGCCACATAAAGCCACATATTGCTTTTGTGATAAATTTTGTAATTTTGCAATAAATTGTTGGTAATTCTACTCAGCATTTCATTTTACTATGGTTGAATAAATATGAATTACAGAGCAGAATTTGGCCATATTCTCTCGTTACTGCAGTAAGTTGTCCTAATTACCATGTAGCCAATTCCCATTAAGAGCGTGAATGCTGAGGCAGCAGTGTAATTGTTAGGATGGATCCTGTTTGATGTCCCTTGGATTTAGAACCCCGCTGTTACAACATCCCTCCGTCCTTGTGCTCGCCGAATGAACGGATGTAATCAGAGCTAATGTATTCAGAGCAATCTTAATGCTATGGGAGACTACATGCAATCAGACGCCGAACGTGACCACCGCACCATATGCAGCCCACAGAGGGGTATAAGAATCTTGTACGTGAGGGACACTGATAGCACAAGATAAGATGCCTGCTTATAAAAAAAAAAACATTAAAGACAAAACTTTCTGTCGGTCTATCCAGGACTCATGCCATGGTTTTGCTCTCCTCCACCCAGAGAAGATCCAGGCCTAGCCGTCTATCTAAATGCCATGACCAAGGCAGAGTGGCTTGATAGCCTTCTTCTGGCACCCACCCACGCGCAACATGCACCGTCAGCTCTCACCCTAGCTATGCCCAGAACTTATTACTCATAGTAGAGCACCTACCGAACGTCCCGTGAACGCTGGTCTACTTGATACAATTGTAAATTCTAAATGATGCCTTAGAAGATCAAATAAGGGCCAGAAAAGTTCAACCCCACCCCTGAGGAACTCTGCTGGGTCTGCTGAATGATAGAGATGGTTCACACAGAGGAACAGTGGCACCTAGTATACATGATTAAAGGGATTCTGTCAACAGATTTAACCCTGTTAAGCTAGCTGACATTAGCCATGTGCGATGTGCTAATGTCAGCTAAACCTAACTAGCCTATTCCTACTTTTATCTATGCCCCCGTTACGCTAGTAATCTAACTTTTATAATATGCTAATTATCCTCTAGGATCGGGAAGGGGGGGGCGTTGTTCCTGCTCCGAGAGGCTCCGTTCTCCCACCTTTGTCGCCTCCCTCCAAGTCCTGATTGACAGGGCCAGGCAGCGCTCTCATCTGTCTGCCAGCCCTGTGCTCTGGTGAAATCTCGCGCCGTTCAGCATTCGGCGGAACAACGCCCCCCCCCCCCCTTCCCTGCTCCTAGAGGCTAATTAGCATATTATAAAAGTTAGATTCCTGGTGTAACGGGGGCACGGATAAAAGTAGGAATAGGCTAGTTAGGTTTAGCTGACATTAGCACATCGCACATGGCTAATGTCAGCTAGCTTAACAGGGTTAAAACTGGTGACAGAAACCCTTTAAGATGCAGCCATTGTACATTATCCTGAAATTTTGACTTTTTATTTCTTAAAAATGTTTTCAATGACTATTTGATTTTTTAGAGGTCTCACAGAAGACCCTTGTTTTGTTTTTTTCCAAAGGTTCATACATTATATTAATGGCCTCATTCCTTCTCTCTTCCTTCTCTTTTTCCATCCTCTCCATCCCTTTCTTTATCACCTTGTTTTTTTCTGTCCTTCCTTTTTCCATCCATCTATTCATTCATCATTCCTTCCTCCATTTATTCCTTCCACTTTTCTTTCTTTTTTTCCCCTTCTTTTTCTCCAGCCTTGCTTCCTTCCACCTCTCCTCCTTTCTCTCCTCCATTCCTTTCACCTTTCCTTCCCTCCACCTTTTCTTCTCTCAGTCCTTGCTTCCTTTCACTTTTCCTCCCCCCTCCTTCTCTTTTTCCTTAATTCCTTTATTTATCCCTTGATTTTTTATTCAACATCCCTTTGTTTAGTTCTCTTCTCATTCCTTTCTCTTCTTTTCCTTTCTTCCTTCCTTTGTTCTGCCCATTCATCCAATCCTTATCTCCATTTTTCCATGCATCCTTCTACACATCCATCATCCTCCTTCCTTCCCTCCTCCCTTACTTCATTCCTTCTTGCCTTTTTTGTTTCCTTTCTTCCTTCCCTCAATAAGTCCTTCCTTTCTTCTCTCCTTTTTTCCATGCATCCTTCTATACTTTCCTACTCCTCTTTCCTTCCCTCTTGCTTTACTTTATTCCTATTCCCATTTTTGCTTCCTTTCTTCCTTCCCTCACTACTTCCTTCCTTCTCTCCTTTCTTCCATGCATCCTTCTATACTTCCATCCTCCTCCTCTTTCCTTCCCTCCTCCTTTACTTTTTTCCTTCTCCCATTTCTGCTTCCTTTCTTCCTTCCCTCACTACTTCCTTCCTTTCCTTCTCTCGTTTTTCCATGCAACCTTCTATACTTCCATCCTCCTCTTTCCTTCCCTCCTCCTTAACTTTATTCCTAATCCCCTTTTTTGCTTCCTTTCGTCCTTCCCTCACTACTTCCTTCCTTTCCTCCTCTTCTTTCTTGCATGCATCCTTCTATACTTCCATCATCCTCCTCTTTCCTTCCCTCCTGCTTTACATTATTCCTTTTCCAATTTTTGTTTCCTTTCTTCCTTCCCTCACTACTTCCTTCCTTCTCTCCTTTTTACCATGCATCCTTCTATACTTTCCTACTCCTCTTTCCTTCCCTCTTGCTTTACTTTATTCCTATTCCCATTTTTGCTTCCTTTCTTCCTTCCCTCACTACTTCCTTCCTTCTCTCCTTTCTTCCATGCATCCTTCTATACTTCCATCCTCCTCCTCTTTCCTTCCCTCCTCCTTTACTTTTTTCCTTCTCCCATTTCTGCTTCCTTTCTTCCTTCCCTCACTACTTCCTTCCTTTCCTTCTCTCGTTTTTCCATGCAACCTTCTATACTTCCATCCTCCTCCTCCTTCCTTCCCTCCTCCTTAACTTTATTCCTAATCCCCTTTTTTGCTTCCTTCCTTTCCTCCTCTTCTTTCTTGCATGCATCCTTCTGCATACTTTCATTATCCAACTTCCTTCCCTCCTCCCTTACTCCATTCATTCTTTCCTTTTTTTTCCCCTTTCTTTCTTCCTTCCTTTCTTCTGCCCATTCATCCATCCTTATCTCCTTTTTTCCATGCATCCTCCTTCCTTCCCTCCTCCCTTACTTCATTCCTTTTTTGTTTCCTTTCTTCCTTCCCTCAATACTTCCTTCCTTTCTTCTTTCCTTTTTTCCATGCATCCCTTTTTACTTCCATACCCCTCTTTCCTTCCCTCCTGCTTTACTTTATTCCTTCTGCCATTTTTGCTTCCTTTCCTACTTCCCTCACTACTTCCTTCCTTTTCTCCTTTTTTCCATGCAACCTTCTATACTTCCATCCTCCTCCTCCTTCCTTCCCTCCTCCTTAACTTTATTCCTAATCCCCTTTTTTGCTTCCTTCCTTTCCTCCTCTTCTTTCTTGCATGCATCCTTCTATACTTTCATTATCCAACTTCCTTCCCTCCTCCCTTACTCCATTCATTCTTTCCTTTTTTTTTCTTTCTTTGTTCCTTCCCGCACTACTTCCTTCCTTTCCTTCTCTTCTTTCTTGCATGCATCCTTCTATACTTTCATCATCCTCCTTCCTTCCCTCCTCCCTTACTCCATTCATTCTTTCCTTTTTTTTTCTTTCTTTCTTCCTTCCCGCACTACTTCCTTCCTTTCCTTCTTTCCTTGCCTCATTATTATACAATGGCAGAGCTCTATTCTCACAACAATGGACTGATCTGGTGATTCCATTCCCACCAGGTGATATCTGGTCCTTCTTACTACAGAACCAATGTAAGGGCCCCTCCAGTGGTTGTCACTTCTGCAGCCCTCAGCCGCATAATTACCAGAGCATAAGTAGTTAATATAATTATTATAAGACGCATTCAGTTCCATTGAGTTATATTACGTGGTCCCTATAGGTGGGTAAATAGGGTTGATTTTATTCCTACTTGAATGATTCTGAAGAAAAACACCCTGTTGTGCTTCACGACCATATTCTATTATAAAAGCAGCAGGGAGGAAGAGTAAGAGTTCATTTCGCTATAATTGAACAGGTAAACTGCTACCACTCACAAGGATATTCATGAATCGCAGCGCAACGGAAACATCCACCTGGATGTAAAACCTTCCATCTGATTATATATTATTTATTACTGTTCTTTAGATCATGTCGCCATTTTCTTTGGGAGAGAGAGGGCAAAAACTGATCTTCACAATGAAGGAGTCTCAAATGTGCAGCCACCAACAACTTCCCCCATAATATTAGCATTAGAAACAGGGCTGACTTTATTGAAAGTGACAAGTCAAGTAAAGACTGCCTACAAAATACTGCCATATAGTGCCAAGATAAAACTGGTATATACCCCCCCCCCCCAAATAATACAATCATATAATGCCCAATGCCTAATTTAATCAGTTCAAGTTCTAGACTTGACAGCGGCGAATCAATGGATGTCGTGTATCTGGACTTCTCCAAAGCATTTGACACTGTACCGCATAAAAGGTTAGTATATAAAATGAGAATGCTCGGACTGGGAGAAAACGTCTGTATGTGGGTAAGTAACTGGCTGAGTGATAGAAAACAGAGGGTGGTTATTAACGGTACACACTCAGATTGGGTCACTGTCACTAGTGGGGTACCTCAGGGGTCAGTATTGGGCCCTATTCTCTTCAATATATTTATTAATGATCTTGTAGAAGGCTTGCACAGTAAAATATAAATTTTCGCAGATGACACTAAACTGTGTAAAGTAATTTACACTGAAGAGGACAGTATACTGCTACAGAGGGATCTGGATAGATTAGAGGCTTGGGCAGAGAAGTGTCAGATGAGGTTTAACAATGACAAATGTAAGGTTATGCACATGGGAAGGAATAATGCAAGTCACCCGTACATACTAAACGGTAAAACACTCGGTAACACTGACATGGAAAAGGATCTAGGAATTTTAATAAACAGCAAACTAAGCAGCAAAAACCAGAGTCAGGCAGCTGCTGCCAAGGCCAATAAGATAATGGGTTGCATCAAAAGGGGCATAGATGCCCGTGATGAGAACATAGTCCTACCACTTTACAAATCACTAGTCAGACCACACATGGAGTACTGTGTACAGTTCTGGGCTCCTGTGAACAAGGCAGACATAGCAGAGCTGGAGAGGGTCCAGAGGAGGGCAACTAAAGTAATAACTGGAATGAGGCAACTACAGTACCCTGAAAGATTATCAAAATTAGGGTTATTCACGTTAGAAAAAAGACGACTGAGGGGAGATCTAATTACTATGTATAAATATATCAGGGGTCAGTACAGAGATCTCTCCCATCATCTATTTATCCCCAGGACTGTGACTGTGACGAGGGGACATCCTCTGCATCTGGAGGAAAGAAGGTTTCTACACAAACATAGAAGAGGATTCTTTACGGTAAGAGCAGTGAGACTATGGAACTCTCTGCCTGAGGAGGTGGTGATGGTGAGTACAATAAAGGAGTTCAAGAGGGGCCTGGATGTATTTCTGGAGCGTAATAATATTACAGGCTATAGCTACTAGAGAGGGGTCGTTGATCCAGGGAGATATTCTGATTGCCTGATTGGAGTCGGGAAGGAATGTTTTATTCCCCTAAAGTGAGGAAAATTGGCTTCTACCATCAACTTGCAGGATAACAGGCCGAACTGGATGGACAAATGTCTTTTTTCGGCCTTATGTACTATGTTACTATGTTACTATGTAAATAACAGGTAGTTCACATAATACTGCCATTATAGTCCCCATATAACGCTGCAGATCCATTCTAAAATAATACAGCCATATACTGCTACATAAAACGCCACGGTTTTGTTTGCTCCTGAAGTTTCTTCCAAAAATTGGAATTAGCCCAAGCTGACATGGCTTGAAACTGGCACTGCTGTCTTGATTCGACACCCCCTTGAAAGCGACGGTGTATTATACGGTAATATTATATATACCCCTTGGGTATGTGATGGTGTGAATCTGTACAACAGGGGAGGTCCCATTTTGAGTTCTGCTTTGGAGCACTGTGACGGGCAGAACATACTGTGGATGACAAACATACTTACCCCCCTGCAAGGCTTTCATTCTACAAACATCTCATCACACCATCTATACCGCCATTTGAAGGAGAAGGTATGCGTAAGATAATTTCTACGTTCAGCCTGGTAAAGGTTCATCAGTCACTTGAAACATTTAGATCTCTTGGAGAATCCCACCGGGGTTTTGCGCCGCAGGAGAGGATTGTGCTGCGCAGCAGGAGTCTGGTGGCTTACAGATGTAGCAGTGCTGAAAGGGTCAACCGTTTCTTTCATGTAGCGTGTAATTGCCTGAGTTAAGATAATGAAGTACCAGTCACTTATGAGAACCCATACTGTGATATGATAGCAATTTTTGACAAACTCAGCTCTTCTACAACCGTCGCTCGATGTTACATAAAGGCTGGTAAAAGTCGTTGCATAGCAGGCAAGCAACCTTCATCTTAACCCATTATACCGTAGTGACTACTTATATCTTATCACGCATGTATAGTGGAAGCAGGGTCGGACCGGGGGAAAAAAATAAAAGTGGCCCGATTTTGCAGTCAGGTCCAATTTGAAAGAAAGCAGGGCCTACAATACCATATTGCGGTACATTATACCACCCAACAGAGCCGAATACCACAGTGCATCACAAAATAATACCTAATATTATATATAATAATAACCCCCTTGGCATCGGCCCACAGGAAATTTTCCCTGTAGGGTCTATGGCCAGTCCACCCGTGTTCGAAGTATTCTCAGGTTAAAGGGGTTGCCTTATCTCTGAGACATCGGTGGCATATCACTAGGATATGACCAATGTCAGATAGGTGAGGGTCCCAGGTCTTAAGAATGGGACCCCGTAGTAAGCAGAGAGCAGCCACACACGTACGGCCACCCTCCGTTTATTTCTATGGGACTGCCGAAAATAGCCAAGTGCTGGATTGGCTACTGTATCTCCGGCAGTCCCATAGAAGTCAATGGAGCGGTGGACTGTGCTTTCTCCATTCGTTTCTATGGGACTTCCGAAAATAGCCGCCCGCTTGGCTATTTTTGGAACTCCCATAGAAATTAAGGGGTGGAAGCACACCTGGCATTCCTACACTTTTGAGGGCCCGTTCTGGAGATAGGTGTGGTTCCCAGAGGTGAAACCTGCACTTACCTGATGTTGGTAGCATAGCCTAGCGACATGCCACCAATGTTTTGGATGAGACAACCCCATTAAAGGGGTTATCCAAAGTCTAACACATGCCCCCCCAATGCCCGGGCCCCTCATATAGATTATATTTAGCCCGCACCCCAACACCCGCATCGCTCCTGATCCCCGCACGGCCGCCGCTGGATCCCCGCAGGCCACGATGAGGATAAGCCCCCCTAGCATCACAGGTGATGCAGGGAAGATGCAGCTGTGGCCGTGCAGGGATCAGGAGAGGCGCGAGTGCCCGGGTGCAGGGTAAGTATAATCTATATGAGGGGCCCGGGCATTGGGGGGCATGTGTTAGACTTTGGATAACCCCTTTAAGTATCATTTAATTCAAGTTGGTTTCAAGTAAATGTTGACATCGTATTACTTTGTGTCACTCTGTTCAGGTTCTACGAATTAAAAAAATAAGCAACTTTGCAAATAGCCTTGATTAAAACAAAATAATGTATTGTTCGTTCTGTGTCTACAACTCGTATGCAGATCTTGTAGTGTAAAGGCAGATAAAGTGGAGTGATACCATATATATGACGGTACTTATGAACCAGGAAGATTAGGATGAACATTGATGTCGGTCCTCCCAAACATCATATGTGATCATCATCTATAATGAGGCTGCAATGCATGGGAGATTTTTAGAATTTTCCTTTGAGCTCTGACTATTTAACATAGTATAGCTGCAGTACCGGGCACGGCCACATTGGTATGACTGTCACTGTGCTGGCTACTGCAGCAAAAAGGCTGAGCGCCCCAGTGCTGTGCCCTCTTATTCTACAGATGGGTGGAGATCCTGCTCCTGCTAACTTTGTGTTCATGATCATGGGGGCAGGACTTATGGTCCTCCTTTAAAGGGGTTATGCCACGATTGATGAAACAAATGAAAATCAGACGGTATATGGCAACCTCTTTCTAACAAAGCTAGAACCAGCCCTGTACCTCCCATGGATACAGAGATTTCCCCATTCATTATTGCTCTGATTATTCTAGATTTATATTCGGGGGGGGGGGGGGGTGTCCTTTCTGCTGAAGCTCTTTCCCTATAACTGCCACAGATACGGCTAGTGGCAGTGGAAGATTTAAACTGAGCGCGTGCGACCACTTCAGTAAAGTGGACAAGAAATAAGGAAAAGAACAAACAGCAGGTGGCGCTGTGGCTATACAAAATTTTTAATTACATGCAATTACAAAAATTTGCTTTGAAAATTGTAGAATTTTTTTTAGTGGCACAACCCCTTTAAGTCATTATTCTACTATCAACTATACTGCAGTCTCACTCTAGCCTGGAACGGCTGATAACAGGGAACAATAGATAGAACTGAGGTTTTGAAAGTCTTTTAAAAGAAATACGTGTCCATAAAAATAGCTTTCCTCTCCCCAGTTGACTCTGCCGACGCCTCTTTTCGGCTCCAGCAGATTATTTCGTATAATGCGCTCACGCCTCCCCCTCCCCCCCCCAGCGTTCTTTCCCTCCACACAATACATTATTTTCTAACTTCTGCATCATCTTAAATTACACATTTAACTTTCGTGTTGGGGTTTCTGCCAGGCGGATATTAAAAAGTCTCCTATCAGAGCCGACGGTGGAAGGAATAACTGACAGGACATTATGAAAGCCTGATCTGGAATTTCCTGCCAATTGTTGGATTTCCTTCGGCGGTGTTTTTTTTCATTGAATGCAGTATTAATACACAGAATATGCAGCTTTTTCTATAAATTACCCTTTGTCTGTTTTATTACAGAATATTCTGTCACTAGATGAAGCTTTATACCCTGGTTACAAAACCGAGAAATTCAGATTGAGATCAGAGGGAGCGATGGTTACTTTGATTTGTCGTCATAGACATGCCCTGATTTATACCTCGACAACTTTTTTAATTAGTGGTCGGGAGGGTAGGGGGTCGCGGTATGCGCAACTGGAATTTTTTTCAGGCGCTAGCCACGCCTTTTTCATGTGCCATGCCTCTTTTACAGTAAACCCTGCCCCTTGTACTGGTGCAACATGCTGGTCACTCCCCCTTCCCATAGTCCCTGCCCCTTTACTGCCACTGCCCCACCCCCTCAGTGTGAGTTTAGGCGCTAAGACTGCTTCCGATGGTGCGAACCCCCGAGCCATACTTTTTCAGCACCCGAGAGCCTCCCAGATGTTCCAGGGTAGTTGCCAACTGTCCCAAATTTACAAGGACTGTCGCTAATTTTCTGAGAAAATCCTATCAGATTTGGGCTGTCCCAGGCTGAAAATGGACATGGCGTATGTAAGCTTCACCCATAAGTGGGTGCTCCTGGTTTGGGGCTTAAATGGGTTATGCCATGATTGATGTGGAAATTGAGAATAAGACATCATATAGTACATGCCGATCTCTTCCTAATAAAGCTAGAACCAGCCCTGTACCTCACATGGATCCAGAGATCTCCCCATTCATTGTTCCAATTGCTCTGCTAGATTCTCTTCAGCCTGGCAGCTCAAGGGGTGTGTCCATTCTCAGGGGGTGTGTCCTTTCTGCGGAACTCTCTCCCTGTAACTGCCACAGCTTCTAACAGAACATTTAAACTGAGCACGTGCGACCAGTTCAGTGAGAAGGACAAAAAAATATTAGAAAATGAACAGACAGCAGGTGGCGCTATACAGATATATTTTATTGAGTAGCTCACAGGCTATACAAAATTTTTAATTACATGCAATTACAAAAGTATTCAGATCCACGTGCTGGTTTGAAAAAAGTAGAATATGTTTTGTGACACATCCCCACATTAACCAGCCACCATGTCTGTAAGTATGCTACCCCCAGGGGCTACCAGTTAACACATAATACTAACCACTGTGGACTATACATAAAGCATTACTGCCAACTCTCCCAAAAAGTCTGTGAGGCTTCCGAAGAAAATTTTTGAATTCTTATCCCCCCCACCCCGGGTGAGAGGAAAGACTCAGGAGAGCAGCCCTAAATGAGCCATCAGATGCAACCTCAGAGCAGAGACACAAATGGAGGGGGTGGGGCTTTATCAGTAAAGAGGTGTGTCCTACTGATAAAAGGGGTGTGGTATATGTAAAGGGACGTGGCTGCCATGCGCCAACCTCTGCTCTCACGGATCACTGTTCCCGAAAATCTCCAAGTAGGCCATCAAGTGACTATGATCATATACAGATTTATTAAAAGTGTCTACAAGAAAAACTGTCTTTGTCACCCATAGCAACCAATCACAGCTCAGCTTTCATTTTACCACAGCAGTTTAGGAAATACAAGCTGATCTCTGATTGGTTGCCATGGGCAACCAAGGCAGCTTTAATTGTAGACATTCGATAAATGAGGACCACTAGCCAGTATGATAACATTGGCGCTCATATATTGCTCCATGTGAATATAATGCAAGACTGGGCCTCAAGAAACACTCATTACTGTGACATGTGCTACTTCAGCCAGTTTTTATCTTAATTTAACCCCTTGGCTTTAAAGGAGTTGTCCAGCTTTCAAGTTCCTTTCCCCGCAGTTGGCAGCATATAAACCTACTCCCCACTGCTCAGTTTCGGTTCCTGTGCTCTCTTTCCCTACCGCATTCTTACCAACATTTAGGTTGGCAAAATGAAGGCCGCGGAAAACTTCGCCCCCCTTGGAACGCCCCCATTTATGGGTGGGGTTATCAATAGCCACACCCATTTCTGGCACTGGACAGTCCGAATTTGCCTGGACTGTCTCTGAAAATCAATACATACCTGATAGAAGGGTTCCTTAACGGCAGACTGATCAGAAAGTTTCTCCATGCCGGGACGCTGGGTAAATAAATACCTACTCTGCAGTCGGTAAATTCGGGACTTATAGGTCCTATCCTTGGGAATTCCCCCAAACCATGGGCAGGGTTTACATAAGCCCTGCCTATTTTCGGCCTCTGAAAAGTAGGGACAGTCCCTGAAATTCTGGGACTATTGGCAAATGCACCATAATTAGCTGTAATTAGGCAAGTGGGCATGCTCGGACTGGCCTGCAAGGGAACAGGTGGACTTCCCCCGGTGGTCCTGACCCTGCCCCACAACACAGCATCTCAACCAGCCTGTATCCATATTAAAAACTGGGCAAATGACTTCTAGGTAAAGCGGCAGGCGCGCCAGCTTCCTCTTTCCCCAAGGACTCACCTACTCTAAGTTGTTGCAGGGACCCCCATAATCATTCGTCTTATTGCTGCCTGTCGATATGTGCTCACGTATTACTTGCATGTAGCTGTACAGTTGGACCCCCAGAATGAATTTTACTGGTGGTCCCCAATCCGACACTTGAGATGGGTAGTAAGTGTTCTGTTTTCCTGCAGCGCCATCGCAGGATAAACTAAGTATTACACATTGTCCATTCGAATCAGTGGATCGTCTGTGTAATGCAGGACGGGACGGATTTGTAAATGCTCTTCAGTGAGGGCAAGAGAAGAAGATCCTGAATAGAGATGAGCGAAGTTATGAAAAATTTGCCGAATTTCACAAAGAAATTTGCTTCGTGACGAATTACTTCGTCACAAAGCGCATTTCTTTGCATGTAGCAGACGCAATGACGGAGAACGGCAATCCCACCGCACCCCATCATTGAACCCCTCAGATGCAACGTTCATCGCTGATCGCGGCATCTGATGCTACCATTTAGGCCTTTCAGGGGTTAATCAGGGTAAAAAAAAAGAACTACATAAATACTCACCTTATCCATTTGATCGCGTAGAAGCCGTCGCGGTGATCTTGATTGAAATCTCCCGCGGTGACGTTAAATCACGCTAGACGGCGTGGTGGTGTCATATGCCACCACGCATAAGATTTCGTGCTGTATCTTCAATCAAGATGGCCGTGACGGTTTTTTCACACGCAAATGGATGAGCGGAGTGTGTATTTTTTTTATTTTTACTGCTATTTCAGGAAAAATGTATTCAATACCACGAAGCGCAAGTAATATTGGCTTTGCAGTGAATCAAATTTTTTGCGGACCGATTGTGGAACCACCCATTTCAATGGGTCTGCCAAAAAAAACGGAAGTTACTCCGTGTGCATCCCGTTTCTGTATGTCCGTTCCGCAAAAAATCAGAACATGTCCTATTATTGTCAGCATTATGGACAAGGATAGGAATGTTCTAACTGTTCTATTAGGGGCCAGCTGTTCTGTTTCGCAAAATACGTAATGCACGCGGACGTCATCCGTATTTGTTGCATACGGTCGTATGCATGAGCCCTTATCCTGAACAAAGGAAATGTGTTTTCTAAACTGGACAACCCCTTTAAGCATTTAAATATGGATTTATAGAAAAAAAAGCAATTGTATAAACTATGGTTTCCTTTGATTCCCCCAGCCAGTAACGGATCGCAACCCTGCCCATCGCCCTGTACATAATGCATGCTCGGAGCACAGATAAAATGACTGATGAAAAATTTTGCAGCAAAATGTAGATGGGTAAGACACAGTATAAAACGTGCACAAAAACATCCAAAGGTATGAAATGCAGGTGGCCAGCCTCAGCGCCTACGTTATCTGCTGGATTACATCTTTCTATATGCTCGTCCTATGTACAAAAGGATTACTAAAGTCGCTGGCAGCGTTCCAGACCTGTCAAAGTCTATTTCCCTGCAATGCTTCTAAGTAGCGTACACAGTAACAAGGGATGGAGCAGGCAGCTGGTTATTACTAGCGAGATGAAAATATCTCTCCGGATGTTATCGCAAACATGCTTTTAACATCTGCAGCCATCATCAGTGGCCCGGAGCCTGTTTCAGACATCGCTGCCACGTCAAAATCAGGGCGATGTCACTTGCGTCATGCTACCTGTGGCACGCGCATGACCTGTCACAGCCAATGCAACGGGCAAGCTGAAGTTAGTCCACGTCTAGGGCTCATGCACATGGCCATATCCGTTTTTGCAGTCTACAAAAACGGATACCGGCTGAGAGTCTGCCGCCTTTTTTTCACTCCTTCACAAATGTCCTATCCTATAAGAATAGGACATGTTCTATTTTTTTTTGCGGGGGGCGCGGTACGGACTTACGGACGGGTGTGCTGTCGGCATCTTTTGCGGCCCAATTGAGATGAACGGGTCTGCATATGATCCACAAAAAAATACGGATCGGATGCGGACCACAACTACGGCTGTGAGCATGAGCCCTTACTTTACGTGAATGAGAAGATCAGATTTTAGTTACTGTATGCTTTTCTAGACTCAGCATAGTCATGGTCTGTCCCTAGGATGGATATCAGATTGAAGGGGGTCTTACTCTTAGCACCCCCGCCCACCAGCTGTTTGAAGGGCCGTGGCGCTTGTTTGGTCCGTCTACCTGTACGCCGTACACAGATTTACCAACATTGTGGTTGGTAAATTAGGGGCATGTAAGCTTCGCACCCCAAGAAAGCCCCAAACCCATACAGGACCCCCCACTTATGGCTAACACAAGTCCCAAGCATTTCAAATTTGCTAGGACTGTCGCTGCAAATTGGGGGGGGGGGGGGGGGGCAACAATAGGAGCAGAGGCGCAGAGCATTGTGGCATCGCCCAGTTAAATGGGACAAGGCTGCAATACCCTACACCACCACTAGTAAGTAGACATTTTGCAGGTAGATGGACCGAGGTAAACTCTGAAGAGACGTCAGCGCTGAGCGTGAGGCCACACTCATCTGATATTGATGGCCTAGCCTAAGGATAGGTCATCAATATGGTGAGTTCGAAAAACCTCTTTAAAGGTAAACTGTCACCAGTTTTATGGTGTCCTAACTAAGGGCAACATAAATAAGTGACTGATTCTCTTAACAAAATGCTGGGTCACTTTCTTTAATTGACCCAGTCAATCTGCCAACATCTTGTATTGAACAGCTCCAGCTGATAATGATGAGTCATGAATATTCATGAGCTCCTGACTCTCCCCGCCTACCTGCTGCTGATTGACAGTTTTTTTTCCATATGAATCAGCAGCAGGTGGGCAGGGGAGTGGCTATAGCTCTGAATTAAATATACGCTGGACTCAATGACATCACGCTGGACTCAAATCAGCTCATTAGCATGCGGCATGTGGCATCTTTGTGTGTATATTATGAGGTAACCATCTGTCACACCAGTAAGTGAATACATCTAAGGTACTTTTTAGTAGTTAATGATTGTATATAATTAGTTAGATTATTATCAAATATCCACATGACAGGTTCCCTTTAACATAGTAGGCAAGATGTGCCATATATAGTTTAGGACTTGAGCTCCTTAGTCTTAGGGACATAGCTATAGTGGGTGTAGAGGTAGCAGTAGCACTCAGAGTCAAGATAGGAAACACCAAGATAGCTAATCAATATCAGATTAATGGGGGTGTGATAACTGGCACCCCCACCTATCAGCTGCCAGTGCAGGAAATGATGCAGTGTACTTTCTGGCATTGTGTACTGCAGTTCAGCTCCTATACACCTTAATGGAAGCTGAGCTGCAGCTTCTGCTTCTGGTTCCGTCTACTGCATAGTTTCCGGCACTGGTTGCTGCCCAAAACAGCTGATTGATGCTGCCAGTTGTCTGATCCCCACCTTTCTGATATTGATTGATTTTATGCCATCAATATCTAAGTCGCGGAATACCCCTTTAAAGAGAATCACCAAGAAAATTTCTGTTCATGCTCCACCCTTGGGCCCCTACACGACCATACTTAAGAATATTTAAACCCTGCCCTGGGCACACCCCAAACCCCCTAGTAACACCCACTACAAGGTGTGATCTCAATAAACCCTGTCCATTTCCGGCCCAAATTTGCAGGACTGTCTCTAAAAAATCTTAGTTGATAATTATGCAGTACCACAATGTATCGGATATACCTGTCTTCTTTGAATGTGGTTCTGCCTCTACTGGGCATGGGTCCAATAGGCTGTACATTGTGCAATCGCTACATGATATATTCTATATGGGCCATTTGATAGAAGGGTTTCCTTTAAGGAATCTCATCCATTACCCACTGTGAAGGGCTGCTATAAAGAGTGCCTCCAGCCTACAGAACACCCTGAGATCCTCCTCACGTCAAAGGACCCTTGGGCCCACCAGAGGAAATTATTCTTGGGACCCAACCCCTATATCATCCATAAAGTCTAATAGGTTCAGAATTTTAAAAAAATAGACCCTAGCCTAGGGGCAAGTTATTATCTCTAAAGGGGATTTTTCTCCTGGACCTTTGGGTTCCACTTTGGATTCAGAAACTGGACCCACCGGAGGATCCTTTGGTACTCTGTTGGGCCAGTCCGACCCTGGACCACTCTATCAAAAATCCAACAAAGATAACCCCTTTAACAAAAGAACATAGCAAATGGATCCACATGATTTCTTTTTTCACTGAGTTATGAATCTGCAATCTGTCCACCATCTGTCTAAAATGGGCCAATGTCTATGACGTGTTATATCCGCTAACCACATTACGTGGCACTTTGGAGGGGGGGAGGGGGGTAAAACAATGTAACTTTACACTTTAATAAAACAAATTTTGTAAAAACTAAGAAAATGTGTCCAAAATGTCAAATTTTCTGTCTAATTACTCAAGCCCATTAGGGTAGTATCAACCGTCACCGGTGTTAATTATTGATCCCGATGATGGGCGCTATGTAATCCCTTTCACAAAAGCGTGTACACGAGAGAGCATTGCTCTTGTAAAATATTAACAGTCCGTGACATTTTACAATGAGTGAGGTAAGACTGTGAACAGTCCATTAATTTGAGGTCCGCTTTGTGAACCCCAGAATACCGCCAAGTGATACTCTGAGTCCATCTGATCTTTAATGACAGTTGACACCGCACTTTTTTCGCCGCGCACAATGGAGCCTCAGGTCAGATTCCCCATCTTTACAGATCAGTTACAATGGGCTACTTAATTTACTGATCAGCGACAATTACCTCTGACAGTAGGGAAAGCGACCTGGCATGGAGACCTCAAACAGGGGCATAGCCATGAGCGCCATCGCTTTGCACTTGGACAGCGATCACACAGCATGAGGTCATTCATTTCAGAATTTTTAGTAGAGGGACATTTGTGTTTCGGTGTCAAATGGATTGGACCTGTTGAGTTTTTCCTACACGGCTTTTAATCGGCTGGGCACTAAAGGTTAATGCCATGCCAGATGAGACGTCTCTCTCCGGGCTGGGAATAATGAATAGTCACTCACTCCATGGTTGGATTACATTCAGTACTTGACTGGTTGGCACTTATAAAGAAGTTAGTAGGAGTCAGGTAGAAGTTGGACGCACAGACCGTTAACTGGTTTGGAAAAAACATATTTTTAGTTATCAAGGGGATTGGTCATCAGTAGAAAATTCAGGGAAAAGCCCTTTAACGTAGGATAGTCAATAGCATTCAGAATGTATCAAAGGCTAAAGCTGGCCTGATCCTCCTATATACATGCATGCTTGGATAGATAGATAGATAGATAGATAGATAGATAGATAGATAGATAGATAGATAGATAGATAGATAGATATAGGATAGATAGGATAGATAGATAGATAGATAGATAGATAGATAGATAGATAGATAGATAGATAGATAGATAGATAGATAGATAGATAGATATAGGATAGATAGGATAGATAGATAGATAGATAGATAGATAGATAGATAGATAGATAGATAGATAGATAGATAGATAGATAGATAGATATTATAAATAAAAGAAGGCAGCACTCCTTCCAGTGCTGCCTTCTTTTACTTAATATATTCAAGTGGACCCTGGTCGCCGGTCTTTTGGAGGGATTGCACCCGTTGATTTGTGTGCTGCTCTTTACTTTTTTTCTTTCTTTTTTTTTTTAAGATAGATAGATATATATATATATATTACCTCCATGTTTACAATAACTGCATGCTCGCTTAATGACTATCCTGTGTACTGCGCGCTGCCGGCTGCTGTATAACGTACTCTTGCTAGAAGGAGATTACTAGTTGTGTCCCAATTTGGTGCCTTTTCAAGGCAAAGATCATTTACTGTTTGCTTTAAACCTAGCTTCTCTATATTCGTATTCCTCCCCGGCTAAGGGATTTCGTTATTCACCTGGGATTTCACCAGTGCAGAGTGACGTCCAGCCGAGGAATATACAATCTCTCTCGTTTCCTCTGCGTTGTATTAACTATTATACTGGACATTTGTATTTTCACTGCCATCATCTTTACAACTGTTTTTTATACTAAATATTTTTTACATAAGAATTTGTTGATTTTTAATTTTTTTTTAAGTAGCTATCCATACAAGCAATTCTGAAATATTTCCTGTTTGCACAGTGACCTCTGAAGCACACACAAATGGCTGACAATTTCTGTGTTCTGTATCTGACTTTTCCACTTTGCTGTATAGACTGAGACAGAGCCAGTAGAGCTCTCTCATTCTCATTACAGGGCAATCTCATTATCATAAAATGTAATACCAGCTGACATCTCTGCTGTACTGTCGAAGGCCTACACAGGACAAGAAAGCAAAGCTATGTACACAGATATAGCACTGTATTCATCTCCCCCACACTGCTTGTTCTCTGTACACAATCCCAAACAATCCAACATGGTTGTCCTTGTGAAACAAAATTTCTCCCCTTTGAAGGCTATGGACACCTTCAGGGCAATTTTTTATATAATTGCATATTACTCATTTTGGGCTAAAGATCGTTTTTCAGTTGGTCTTTATTCAAAATGTTCAGCCATTTTTGAAGTACAAGGGTAAAAAAATTTGTCTGTTTGCAGAATATCACTTCTCAGTCCCGCCAGCTAACGACTCATGGGAAGCTTTATCTCTGGTCTCCTGACCTCCTAAACACTTATTTAAGCCATATTTTTATCAGTTTGATAATAGGTTAGCTATAATGAGTGTTTATTAGTTCAGAAGATCAGAGATAAGGCTGAGGCAGAAGCTCTGCCAACAGACTGATTTTTAACCCCTGTACCTCAAAAACGGCTGAACATTTTTAATAATGACCAATTGATAAAATTATTTTTTTGCCCAAAATGAGTAAAATGCAATCATAAAAAATTGCCATGAAGGTGTCATAGCCTTTAATAGTAGAATTTATGTCTGTGGTTATTCAACACCTGCAGCCATGTGTTCTTAAAGGGGTTTTCTGGGATTTTACTACTGATGACCTATCCTCAGGATAGGCCCTCAGTATCTGATCAGTAGTGGTCCAGCACCCAGGACTCCTCTGATCAGCTGTTTGAGAAGGCCCCGGCTCTTGCAGCAGCGCCACAGCCTTCTTGCAGCTTTCCCTAGGTCATCTGACGTCACATTCATCGGTCACATAGCCTACATTGTATAACAGCTGTGCCTGGTATCGCGCTCAGCCGCCATAGAAGTGAATGGGACTGAGCGCCATACCAAGCACAAACACTATACAATGTACAGAGCTGTGCCTGGTAAGCAGAGAGAAGGACGTGGTGCTCATAGGAGTGCCGATGCCTTCTCAAAAAGCTGATCGACATGGGTCCTGGGTGTCGGACCCTCACCGATTAGATACTGATGACCTAAAGGGGTCTTCCCATCTCCATATTCCCCCCACCTCAGGTTTATCCTGCTTTGATAGTCTGGCCAAAGGTGGCTAAAGCTACAGAAGCAGCAAAGCAGGCTGTGCACTGCAGCTGCCATACAAGCTGATGGGAGTTACAGAAACCGTGCAGCATGTCAAGCTTGACAAAGCGCAATCTAGCGCGAAACGGCTGTTGCCTGATGTATCTGTGTGGTGCCCCCCATCTACCGTGATTTTACCTACAATAAAGCTGCAAAAAGGAAGTTGATAATAAAAAAAATATGCTAAGCAAGGAATTTGCCCCCTTGTTAACCACAAGGAATGAGCAATTACCAAGCCTTCCAGAACGTACGGCTCGACAGAAGGCTTATGATCCCATAGGTGTTCTTCTAGAAGATTTCCCCAAGTGATGCAACAGAGATGCTGGAATGTTGCTTAGTTAATGATGTCCATTAATGATATGTGATTAGGGCGATGTCTGTCGGGAAACCTGTCTTTGGCCAGTCTTGCTTTGGCTAGCCCATGGCACCTCGTTGCCTGTAAGGTGTGAAGAGCTGTCGCATTTCTGCCATTATATGAACGGAATATTTAAGATGTAGTCATAAAAATGCCTTGTCCTGCCCCTAAAAGGGTTTGTCCCATGAAAAATATTCTACATTTTTCAAACCAGCACCTGGATCTGAATCCGTTTGTAATTGCATGTAATTAAAAATTGAATATAGCCACTGTGTGAATTCAATAAGATGTATCTGTATAGCGCCACCTGCTGTTTATTCTTTTTATTTCTCTGTCCATATCACTGACGTGGACGCACATGCTCAGTTCCATCCTTCAACTGCCTCCTGAGCTGTGATAGGGAGAGCAGCAGAAAGGACAAACCCCCTGAGTTGCAACAGAAAGGACACACACCCAAGTTGCCAACTTGATATAAATCTAACAGAACAAGAGTGGAGTGTTCTAATATTACAGGTTATAGTTATTAGATTTATGGAGAAGGGTCGTTGATCCAGCCTGGTTGTAGTCGGGAAGGAATTTTTTTTCACGTAAAATGAGGAAACTTGGCTTCTACCTCGCAGTTTTTTTTTGCCTTTTTCTGGATCAACTTGCAGAATAACAGGCCGAACTGGATGTACAGATGTCTTTTTCAGCCTTATAAACTATGTTACTATGTAAATCACGTTTTTTATGTTCAACATTTTCTTTTTTAGAATTTGTTTTTGTGATTTTTTACATTTTCCATTCCCATCTATATTTAAACAATATCCTAAAATCCTGCAGTTTTCACACTAGCCACTAGGCCTAAAATATGTCAAGGCTTCCTGTTCTTAGACAGCAGCCACATGGGCCACAGACACAATAGTCAGGAGGAGACCTCACTGACTTCTATGGTAGACTTTTCTAGGCATGCTTTGTGATCTGTGCAGAGGTCAGGAGGGAGGAGATAAGTGGTGGTGATATCAGCTATTGTGAATGGTCGATCCTGTGTTACCTATACCGAGGTGATATCTGTTATTGTAATCCTGCTGCGATGATCGGATGACTACTGAAAAGTTACTTATGCAGAACAGGAAGTCCCCACATAGTATTAGGCCTAGTGTTCAATGGGAAAACTGCTCAATTTTAGCAGTTTTAAAAAAAAATACAGATAGTGATATGGAAAATTAAAACAAAAATCACCAAAAATACTAACATAGTATGTTTAACATAAAAAAGTGCAAACAATATTTCATTTTCTAGTCCCTTTAAGTGTCCTTTCACTAGTACTGCTAGCTGATGTTAATCTGTACAGTATAACAATCCATTAAAACAAAACTTCAGCACAACCTGCTGGGAACTGTGCTGAAATAACCCCGTGTTCCTGTAGGTTTAATCCACAGCTTCCTCTTTCAAAGTAATACCATCAAAGTTTTTCAGGGGCAAATCTGCTAGAACATGCCAAAAACCTTGCAGACTTTTTTTTTTAATTTGAAACTCTAACTTTTGACTCTTATTGAAATGCAGAGCCTGTCCGCCATCGATCCCTGGGCATGGTAACGGCTTCTGTGCGCAGCGAATTACGCCTCTCACATTCAGATCTATTTTCTCATTAAAAATGAAGGGAATTCTTGCAGCTTATCATCCTACAGAGTCAGAATTCCAAACTTTAAAGGACAATGCAAAAGAAAAAAACTATCACCCTATGCTCGCATTAGCAAAAAAGTGAGATGGAGATTTGAGAAATGTGTATTCATTAACCTCAATGAACCTTCTTTGTGTACGGAAGCAGGAGATTTTTTGTTCTTCCCTAATGCAGAAATCAGCCGCCATTTCTGCCCTCTCCTCGAAATTAGAGAGAATAAATTATTCCTCCAAGGACACTGGAAAACAGATTCCAGTGGCAAAGGTCTGGGTTCAGCACATGACATCCTTCTTTCTGCTAGTCTTTAAGAGTCACCGTATTTTCACTAAATTTTATTTGATTTAATAAAGATTGATGTAACTAGCAAATTTCTAAATCACTTCATTTAAAAAATCTGCTCGCGTCCACCTGAAAAAAAGCTGTCAAGTCATGGCCACTAGGGGTCTCACTTCCACCTAATTCGCAGTCCACTGTCTGTTGTCAGACAAGATCCATCCCTAGTAACAGAGACTCAGAAGACGGCTGAGAGGAAGTTGGGGCGTGCCAGAGCTAGCTGAGAGGAAGTGGGGGCGTGTCAGAGCTAGCTGAGATCCTGAGACTGATAAGACAACTGCTTCTACGCTGCTTCTGAATTCACAGGTGCCTCCCGTGTGTCTGTAAGCATGATGTATCTCTTCTTATCTGTTCTGTGAGCTCCGGAGCTGAAAACAAACATAGTGGGAAGTAATTGAAAAGATGTCACAGCAGTACAGTGCTGGTAAAAAGAAGGCATCCCCTGCTTCTGAGTGAAATGCATCTAGAGGTGCAGTTGAAACAGGGAAAAATATGACTGAAAAAAACCATTAGGGAAGCCATCACCATTCCTTCACAGCTGTAACTGTATAAGGAAGAACAGCCATTATGCACTTTTTTTTGAAAACTCAGGTATGCTTTAAAGGAAATTATTACGATGAAATAATAGTAGGTAAATACTGCATCGTACTGCACTTTCAGTCCTCTGATGTACTTGACAGCTGAATTTGAGGGCTGGTTTCCGAATAGTGAAACACAGGGTTACTATTAGAGATGAGCGAGTCGATTCCAAAATTTGGAAATTCAACCAGATTTTTTTTCCAAAAAATTCTGATTCTACCTAACCAAATTTTTTGTGATTCGATTCAAGAGAATCAAGGGGAGAGAAAGAAGAGATAGAAATATGTCAGATGTTTTAATCGGTGGGGACTTGAGGGCTGAGACCTCACCAAATTCTGCAAACTTTCTGCTTTTATAGAATGAGGTTTTGCTAGTCATCCGACTGTCTTTCTGAGTTAGATTGGCTTCTGTGAGAAATCTCTTGCATTAAATACTGGTGACTTGTGCTTCAGTCATGGAGGTAAAATTTTGATTGCACTTGCAGGACTGATACGATTATGTGTGATTAACCTGCCTGGGGAGAGGTGTTAGAACTGCGTTGTAAGTGGCAGACTATAGATGTCACACCCCTCCACCTCTATTCAAGCTTGTGACATCTATTGTCTGCCACTTTCAATGACACTATGACATGTCAAAGGATTTACTAAATGGTATGTGCCCTTTAATTAAAAAGAAAAGTTTTTATAACAAAAGGTGAATGTAAACTATGAATGTAAACCAGACTGTGTCTGGTGCTATTGCCTCATTTTTGATGGGATCCAACAATGATCTATAGGATCCATTGTAATAATACAACCTGACTGATCTCACAAAAAACGACATCTGAGGGGCTGTTTGCCAAGTCTATTTAAGGCCTCCTGCACACGAACCCCGTGGCCGCGCTGCGGCCCACAAAATGTGGGCCGTAAGGCACAAACACCGACCTTATGGCAGCCGCAGCGGATCGCGGACCCATTCACTTTAATGGGTCCGCGATCCGGCCATTCCGCAAAAAGATAGGACATGTTCTATCTTTTTGCGGAACGGAAGTACGGGACGAAACCCCACGGAAGCACTCCGTAGTGCTTCGGTAGGGTTCCATTCCGTGCTTCCGTTCCGCACCATTCTGCATCTCTGGATTTGGGGACCCATTCAGCGGAATGCCCACGGAACGGCACCCGTGTATTGCGGATCCGCAAATGCGGTCCGCAATACGGCAATGGGCAGCACACGTTCGTGTGCAGGAGGCCTAAGGCAGACAAACACATTAGATATTTAAGGCAGACATACACATTAATGTCAGACAAACAAGTCAATTTTGGGGGGGGTCAGCTGACCTGCTAATGTGCTGACCCTGATAACTCATATTGTGGGGGGGGGGGGAAAGTGTGTTGTTGAATTTCAACATGCCCAATCCTTGTTTTTTGCACAAGGGAGATAAGCTGACACCAGAGGAGTGTGGCAGGGGCTTACTCTGCTCTTACCTTGCAGAACTGCTCAGCTCAGACATTACATCAGTGACATCACCGCTCTCCACATATAAGTGATATATTACATCAGTGACATCACGGCTCTCCACATATAAGTGATATATTACTTCAGTGACATCACCGCTCTCCACCTATAAGTGATATATTACATCAGTGACAGCTTTTGGCCAACAATTATCTGAAGTGTATGCATGGCCAACTTTACATAACTGTACTGTTAGAGTCAGACGATTCATTTTAGATTATCTTAAATTGATTCTGCACAGAGCTATCTGGAAGTCCATCCTCTTCATTGAAATCAAATGCGTCCCATCAGGAGAATCCCTTTTAATGGGACATGTCTCAATCATAGAGAGGAAGGATCACCATCTTTTGACACCCTTCTATTATTCACGGTGGAGAGAATGATCTTTTGGGCGACTGTAAAGTAGAGAGACTGTCTCGGTTTGACCTCTTGGAGTGTAGAACATGGAAGGACATGACAGTGCAAGACAAATTAAGGAAGCTGTACACTTAACACCTGGAGGAACATCTGGAAGTCTCCATATTTTTTAGATAGTAGGTTTTTATGATCCTTTTGGTGACTGTAAAAGAACGTTTCAGCTGAATGCTCCTTTTCATTTTCTCCTGATTCCCTCTTATACATGTGCACTTAACTTTGCCAAACTGTTAAATTCCTTTGGAATTCCCCATGGGATTAATGAATCAGGCTTGCTGATCTCGAAGGTGCCCAATCCTTTGAATCAGGCTTGCTGATCTCGAAGGTGCCCAATCCTTTGCCCAAACACCTGCCATGGGGGAACATCTGGAAGTCTCCATACTCATTAGATGGTTGGCCAACGTTGCCAAAATCGATGGGCCTGACCAACTTTTATCTAATGCATTTGGTTAGTTTAAACAAAAATAATAGTTATTTTTGAAAGATTAGTAACTTTTTCTGTATTGAACCTAATGATGTAAGGTAATGAGGGGTTCTCGGAGGAAAGGAGGTTTATAAAGCCATAATAAACAAGGGAAATAACGTGCGTTTGGTGTCACTCCATTGACAATTCTTAATTAACACAGCTTTATCGAAAACCCATCCGAGTTCCCGACATGTCTTGTATTCTCCATGATATAACAATTCTGGAGCATCTTTTCATGTACTTCTGTGTTCCTCTGTTATTCCTACTAGAATTTAACAACTACATTTAAGAGTTGGGGGTGAGTCCATGCATAATCCATCACTGACCGAGTCAGACACTGCACTGGCACCCCCCTTTGACAAGAAAATGATTGTCAATTTCTTCATAAATATCAAGAAGGAATAACAGAGGAAGGGTACAACACAAAATGATGCTTCATAATTATTATTTCATGGGGGATATAAGTATTTGCTAAAGGATATAACTGAATATAACTGTCCCTTAGTTCTTGGACTTTCCGGTGGAGTATAGGGACACGCTGGTGCACTAATGTCTCGAGTGAGTCTGCCTCTGGTGACCTCCATTCTGACAGCACCTTTTAGTCTCGGTTGATACGCCGGCTTGGATAATTAGCTGAAAGATGAAAGAGATTCAGCAACTAAGACTGCTGAATGCAGCACACAAAACACGGTTCCTCTAATGTATCAGGTATTCAGCACTCTTGGTTTCAGCTCAGAAGCATCCCAGAACGGATCCTTAGCTTCTGAGACTTGCCATATGGAGGCACGGAAATAATGGGCTTCAACAAAGGCATAGCTAAATGCAGCTATAAACGAGGCAGATAAAGTATCTAAAATCGTGACTGCATCAATGCAAATATTGTTGACAACATGTCCACTACTGGTGTCAAATGGAGTGTTTTTTTCACAGTATTCCCATCACAGACAATGGGGGCATATCGCTACGGTATGCCCCTAGTGTCTGATAGGCGCGAGTCCCACCTCTGGGACCAGCACCTATGCCAAGAACGGAGCGGGGAAGGTGGCGGAGGGCGCACTGCGCATGCGCAGCCGCCCTCCATTCATTTCTTTGGGGCCGCCAAAAATAGCCGAGCGCTGGCTCTGCTATTTCCGTCGGGCTCATAGAAATGAAAGGGAGCTGTGGCCGCGCAAGTGCTGTGCGCTCCCATTCACTTGTATGGGGAGAGCGCTTGGCAGTACCCGGACCCCTGGAAATCGAGAGTCCTCCAGCCACCACTCTCCCTGCTCCATTCTCGGGATAGTTGCGGGTCCCGCACCGTTTAGATAATGGGGGCATATCCTAGCGATATGCCCCCATTGTCTGTGATGGAAATCCCCCTTTAATATCCAGGTAAGCTGCAGTCAATGAGAATATATACATTTGCCTATTACTGGGGACTAGAGTCCACACATCAGGCACATGAAGACTGCATTATTACCCTAATCTAACATGTTTGAACCAGGGGCTAAAAATATATGATCCTTACCTTAAAGGGATTCTCCCATGATTGATGTTAAAAAGACATCATATAGTATATGACAACCTATTTCTAACAAAGCTAGAACCAGCCCTGTACCTCACATCAGGGCCGTCTTTAACGCGGGGCAAAAGGGGCAGCTGCCCCAAGCTCAGTTGCTACTGGGGGGCCCAAGCAGCGCTCCAGATGGCGACTAACAATACTTTTTAGCCTTGTCGCCGTTTGCGACAGGGCTGCCACACTGTAGCCGAATATTGGGGCGGGGCATGGGCCCCTGTGGCCGCCCCCCTCCCCACATCCAGCTCTTTCCCTCAATATGACTGCAGAAGCCCAGGAGCGCAACCGACTGTCAAGTCTTCAAGTGTGGAGCAACGGCTCTCAGCTAGAAGAGAAGGAAGATGGGATCAGTAGCGGCCAAGCAGATAGCAGAGGAGAAGATGCCTCATCCCGTGTACATATAGATATATATACTGTATGGAGACCCGCCGCCCGCTCATGTCCCGGGGCTCCGCCCTCTAGACAGTTTGTGTGTGTCAGGCACATGTCGGATGTCTCACCCTGCAGCTTTATAATCTCCTGTGTCATACAAGAGAATGAACTGTAATCTGTAACGTCATATAGAGGCATGACGTCAGTGCTGTAATATGCCTCTTATATGTGGAGAGCGGTGATGTCACTGATGTAATATATCACCTATATGTGGACAGCGGTGATGTCACTGATGTAATATATCACCTATATGTGGAGAGCGGTGATGTCACTGATGTAATATATCATCTATATGTGGAGAGCGGTGATGTCACTGATGTAATATATCACCTATATGTGGAGAGCAGTGATGTCACTGATGTATTATAACATTATATGTGGAGAGCGGTGATGTCAATGATGTAATATATCACCTATATGTGGAGAGCGGTGATGTCACTGATGTAATATATCATCTATATGTGGAGAGCGGTGATGTCACTGATGTAATATATCACCTATATGTGGAGAGCGGTGATGTCACTGATGTAATATATCATCTATATGTGGAGAGCGGTGATGTCACTGATGTAATATATCATCTATATGTGGAGAGCGGTGATGTCACTGATGTATTATAACATTATATGTGGAGAGCGGTGATGTCAATGATGTAATATATCATCTATATGTGGAGAGCGGTGATGTCACTGATGTAATATATCATCTATATGTGGAGAGCGGTGATGTCACTGATGTAATATAACATTATATGTGGAGAGCGGTGATGTCACTGATGTAATATAACATTATATGTGGAGAGCGGTGATGTCACTGATGCAATACAGCGCTCCAGATGACGACCAAAATGGTCACCAATGCGCCTTAAAATTTGCAGATGGCGACAAGACTTGTCATAGGCTACAGGCCTGAGGTCTATTTGGTAGTGAAATCCCAGCGCAGGCAGGCGTGATGATGTCATCACGCCCGCCTGTGCCAGGACGCACAGCAGTAAGGTGTGCGCGTCTGCGTTGCACCATCCCAGGCAATACCAGCAGCTAGTGAGCGCCAGCGAAAGGACAAAGTGGAGTATAAGATTTTAGCTTTTTTTTAGTGTGTGGGAAGGCAGGATCCAGGGCGCCCAAGTAAATCCTTGCCCAGGGTCCACTCAATATTAAAGACGGCCCTGCCTCACATGGGTCCAGAGATCCCCCCATTAATTTCTCTAATTATTCAGCTAGACATATTTGAAGCTGGCAGCTCTGGGGCGTGACCTTTCTCAGAGGACATGTGCCGCATGCGGTAAGTGGTGGTAGTAGTGGAAGGATGGAACTGAGCATGTGCATCCATCTCAGCGAGCAGGACAAAGAAATACGACAAAAAGCAAACAGCAGGTGGCGCTATACAGATAGATTTTCAGTGAATAACTCAGTTCAGTAGCTATAATACATTTTTAATGCAACTACGAAAGTATTCAGATCCAGGTGCTGGTTTGCAAACTGTAAGGTTAACCCCTTTAATCTGGATATATAATCTTTAGCTGTGATATCTTTAGTTAAAGGGGCACTCTGGGACCCCCAAAATTTTGCTGAAGGCCAGGAATGTTCTAAAATTAAAAAAAAACAACAACAAAAAAACATACTCCCGTGCTCCTCTGTTCCAGAACTGATGTTCTGGTGGTTCCTGTGATCTTTGTTTCCGACGTTGCAGTGATGACATCACCAACTACTTCACATGATCACTGCTGTGGTCATCTCTGGAGGGTCAAGTACAGTATGTCATCAGAGCAGTTCTGATGTTGCTACCTGGACTACCTCACGCTGAGGCTAATGATTGGCTGCCACACTCACATGTAATAGTCGGTGACATCATCACTGCAGCATCAATAACCCTTGGAAATGCAGCATGGAAATGGTGGGAAACTGAACAGGTGAGTATTTTTTATTTTTATTTTAGAGCATTCCCTGCTATAAGTCCTCAAAAAAAAAAAAAAAATGCTGTCTGCCTGCAATCACCACTAGAGGGAGCTGACAGTGCTCACTGGACAGTGAGCTCCCTCTAGTGGTGGCTACAGGCAGACATTTTATCACTGACCTCTATGTCTACTCTGTCTACACAGGGGTTTGGTGCTCTGTATCAGTAAAACAGGACTCTGATTAATATTAAGAAATCAATTAGCATACGAAATGACAATGACCCCATTAAAATGCTGATGGGAAGTTGATGCCCAGCAAAGGTTTTACCCATGCCAAAGCACCGTAATCTATGGGCCTTGTAGTAACCCTGGAGGCTTTACCTACAGTACACAGGTAAACACATCATTATTGGCATCCATACCCGAGACCATAAACTCAGTCACTGCTCCCAGTATGTCACCTGATGCTGATAACTGACGGCTGGCTTCTGTAACATTTTGACTTTTTTTTTTTTAATATTTAAACTGGTTTCAATGAATAAAATGAATGACTGTTAATAGGCTTTATGTTTGCTGCATAAAAGTAAATGTTACGACGTGCATCGATTCAGACTGTCATCTGCATCTGCCTCTCATTCACGATTATTTCTCGCATTATGTGACTCAATGGCATTGTACAGTAACAACGCAAGACATTCAAAGGACTATTATTTCTACACAGCCTTCCATATTGAAAAGTTAGAGCGCTAATACCCGGTCTTTTGAGCGATGTAAAGCACGCAAGTAGCTGACAGTGTTATTACACCAGCCCGTGCTATTTCCGTACCTCAGAATTATTCTACACGTACCATGTTCAGAAACCTGCTATTGTCAACCATACAGAAACACTGCATATTTTCAAGAAGGAAGGTATTGTCATTGACTTCCTAGGCAGAGAAAATTACAGGCTTGCAGCAGCGAAAGGGCCAACAGCCCATTGTACAAAAAGGTTGTTGAGGGCAGCAGCAAACGGTGGAGGATGCGGGCGATTCCGTGAGCAGTCTATTGTAACACGGAGCTATTGCTATAGAAGGTGGCAGGTGAGGGCTTGAGAAACTGCTACAGCGAGGATGTAAATGTGCTGCAGGCCTTCGAGGGCAACGGCGAGTATCACTAACATGGTCTTTGGATGCAATGCTCTGCATAAAAATGTAGATGTGATTGGCATATGGAGTTAGTTTAAGCTGTTATTCATAAAAACACATACAGTACATACACAGTGGACATATATATCACATGGTCGCCTATGGACTAGTCAAGTGTTTTCAGGATTTACTTTGTGTTGCGCAGGGCATCAAGGATTATGGCAGGCATTTTCTTCATGGGATAGGATGGGTCATTAGAGATGAGCGAACCCGACCCTCACCGGGGTTTGGGTGTGGGCAGTGAAAGGATTCCATGATGGATCCCGTTATAACAGAATATAATAAAATTCGTAGAGAGATTAGAAACCGGAAGCCTTTAAGAGGAACTCAGTTTTGATCCATCATAATCGAAGTCTATGGTCAAGCATAACAGAGCCGTCCGATTTCCGTTATGCAGGACGGAAAAACAAAGTCCTGCATAATGAATTGGACTAGGTCACCTTCCTCCATTGCTCCAGGGTCCAGATGCTGACATGTTCATAGCTTTCAGCCGTGCACAGGTTCAGCATGGGCACTCTGCAGCCTCATGCGCAGCAAGCTGTGATGCCCTGGGTTTTCTGAAGCGTTTCAGAACTTTTTTTTAGCAACTTGCACTACAGTAGTTCTTCTACGGGATTGGAGTAGATGGGCTAGCCTTCACTCACCACGTACATTAATGTGGCCAGTTCACCAGTTCTCCTTCTGCAGTATCCCAGAACCGGAGCCCTACAAAGTGGTAATTTGGTCCATTACTAAAATGATTAATGCTTTGCATTATGCTTTGTATGTATTCCCAAAAGCTGTCTATAGGTGGCACTGTTAAGTTAATTTTGCCATGACTCAGCAGGGGGAACTAGCTTTCCCTTTTGAGGGAGGAGCTTTTTAGTTAGTATTACATCAGCCACTTCAGTTTAGCTCTGTCTGCAGTAGGTATGCTTGTTTGTTTTGGGCTTTTCTTGTGAGAGATGCAGATGGCTATGAGCCTGAGTGAATCTAGAGGCAGGAGAAACATCATTCATGTGAAGGAGTGAATTCCTGAAGGAAGGCGGAACAAATATCCAACGATAGGATCACAAGGCCGTGCTGGTTAGCAAGGTATTTGCTCATTATGGCTATAGACTTTACCGACCGCTTGTAGGATTTGCACCCTGCATTGGGAACTGCAATACTTATTTCTGAGAGTTTTGCAAAGTGTTCAGAAGGAGCTCAGGGACTTCTACTCCTATTATCATCATTGTTGACATTTGCCTTTATACAGCTATTGGGAAGAGATTGCACTGTGACTTGCCTTGGAACTGTGCCATGATATCGTTGGATACACTACAATTCCCATTCTATACTTTAGTAAAGAGAGACATTTATCATTTACAACTGGCCTGGGTACTGACTCCAGCACCATTCGCCGGCCTTGCATCCGTACAACACTCATAACACTAAGAGGAACCCAACTACCATCAGGCAGGACCCCCAACATGAGGGTGTCCCCCTAGAGAAGAAAGGGTGTGCCCCCTCCTATCACTGCCCTGGCCCTAGGGAGCATTGATATGAAGACTGCCACTGTAAATAATTATTGTAGCCAGAGCCACTACCACTCCCATCCTCCTCTCTGCTCCTCCAAGGCTTTTGACACATCTTTGGACCACTTTGCCAAAAGTGGTCCAAGGATGTGTCGAAAGCCCTGGAGGTGCAGAGAAGAGGATGGAAGTGGCAGTGTCAGCAAATCTATACCTATGACACCGGCTGACCTGTTGCATGTGCGCTTGGCAGCTGAAGGCATCCATGTTGGTCCCACGTTCATACCGTATGTGGCCGCATTGCTGAGAATGTAAATGAGCCTCTAGGAGCAACAAGAGCGTTCCCTTACACCTAGAGGCTCTGCTCTTATTGCAACTGCTGCGTCCTCTCCATTTTGATTATCAGGGCCAGGCAGGTGTGATGACGTTTTCACTGCCTGGTCCTGTTAATCAAAGTGGAGAGGGCACAGCAGTTGCAGAGAGAGCAGAGCCTCTAGGTGTAAGAGTAACGCCTTCTAGAAGCTCATTTCCATATAATAAAACATCATTTTTCTCAGCAATGCAGGCACCTATGAACACGGGACCAACACAGATGCTGTCAGCTGCCAAGCGCACATGCAACAGGTCATGGTACAAATCTGCTGACAGATGCCCTTTAAGCAGATCCTTCCCATTGTATTCGCTACTGAAGATCTTCCACAACTAGTCTTCATTTATAGGCACCATACAGTACATCCCAAAAACGTGCTGAAGACATGCAGGCTTTGGAAAAGACAATGAGCTTTCCATGACAACCGCATTCAATGTATATGAGTGTTTACTGTAAGCTATAGCTGCCGTGGCACATGTTAATTCTGCATTGAACGACTGAACAGAGCAAGACAATAGCACTGATTGCTTTGCTGCAATGAAGTCAGTTTCATTCTCTGTCATCAAAGATTTTTTTCAATGGGTCTCTTAACCCATGAGTTGGAAAAATCTACATAGACACTAGGGCTTGTAGAATAAAGGCTCATACATATGGCCATATAAAGATTATATTACAGAGCAGTATTATGGCACCTATATGTCTATGGAGAATGGGTTCACCTCCGCGTGTCTCCGATTTCATATTTTTCCATCTTCAGATGCCATATTACATCAATACTCTCCTTTCGAAGCAGTGCTGCTAAGGTATGATTTACCAGTAATGTGGCGCCTTACAGAGGCACCATATGGCGGCACACAGTTTCCTTACCACTCATTAGTATGGAGCCATAGGGACTATGTGCCTTGCCAAGGCCCCTTTCACACAGGCGAGTTTTCCGCGAGGGTGCAATGCGTGAGTTGAACGCATTGCACCCGCACTGAATCCGGACCCATTCATTTCTATGGGGCTGTGCATACGAGCGGTGATTTTCACGCATCACTTGTGCGTTGCGTGAAAATCGCAGCATGCTCCTCTTTGTGTGTTTTTCACGTAACGCAGGCCCCATAGAAGTGAATAGGGCTGCGTGAAAATCGCAAGCATCCGCAAGCAAGTGCGGATGCGGTGCGATTTCCACGCACGGTTGCTAGGGGACGATCGGGATAGGGACCCGATCATTATTATTTTTCCTTATAACATGGTTATAAGGGAAAATAATAGCATTCTGAATACAGAATGCATAGTACAATAGGGCTGGAGGGGTTAAAAATAAAATAAAAATTTAACTCACCTTAATCCACTTGTTCGCGCAGCCGGCATCTCTTCTGTCTTCTTTTGTGAGGAATAGGACCTTTGATGACGTCACTGTGATCATCACATGGTCCATCACATGATCTTTTACCATGGTGATGGATCATGTGATGGACCATGTGATGAGCGCAGTGACATCATCAAATGTCCTATTCCTCACAGAACAAGACAGAAGAGATGCCGGCTGCGCGAACAAGTGGCTTAAGGTGAGTTAAATTATTATTATTTTTTTTTTAACCCCTCCAGCCCTATTGTACTATACATTCTGTATTCAGAATGCTATTGTTTTCCCTTATAACCATGTTATAAGGGAAAACAATACAATCTACACAACCTTGAACAGAAGTTCGGGTCTGGGTACCACATTCAGTTTTTTATCACGCGCGTGCAAAACGCATTGCACCCGCGCGATCAAAACTGAACAACGGAACGCAATCGCAGTCAAAACTGACTGCAATTGCGTTCCTACTCGCGCGGGTTTGCCGCAATGCACCGGGACGCATCCGGACCTAATCCGGACACGCTCGTCTGCAAGGGGCCTAAGGGTAGCCACACCTTTAACAGCCGTCAGCCTACAGCTATTCCTTCCAGCTACCCCATACACATGCATGCTTGGTTCAGCTGAGCATGCATGTGTTTTCAAGAGAGGAGGAAGCCACACTGAAATTCAACTTGCCCTGTCGTTCTTTTCCCTGGGTCCCTTAGAGGCATAGTTAGAAGGGGTGCATGGCGGCAATTATTATATAAGATTAGAAAAATAAAGGTCTGCTTTTTTTCTCTCCCAAGAAACAGCGCCACTCTTGTCTACTGTCTGTGTCCGGTATTGCAGCTCACCTTTTTTTTTATAGCGGGTGCGACCTTTATAACCAAGGAAGATTTTGATTGGTTATAAGTTGGATTCATAAAAAGACGGCTCTACTCTATCTGTCAATTCTCCTAACAGGCACGCAGCTCATTATAACGGAAGAGAAGTGGAGTTAGACTTTTACAGGAGAATGTACCTGACGTAACCTAATGACCCCGCTGAACGCAATCAGTCGTGACCGCAAAATATACCGTAATTGGGTCCTGCATCTGTCACAGGCGTTATTCCGTCCTTCGTGTCGCTAACGCATTCTTCCTGATTCTTCAGGGACGCGCTTTAATATGATATTTATTTTTGCCGCATTTATTATCTTACGATTTATTGTCAGCCCCACAAATTGAGCAGGAGCCAAGCCAGGGCTGCATTCTCATAACGGCGACGCTTCTCTCTCCGCACGAGAGCGCTGAAACAATACGACTGATTGGTCTGGCAATAGGACATTGTCTCTCTTTGTAAAGTGCCCCACTTATTCCTCTATAAATAAACGGATACATGAAAGAGAATGGGAGAGAAAGGGGGTCCCGCTTCTGATGACTCGCATTGATGTCATCGCGCCGCCGGATTTCCAAACCTTCAACAGCGGTCTCAGTGATATCGTGATTTTTTTTTATTAAAACCTTTTTACAAGAGGGCCACCTTCTCCGCCAACCACCTACCCAAACAGGAGCAGCGAGGGGGGCGTCAGCGGAGCTGACATTTATCATGTGCTCAGGGATATTCTGCAGGGCAGAAAAGGAAAATCGCATTCAAAGAGGTCACTTCTATTTCATAACGCAGTGCCGCATGGAGAAATATACCAAAATACGTGAAAAAAGTATAAAAGAATGATCATAAATGACGTTTATTGCTCAAAAGTCTTACCGCGAAATGAATAGGACATTTTAGAGGCGGTAATATTGCAACTAGTGTTGAGCTAATCGAACAAGACGAAGTGGAATTCAATCCGAATTTCAGGGAAAATTCGATTCGCTGCAAAGCTGAATTTCCTTATGCTTTGGGATAGCGAAACGATTCGATTTTCCATGTATGGCGGTAAAAAAAAAGTAAAAAAAAAAGCATACTTACTTCATCCGTTTGACGTGATGATGTCATCACAGGCTGCGTGAGATTTCTCACTAGATCTCTCACTAGATCTTCAGTCAAGATGGCGGCGCCCAGCTCTTCGCGATCAAATGGATGAGGTGTATAATTTTTATTTTATTTTTGTTTACACTGCAATATCAAGGTTTAGATGCTACGATCAGCTATGAACGTGATTTTGGGGGAAAATTCGGCAAAGCAGCCGAATCAAATTTTTCAATACTTCGCTCATCTCTATTTGCAATATACATGCAATAAAATTACTATTTGGTTTGCTATGTGAATTATATTTTCCTCTCTGGTGGCGCCCCCTGTGGTCTATCCCTCTGGTCCACCTTCTCCTGCATTCAGTGGTGGACTGACACGCTCAGTGGCTTCCCTGCTCAGTACTGATGTAGTGGTCTACCAGAGAAGCAGGTGAAGCGGTCCAGACACCATTCTTCTAGAAATATATGGTTATATCCCTCTCTAGACAGTGGAGAAGGAAACTGTGGGGGCAATACATGCCCTATGTATCTCTGGAACTATATGTGAGGCACTCATTTCTATGCAGGGGAGGAAGGGTCTAGCAAGAATTGATTGCAATAAATCCTGGGAGATGCAGGTGCTCGATGAGCTACTGCCCACCCATGGAAAGGGAAGAAAGTCCTCCACATATATGAGTAAACAAAAATGTTTTAAATTAGTGGGGTAACCCTATAAATGGGATACGTCAGCTCGTGTCTGTTATAGAAAATACTTGTATTCACCATGAAATTTCAATTCTGGAGAATCTTTTCTTAGAACGTTGCATTGTGAACTTCCTGTATTATTCCCCCTGGAAAAGTAGGAATACTGTAGTTTGACTGGGTGTCACCATTCCCTTTCGCAATGGGGTGTGTCTTTATGAACCCTGACATTGTACAATCACTGCTGGCAGGGTTAGATTGGGTAGGGACAAGTCCTATTGACAAGCGACACAGGCTTTTATTCTTAGAATCCTAACTTTCCAGGGGGGGGTTAACAGAGGAACAGCACAATTAAGAATTCTAAGAAAATACACTCCAGATTTGTGAGTTCAAGGGAAATACAAGTACTTACCAAAACACACTTTTCAGGAGAGCTGATGAGTCTTCTTTGGGCCCCATGCATGTGACCATACTATTGGTCAATTTGGGCAATTTTTGTGGATCGGAGGCAGACCCATTAATTTCAGTGGGGCATCAGTTTTTCTGTTCCGCTGGCCTGCAAAAAGGTAGAACATGTCCTATTCTTGTCCATTTTGCGTCCATGGATAAGACATTAGTGGTCAGAGTCTGCTACCGATGAATCTGGGCAGAGAAGTAGCAGATGAGGTTTAACACTGACAAATGTAAGGTTATGCACATGGGAAGGAATAATGCAAGTCACCCGTACATACTAAATGGTAAAACACTGGGTAACACTGACATGGAAAAGGACCTAGGAATTTTAGTGAACAGCAAACTAAGCTGTAAAAACCAGTGTCAGGCAGCTTCTGCCAAGGACAATAAGATAATGGGTTGCTTTAGAAGGGGCATAGATGCCCATGATGAGAACATAGTCCTACCACTTTACAAATCACTAGTCAGACCACACATGGAGGACTGTGTACAGTTCTGGGCTCCTGGAATGGGGCAACTACAGGACCCTGAAAGATTATTAAAATTAGGGTTATTCAGTTTAGAAAAAAGACGACTGAGGGGAGATCTAATTACTATGTATAAATATATCAGGGGTCAGTACAGAGATCTCTCCCATCATCTATTTATCCCCAGGACTAACTGTGACGAGGGGACATCCTCTGCGTCTGGAGGAAAGAAGGTTTGTACACAAACATAGAAGAGGATTCTTTACGGTAAGAGCAGTGAGACTATGGAACGCTCTGCCTGAGGAGGTGACAGGGCTGTGGAGTCGGAGTCGTGGAGTCGGAGTCCATTTTGGTGGAGTCGGAGTCGTTATAAAATGGATCGACTCCGACTCCAAAAGTGTATAATAAATTGGTACAGTTAGTTCAATGCAGTATGTGCTGAATATATTTTCGTAAGAATTTGGGAAAATGATAATATGTCCTATAGAGAGGCTGTTTTCTAGCCTTAAAATAATTTGATCAGATTTGAGGTCATCTATGAAGGAGGATCTGATGGAGGCAATACTATTTTTCAGAACAAATTCATAGACTCACCACACAAATGTTTTTCAGGACGTTTTTGTTGAAAACGTTTTTTTTCCCACTTACTGCAGTGTTTTGCATATTTACAATTTATTAAAGTGTTTTGTGTTCTAAAGTTGTATCCAATAAATATATTTTATGTTCTACCTAAATAGCTTGATTATTGTATCATAAGGGTGATAAAAAGCTTCAATTAAGTTATCGCTTAAACATGCGCCATGTATGAGAGAGTGGGAGTCGGAGTCGGAGTTAGGGGAAATTGAGGAGTCGGGGCTTTGGCTTACCGACTCCACAGCCCTGGGAGGTGGTGATGGTGAATTCACTAAAACAGTTCAAGAGGGGCCTGGATGTATTTCTGGAGTGTAATAATATTACAGGCTATAGCTACTAGAGAGGGGTCGTTGATCCAGGGAGTTATTCTGATTGCCTGATTGGAGTCGGGAAGGATTTTTTGGGGGGGAAATTGGCTTCTTCCTCACAGGGTTTTTTGCCTTCCTCTGGATCAACTTGTAGGATAACAGGCCGAACTGGATGGACAAATGTATTTTTTCAGCCTTATAAACTATGTTACTATGTTACTAAAGCCAGTGCTGTATCAGTTCTAAGGTGTTGGACCCTATTAGAGAACGCTAGAGGAGACGACCACACGTGGTTGTGAAGCAGGGGCCTATGCAAGGCCATAGCTGACTATAGACAACGTAGACATGATAAAGGAGCACGACTCCGGTGTAGCTGCGTGTTTTTGACTAAATTTTGAATGCATAACTTGCTATGAAATGTGATTTAGATTAGCATTTGTGCCTGCATGGATGTATTTGATGTTTGCTCTGCCCTTGGCCATCACGAGTGAGCTAATGAATAAATAATTGTGCACCACCACATGCTCACGTTGGACTGGCCAGCATCAATATCCCTCCTCCCCGGCTTTTCGATGCATGACTAATATATTTTCTTTTCTGCTACTCTTACCATTGCTGGAGACACTTCTGTAGTATCTGATGAACCTTCAGAGCAGCGTTTCTAGATCAAATTAACCCTTTCTATATGAGATAAGCCAGACATACAAATGATTCACTGAGGGTTCAACAGCTCTTATTCCTCTTGAATATTAGGCTCAGTTCATACTTGTGTCTGTATTCTAATGTTTTTTTTTCATTACCTGCTGCATTTTTCTGTCCAGTAGAGAAAAAAAAATATGAAAATCAGACCCATTATAAGCCACTGGTAGGGTATGGCTCCTGATGGACCAATTATAGGTCATTGGTGGGGTATGGATCCAGATTTACCAATTATAAGTTACTGGTAAGGAATGGATTCTGATGGACCCATTATAGTCTTTGATGGTATATGGATCCTGATGGACTAATCCTAAGTCACTGATGGGATACAGCTCCTGATGGACCAACTATAGGTCACTGGTGGGGTATGGATACTTTTTGACCAATGATAAGTCACTGGTACGGTATGGATTCTGATAGACCCATTATGGTCACTGGTGGTGTATGGATCTTGATGGATAAGTCACTGGTGGTGTATGGATCCTGATGGACTAATTTTAATCACTGGTGGATCTTAATAAAGCCATTATAAGTCACTGGTGGAGTAAGAATCCTGATGGACTAATTATAAGCCTTCAGTGGGGTATGCGTCTTGAAGAACCCATTATAAGTCAATGGTGGGGTATGAATCCTGATGGACCCATTATAAGTCACTGGTGAGGTATGGATCCTGATCTACACATTACACTGCGTGCAGAATTATTAGGCAAATTAGTATTTTGACCACATCATCCTCTTTATGCATGTTGTCTTACTCCAAGCTGTATAGGCTCGAAAGCCTACTACCAATTAAGCATATTAGGTGATGTGCATCTCTGTAATGAGAAGGGGTGTGGTCTAATGACATCAACACCCTATATCAGGTGTGCATAATTATTAGGCAACTTCCTTTCCTTTGGCAAAATGGGTCAAAAGAAGGACTTGACAGGCTCAGAAAAGTCAAAAATAGTGAGATATCTTGCAGAGGGATGCAGCACTCTTAAAATTGCAAAGCTTCTGAAGCGTGATCATCGAACAATCAAGCGTTTCATTCAAAATAGTCAACAGGGTCGCAAGAAGCGTGTGGAAAAACCAAGGCGCAAAATAACTGCCCATGAACTGAAAAAAGTCAAGCGTGCAGCTGCCAAGATGCCACTTGCCACCAGTTTGGCCATATTTCAGAGCTGCAACATCACTGGAGTGCCCAAAAGCACAAGGTGTGCAATACTCAGAGACATGGCCAAGGTAAGAAAGGCTGAAAGACGACCACCACTGAACAAGACACACAAGCTAAAACGTCAAGACTGGGCCAAGAAATATCTCAAGACTGATTTTTCTAAGGTTTTATGGACTGATGAAATGAGAGTGAGTCTTGATGGGCCAGATGGATGGGCCTGTGGCTGGATTGGTAAAGGGCAGAGAGCTCCAGTCCGACTCAGACGCCAGCAAGGTGGAGGTGGAGTACTGGTTTGGGCTGGTATCATCAAAGATGAGCTTGTGGGGCCTTTTCGGGTTGAGGATGGAGTCAATCTCAACT
The DNA here is from genome assembly GCF_905171765.1 of Bufo bufo. Classification (NCBI taxonomy): domain Eukaryota; kingdom Metazoa; phylum Chordata; class Amphibia; order Anura; family Bufonidae; genus Bufo; species Bufo bufo. The sequence continues at coordinate 35,042,108 of NC_053395.1, forward strand.
CCCAGTCCTACTGCCAGTTTCTGGAAGACACCTTCTTCAAGCAGTGGTACAGGAAGTCTGCATCATTCAAGAAAAACATGATTTTCATGCAGGACAATGCTCCATCACACGCGTCCAAGTACTCCACAGCGTGGCTGGCAAGAAAGGGTATAAAAGAAGAAAATCTAATGACATGGCCTCCTAGTTCACCTGATCTGAACCCCATTGAGAACCTGTGGTCCATCATCAAATGTGAGATTTACAAGGAGGGAAAACAGTACACCTCTCTGAACAGTGTCTGGGAGGCTGTGGTTGCTGCTGCACGCAATGTTGATGGTGAACAGATCAAAACACTGACAGAATCCATGGATGGCAGGCTTTTGAGTGTCCTTGCAAAGAAAGGTGGCTATATTGGTCACTGATTTGTTTTTGTTTTGTTTTTGGATGTCAGAAATGTATATTTGTGAATGTTGAGATGTTATATTGGTTTCACTGGTAAAAATAAATAATTGAAATGGGTATATATTTGTTTTTTGTTAAGTTGCCTAATAATTATGCACAGTAATAGTCACCTGCACACACAGATATCCCCCTAAAATAACTAAAACTAAAAACAAACTAAAAACTACTTCCAAAAATATTCAGCTTTGATATTAATGAGTTTTTTGGGTTCATTGAGATCATGGTTGTTGTTCAATAATAAAATTAATCCTCAAAAATACAACTTGCCTAATAATTCTGCACTCCCTGTATAAGTCACTGGTGGAGTACGATCCTAATGGACCGATTATAAGTCAATGGTGTTTTATCAATTCTAATGGACCTATTATAAGTCACTGTTGGGACAGGGATCCTGATGGAACCATTATAGATCAAAGGTGGGGTATGAATCCTGATGGACCCATTATACGTTACTGGTGGGGCAGGGATCCTGATGGACCCATTATGATTCACTTGTGCGGTATGAATCCTAATAACTCAACGGGACGATTGGTGGAGTTAACCGATGCTGATCACTCCTAATGGATTATGACAGATCTGTTGAATGGATCATGCCGGATCATGACAGTTCATTACAGATTCATAATATTAGTCATGGATCCTGTAAAAAGAGATGAGATGATACCAATGTGAATTGCGCCTTTAACTTCTTATTATCGATGGAAAAAATACGGCATATTGGACCTCTCAGGCCTACTGAAATAATGAATAGAATTCAGATCACCCTAGGGTTTTATAGCACTCTAAGATGAGTTCAGTCAAATGAGATGGGGTCCAGGTGTTGCTGCTGTAATATGGACCCCAAACATTTGGGCATATTATGGCACTGGGTTCCCAGCTCTTTACGATATATCACCATTTAAGACCTAAGGGTTCAATGATTCAGTCCAGTCAGAGACATCACATTTGCAATAAAACCTATATTTGTGTCCGTCTGCAATCAGTTAACACTCACATCGGCAGACCTCTCGCTCCACATCTTTCTTAATAGGGACCAATTATATGGATAAAACAGAAACCCATCTGGATCCTTGGAACCAATTTATATTAATGATCTCTTTATTCACCATTGCAAGCCCCTAAATATTTAATACACTGCAAACAGGCATCGAGGAGCACCCGACCAACGGAGGGAGGTGAGCGCCGGGGGCGAATCATACATCCGAAAGTGGAACTTAATCATAATTAAGAGCAGAATTACATAAAGGACAAGGAAACTCCACCTTAAAGGTGTCTTACAGGAATGGTTAAATTCAACTCTCTTTCTTTTTATACCACTCCAACCGGGAAAACCTGTTGATCTTAGAAATTGAAATTTTGATTTAAGACCTGTTTTATGACCAAGGAAGAAGAGAAGTGGCACAGAACAGGGCTTGGAGCTGGGAAGGCAGGACCCCTTATGAGCACTTCATGCTGGTAGTCAATGCATGTTCTACTGAGCAAACGTGACCATGCATAACTTGTACTCTTTAGGCTGCATCTTGTTTGGAGGTGGGGGAGGGCATGAGGACAGTTCCTCCGAGAGCACATTGTACACGTGAGTCACATCCATGGTATGTCGCTTTGATGAATGGATGTAGCAGACATCTGGATTCTAGGACATATTGGACATTGGTCTTTATCGACATGTTATCTGGATTTAGGAAATCCACTGATAAGGGGCATAAGTATAGAGACGGCAAAGGTCTGAGAGGGCCAAAGGACGCTCTAATACATAAGAAGACCAACAGTATTATAAGTGGTACATGGTAAGTGGGGGCATTTACAGATTTAGCTTTTTTTTACATCAAGTTACTGAAATGGTCTTATATCTCAGAGATGAGTTCCTGAGTTAATCAACACACTCAGCTCTGCTACATTAGATAGATAGATAGATAGATAGATAGATAGATAATAGATAGATAGATAGATAGATAGATAGATAGATAGATAGATAATAGATAGATAGATAGATAGATAGATAGATAGATAGATAGATAGATAGGCTACTTTCACACTTGCGTTCTTGTTTTCCAGTATTGAGATCAGGCAGACGATTTCAATACCGGAAAAAAAAAAACATTTCCGTTTAGTCCTCATGCATTCTGAATTCGTTCAGGATGCATCAGGATGTCTTCTGTTCTGTCAGTATTCCGTTTTGTGACCTGACACCTAAACCTCTGCAAACTGCGGTTTTGTGTCCAGTCATAAAAACGGGAAAAAACAGATCCGGCACTAAAAAACAATGTATGCCAATGGTGACAGATCCGAATTCAATGTAATTCGTGACAGATCCGTATTTTTCCGTTTTGATTTCACACAACCGCGTCTTAACGGAAAGGATGCGTCCTGATGTGCAAAATCAAAACGGATCTGTTTAATTCCGGTATAGAGATCCTCTGCCGGATCTCAATATCGGTATTAACAACACAAGTGTGAAAGTAGCCATAGATAGGTGGCATGTGGGTCGGGATGAATGCCTAGATAGATAATAGATAGATAGATAGATAGATAGATAATAGATAGAAGATAGATAATAGATAGAAGATAGATAGATAGATAGATAGATAGATAGATAGATAGATAGATAGATAGATAGATAGATAATAGATAGAAGATGTACACCTTAAGGGGCATTTTTTTATGATTGCATTTCACACCTTTGGCCTAAATTTTTTTTTTAAACTCGCCTTTATTAAAAATGTTTAGCCGTTTCTGATATACAAGAAGCAGTCTGTGTGTAAGCTTTGACCTTGTTTTCTTCTTGTCCGCTGATAGCTCATGTGCAGTTCTTATCTCTGACCTCCTAAACACTCATTATAGCTCAATTCTTATCAAACTGATGAAAATATGACTTAAATAAGTGTTTATGAGGTCAGGAGGTCAGAGATAAGAGGTACACATGAGCCGTTGGCTGACAGGATTTAAAGAAAACAACGTCAAAACTTGCAAACAGACTGATTTTTAACTCTTGTACCTCAGAAACGGCTGGACATTTTTAATAAAGACCAGCTAAAAAAATTATTTTTAGCCCCAAATGATTAAAATCCAGTTGTAAAAAAATGGGCTCTGTAAGGTCCCCTATCTGAGGGCAGCATAGAATAAAGGGGGAAACACTGAGTTTGGGGATATATAATTTTCTATGATTTCAGTCAAGGGTGTAAATACTGCCTGCGTTAGAGAGAGAGCCTGTGAGTCCTGCTTCCCCCGCCCACACCCAGTGATTGGCAGATCTTGTTGCCTTCAAACTCATACTGGAAGACTTCTAATCACTGTGTGTGGGCGGGGGAAGCAGGACTCACAGGCTTTATCACATGATAATTTATCAAAGTTTTTTACATGAAAATATTGAATCAAATAATATTAAAATATATATCCCCGAGCTCAGCGTCTCTACGCCTGTCAAATGATAAAGGAGGTTTTCCGGGCTAGGTTATCAAAATCAGATCGGTGGAGGTCCGACAACCAACAACCCTACTGATCAGCTCTTTCGGGAAGTTGCTCTGTCGGAAACTATACAGTGTACGGACGGACAGAAGCAGAAGGCTCCATACATTGTGTAGTTTCCAGCATCAGCATAGCCCACATCTTAGACACAAGTGCCCTTGGTTGTCCACTTTGGACAAACCCTTTTTGTTAGAAGTGTTCACCAAACAATAATTTAATCACAGGGTTCTCCACAGTCGGGACCCTCAGTGATCGGCTGTAATCCGTAGAGGAACCTAGCAGCAAGTCCTCAAATCCCCTAGATGGCCACCACTGGGAAGATGACGCATTACACAGTTCCCCTTGAAATCATTGGGAAGTCTTTGTCATCTACAGACCTGCCGGGTCCTCAAAAAGTGAGAGAGGCTTCCCTGCTCTGGATAATGGATGAGGGACCTAAAAAGACCCTACATAAATAAAGCTTTATACAGTATCTGAAGTTACTTAATTCCCTGGCAATTTGGAGTAATATCCGTCTTTATAAAGAGGATCACTGACGTGAATCAATATTAGACAAAAGCATCATAAGTCTGTGTAACAGCGGCTGCTGTACGCCGCTGTCCCCCACGTACCGCTGTGGACCTGGGCGCCGTGCTCAGCGGTCATCCTTCCATCCACTGCTGCAGTCCTGGGCTCTGTCGCTGTACGTGCTGTGGTCCTGAGGATTCCGCTCAACAGGTTCCACTCAGCCCTGGCCACAGCATGCTTGCTGCTGGTTTCTGGTTACACTGCCTTAGGGGCGGCGAGCATCACTCCCTGGGCTGCATGGGTTGGGTCATGTGACCTTGCTGACCAACCCAGGCTCTCTTACAGGTACTAAAGTGGCTCAGCCCCCTTACCAGATGCCTCAGTGTCAAGGTCCTTGTGTTTGCTAAGTTCCTGATACTCTTGTGTGCTCCTGACTTATACTTCGTTCCTGGATTCTGCTACTCGTCTGAGCCCTGCCTGCTTGCCTTGACTCTCCTGTTGCTGATCCGGATTGCCTTACCTGTGCCTCCTGCCCTGACCTTTTGCCTGTCTGACTACGCCTCTGCCTCATCCTTTGGTCCTGAACTGTTGCTCCTGGTAACAACCACGCCTGCCTGACTACGCTTGTACTTCTGGTACTTAATCAGGTATCTCCTGGTCCACCTGCACCAGCTGCCTCATGTGCCTACCCTCCTCAAGAGATAGCGACCTGGTGTTCCCCTTGGGAAAGTCTATCCCCACCATCAGGAGTACTGTGAAGAATCGAGGGGTACACTTAGACAACGCCCTTAGAGGAGGTGGGGCACGTGGCACAGTGGGTTCACACCCGCTGGTTCGTGACTGTCTGATAGACATTTTGTTAATGTATAGATGCCTAGAGCATGTTTTTCTCCATTGTCAGATGTATCAGATCTGAATTTGTGCACTGTGTTAACTCCTATGTAAAATAACGGAATAGACTTAAAACCCATAGGTGATATTGCAATGAGTAGTGCCACGTGACAAACTCATCACTGTTGCATTCATAAACCCGGTCCATGCATTCATCAAAGACACAGACAGAGTTGCTGTAGGACTACCAGAAGTGTGCCCTGCTCACAGGGTGACGTATCCTGACCTACATGCATGTGAACAGCAGAGGCAGATAGGAGACAGCACTACGGGAAGAAATAAAATAAGTAGATATCCACTCAGGAATAAAGCGTTTACCACTCGAGTCCCTCTTGTGCCGTTCCACTGATGGATTCCTCTCCCGAACCCCTCCTTATTGTACAAATACTATCGCTGCCATTAAGAATTTTTCCCACTTGTTAATGCGTTTATTAGGTAAGGAGGGAGACGAGGTAATTATATCGATCGGGGCTCATGAATAATGAATATTGAAAACAATGATTATTGGAAGGACGGCAAAGCAATAACCAAGGGGGGATAACTAGAAACAGCCTAAAGGGCATCAGTCAGCAGTTTTGTATCTATGGCTGACCTGTTGCATGTGTGCTTGGCAGCTGAAGGCATCTGTGCTGGTCCCATGTTCATATGTGCCCGCATTGCTGAAAAAATGATGTTTTAATATATGCAAATGAGCCTCTAGGAGCAACGGAGGCATTTATGTTACATTTAGGCGCTCCGCTTTTTCTGCAACTGCCTCACCCTCTCCACTTTGATGGACAGGGCCAGGTGTGATTACGTTTTCACTGCCAAGCGCACATGTAACAGGTCAGCTAATTTTATAGATACAAAACTGCTGACAGATGCCCTTCAATATCATGAAACGTAATAGAGCAGTCATGGAAGGTATCTCCTGTCTCTACTGTTGGTGGGCTAACATTTGCTTTACGATATTCCGAGACTGAGTTGCAGATGTCACAATCACAAGAAAAGGGATCTCGTATTCCCTGTTGAATGGAGCAGGAGTCCACCATGTGCACTACCACTCCACTGAAACTCTATGGTACTGCCAGAAATAGTTGGGCTTGTTGTATTTTTGTTTGTGCCATAGACTGGGGTGGTAGTGCACATGCTCAGCCATTGCCACTTTTAAATGGGGGGGGGGGGGGGGGTGGGCACAGGACCTCTATTCTTCTGAGCAGTGTCAGACCCTGCTGATCTAACAGATCCCCTATTTAGAGTTGTTACCGGAATATCCCTTTAATTTATGTACAGCTAACTTAGACTAGACATACACATGAACTGCCCTTATGTAAGGGCAGTTCAATTGTTCTCTGGTGTCTGTTGTTGGGGACACAAGGTTCAGCACCTTCAACCAAGAGATAAGCAGTGCTCGGCAGCTGCTTATCCTCTGATCCCAATAAATAGGAGATTATCGAGTTCTCAGTGTCTTAAATCTCTTGGTGCTATGAGGGTTTGGGTGGGCTAGGGGAATTGGACAGATGAGGCGCCAATGGTGCTCTTACAATAATCCAGACAGGTCTATTATGTTGCGTTGTGCCAAATGACAAACTAAACCCTACAACGCTCTATGCAGTATAGTATGGAGGGAAATAAGCAATGAGATATCTCAATGCTACTGTTTGATGTACAACATAGCAAACTCTGAGAGATCGGGGAGAGGTGCCTTGAATCTTGGCATCATTATCACATCCCTTTGTCAGATGGAGCAGGAGGCAAGCTGTCAGAGGTGACATCTTCTGGAGAAAGAGAAGCAGGAGCAGATAACTGTACCTGGGTTATCCTCACAACTAAAAATCATCATTAACAAGGAGCTTTCATAGATTCGAATAGCGTCCCTGATCTTAACAGCTTGTCCAAATTACCCGGGACAATGGCCACCAGCCTAGATTCATTAGTGAATTCAAACTAATGTGATAGATAGGAGACAGCAAGGACAAGTGGTCAAGGAAGAAGGTCATTAATCTTTGGCCACATGTTCTACTCCCTCCTGGAGAGGCTACATAATCATATGCCGCTTGTTCCCGGCATTAACCTGTCCTCCATGTTGGGATAAGCCCCAGTGCCCTGGACACGTAGGATATTATTTCACTTCATTAAAACGCAATCAAGAGGTTTTTGGCAACTGAATTTGCGACTAAACAATGGTCCTTCTGATTGGCAAGCAATTCCATTCCCCGTGCCTATCATTAATTCTGTTACTCGAATGCAAAACTCCAGCAGCATCTGTCATTATAACTGAGGCTGCAATGCATCAAGTGGAGGATACAGACAACCACTGTGCAACCTAAACTGCAAGGAAGTCAATGAAACAAAAAAAACGTCTCTACACTAGAGAGTAAAGTCCATCTGTAGAGGAGCTATTTTGGGTATTTAATGAGTCTCATGAATATAATTCCTGCAAAATGGCTTATGGTCATGATAAGAATGTAACTGACTCACAAGTCTAAATTAAACTTTGAAAAGGGTGGTCTTATCACAGGCAATCCCAATAGTATGAAAGCTATGTCAGGGGTAAACTGGCCACTGCAGCCTCTGAGCACCCCAACAAACTGCAGATTTTGCTAGATTAGGTTTCCGCTGCAGTGGCCACTACTGGGGAAATGTAGTATTACAGGCATCATTCATATAAATGACTGTTCATAAGACAATCCCATAAATGTAACAGCTATTGCAGTGGTAAGCTGGCAGCTGCAGCCTCTGAGGACCCCAACAAACAGGATTTTACTGGAGTAGCCTTCCGATGCAGCGACAACTACTGGAGAAATGTAATATTACAGGCATCATTCAAATGAATGACTGTCCTCATAAAACAATCCCATTAATATAAGAGCTATGGTAGAGGTAAGCTGGTAGCAGCTTCTGAGTACTACAACAAACAGGATTTTACTGGAGGAGCTTTCCGATGCAGTGGCCACTACTGGAGAAATGTGGTATTACAGGCATCATTCAAATGAATGACTATCTATCAACATTAATTCATGGATGGATAGAAGGGGTTACTTATGTCTTTTTGAGATAAGGCAACCTCCTCCATGATTTTTAAATATTAAAATATACCTAGTTAGGGGTATTAGTATAAAACTGAGCGAATAATTCTTCCCACGTTGCTATGCTGTGCAAGTATAACACTGCCATGTTCACAGCCTCCACGACCTGAATGTAATCAAGGGATTCCCTAGCCTCAAGGGAATTCCATAGTGACCGCACCTCTGACATCACAGACGAATTGCATGTTATCAACCCACAGAGATTTCAGTATAATACATTATATCAACTCCATAACCTCAACTACCTTACACGGCATCAGGGATTTCCAACCTACGTCTCTCCAGCTGTTACAAAACCACAACATTCCAGCATACCCCAAGTTTTATAGTGCTGGTGTAGCGCCACTTGCCTACATTATTACTGCTTTCGTCATTATAATGGTGCTTTAAATCTCTGAATTAAGACCTTTTGCCAGGTTTACCTTATGTCTTACGTAAAAAGTCATGTGCTACGGTCATAAAAATCTATTTTGCAATGATAGGCATTATATTATGCTAGTGAATAAGAATCATAATTGCACTATAGTATAAATCATTGTTCCTGAACCAAGTATGGTTTATCTACTACTCCCAACATAGCCCTGACAGGTGTGCTGGGAGCTTTGGCTTTGCACCAGCCTAGTGATCCACAGGTTGTACTAGACAATCCACAATACCATTTCTCCATTTCACGAATGGCTTGTGGCAGCAACGTTGGTACTTAGGACACCCACTGCTGTGACACTACCATGACCCCACGACTCATCTAACCGTTAATGAGTAAAAGCAATGCACCTTGTCCATAAAATCTGCTAAAGTGACATCGCATCCAGTTTGCAGCAGTACAGTCTGTGTATTGCTATGCTTCATCGGGCACATTTGTTAAAGCAACAAAGCCACGCTCCATTTAATTTTTTAAAGGGACATGCCAGGGTCCACATACCTATTAAAGTGACAGAGCAGGCATGTAAGCTGCATATCCCTTGCAAACCGTGCCCAAGTCCAGCATGATGTACACGGTGGACCTATGACCACTAGCAAGAGCTTCTGAATTGCACTTAAATATCACAAAAGAGCAATATGGACTCATGTTATTTCATTTCACTTAGACTCTATTTTGTATATGTAATGTTTTATCCTATGTTATACCCGGTCTTGACTGCTTGGCAGTAGCCCCCGCTCATTATTAGATCCTGAGTTCCTTAATGACTAAGTAGTTACCAAGAACCCAGCAGAATACCATTAATAATGAGGTGTAGACCTCATAGGGAATAGACTTACTACAAGCCCAACACAATTTATGTTGTAAGCGTTGTACAAAGTAGTGCAATGTTCACCCTGTACCAGGAGGGTTGCCATGTGTGGGCACATCCTGTATGATTTGAAGACGATATATATGATCAGTATATACAGATATTTGCATAACCAATTCTATTGTCATGAGTTTAAACAACTCAATAGGTTTACCTAATGGAAAGCCATAGTCAATACCTTGGGAGTTGTGCTAGCGCTGTCAGCTCTGCTACATGTACGCCTAGCGTTTTGGCATCGCCTATCACCTAATGCAACTATTTTACAGTGGCAATGTCGTTTATATAGGTGCCAGCGCTCCGCTGTGTCCATGCACTATGATACCTAGACCTTACAGAATGCAATGCCTTCACATCAGGAGTCTATCCCAATTTATATTTCCAAAGTTGGGTGAATAAAGAGCCTTTGGTCTCAGCAGGTGGGCAGATTTCATTCTCTAGAGGACCCTTCGCAATCAAGGCCATTACTCATATTCGACAAAAGTTCTAAACTGATCGGCAAACGTCTTCATCCAGCGCAAAATAGGACCCCTAAGGATGGGCTTAGACCTTGATAGCACTATCTCCCTAGCCCCCAGCTCTGCAGAACAATGTACAAAAAGGAGCTCCAGCCTCCGAGCGTCTAAGATCTCTCAATCTGCCATCAGACAATGAAAATGCGTAGATTGTAAATTGCAACAGTTGTATTAACCCTCCCGGCGGCTACATATCAGAGAAGCTGCCGTCGCCGCCGCCGCTCCTGCTATATATAGAACCGTCGCTGACTCTCTTAAGAAATGCAATCGGCAAAATGGACTAAGCCGGATCACGGAGGGAGCCTGTGAAAGCATTAAAGTCCATGCATAGGGCTAATGCAGGCTGGCTAGGCTTTACGGCATGTGTGCACGGGAATCTATACATCCTCTAGTCCTAGGCATGTCAACCAATAAGTACCTGCTTAGGATCCGGTGGGCTTTGGTGGATGGGGAAGCTCCTGGCTGCATTTCAGGAGGGACGTGCTGGACAGCTCCGGTGCTGATGTGAACGCAGGACGATCCCTAGCGGGGAGCTGTCCGCCGCTGCTGGTGCTGAATCCACCTCTCAGGACACCTCCAGAAAGTCAGGCGGGACAACCGAAATCACACAACTGGCCATGGATGCCACTTGGAAAGAAAAGCAGGGAAGGAGGGAGAGAGAGGGGGGGGGGGGGGCACTAAGCTCATAGGTCTTCCCCCTCCCGACAAGACAAGCAATAAGCTCTGCACTGCCTGCTGTCAGCCTGCAAAGATGGATTGGCTTTGGTAAACGATGGAGATCTCTTAAAGTTTTTTAAAAATATTTTTCTTGCTTATATAGCGCCGACATATTCCGCAGCGCTTTACAGACATTATCATCGCATGCTGTCCCCAATGGGGCTCACACAATCTAAATTCTCTATCGGTATGTCTTTGGAGAACCCCGAGGGAACCCGAGCAAACACTGGAAGAACATACAAACTCCATGCAGATGTTGTCCTTGGTCGGATTCGGACCCCAATGCAAATTATTTTACAGACTAGACCCCCCCCCCCCCCCAAGAGGGCGGCGAGGGCTTAAGTGCTGCACACACAACACACGGTCCTAGTTTTTTAACCCCTTGCTTCAGTGTGAACTGCACTACTTCTGACAGTCCTAGAGCTCGGTCCGCTGGCATGGTGCCCCCTTCCTCTGGGATCATGGCATGACACAACTCACCAGTCCTTTGGGCTAACGGTCCAGGAGTTGGTGCTGGATCCAGAATGGGAGTCTACAGATCCCATTCAGACATTGTCATGCCCCCCCCCCCCCCCCACCTCTCTTTTCTCCCAGCTTTCCCCTCTCAACCAAGCCTGTCTCCTATCACATCTGGAGCCCACAGATGTTGGTGGAAATTAACCCCCTCCTCGCCTGAGCCTCCTGATGACATCTGTTCCTGCACTGAGCATGATAGACTGGCAGGAGATGGGTGATCCACAGCAGAGGGCTGCCAGGATCTGTTGCAGACTGCGGCAGGGATGAAGCTGCTGCTGATGCCTACAGAAGCTGAAGATGCCACTCACCTTGCTCTGAGACAGCCAAGCATCTCCTCTGGAGCTTCTCTCTGCTTGTTGGTTCGGGTCTCCTTAGGACACCGGCTTCCCTGTGAATTCCACAACAGCTTCTTGATGGTTCCTCCTAAGACAGATCCAAGGGCTGGAGCCGGCCTGAGAAGATTGCTGCAGCTCCTCAATGCGTCAAGTGAAAAAGACCTCCAAAGATCTTCATTGAAGGCCAGGTGGTGGGTTCAGAGACTGTCCTGGTGGAGAGCCGCCGGCCCCTCTGCTCTCCCGTCTTCCAGGCAGCTGCGGACGGGCGAGAGGCGTGCAGCTCTGGAGGAAGAGCGTTTGCAGTGGCAGTTCTTGGGTAGTAGCACATTCTTTGTGAGTGGATGTTATGGTCGGGAGTCCTGGAGGAAGAGGGGAGGGGGGTGCAAGTTAAACACAAGCAGCATGTTGATCCAATGGTGTGTAATGGGAAGTTAAAGCAGACGGCTGCTAATCAAGGACTGAGGGACAAATGGATCTGCAGGAATGTCCCTCCACCCACTGCCCCTCCACAGCCTGGGCTTCATGTCATCAGACCTGTGTCTGTCTGTACTCATGTATGGGAAGGATAGGTCTGCCTTAGTTCTGCACACTCACTACATGCGGTTTTAGCTTTTATTTCCCCCCAGTAACTGTGAAGAGATCCCCCAGACTCCCCCACAGTCATCTTTCCAGGATAACCGCAGCATCTCCCAGTGTCTGTTCACACTCTGCTTTACCCATCCTCTATACAGCAGTACCAGTACTCTCATCGAGATCTCCAGTGTCTACAAATGTCTCTGTCTTTCACTCTCTTCTCTTCTAATTCTCTTTTATATCTTATTTGTATTATTTTTATTATTAGTTATTCCTCTCTTCTCCTTTTTCTCTCATTTTTCTCCCTTCCTTCCTCCACTTCTCTCTCTTCTTTCTCTGTCTTCTCTCTTTCCCTATTTCTCTTTTTTTCCTCTTCTCTCTCTTCCCCTCTGCTGGCTGATCATTCTCTCTAACTCTCTTTCTCTCTTCTCTTCATGCTCCCCTTTTCTCTCCTCTCCCTCTTTATCCCCATCTCTCCTCATTCTCTCTCTTCTTTCTACCCCTCTCTCCTTTTTTTCTCTCTTTTCCTCTCTGTTTCCCTTTTCTCTCACTCCTCTCCTCTTTATCTCTCGCTCTTCTATCTCATCTTTCTCTCCTATTACCTGTCTCTCTGTGTTTCTCCCTCTCTAGTTCTCTTTTCTCCCCTTTCCATCTTTTTCTCTCCATTTCTTTATTCATCTCTCTTCATCCCCCCATTCCATCTGTTTTTATCAGTCTCTCTGTTTCTTTTATTTTCTCTTTCCTTCACTCTTATTCTGACTCTCTCTTTCTTTCTCTCTCTCTCTTTCCTTATTTCCCACTTCCCCATGTTCACATGTTATATCCTCTTTCCTTCACTCCTCTTCTGACTCTCTCTTTCTTTCTCTCTCTCTCTCTCTTTCCTTATTTCCCACTTCCCCATGTTCACATGTTATATCCTCTTTCCTTCACTCCTCTTCTGACTCTCTCTTTCTTTCTCTCTCTCTCTCTCCTTATTTCCCACTTCCCCATGTTCACATGTTATATCCTCTTTCCTTCACTCCTCTTCTGACTCTCTCTTTCTTTCTCTCTCTCTCTCTCTTTCCTTATTTCCCACTTCCCCATGTTCACATGTTATATCCTCTCTTTGAGTCCCTCTTATTTTCTTTTGACTCTCTGCAGTTTTCCATTATTGTCTCTCTTTTTCTTACCATCCTTCTTTACCAGTTTCTTCTTCTGCTTTCCCTCCTTATTACTGACTCTCAGGTTACTTACTGTAGCATTATTTGCTTTATTCCACATGCCCTCATCCTCTTAGACTGCCTCTCTCTTCTCTCTATTACCCTGCCACTCTTTATTACTCTCTACTTCTCTCTTTCTGCTGTCTCTCTCATCCTCCTTATAGTTTGGATTCTCCATCCCTTCTTCCACCCCTTCCTCACTCCCCACACCGCCCCATTCTACATTATCCAGCTGCTCTCTATTCCACTCTTGCTTCGCCCCCATATTTCCTCCTCCTTTTTACAGTATTTATCCTCCAGTTTGAACACTTTATCTCTTTTTTCCTCCATTTGTTTCCTCTGTCTCTTGTCTCATTTACACTTTCTTAGTATTTGCCGCCATTACAGTTGTTTACCCCCATACATACTCATATCCATCTTTGTCATCTTTGCCCCCTTTTCATTCCAAGAATTTTGACCCCAAATCCATCTACTCTTCATTGCCTAACTTGTGATATCTTCTTCCTTCATCTTTCATGGACCGTGGCTTCAGTCTGTGACTACTCCCCCCACTATCTCCGACACCCACATTCTCGCCTTCCTCTTCCTATTATTAAATAATTCTCCAGGGTTTCTATTTGAAGCGGCAGTAAAGTTTATGTCAAATCCATATCCTAATAAAGCTCACGTATAAAGCAGCACTTGACGCTCCAAAATAAGGCGTCTTATCTGATCATAAACTGGTGGCATAAACAAACCATTACCTAATTTCACATTAAACGTCTAGATATATAGAATTATATTTTAAGATGCTTCTCCCTTAGTAATGGCTCCCCAATTGCCTGACAATTATATAATAACTGTATCCAACCTGTGGCATCCCACCTGTTGCAAGACTACAACTCCTAGCATGCCCTGATAGCCTAAAAGTTGTAGTGTTCCAACACCTGGGAAGCCATAGGTGGCAATCCACCCCATTAAAGAGAATGTCCGTCCTTGAGCACCAAATAGGTTAAAAATCCTGCACTGAATAATTTCATATTATATCCTTATAGCAGTCAGAGTTCCATTTTTCTGACACACAGCTCCAAGTCTACTGCACAGTTATGGAGTTCAATAGTAAACTTCTACCACCAGGGGGAGGCATCGTTCCTGCATTCATATTTTGAACTTAATAGTAAATCAGTATGCAGTACGCTCATCGGCTCCCTCTAGTGATGACTTCAGGCAGCCAGAATTTTACTTTATAGATAATTCCATGCAGTAGATTTGGAGCTCTGTATCAGAGAAGCAGAGCTCTGATCACTATCAAGTTATAAGTTGCAAGCCACTCCATTAAAGTGAATGTCCGTCCTTGAGCGCCATATAGGTTCAAAATCCTGCACTGAATAATTTAATGTATTATATCATTATAGCAGTCAGAGTTCCATTTTTTGTACACACAGCTCCAAATCTACTGCACAAGTATGGTGTTTTTATAGCCAAATTCTACCACCAGGGGGAGGCATCTTTCCTACATTCATATTGGAAACTTAATAATAAATCAGTATGTAGTCAGTACTTTGGCTCCCTCTAGTGGTGACTTCAGGCAGCCAGAATTGTACTTTATAGCTAATTCCATGCAGGAGATTTGGAGCTCCGATCACTATCAAGTTATAGGTTGCAAGCCGCTCCATTAAAGTAAATGTCCTTCCTTGAGCGCCAAATAGGTTAAAAATCCTGCACTGAATAATCTCAAATATCATTATAGCAGTCAGAGTTCCATTTTTCTGATACACAACTCCTAATCTACACAGATATGGAGTTTAATAGCAATTTTTTTTTTACCACCAGCAGGAATCATGTTTCCTACATTCATATTTTGAACTTAATAAATAATGAATAATAAATAAATCAGTATGCAGTCAGCTCTTTGGCTCCCTCTAGTGGTGGCTGCCGGCAGCCAGGTTTTTATATTATAGCTAAATCCATGCAGATTTTTAGCTCTGGATTAGAGAAGCAGAGCTCCGATCACCATCAGTTTATAGTAATCGCATAAATTAGACCTAAATATGACACAATGTCACAAAGGGAAGATTCATTATAATTAAGCTGCTCGGTAACAGAACAATACTTTAATAACGTGTACCGAATCCCCCGCTTAAGAGGATGCTAATTAATTTTAGTGGGAAATGGAATTAGTTCAAGCGAGATGAAACGGTTAATCAATGAACTCATCTGAAAAAACAGTAGGAGTATTCATGTGGAGACGAAGGCAGGGAACACAGAGATGTCCTCATAAAACCAGGAGCCACAAAGGTCCACTGTCTGTCTGGATCTTCCTCACACTACAGGACTGTTCTTCCTGGGCTGCAGCAACTGTGCAGTCAAGGTAAATGGAGCCAGTAGCGTTCCCAGGACTGATATACATTCATTCAAAGCTTTCTTCATTAAGGGCCACACACTCCTTTTAACCCATTGTCAGCCAGATGCCCCAGAATGGTACTGCAGTCCCTGCTATAGCAGGTACAGTAGAAACCACCTCTGCTTTTCAAGACCATCATTGATGTGTATAAATTAGCATAACCATGCAGCAGAGCTGAGTTTGTCATGTTTGTCGTTTTTGTTTGTAGAATTGCAGTCAGTTCCATTTTCACTATAATGTAAACTGGTCATGTATGACAATTCCAGCTCTGCTACATACACCCGCTGCTGACGGGAACACATTTTAGACAACATTTATACCATAACTGCAGAGCACAGTTAGGCTAGGTTCACACATGCAGGCAAATTCAGATTTTTTTTTTGTTCCAGCATAAGAATTGCAGCATCTGGGATATGCCGGACACTGCTGGCCCCCGGCGGAGCCCATTGATTATAATGGGGTTCATCAGGTTTCTGGTCTGGATTCTACCATTCTGGATTCCTTTTTTTGACAGAATCTGCAAGGGAGTCTCCTGCCAGAACCGACATGGCAGATGTGAACCTGCCCTAAGAGCAGCTTTACTGTGTATTTTCTGGCACAACTCATCATGTATCACAGTGTTATCTGTGGAGTGCAGGGAGATGTCCCTGTGGTGCAGTAACATCATAGCCACAAAGAGTTAAATTGCATCTATCCATCTTTCATCTATCTAATATTTATCTACCTATCGATCTACTATTTGTTTATTTATGTTACGCACTTATATAGCGATACTATATTCCCCAGCGCTTTACAGACATTAGCATCCAACTGTCTCACAATCTAAGGTCCTCATCAGTGTGTCTTTCGAGTGTGGAAAGAAACCGGAGAACCCGGAGGAAAAACGCAAACACGGGGAGGACATACAAACTCCATGCAGATGTTGTCCTTGGCCAGACTCGAACCCAGGACTCTCTCTCTCTCAAAAAATGAAGCAGCACTGCTGGATATAAAGTGAAAGAACGGTGTACAAGCTGTGATCAAGATTCAGTCCTCTTAGGCCTCCTGCACACGGACATTTTTTTTCCCCGTTTACTGGCCGTTTTTTGCGTTCCGTATACGGAACCAATCATTTCAATGGTTCCGCAAAAAAAACTAAATGTACTCCGTATGCATTCCGTTTCCGTATTTTCGTTTTTCCGTTCCGTTTTAACATAGAGCATGTCCTATTATTGCCCGCAAATCACGTTCCGTGGCTCCATTCAAGTCAATGGGTCCGCAAAAAAAACGGAACACATACGGAAATGCATCCATGTGTCTTCCGTTTCCGTTCCGTTTTTTGCTGAACCATCTATTGAAAATGTTATGCCCAGCCCAATTTTATCTATGTAATTACTGTATACTGTATATGCCATACGGAAAAATGGAACGGAAAAATGGAACGGAAAAACGGAAACACAACGGAAACAAAAAACGGAACAACGGATCCGTGAAAAACGGACCGCAAAACACTGAAAAAGCCATACGGTCGTGTGCAATAGGCCTTACTGGGACTTTTCTCAATATCTATCTATCTATCTATCTATCTATCTATCTATCTATTATCTATCAATCATCTACCATCTATCTGTCTGTATACCCAATACTATCTATGTACCTAGCTGTCTGTCTATTATCTATCTATTATCTATCTATTATCTATCTATCTATCTATCTATCTATCTATTATCTATCTATCTATCTATCTATTATCTATCTATCTATCTATCTATCTATCTATTATCTATCTATCTATCTGTTATCTATCTATCTATCTATTATCTATCTATCTATCATCTATCTATTATCTATCTATCTATCTATCATCTATCTATCTATCCATCTATCTATCTATCATCTATCTATCTATCTATCTATCTATCTATCTATTATCTATCTATCTATCTATCTATCTATCTATTATCTATCAATCATCTACCATCTATCTGTCTGTATACCCAATACTATCTATGTACCTAGCTGTCTGTCTATTATCTATCTATCTATCTATCTATCTATCTACTGTATCTATCTATCTATCTATCTATCTATCTATCTATTATCTATCTATTATCTATCTATCTATTATCTATCCATCAATCATCTACCATCTATCTGTCTGTATACCCAATACTATCTATGTACCTAGCTGTCTGTCTATTATCTATCTATCTATCTATCTATCTATCTACTGTATCTATCTATCTATCTATCTATCTATCTATCTATCTATTATCTATCTATTATCTATCTATCTATTATCTATCCATCAATCATCTACCATCTATCTGTCGGTATACCTAATACTATCTATGTACTTAGCTGTCTGTCTATTATCTATCATCTATGTATCTCATATCTAATGACGTATGTGTGTGCATCATATAAATATATTTTCAGATAATTTTTACAATTGGAAATATCCGGGATACACAGTCCACTCCGCTCAGGATTACTGCACATTATAAACCCTCGTATTAATAGCTGGTCCCAGTGTCTCCAGACCTCGCTCGCAGGGCTGCAGCATATTAATGGCCGTCTGTATTTACACAGGAGCTGGGAAGGCGGTAGTAATAAAAGAAGACATTGTAACGCCGCCTTATTATACACCGAGCAAACATTTCATATAGTGCGCCATGCTCAGCACATTAAACTGTAACAGCTGCAACTATGGACTAAGGCAACATGGCCGCAGCAAAGTGGCATTAAAGGTGATTTGTTGAAAGCCTCAGACTCGTTGACACATCTGTCACCGACTGAAAGGAGAGGAGGAGGATTACATTACCTGCTGCTCTTCTTATATTGGTCAGTTTAAGCTAAAGCTAGGAAAACCACCCAGAGAGGGTGTCTAGATTGGCCAGGAAAGTGCTAAATGACGAGAGATGCAGAAAGCAATGATCCTTAAAGGGGTTGTCTCATTACAGCTTATTATCTGCCCTGAGCATGACTTTTGGGGTCTCTGCCAGTCACTAGAATTCGGGCCCGCGTTCCGCACTCCTTGAGCGTCCATTGCTCCATTCAACTCTATGGGGCTGCTGGAGATCACCAGGTACAAGCGCTCGGCTACTCCATGGCGCAGAAGGGCACATGCGTCTCCACCTCTGTATTCAAATGGGTGAACACCGGGCCCCTGTTCTCGTGATCGGCGGGGGACCCGGCAGTCGAGCTACCAATCAGACAATTATCGCCTATCCTGTGGAAGCGGGATAAGTTGTTTTAAAGGGACAACCCCTTTAAGGAAAAGCCCATAGAAAACAATCACATTGGGAAAACATACTACAATAAACGTACCTTTTTATGTCCCATATATTACAGTACTCTCCTATCTTGGCCTGATATCTAGCAGTGTTCATCCTGAGCCTCCTGGTTCACCAATCTAAAGCCCGATTCACACATGCAGTTTTTGGTGCGATTTTGATGCCGTTTTTTTTTTCCTTTTGGCAAAAGCCAAAAAGTGGATCCAACGGGGGGATGAGTCTAAAAGACAAACTTATACTCGTTTTGTCTTTTGCATCCAGTCCACTTTTAGCTCTAAAGACTGTAGAAAATAACGGCATGTGTGAATACGGCCTTAGGCCCGTGTCAGAATACTGTAATATAGACACATCGTAACATCTATATTTGCAGCATCTAGATCCCCAAAAAATCAACAACCCCACCAGGAGTGTGCACAGATCTCCTAGACCCCCCTGCCCCTATGCATGCGACAATCACTCCCGGGCAACGCAAAGTGCAACGCCCCAGATTTCTGATAAAATGACATTTTATTTTCCATTATGTGGAAAAAATAATAATTGAAAAAACTGTAATAAAAAAAAAAAAGTTTTTCTCCCCCTCACCCACTTGATCTGACTTCTATAGCTGAAAAAGTGGAACAGGTGTCGTATAAATATGGCGCACATTATAACCACCGTATTTCTCAATCCAGACAACTGGAAAAATCCCATTAATAAATCATCTGCGTCCCATTTGTTACAAGGCTGGCTGCCTGCAGCCACCACTAGGGGGAGCTCAGTGCATAGGAATGTATACACTTACCATTCACTTAAATGGAAGCTGGAATAATCTCAGCACTGAGCTGCCCCTAGTGGCAGCTTCATGAAAATGTAGTGTGTTCAGGAAAAGAAGGAGATCAGCCTGGTCCCCACAGGAGTTGCATTGTCAGAACCACACAGTCTTTGTTTATCTTGAGGACTGAATGTAATGGTTCTTTTAAAGTATTCCAGTTGAGGATAATTAATCAATCTGGGGGCCCCTCACCAATCATGGGAATGGTGGCCCCTACCCTAAAATGAATGGAGCTGTAGGTCGGGTTTGCAAATATATTGCTTTACTTTTCAGCCTGTATAGCGGTCTACGTCCATGTTCAGAATTTGATTGGTTGCTATAGGAATCCGTCGACACTGTGTTGACAGACAGATCCCCAAAAGCTTAGCTGACCTCCGATAACAGGGATGCCCAACCTGCGGCCCTCCAGCTGTTGCAAAACTACAACTCCCAACATGCCCTGATATGTGTAGGCTGTCCAGGCATGCTGGGAGTTGTAGTTTTGCAACAGCTGGAAGGCCTCAGGTTGAACATCCCTGTCCTATAAGATGCCACACATCTGGGTTTTTTTTGTTTTTTTTTCGCTCCGACTATTGTCGAGGGTCCGAGGTAGTCAGAAGCCATCAGAATGCGCTCTGTGCAGACGGTGAACCAGCTCAGATGAGCGTTCAGCAGCCGGCAGAATTGTGAAGGCAGCTCTGGAGTAAAACACCCGCTGTAGCTGAGGATCAGCATAACATAATACTGTAATATGGAGCATCTAGCACTCAGCATCATCCACTTTATGGTTGTTTCCACTAGGTGGCGCAAATCTAAACGTAAAATTATCTTATATACTGTATATTTACATAGCTTTATGCAATACAGAAGTCAACTGTGACTAAAGAGGGTATAATAAGACGGTATTATAATGCGTTAGACTGTAGGTACAATCCAGTAGGAAAACGAAACTAGACTTAAATAAATGCATCATGTGCCAATTTCTAAGTCAATGAAACGTTCCTTGTTTTGAACCATTTCCCCCCAGATGTAGGTATGCAGTATGTACAGATTGCAGTCGTGGTCTCCACTGGTGGCAAACTAGGCAGTTGCTCAGGGCTGCCACTTCTTAGGGGCTCCTATCAAAGAGTGGAAGTGAAAAACAGAAAATGGTTCAAATGATAGCACGTTTGTAGCAGCTGTAGATTGAATTTTTTTTATATACGGACAGGCAAAGATGCACCAAATTTATTGAGAATAGTGCGCCTTTTTAATAAATTTGACAATTTTTCTTACACTGTACAGTACTATGATTTAGTACTGGGGTATGAAACACCAGTCTTAGTAAATTTTCCCCATGGTCTTCTCTGTCTCCTGCTCAGAACAGAAGACAAGATATTATAGTACGGTATATTACGGAATGTGTGCCTTATTATAGGACACTCTATGGCCGCGGTATTATTAGGATACTGCACGTGTATGGCAGTATTACGTTATATAGGCAGTTTAGGAGAAATGTTTAAAAATAGCAAGGGGGATCTATTTTGCTTATTATCCAGACCCCCATTTTCTATAAAACCGACCTCGGGACAAACTACAATTCCCAGCATGCCCTGAGACCTGCAAGATGTAAAAGCATGGTGGAAGCTGAAGTTTCTGCGCAACCGGAAATTCACAAATTAGAGATGATTGGATTAGAAATAGCCTGTATGTATGCATATACGGACTGGAAAAGTTCAGATAGGCTGCTTTCACACGGTCAGTGTTTGGTCAGTGTTTGATCAGTGATTTCTATCTGAGCCAAAATCTAGGTGCAGGTCAAAAACACAGAACGATAGTAACTCTTTCCATAATGCTTTCTACTACAACTACTACTACTATCTATATGTAGCCTTTAGGCCCCTTTCACACGGGCGAGTATTCTGCGCGGATGCGATGCGTGAGGTGAACGCATTGCACCCGCACTGAATACCGACCCATTCATTTCTATGGGGCTGTTCAGATGAGCGGTGATTTTCATGCATCACTTATGCGTTGCGTGAAAATCGCAGCATGCTCTATATTCTGCGTTTTTCACGCAACGCAGGCCCCATAGAAGTGAATGGGATTGCGTGAAAATCGCAAGCATCCGCAAGCAAGTGCGGATGCGGTGCGATTTTCACGCACAGTTGCTAGGAGACGATCGGGATGGAGACCCGATCATTATTATTTTCCCTTATAACATGGTTATAAGGGAAAATAATAGCATTCTGAATACAGAAGTAAAATAGGGCTGGAGGGGTTAAAAAATAAAATAAAAATTTAACTCACCCCACCTTAACTTGATCGCGTAGCCGGCATCTCCTTCTGTCTCCTTTGTTGAATAGGACCTGTGGTGAGCATTAAGTACAGTTACAGGACCTTTGATGACGTCACTCCGGTCATCACATGGTACGTCACATGATCTTTTACCATGGTGATGGATTATGTGATGACCGGAGTGACGTCATCAAAGGTCTTGTTCCTGTAATTAATGCTCACCACAGGTCCTATTCAACAAAGGAGACAGAAGGAGATGCCGGGCTACGATCAAGTAGACTAAGGTGAGTTAAATTATTATTATTTTTTTTTTAACCCCTCCAGCCCTATTTTACTATGCATTCTGTAAAATAATACAATCTACAGAACACCGATCCCAAGGGGTTTGGGTACCAAACATGCGCGATTTTTCTCACGCGAGTGCAAAACGCATTACAATGTTTTGCACTCGCGCTGAAAAATCACGGGTGTTCCCGCAACGCACCCGCACATTTTCCCGCAACGCCCGTGTGAAACCAGCCTTACTCCTCACTTTGGTTCACAATCACTGATGGAAATCACTGTGTCACGAGGGTATCAAGAGCCACGTCTGACTCCGTTATACCCGGGGTCAGGAAGTCGCAGCGGGTGGCTGCGCGCTCTAGATCTAAAGATCACGTTGTTTTTTAGTGATTGTTTTCTGTGTTTGCCTTGCTATCCTTTTTGTCTCTCTCAGGGATCCGTAGCTTCTCCTCCTCAGCTGTTTCTTGTCTGCCACTCCCTACCTCCTTATATTCTCCCCTCACACTTCTCTAGTTGCCAGTTATAGAGCTTCCTGCCTGGACATCTATACTGACCCACTGGAGTGGTGAATCCTGCTTGTCGTTCCTGAGTGCTACCCTCCGGATCCCTGTTGGGCTTATTGTTGTCTCCTGTTGTCGCCCACCTGGGAATATATGTTGAGTCTGTGTTGTCTGTCCTCCCCTTGGTGTTTTCCCTTAGAGTTAGTGGTGCGGACTAGTGTTCCCATCGCCCTGTTCACTACCTAGGGCTCAGCTCAGGGAAAGCCAGGGCTTTAGGCACGTGATCGGCGTACGGGTGAGGAGCCCGTCTAGGGACGTCAGGGCAGCCAGGTGCCAGCCGCCAGGTGAGTCAGGGGTCACCATCTTCCCTCTCACTTGGGCAGGGCCTTCCTCGTTCCCTCCCTCTGTGTCACGTATGTGATAGCCACGCCGACCGTGATACACTGATCAAACACTGACAAAACACTGACTGTGTGAAAGGGGCCTTAGACAGTAAATAGTACCTATATAGAATATATACCCTGTGAGTTTTTAATTTTAAGACCACACAGAACGGTTGCGTGGCGGTTGTGACACGGCCGTACCACGTTCTACTACCGCGCGCCCAAAAGGGCCGCGACGGGCTCTAATTAAACTAATGAGAGGGCACTGTTGAGTGGGGTCTCTGTTGCTAATTGCCGCGAGGTATTGAAGGCTCACTGAACAGTGCGGTCTCATTAATTTAATTGGAGCCCGCTGCGGCCCGCGGCCAGGCTGTGTCACAAGCACCGCACAACCGCGCTGTGTGGTCGTAATCTTATAAATATTGAAGCAGATATCCAGGAACCCTCTGCTATCACATAAATCACATTGCAATAGCTCAGCGCAAAGTGCCTAATGATATGCACGCTCTATGGTGTTGACAAACCCAACACTGCTACGTCTGCAGGTCTTTGCTAATGTATTATCACACACCAATGCGTAATCATCAGATATGGACTAGCTCTGGTAAATAATTTACTGGAAAGAGGAATGCCAGAGGCAGTGTATAGCACATCGGGCCTCATTTTTCATAGAGTCTGATTATATGTAAGTAAAAGTTGCATACCGAGTGGCAATCATATCCAGCTATAACTCTCATTTAAAGGGGAAGTCCACTTCACTTTAGTTTTTTTTTCTTTGTCCTATAAGAATGCATATATTCTTTAGTGTCACAATGGCTGAAACGTTGGGGGTTCTGGTATTTTACTGTACCCCAGGAAAAGGGAGAAATAAACTGAAAATTAAGTTGTGATTACAAATATAGAATCACAGGATTTGCATAGGACAATGGGCAAAATATACACAGTAGAACATATCTGGAGCTTTTCTTAAAGAGCATCTGTCAGCATGATTGACCCTATTAAATCCGGCACACTGAATGGTAGGGTTTATCATGCTGATTAAAATGATACTTTGTTTATGTCTGTACGATACACCTTTCCAGAGAAACCTGCATTTTTATTAATATGCTAATTAGGGAGTTGGAGCACTGAGGAATCGTCAGAGCTCTTGGAGCACCAGTTTGTGAACACCGCTGCAGCCTTAGCCACTCACCCATTCCTTGGATTGAAAGGGCTGGATATCTCAGGGAAAGGGGGAGGGGCTAAGGCTGCAGTAGTGTTCACAAACTGATGCTCCAAGGGCTCTGGCTGGCCCCCTTGGTGCTCCAAGTACCTAATTGGCATATTAATAAAAAGTGTGTTTTCTTTGGAACAGTGCATCATGCATACATGAACAAGGTGACATTTTAATCAGCATGATCACCTCTACCAGTTATTGTGTCCGGTTTAATAAGGTTGATCATGCTGACATCGGCTCTTTCAAGGCATAGCGCAGACACTATCCGAGAAGAAACAGTTGGTCTTTAACTCTGGACCTGTAAAGGCAAAAGAAATGCACCATTTACAGAGGATAAAACAAATAATAAAACTAGAACAGTTCCTACAATATCCAGGGGGTCCCCTCTACACTTTCCAAGCCACTAGGAGGAGCTAGCTGCAGATGCATTTAAATCGCATTGACTCCCGTGAGGTGTATGCAGTGAGCTCCCTCTAGTGGCATCTGAAGGCCGCTAGAATTTTAGCATATAAATGATGACCTATTCCCAGCTGTTTCGGGCAGCCACCAAAAACTACAGTAAATAATGGACAGAAGGCTCCATCCACCGCGTGGCTCCCGGTGTCAGTGTACTGCAGATCAGCTCCTATATTGGGAGCTGAGATGCAGTACCCCATAATGCCACACAGTGGAGGGAACCTTATGCTGATTTTACATCAATCATGGGAGAACCCCTTTAAGCTACCTTACTATACAGCTCCAGTCCTGCTTAGTTTGCTTTATGCCCCCAGAGAGATGATGACACCTAAGGGCCCCACTTACAGTCGTAATGCCCACTTAGTGCCCCCACACAGTAATAATGCTCCTACAGTCATTGTGCTCCTGGAGATTCTCCCCTCACGATTGTGATCCCCAATTGTATAGTTTTATTAAAGTAATAAAAGTAACACTCACCTATCCCCATTAACATAATGAACAGAATACAACATCCCCGGCATGTACCTCCTCTGGCTCAACTCAGCGGACGGCAATGACGTCACTGCATCACATCTGTCTGCGACAAAGGTGACACGTTGAATGGTGGAACAGGAAGTTACCAATTCCCTGCTTCACCTTTGTATTCCTCTCTATCTGTGTTCTGCGGACACATTTAAAATTGGGACATGCAACATCCTCCCCTGGATAGCGAGACAGCAGACGAAATCCAGGACTGTCCCGCTGGATGGTGGACGGTTGGAGGCATGTAATATGTTAGTTATCCAAGAGTAAGGCAGACTTCCCACTGGGTTCAGTGTCTAATGCTCCCAGATCGGCTCTTCCTCTCCGTGCCGCGCTGAGATTGCAGCGAAGCTGAGCGCCAAGTGCCAAGGAGTTTGCAACAGGCTTGGGTCCCTTTAAGTAATGTTTGTGACGCCAGTTGCAATGAAGCAACAATGGGACAGAGTCCCTTTAAGAAATGGTGTTTGTGGTTGGTGGTACCCAGGTGTAGGAATGGCCGAGTGGGATAGGATGACCTACAATGTCCCTTTAAGTAATGTTGTGTCACGGTGCTCCTACCTGGATACGCTGGACTCCAGGCGTTGGCTCCGAAGCAAAAAAGGGGGGTTGTTAACTTGGAGATGAAAAATAAATTGAGTCCAGACCTTGTGATTAAGGTTTAAAAGCAGCTTTACTTTGCATAAACGTTTCTCCAAACGGTTTACAGACTTTATCTTGGTTCCAGCAGGCTTTAGCATTAAAACTGTGGCAGGCAAACTCCTCTGTTGCTCTCTGGCTCTGCTGTACTTACAGGCTGGCTATAGAACTCAGCTTCGTCTTTATGCTGTACTTCACTTTGTAGTCTGGTCTATCTCTAGATTGTCGAGGGAAAACTCCTCCTGGCTTCTGAGGCTTTAAGCTGTGGCCTCCATATCCAGCAGAGCTGAAGGTGCTCTAGCTGGCTTGGCTTGGGCATGTCTAATAGCAACGTGCCCAGCACTTGCTTCCTTCTCCTAGCAGGGGGTCAGCTGGACTGCAACTAAACTGGTCCCCACCCTTCCTGCAGGAAGTGGGACTCGCCCACTCCTCCACAGAGGGGGGTATTAGAATGGAATGGAAAGCTCCATTCTATGTAACTATAGTTCTGCCATGCTGCCACCTGCTGGTGAACCAGACACATTACACTTGAACATAGTTGCAAAATAGGAAATGCACAGTGTTTGGACCTGGAATAAATACAAATGATGACATGAGGTTAACCAATAAAGACAGTAGCAGGGTGCAAAGGTGGTAATACCACTCTGGGGCGTTACAAGATCAACATCCTTTGATGGGGGGGGGGGGCGGGATATATGTAACCGCTGCAGCCAATCAAAGGCCACAGCGGTGACCTGCTCCTCTTGCGTTACATTACCCGTTATCGTGACACAATGGGAGCAGGTCACTGCTGCGGCCTGTGATTGGCTGCAGCGATCACCAGTCCCCCCAATTGACGACCATTGATCTCAGTGGGGCAGGGAGAGGAAGAGCCAGCCCGAGAGCATTAGGCAAAAAACTCAGCGGAGGGGACCAGGTAAGTATGATCACCCTGGGTTGGCCACTCTGGGAGGTCTGCCCTACTTATGGATAACCCATTTACTTGATCTATGAAGTTCCCTCTTGTGTGTTATATGTATCTATGTGATAGGTGCAGTACTCTGGATAGGGGGCACAAACATTAACCCTTTGTCATTGTTTCCTATGTCAAGCTTTCCATGTTCCTATTTAATGAATGTCCGCCTTACTAAGTATTGTATTTATGCAAATGTTAACTTATATTACATTTGATGCCATGCGCCTGGTTTCCAGCAGGTGGTGTAAGTCTGGCAGAGTCCTAGAGACAAGAATGGAACTAACCATTCTCCCCTTTAGGCAGAAGTGGACTGACCTACTTCCCACCGAATGTAGTAGGGGAGAACACCAAAAAACAACAAGAAGGAAGGGGAAAGACATTAGGCCTCACCGCTATGGAAGAAAAAGGGTCACCACCTATAAAACCCTGCTCTTGGCACTAACTCCTATCCGTATGGGCACCGCTTGATGGTAGAGATGCCCATACACAGGAACCTAGAAAACTCTGGTGGCCCTCGGATGCCTTAAAGGTAATGTAAGGGCAGAGACAACCCATTCCTTCCCTGGTGAAGGAACCAGCGTCTCGCTGAGGCCTAGTAAACAACAAAGGGGGGGGATGCAAAACACAACAAGCGGATTCTGAGGATGATGGATGAACAGGACTTCAACAAGAACCACACTCCAACTCTTCCAAAACCAAATAAAGCTATCCAGAGCAAGAAGTGATGGGTAAAGTCAGACTAAATAGGGAGAGGTAAAGGTCACATGATCCACACCTGAACAGGAGGTGTGGACATACCAGCAACACACAGACAAAGTGAAACCAAAAGAGGCTGTCAGATGACTAATGCGTAGATAATCTTTTCGACCTTCTAAGACCTGTCACAGGTGTGACAAAACTATGTTAGGTTTTCCCAGTCTGGACATTTGTCTACTTCAACAGAATTATCGCAGCGAACCACCACCAGGGAACGACGGCCTGAGGTAGGACCACCATGACACAGGGACACTACACTAGGCCATATTATACCACTCGCAGACCTCAACACGAATATACTGGTGCTCCCCGGGGGCGTACGCTGCATAGGGATATTAGATTGTGAGCTATAAAGGGGGCAGGGAATTGTGACAACTTCTGTATAGAGCTGTAGAAAATAATGGCAATATATAAAAGAAAAAAAGTTGAAAATAATATTGTATTCAATTTATATAATTTCTCTGTAGTAAGCAATGCGCATTTCCAATTCCACTAAACCCTTCTGCAGGTGAGTCATGGCCAGAGAGTTGTGTAAGGAAATGCGACCTCAGAGCAAGCACCGGATGCCATTTCCGTCTTCGGTTAGGCAATACACAATCATCATAGCATTGGGATATAATGAAATTGTGCAGAAATGGCCGTATCTGTGATTTCACTGCATGCTCGTTACATTCCTCAACATATATAATTGCTCTTTTTCTTTGTAACCTACACTAAATACTGGAGGCCTTTGTGTGGAATATTATACTGTACATGACTTAATTTTCCTTCTCTATAAGTCATCTATTAACAATGAGCTCTATAAGTCCTGGCAGCCGGGTCAGAATTGTATGTTCTGGTATAGACAGCTGGGTCAGGATTGTATGTTCTGATATAGACAGCCGGGTCAGAATTGTATGTTCTGGTATAGACAGCTGGGTCAGGATTGTATGTTCTGGTATAGACAGCTGGATCAGGATTGTAGCTTCTGGTATAGACAGCTGGGTCAGAATTGTATGTTCTGGTATAGACAGCCGGGTCAGGATTGTACGCTCTGGTATAGACAGCTGGATCAGAATTGATGTTCTGGTATAGACAGCCGGGTCAGGATTGTATGTTCTGCTATAGACAGCTGCGTCAGGATTGTACATTCTGGTATAGACAGCCGGGTCAGGATTGTATTTTCTGGTATAGACAGCTGGGTCAGGATTGTACATTCTGGTATAGACAGCTGGGTCAGGATTGTATGTTCTGGTATAGACAGCTGGGTTAGGATTGTACGTTCTAGTATAGACAGCCGGGTCAGGATTGTATGTTCTGGTATAGACAGCTGGGTTAGGATTCTACGTTCTGGTATACAGTATACAGCTGGATCAGGATTGTATGTTCTGGTATAGACCGCTGGGTCAGGATTGTATGCATCAGTATAGACAGCTGGGTCAGAATTGTATGTTCTGGTATAGACAGCTGGGTCAAGATTGTACTCTCCAATAGAGACAACTGGGTCAGGATTGTACATTCTGGTAGACAGCTGGGTCAGGATTGTATGTTCTGGTATAGACACCTGGGTCAAGATTGTATGTTCTGGTATAGACAGCTGGGTTAGGATGGTACGTTCTGGTATAGACAGCTGGGTTAGGATTGTACATTCTGGTATAGACAGCTGGGTTAGGATTGTACGTTCTGGTATAGACAGCTGGGTCAGGATTGTAGATTCTGGTATAGACAGCTGGGTCAGGATTGTATGTTCTAGTATAGACAGCTGGGTCAGGAATGTATGTTCTGTTATAGACAGCTGGGTCAGGATTGTACTCTCCGATATAGACAGCTGGGTTAGGATTGTATGTTCTGGTATAGACAGCTGGGTCAGGATTGTATGTTCTGGTGTAGACAGCTGGGTTAGGATTGTACGTTCTGGTATAGACAGCCGGGTCAGGATTGTATGTTCTGGTATAGAAGGCTGGGTCAGGATTGTACTCTCCAGTATAGACAGCTGGGTCAGGATTGTACGGTCTGGTATAGACAGCTGGGTCGGGATTGTACGTTCTGGTATAGACAGCCGGGCCAGGATTGTACGTTCTGGTATAGACAGCCGAGTCAGGATTGTATGTTTTGATATAGACAGCTGGGTCAGGATTATATGTTCTGGTATAGACAGCTGGGTTAGGATTGTACGTTCTGGTATAGACAGCTGGGTCAGGATTGTATGTCCTGGTATAGACAGCTGGATCAGGATTGTATGTTCTGGTATAGACAGCTGGGTCAGGATTGTATGTTCTGGTATAGACAGCTGGGTCAGGATTGTACTCTCCAGTTTAGACAGCTGGGTCAGGATTGTATGCTCCAGTATAGACAGCTGGGTCAGGATTGTATGCTCCAGTATAGACAGCCGGGTCAGGATTGTACGTTCTGGTATAGACAGCTGGGTTAGGTTTGTACTCTCCGGTTTAGACAGCTGGGTCAGGATTGTACATTCTGGTATAGACAGCTGGGTCAGGATTGTACGTTCTGGTATAGACAGCTGGGTCAGGATTGTATGTCCTGGTATGGACAGCTGGGTCAGGATTGTATGCTCCAGTATAGACAGCTAGGTCAGGATTGTACGTTCTGGTATAGACAGCTGGGGCAGGATTGTTCGTTCTGGTATAGACAGCTGGGTCAGGATTGTACGTCCTGGTATAGACAGCTTGGTCAGGATTGTACGTTCTGGTATAGACAGCTGGGTCAGAATTGTATGTCCTGGTATAGACAGCTGGGTCAGGATTGTACGTCCTGGTATAGACAGCTGGGTCAGAATTGTACACTGTGGTATAGACAGCTGGGTCAGGATCATACATTCCAGTATAGACAGCTGGGTCAGGATTGTACGTTCTGGTATAGACAGCTGGGTCAGGATTGTACACTGTGGTATAGACAGCTGGGTCAGGATCATACATTCCAGTATAGACAGCTGGGTCAGGATTGTACGTTCTGGTATAGACAGCTGGGTCAGGATTGTAACCTCCCGTATAGGCAGTTGGGTCAGGATTTTATGCTCCAGTATAGGCAGCCGGGTCAGGATTATACATTCCAGTATAGACAGCTGGGTCAGGATTGTACGTTCTGGTATAGACAGCTGGGTCAGGATTGTAACCTCCCGTATAGGCAGTTGGGTCAGGATTTTATGCTCCAGTATAGGCAGCCGGGTCAGGATTATACATTCCAGTATAGGCAGCTGGGTCAGGATTGTATGCTCCGGTATAGGCGGCTGGGTCAGGATCAAACTTCCAGAATAGGCAGCCGGGTCAGGATTGTAAGCTCCCGTATAGGCAGCTGGGTCAGGTTTTGATGCTCCTGTATAGGCAGCTGGGTCAAGATTATACATTCCAGTATAGGCAGCTGGGTCAGAATTGTATGCTCCCGTATAGGCAGCCGGGTCAAGATTATACATTCCAGTATAGGCAGCTGGGTCAGGATTGTTTGCTCCAGTATAGGCAGCCGGGTCAGGATTATACATTCCAGTATAGGCAGCTGGGTCAGGATTGTAAGTTCTGGTATAGGCAGCTGTAGCGAGTGCCTGGGCAGCCGATGGAGAGGATGGGAGTGGTAGTGGCCCTGATGAGGTGGAAAGAAGGTATGAAGAATCAGTCCAGAAGTAAAAGAATGCAAGTCTCTCTTTACTTAGTGCAAAATATAACTTGTGATACATCCAGCAGTATTCAGTACAAAGTGCAGTTTCTGGCACCAGATGAGGAGCTATGGTGGCTGGTTGTGTAGGAAGTTAATGGCACTAGCAGACACTTGTGGATATAGGTGTTCACAGTGAGATTCAGACTTGAAGTTAGTATGACCTGGTGGTTATTCTATGTGATGGGTGTCTGACATGTGTTCCCTCACCAGAAGCAGGGTCTGTGAAGCTGTAGTTTTGTTCATCACTCTGTTGTCTAAGCACACTGAAGCTTCTTGGAAGCAGTGTTCTTGATTCGGGCAATTTCTCTGGAGTGATGGTCTCACAGGAGAACT
The DNA here is from genome assembly GCF_905171765.1 of Bufo bufo. Taxonomy (NCBI): domain Eukaryota; kingdom Metazoa; phylum Chordata; class Amphibia; order Anura; family Bufonidae; genus Bufo; species Bufo bufo. The sequence goes on from NC_053395.1 coordinate 35,074,036, forward strand.
GGATATGGACCCTTGGAGAAGGAGCTCCACTCTGTCTGGATTAGAACTTCCCATCCTGACAGATAGTAGGACCAGCCCAACCCCTGTTCCTGCCAACCAATGCCAACCATACATCTTGCTGGAATAACACAACATGAAATTACATTACATACAAAACAATTGCACATACCCCCGGGTCTGGGATACTGCACATCTAGATCAGGATTGTACGCTCCAGTATAGGCAGCATTTTTCTTATATTTTTTAGATGGTATGTTCTGGGTTTGTATGGCCCTTGTGCATGTTGTGTTAAAAATATGTGGTGACTTTTTTTTAGTAAGAGTTGTGTTAGAAGTTGCACCATGGCACAAGCTTGAAGTTGGTAAAATTGCATGGGCACTGTGTCATAGGTAGTTACAGCCACAAGCCTGAAGTACAGGAGTGTTTCATGTTTGTGTGAAGAAGCAGGGTGGCCCACCACAGATATTGCAGGAGTGTGGACTGGAAAATCCAGAGAGCTGAAGCAAAATGAGGAGAGGGACCAGTAAAGTAAGGGCAGTCTACCCACTGGAAACCACAGTCAGGCTGCAAGGATGGTCGGTTCCACAATGCAGAACAGTTAGGAACACTACAGGAGATTGCTCATACAGTACAGACCAAAAGTTTGGACACACCTCCTCATTCAAAGAGTTTTCTTTATTTTCATGACTATGAAGGCATCAAAACTATGAATAAACACATGTGGAATTATATACATAACAAACAAGTGTGAAACAACTGAAAATATGTCATATTCTAGGTTCTTCAAAGTAGCCACCTTTTGCTTTGATTACTGCTTTGCACACTCTTGGCATTCTCTTGATGAGCTTCAAGAGGTAGTCCCCTGAAATGGTCTTCCAACAGTCTTGAAGGAGTTCCCAGAGATGCTTAGCACTTGTTGGCCCTTTTGCCTTCACTCTGCGGTCCAGCTCACCCCAAACCATCTTGATTGGGTTCAGGTCCGGTGACTGTAAAGGCCAGGTCATCTGGTGCAGCACCCCATCACTCTCCTTCATGGTCAAATAGCCCTTACTTTCAAAGTTTTCCCAATTTTTCGGCTGACTGACTGACCTTCATTTCTTAAAGTAATGATGGCCACTCGTTTTTCTTTACTTAGCTGCTTTTTTCTTGCCATAATACAAATTCTAACAGTCTATTCAGTAGGACTATCAGCTGTGTATCCACCTGACTTCTCCTCAACGCCACTGATGGTCCCAACCCCATTTATAAGGCAAGAAATCCCACTTATTAAACCTGACAGGGCACACCTGTGAAGTGAAAACCATTTCAGGGGACTACCTCTTGAAGCTCATAAAGAGAATGCCAAGAGTGTGCAAAGCAGTAATCAAAGCAAAAGGTGGCTACTTTGAAGAACCTAGAATATGACATATTTTCAGTTGTTTCACACTTGTTTGTTATGTATATATTTCCACATGTGTTAATTCATAGTTTTGATGCCTTCAGTGTGAATCTACAATTTTCATAGTCATGAAAATAAAGAAAACTCTTTGAATGAGAAGGTGTGTTCAAACTTTTGGTCTGTACTGTATGTGTATAACCCTGGAAGTCGGGAGAAGACATCTTGTTATACTTTAGCCATGTGTACAGCTAAAGACTGAATCTCCACATGAAAACTGCAAAGCATGGTGTGCCTGGGTTCTATAGATGTGAAACTGCTTTTGAACAAGTATATATGAGTTGTGACTTCTTCCTGTCTCCTGAGACCTATTTCTGCTTTGGGGTTTAACATTGGTATTCCAACCATAGAGGGCAGTAGAACTTCCACCCTTTGTATGTGACCTAGACAGGAGAGCTGCAAATGGACAGGTCTTGGGGGATTAGCCCATCAGCTACACAAAGCCAAACCACTAGCTACCTAGAACAGGTAGAGATGTGTCCTCCTTATCTTTCCACTTGGCTCAATGTAACAAGAGATGAGGACTTTGAAAGTACTCTTGTCGGGAGTTGTTTATCCTTTATGTATCTATATGTGGCCACCCAGTGGTTGCCATTAGCGTTGATCGTGAATTTTCTAATTATGAATTTTTATTGCGAATATTGCCACTTCGAGAATTCTCAAATATCTAGAATATAGTGCTATATCTTCGTAATCGCGAATATTCTAGATTTTCTTTCATCAGTACCCATGATCTCTCACTGCTTCTTGCTTGTGGGCCAATGAGAAGGCTGCAATATCTTTGACTTTAGGAGTAGTGTTGATCACGAATTGCCGATTTTTGCAATCAAGAAAATAATGACTGGAGATCACGAATTCTAGAATTTACAAATTTATGGCGAATATTAGGCAAAAAAATTTAGATATATCACTAATACCAATATTGCCTATGCTGCTCATCACTAGTTGCCATGTGATTTTTACCCTGTCAAGATTTTTTGCTTTTGATAATATATTGAATTGTTATCTTGAATTGGAGTCTCTAATGAAATTTGTCAAAACGTAAGTGTGGACACATCTGTATGTCTACTTAGTAACTTTACTGCATAAACAGGCTCTTTGTGAAATTATCCCTCCAGAAATAGTATACCCTATAGGCAATAGTGGGGATCTTCTAAGTTGACATGCTGTAGTTGGGCCTCTTAATTGAGTCCATTGTTGGATCTTGTGATATTCCAGTCGGACCCTGATGACAAAGAAGGTTTGACGACTCTTCGCTCTTCCTCTTTTTTCTATATCATAGAGACCTAGTAAAAATACGTAATTAACTTGTACAATAGAGTTCTTGGCGTCTGCAAACGTCTTCCTGACTTCATCCCGACTCAGGAGGGTGGCCAATTTGTGTTGTTTATGTAGATCTTAACCAGACACAGCTAAACATCTCCCCCCCATTCAGCCTTTCAATTACAAGCAGTATAGTAGTTGCTCGTCTGGCAGCGACAAGATAATATACCTATTAAGTAATAACTTTTAATAGATAGAGCAATAACAAAGGACACCAACAGTGAAAAGGAGAAGTATGTTCTAAGGGAAACCTCTGAGAAGTCAGATAACGCAGATGTTAGATGAGGGCAAACCCATGAATACTCTGTGTGTTAATACTAGCTGATTATAATAACTAAGTGTATCTGGTTTGTAATCTCAACATGAGTGTTTCCAACCAAAAGATTGTGAAATGTTGAGGAATTTAAACACATATGACATAATGTACAATGATTGTGCTGTATTTGTATTGGAAATTGTAAAAGACCCAAGGTAATGTCTGTTCAGAAAGTACAAAATTATTTCAATGTTTTTTGTTCTTTTTTTTACATGCAAAATACTGTGACATAGTCTAGTTTTAGATTGGAATTTCTTGTTTTTCTGCAGCTCACTTCTCAGCTTTGCTGTGTAGACTGTGACAAGACGAGCAGAGTCATTTCATTATTATAAGACATCTCTGCAGCAATCTAGATAAGACAGGATAAAGATACTTTACATACAGATAAGGCTTTGTATGTAGCTCTATGCCTCTCCCTGGTCTCTGGTGAAGGGCAGTACTCAATTTTTACATTGAAATTGTCCATCAACATTATAGTGAACTCTTAAAGTGTTATTCTGGTTACATTAAGTTTTTCCCTATTCACAGGATAGGGAATAACTATTAGATCGTTGGGGGTTCTAACACTGTGACATTTTATTACAGCTGCCACAAAGAACAGGGAGGTTTTTAGAGTAAAAACATTTTAAAAGTTAAGAAAACATTATTTCTTTGAGATTTACATCTTATTAACCCCTTCACTACCGAGCCACTTTTCACCTTAAATCCCAGGATTTTTGCTAATCTGACATGTGCCACTTTATGTGGTAATAACTTTAAAATGATTTTACTTATCCAGGCCATTCTGAGACTGTTTTCTCGTCACATATTGTACTTCATGACAGTGGTAAAATTGAGTAAACAAATTACCAAATTTGCCATAAATGTGTAAAAATTAGCAAATTTACAAATTTCTATTTCTCAACTTTTATAATAGATAGTAATAACTCCAAATATAGTTATTACTTTACATTCCCCATATGTCTACTTCATGGTTGGATCATTTTGAAAATGACATTTTTTTTTTTTGGGACGTTAGAAGGCTTAAAAGTTTAGAAGCAAATCTTGAAATTTTTAAGAACATTTCCAAACCCAAATTTTGTCAGGACCAGTTCAGTTATGAAGTCACTTTCTGGGGCTTACATATTAGAAACCACCCATAAATCACCCAATTTTAGAAACTACACCCCTCAAGCTATTCAAAACTGATTTTACCTTTAGGTGCCCCATGAGAATTAAATAAAAATGGGAATGAAATTTGAAAATTTCACTTTTTTTAGCAGATTTTAAATTTTAATCTATTTTCTTCTGCATCACATCAAGAGTTAACAGCCAAACAAAACCCAAAATATATTAACCTAAATCTGGAGTTTACGGAAACACTCCATGTGTGCTCAAAAACTGATGTATGGGCGCACAGCAGGCTTCAGAGTGGAAGGAGCACCATATGGCTTTTGGAGAGAGGATTTAGCTGGAATGGTAATTAGGAGCTATGTCGCATATGAAGACACCCTGAAGTGGCCCTACATGGGAAACCCCCAAAAAGTCACCCCATTCTGGAAACTACACCCCTCAAGGAATATTCCAAGTTGTGTAGTGAGCACTTTGAATCATCAGGCGTTTCACAGAATTAGGAAACGCTTGGCTGTGAAAATGAAAAATTAATTTTTTTTTCCAGAAAAAGTTGCTTTACACCCACATTTTTCACTTTCACAAGAGGAAACAGGACAAAATGCACCCCACATTTTGTTCCCCATTTTCCCCTGAATACGCCAACACCCCATATGTGCTCAAAAAATAAAATATGGATGCATGGCAGGGTTCAAAAGGGAAGTAGCGCCATAGGGCTTTTGGAGGACAGATGGCTTTTGGGAGCTATGTCGCATATGAAGACACCCTGAGGTACCCCTAGAGTGGAAACCCCCAAAAAGTGACTCAATTCTGGAAACTACAACCCTCAAGGAATATTTCAAGATGTGTAGTGAGAACTTTGTCCTCACAGGGGATTCATGGTATTGGCTGTGAAAATGAAAAATTACAATTTTTTCCAGAAAAATGGAATTTAGGCCCAAATTTTTCACTTTCACAAGGGGGAACTGGAGAAAATGCATCCCCTAATTTATTTCCCATTTTCTCCTGATTACAGCAGTACCCCATATGTGCTTGTATGCTGCTATATTGGCGTACTACAGGGGTCAGAAGGAAAGGAGCACCAAATGGCTTCTCGAATTTCACAGGAAAAATTGACAGGCTCCATCCTGCAGTTGAACACACCCTGAGGTACCCCTAGAGTGGAAACCCCCAAAAAGTGACCCCATTCCAGAAACTACACCCCTCAAGGAATATTTCAAGGTGTGTAGTAAGTACTTTGATCCATCAGGCGTTTCACAGAATTAGGAAACGCTTGGCTGTGAAAATGAAAAATTAAAAAAAATTCCAGAAAAAGTTGCTTTACACCAACATTTTTCACTGTCACAAGAGGAAAAACAGGACAAAATGCACCCCACATTTTGTTCCACATTTCCCCCAAATACGCCAACACCCCATATGTGCTCAAAAAATTATGTATGGGGCGCACAGCAGGGCTCTAGAGTCAAACAGCTAAATATGGATTTTGCTGACCTGAATTGGCAGACATTTATTTTAGTTGCCATGTCGCATTTAATAAATTCCTGAGGTCCCCAGAAATGAAAAACCCCAAGAAGTGACCCCATTTTGAAAAGAGCACCCCAGTATGAACATTTTAAGTGGTAGAAAGGATACTTTTCAGCAAACAGGTGACTCACAGAAGGCAGAAATTCTAGAGAAAGCATTTCAAAGCACACATTTGTAAAAATGAAAAATTACTAGCAGATCCTAATTTTTTACTTTCACAAGGGGTTAAAGGAAAAAATGCACCCCAGTATATGTTCCATATTTTCTCTCCTTTTTGCAAACACCCCATATGTGCTTGTAGCTTGTTGTATGGGCGCACAGCAGGTCTCTAGAGGCAAAGTGCAAAAAATGGTTTTTGCAGGCCTGAATAAACAGACATGTATTTTAGGTGCCATGTCGCATTACATACATTTCCTGAGGTCCCCAGAAATGAAAAACCCCAAGAAGTGACCCCATTTCGGAAAGAGCACCCCCGTACAAACACTTTAAGTGGTGGAAAGAGTACTTTTGCATGGCCAGCTTTTTGCACCACACTTTTGTTTTTCGTGTGGCACTGTAGGGCTTCAGAACTTGATCTGAAAGATCAACCCCGCCCATCTGCCTGTTGTAGTCCAGAATGCAGTCTGGTTTGGGGACAGTGGTAGTGGTACCACTTACAGCGGCAGGGGAGCTGGTGTTACTGTGAATAGTGGTCAGTAAAAGGACATCCCTCTTGTCCTTGTACTTAACCACCCACATGTTCTCATTGAGGAGAGCACGGCTGTTTCCTTTTCTTAGTGGTTGCCCTACCAGGGACTCTCACAGACTTTATACAGTTTTATGCCATACCTTGCTAGCTTGCTGGGCAGGTACTGGCGGAATCTTATCCTCCCTTTGAAAAGTAATAGGGATTCGTCTATGCAGACATTTTGTTCTGGGGTGTACACTTCTGAAACCTTTGCGTTGAAGTGGTCAAGGACGGGCCTAATTTTGAACAGACGGTCAAATGTGGGGTCATTCTAGGGTGGGCTCTGTGCATTATCATTGTAATGCAAAAATTTCAGTATTGATTGGAATCGATTATGGGCCATGGTATTACTGTAAATTGGAGTGTGGTACAAGACATCCACATTCCAATACTGATTAATTTTAGTTTTTTTTCACTAGGCCCATATGCAGCAAGAGCCCCCAAAAGGTCATCATCTCTGCTGCATTTACTGGGGTCCAACCTTGGGGTCTAGCGTATGGCAATGTAGGGTGCTGGGAAATAAATTGCTGGGCGTATAAATTTGTTTGCGTTACCATCAAATTTATAAAATCTTCGGAGAAAAAGATTTAAAAAATATCAATTTCAGTGAAGCCCGCACAGTCTATCTGAATTCCTGAGTTTCCCACAAACTCAAGAATTGGGGGCTGATAATTCTCAGGGGGTGGGGTCCATGTGGGCTCACTCTGGAGAGCTGCCCTCTCTGCTAACTTGGAGCGCCTTCTAGAGGGTCCCTCATCAGCGGATGATGATGATGATGATGAGGGGATAGAGGAGTAGAGGAAAGTGGCATCCTCTTCTCCCTCACTAGCAGTCTCAGTATCGGAGGCAAGAATAGCGTATGCCTCTTCAGCTGAGTACACTCGTTGGGATGAATGGGACATTTTTATTTTATTGGGGTGTAACGTGCGAAATGTGTAAACCTTTATTTAGTGTGATGGGTGTGTATGTAGTGTTTTCACACGTGAAGGGGCTTGTAATAATAATAATACGAATAAAATGTATTTGTATAGCGCCACCATATTTTGCAGCGCTTTACAAGTTCATAGGGTTTATATACAAAACAAAAGTAACTGGCTAATATGCAACTGAAACATGCAACTGAGTCAGGGCCCTGCTCGCAAGAGCTTCCAATCTATGAAAATTTGGGGGTGGCACATAAGGTAGTTGACTGTGATAAGTAAGATTTGAGCCATTATTGAACTGACAGGAGTGGTGCCGGCCGAGGATCGAGTTTAGGCCAGAGGAGTTGGTGGGGGGAGGTTTAGTCGGGGAATAGTCAGTTTAGGTAGCTTGATAAACCTGCCTGAAAAGATGTGTTTTTGAGGCCCATTTGAAGGTGGAGAAGTTGTGAATTGACCTAGTATTCCGGGGCAGAGTATTCCAGAGAGCAGGTGCAGCTCAAGAAAAGTTTTGAAGACAGGAGTGAGAGGTACGAATTATGGAGGTTATTAATCTTAGGTCGCTAACAGAAGGGAGAGCACGAGTACGGTGACGGATGGAGGAGATGTATGGAGGTGCAGCACTGTGGAGAGCTTTGTGGGTGAGAAGTTTGAACTGTATTTTGTGGTGGTTGGGCAACCAGTGAAGTGACTGGCACAGACTAGTATCATCAGTGTAGCGGTTGGATGGATGCACAGTAATAAATTTGAAATTAAATTTAGAAGAAAAGTTGTAAAAAAAAAAAAAAAGTATTTTCTGCCAAAAAAAAATGTATTTTCTACAAAAAAAAGTCTTTTCTGCACAAAAAAGTCTTCTGCACAAAAAAGTCTTTGCTGAACAAAAAAAAGTATTTTCTGCAACAAAAAAAAACTTGCAGTGCAAACTGAGTTGGGGGGGGGGCAGGAAGGGACAGGGACAAAGGGTGGTTTAGGGATCTGGAACAGCTGCAAATGAAAAAAAAAAATCTGTGCAGCTATTCCAGATGTTCTTCTTCTTTCTTCTTTTGTTCTTTTCTTCTTCTTTCAGCAGGAAAGGGTTAAATCGCAGTTGTGGTGCACCACAAGTCCCAGCAAGCCAACAGCAGCACAGAAAGACACAGAACCTCTCTGCACGTAGTCACCAGCTAGAATTGCTGCATGCAGGGAAGTTCTGCCTCTTCCTGTGCAGCTATAGCGCTGCCATTCGCTGGAGCGTTGTTCCAGCCAATAGCAGCGCTGAAAGGGGACCCAAAACACTGATGTCCCCTGCATGACCTAAGAGGAGATAGATGCTGACTTGTTCAGCACCGGTCACCTCCACATGACACCCCCCGCCCCCCCCCCTGCAGCTCAGTATCTCAGCCGGAGCTGCGATGCGTATGTCTGCGGAATCCAGCCATTAGCAGCGATCGGGGCTACAGGGGGCAGAAATACCTCCCTGTGCCCCTAGGAAAAATGGCTGCCTGCCGTACAGAGCATCCATCGTACCCCGGTCACCGAGTGATTTCGCTCAGGGACCTGGTGTACACAGCGCCGTAGCTCTACGGCGCTGGGATTTCAGACCCCGCTTCCAGCGCCGTACATGTACGGCGCTGGTATCCTAAGGGTTAATGGAACTAAAATTCAATACAGAAGACATTGCCTTTAAGAAAAAGTTACTTTACTGTAGAGTTTACTGTAGATTGTAGAAGCTACTCCATTTTCCATAATTACAAACTTGAATTGGGTTCATACATTCAAAATTGACGACTCAGTTCAAACATGTCCCTCTTAGAGTATCTCCAGATGGAAAAACTAGCCGATGACGTTATTTGCTTCATTAGTTCCCAGTTACTGCACATTAAGGCTAAATCACTGGAGCTGATTACTGATCAGCAATGCCGAAGAAAAGACATAGCGAATGCGAGTAACAGCTTGCCCGTCGAGGATGCCCAGATATATTCTACTTTCTTATAAGGCCAAGAAGGTTCTAAATTGTATGGAAAATGCTCAAATAGCTAAAAAAAAAGGTCCCATAATCACTGTCATCAAAATTTTACCAAGGTTATCATCAGCTAAACATAAGACAGCTGAATCTTAAAAGGAATCTGTCAGCAGTTTTGACCATGCTAAACTGCTGACAGCACTAGGTGAGGATGAGGAGTGCAGGACAAACATAATTTTGTGGAATTTTTATCATCAGGACTAGAGTGAATATGAACTTTTATTCTGCCAGGTTCTGCTGCATTTAGCTACTTCACAGCCCCTCCTCTCTGCTCTGAGTGACAGCTGTGGTATCCAACCAGGAGACCCCTCCAGCTGTCACGCAGAGCAGAGGTGATGTATGTATTACAGCTCAGTCTCATTCACTACAAGGGAGCTGAGTTGTAGTACCAGACACCACCTAGAGACAAGTGTGGAGCTGTTTTTGGAAGACAGCAGCCATGTTTTTCTAATTCTAATAAACTCAATTTATAGTGTACTCCTCGGGCACAAGCCACAAGCCATAAAATGGTTGTATTATTCTGCAGTCGTTTCCCTGTGGTTGAATTTTTGTGATGATCACTAAGATGGACTTACTTATTAAAGGGTTTTCCATTTTGGACAATCCTTCTTTATAATAATGTAATGACAAAGTGTCCCTCTGCTGGGACCCACCAACGAGCAGCTAGTATCTAGAAGTGAGTGTTCAGTTACCCTGCAGCGCCCCCGCAGGGGATAGTAATCATTACACAGTGTCTCCAAGGACAGATTCTCCAGATCAAGAGTGACAATTTTGTAACTGCTCTCTATTCTGGCCAAGAGAATAGGATCCCCCACCCCTTGAGTATTCCCTAATAGGGTACATAAAAATGGGTTTTCTAAACTGGAGAACCCTAAAAATGGATTTTCAAGACCTTTACAAACCCCATTATCACAGTCTTATCATTACGTTTTCATCCTCCATGACTGATGACATAGTTAAATTTTGTAGTCAATTCTGCAAGAATGAATAAAATTAATCACAAAAACAACAATTTTTTTTTGCTCTTTTTCTTCCAATCCTCCTTCATTAGGTGTACAATCAAAGTATAATTAATTTACCTACGCTTTGTCTCAGTGGTCTGCGCCGAAAATATTAAAATCATCTCATTAATTCAAAAGAAATGTTCAGTCCAAATGCAGACTATGAGTATGGGGAATGTATAGTACCTTGCCGATTATGTGGATAGTTCACGCTGCCAACGATATGGTTCTCGGGAATCATTACAGACCTAACCCTCCCATCCTACGCTCCCACCCTTCGTTCTTTCTGTCAACCGGCAGTCATTTTTTCTATAATAGGCAAGGTAAGGTGGAAACTGCTTAATAAAACATTCCCCAGTGTGATTATGTGGAGAAGGAGCTGATATGACAGCTCCCGGTTACATCCAGCCTTGTCATAGGTCCAATCCTAGGACACCACAGCCATGCTTTTAGGCCAATTAATGGAGGCTGGGTTGCATAAGTGGATGTATATCCTGGTGCCAGTGAATCTTAAAGGATTAATTGGCAAGCGCCACATATCAATGCACACTGCTCATTAAGACGGCCTCTTATTTTAACCTTAACACATGGGGGATACGTTCTGCGATCCGCTCGAAAATGAAAAGAAAAAAAAAAGAGAGAGCTTTCTGATGCAAAACACTCAATAAATGACTACTAAATTCACAGTGTAAGATTTTCCGCTCAGACTTTATTGAACCTGCACAGTTCAGGGGCTTGTTTTTGAAATGTGAATCTTTCAGCTTCATTCTTAAGAATAGAGAAAAATAAAATACTTTTGGAAATGTAGACAAAGGAAAAAAGGTATAAGGAATGAGAGAAATGTGTGATTCATGAATAGACAAAGCAGAGCAAATGTAGTCGTAGTCAGACCTTGACAGTAACAATATAACCATATTAAACTATAGTTAGCAAACAATGCCGATTCTTCTGGAAAACGAGCAGACCTCCTGGACTAGGCAAGTCTTCTCAAGGGACATACTGCCAAATTAAAATAATGATTAGGCCTGCCCTTGCTACTAGTGGTGTAGCAATGGCGTTTGCGAGGCATGTGATTGTGACCTGGCCCAAAGGGGAATTGGGTCCAGATCCTTGAGTGAGCACCACTGTATGTGTCCTCGAGAAGTGAATTTGGTTTGAAACTATTGCTTACCTTAAAACAGCACCAATCTCAAGTTGTGTGCCCCTGACGAGGGCCCTCACCTTCCTCTCAGGATGGCTATTTCTATGCACCATTCTGCTCTATTACTCTATTGCACACTAGTAATGCCACTCCTTATTCTCTCTTGGAGCTTAAATGCACCATAAACTCCTTGTGTTCCAGGGCTTGATATGGCTGGACGCCTCATGCCCAGGCCCCGTAGACAATGGAAGACCTGCCTCTCAGTGTGGCTATTTCCATGCACCATTCTGCTCCATTACTCCATTGCACACTAGTAATGCTACTCCTTATTCTCTCTTGGAGCTTGAATGCACCTCAGACTCCTTGTGTGCCAGGGCTTGATATAGCTGGAAGCCTCATATGGCTGGACTCCTCATGCCCAGGCCCCGGAGACAATGGAAGCCCTGCCTCTCAGGGTGGCTATTTCCATGCACCATTGTACTCCATTTCTCCATTGCACACTAGTAATGCCACTCCTTATTCTCTCTTGGAGCTTGAATGCACCTCAGACTCCTTGTGTGCCAGGGCTTGATACAGTCCTGATCAAAAGTTTAAGACCCCTTGAAAAATGGCAAAAAATCATATTTAGCATGGGCTGGATCTTAACAAGGTTCCAAGTAGAGCTTCAACATGCAACAAGAAGAAATGGGAGTGAGACAAAACATTTTTTGAGAATTTAATTTAATGAAAACAACGGATAAACTAAAACAGGTAGTTTTTCAGCTGATCAAAAGTTTAGGACCACACCTCCAAAAAAAAACGAAACCTCCCTAAAACTGAAATCTAACTTCCAAACATGAACTCAGTAATGAGTAGCTCCGCCGTTATTGTTTATCACTTCAAAAATTTGTTTTGGCATGCTTGATGCAAGCGTTTCCATGAGGTGAGTGGGAACATTTCTCCAAGTGGTGAAGACGGCCGCACGAAGGCCATCTACTGTCTGGAACTGTTGTCCATTTTTGTAAACTTCCCTTGCCATCCATCCCCAAAGGTTCTCAATTGGATTTAGATCAGGGGAACACGCAGGATGGGCCAAAAGAGTGATGTTATTCTCCTGGAAGAAGTCCCATGTCCTGCAGGCATTGTGTACTGTAGCGTTGTCCTGTTGAAAAACCCAGTTGTTATCACACAAACTAGGGCCCTCAGTCATGAGGAATGCTCTCTGCAACATCTGGACATAGCCAGCGGCTGTTTGACGCCCCTGCACTTCCTGAAGCTCCATTGTTCCACTGAAGAAAAAGCACCCCAGACCATTATGGCGCCCCCTCCACTGTGGCGCGTAGAAAACATCTCAGGTGGGATCTGCTTGTCATGCCAGTAATGTTGGAAACTATCAGGACCATCAAGGTTAAATTTTTTCTCATCAGAGAATAAAACTTTCTTCCACCTTTGAATGTCCCATGTTTGGTGCTCTCTTGCAAAGTCCAAACGAGCAGTTCTGTGGCGTTCAAGGAGACGAGGTCTTTGAAGACGTTTTTTGTTTTTGAAGCTCTTCAAGTCTCAGATGCCGTCTGATGGCTGCAGTCAGCACCAGTAAGGGCGTCCCACCTCAGCAGCGATGGCGCGCTGTGAGAGACCCTGCTTATGCAGTTTAACAACCCGACCACGTTCAAAAAGGGAGTGTTTTTTTGCCTTTGCCATCACAACGTGTGACTACCTGACAGAAAATGACAATGAATCCACATCTTTGCACAGATTCGGCCTTTTAAAGGCATGTGGTCCTAAAATTTTGATCAGCTGAAAAACAGCCTGTTTCAGTTTATTCGTTGTTTTCATTAAATTGAATGCTCAAAAAATGTTTTGTCTCACTCCCATTTCTTCTTGTTGCGTGTTGAAGCTCTACTTGGAACCTTGTTAAGATCCAGCCATGCTAAAAATGATTTTTTGCCATTTTTCAAGTGGTCTTAAACTTTTGATCAGGACTGTATCAACTCTATCTTTAGCAGGGGAAAAAATTTAGGTAGATGTCTAAGTTACCTAAAAAGAAGCTCCATGCCACTAAATACCTTAAAATAATAAAACATCCTGTACTCACCTCTTTCTCCTGCGCTGTTCTCCAGTTCTTTTCCCACTGCTTGTCTGCAAAGCTGCAGTGGTGACGGATACGGCGTGCAACCAATCACCGTCCTCAGCAGTATACAGCACGAGAGTGATTGGCCGCAGCAGTGACATGCCATATACCTGCACATCGCCGCTGCTGCTTTGTATACAAATAGCGGGAGGAGGATGGGAACGGAAGCACAAAGAATGCTGGGTAAGTTGGGTAACTTAACTAATCCCTTTAGCTCTGACCCAGAAAAGCACCGAAATGCAAACCATACTTACTAACATCTGAGTTTGTAAAATCGGGCACATAAGCCCTGCCCTCAGGTACGCCCCAGAAACAACAGTGCAATATTGCCAGGACTGTCTCTGAAAATCAGGGACAGTCCCGGCAAATTTGGCACAGTTGGTGGCTATGCAAACCTAAAAGAAACATGGAGTTAAAAGGGTTTTCCAGGTGTTTAAAATTGATGACCTATCTTTAGGATAGGTTTTCAGTATCAGATCGGCAGGAGTCCGACACCCAGCCCTTGACCGATCAGTTGTTTGAGGAATATGTAGCGCTCCTGTGATCACTGTAGCTAGGGATAAGCGAATCGACTTACAGTATTAGAATGTATTGGCTCCGATGAGCCGAAGTTATTACTTCGCGAAGTCTCGCGAGACTTTGCATGGTAACTTCATAAATCAATTTCTACTGTAAAAAAACATTTTCCGACCTCGGGTTCGGTTCCAAGGTACCACTTGGAACCGAACCAGTGTTCAGGAAATGGTTTTTTACAGTAGAAATTGATTTATGAAGTTATTATGCGAAGTCCCGCGAGACTTCGCGAAGTAATAACTTCGGCTTATCAGACCCAATACATTTTAAGGGTCCATTCACACGTCTGCAGTGTTTTGCGGATCCACAAATTGCGGATCCGCAAAACACTGGGCCGGCACCCCAATAGAAATGCCTGATCTTGTCCACAGCTGCTGACAAGAATAGGACATGTTCTACTTTTTTGCGGTGCCACGGACCGGAAGTTCGGGGCCGCGGACCAATAATGCAGATGTGGACAGCACACTGTGTGCTGTCCGCATTTTTTCCGTCCCCATTAAAATGAATGGGTCCGCACCCGTTCCGCATAATTGCGGAACGGATCCAGACCCAAAGTGCCGACGTCTGAATGGAGCCTGATACTGTACGGAGCTAGTTCTCCGTACAGTATTAGAACGAAGTTTTATGCGAATCATGAAACATCGGAAGTCAATTCGCTCATCCCTAACTGTAGCCTCCTCGCAGCTTACCAAGCACAGTGCCATACATTGTATAGTGGCTGTGCTTGGTATTGCATCCAATTGAATGGGACTGAGCTAACCCTAGGAAGCTGATCAAAAACGGCTAATCGGTAGCTGTGCCGGGAATTGAATACCCACCGATCAGATATTGATGACCTATCCTGAGCATAGGCTAACTCCTTTAAAAGATTCAAATTTGCTTCAATAAATGTATATTCTCAATGTATAGAAACGTGTAGTTGAGCTAAAGCGTGCCCCCTCCAGGCTTGGCACACTGCCACTTATGAAACTTCTGTAACTACTCTCGCTCCCCGAGAACACAGACAACTGGAGTTCTGAGCAAAACCAATGTTGCCCGTTCCTTCGTTCATTATACACATTTTTTTTGTCAATTCCGTCTAATTTCCGCAACCACAGATATTATTTGGGAAAAAATGTAATTTGCAATCATGTTAATGCTGTACTGTGTATGGATTCAAGTTCTCCGCGAAAGGCATTAAACTGGGTCAGCGCAGTTTTTGATATGTAACCGACAAAAAAAGAACTGGAGACAAAATGATAAAAATAACAATTAGAAGCATCATCACCATTATCATTCATCAGTCACCATTATGGGGCTTCTCCCGGCTTTGACATATTAGACTGCAGTGAGAATAACCATCCGAAATTGAAAAAAAAAAAAAAAACTCATGACTCATGCTCAATATCTTTTAAAGGAGAAGTCCATCGAAAATGTACATTGGAAGCAAAAAAATACACCAGAAACGTGACATGAACTTTGCGTTAGACTTGTCGACACATAACAGTAAAGTTTTTTTTCCCGAGATTCTGATATAGATAGCCTATTCTCAGGATAGGTCATCAATATCAGATCAGCAGGGGTCCGACAAAGATCAACTGTTTGAGGAGACCACGGTGCTCTGGTGAGCCTGGCGGTCACCTTGCAGCTTACCAAGCACAGCGCCGTCTATTGGATAGTGGCTGTGCTTGGTATTGCAGCTCAGACCCATTCGCTTGAATGAGACTGTGCCTTGCCTAGGTCATGAGACTCATTGACTTGATGTCACTGGTCTAGGAAGCGGTCGGAGCACCATGGCCTCTTCAAACAGCTGATCTGCAGGGCTGCCAAGAGTGAGATCTCCGCTCTATGTAACTTCGGCGGATCCACCGCCGCTTCTAAATGTAAGACAGCTTCCGAGCTGTGCCTCTAGGTGTAATAGACACGCCCCCGTTGCTCCTAGAGGCTCATTTGCATATATTAAAACATAATTTTTCTCAGCAATGAGGACACATATGAACATGGGACCAACACAGATGCCTTCAGCTGCCAAGCGCACATGTAACAGGTCAGACAGTGTCATAGGTACAGAACTGCTGACGATGCCCTTTAAGCCGCCATCTAGTCCACCACTACAGGATGCCAGACTGTTACATTCTGTGTCACCATTGCATTGAGCAATATGGATAGGGAGTGAGAACATTGACTCTTCCACTCGAGATAGCAGTTTCCTGAATATCAATTCGATTTTTTTTTTTCTCGTACACATATGGTGTTTTTCTGTAATCAGATCATCGTGCGGCAAATTCTAGTAAATTCTAGAAGTCAGAATGAATTATGCATTTTCTTCATTAGTTCTCAGGCAGTCAGATGAACATTTCTCTGTCTGAACCAATGATAATTAAGAAGCACCAGATAGCGGAGGAGCTGTGCAGATAAAGGCTGCTTGACGGCAGACCCTAATGCACTTTACAAGGATTCAGATATAGAACCTTTGAGGCTTTGCAATTCATCACCCGTAAGCCTTACTTAAAGGCATCACTTCTGAGAGGCTAAGAGCACATTGTCCAGATCTAAAGGCTTTATTGTATTTGCTATTAAACTGTGAAATAAGCTATTGCTATATGAATGCGCAAACGAGGGAAATCCCACAACGGTGCATGGCGGCATTAAAATGAAAATACATAGCTCAGTATAAATTATGTCTTCAAGTAAATCTCTGTATGGCAAAAGAAAAGAAATGACAACCCCTTAGAGATCTTCTTCAAGTGAAGGCTCTCCCTTGAGCTCCATTATTTTTGAATAGTGTTGCAGCTACAGATACCCCACACAGACACAGATTTCAAAGACAACATGGTGGCTACCTGCAGCCACCACCAGAGGGAGCTTACTGCATATGGTTTATACATTGAACTCAACAATAAAACAGTATGCAGTAAGCTCCCTCTAGTGGTGGCATCAGGCAACCAGAAAATAATGTTTAAAGTTGCCTATATAGTGCAGTATAGGCCATTATTAAAGAATGATGTAAATGATCTTGTGTATGCCTTCTGTTTATCTGTTTTAGTTAATATGCCATTTTGGGTTGCCTGTAGTGATGATCGAGCATGCTCAGCTGAACACCTGTTCGGCTCAAGCCTCTCGATGCTCGGCACATGGTGGTATTCGGCAAAATACTGCATGTGCTCGAGCGCAATGCTCGAGTTTCCGCCCCGCACGTTTCTTGGCTGCTACGCAGCCAATAAACGTGCAGGTAAGTACTGCCCTCACTGTAAGGGTCCATCCACATGTCCGTGTGTGTTTTGCGGATCCACGGATCCCTGGATCCGCAAAACACGGACATCGGCGATGTGCATTGCGCATTTTGCGGACCGCACATCGCCGGCACTTAACAATTGCGGACAAGAATAGGACATGTTCTATTTTTTTCGGGAACAGAATTGCGGACCCGGAAGTGCGGATCCGCTATTCCGGATCAGGGCAGCACGTGCTGCCCCATAGAAATGAATGGGTCCGCAATTCCGTTCCGCAATGGACAGTATAGACCGCATAACTATAGGAATAATCAGTATAATGGTAATTATTATTCTGCGCAGCAACGAGGCTATTATCCACCTAGGCCTAATAACTACTATGAAGGGAGATTTACACCTAATAAATCCAATTATAAGAGAGGGAATTATGAGAGACCACCCCAAAGAAGAGAACAAATGGAAAATAGGGAAGAGAGAGGACCCCCTATGGTACAGGGAAATGTGGGTGCAGAGATCCAAAATTTTCCACACCAAGGTGAAGGGAGTGCAGAGGTTGGAGACAGAAAGGCAGACCACCCCATTAAAAAGGAATCATGTAGAGGAAAAAGGGGGGGACGGAAACATCAGCCCAAACCCCCAAAAAAGCAGGGGAACGTAATGGGGATTTTCAATTTGAGTTCCTATGTGTTATCTGATTCAGAAAGGGAGGTGTTAGAAAAAGGGCTCAAATTTGCTCCTACCTTAAAGATCAGCAAATTTGAGGCCTTTTTGGATGTACATAAATTTATACGAAAGCTGAATATTGCCAAATATTATGTATCCAATCAAGCCCCTGTGAAAAGCTCTGAAATGGAGGGGGGATTGTGCATACACACTTAAAGGAGAAGTCCACATTTAACCCAAAAAACTAAAATAATGAATGTTTGGAAGCCTTCAAGAGAGGGGTATTGAAGGAAATTGAGGAAATGAGTGTGAAACCAAGGAGACAGAACCTGACACAGGAGCAGAGGAATGCACTTAAAAGCTTGAATGACAATCACGAGATTATTATAAAGCCGGCTGACAAGGGGAGGGGGGTAGTCGTGATGGATATGGTAAAATATGAGGCAGAAATGTTGAGGTTATTATCAGATGGGGAGACTTATCAGGTTTTAAAAAAGAACCCAACTATTGAATATAAGGGAAAACTTGATGCACTTTTGACTAGGGGTTTTAGGGAGAATGTCATTAATAAAAAGGAGCTTGAGTATCTCAATAATAAGTTCCCGGTAACAGCGGTAATATATTTTTTGCCCAAAATACATAAGAGCCTGACCAACCCCCCAGGTAGGCCCATTGTATCGGGGATTAACTCTCTCACCAACAGGTTAGGAGAATATGTCGACTACTTTCTCCAGAAATATGTCCCACTGATGCCATCGTATCTGAAGGATTCAGGGAGTGTTATTAATCTGATCAAGGATTTTGGTGCCTGCCCTAAAGATATATGGCTGGCAACATTCGATGTAACATCACTATATACAGTAATCCCTAAGGATTTAGGCCTTGGAGCAATAGCAGAGGAGCTGAGGCAGGACCCTTTGATGACAGAGATACAAGGGAGGTTCATCCTCGTTTGTGTAGACTTCTGCCTCTGTCACAATTACTTTTGGCACAAGGAGAACTACTACCTCCAGCGCACAGGAACGGCGATGGGGGCGAAATTCGCCCCCAGTTTCGCTAATGTTTTTATAGGGGCGTGGGAGAAAGAAAACATCAACCCGTCCTGAATAAAATGACTGCTTTTGGTGAACTTGTTGTTTGGAGGAGGTTCATTGATGACTGTCTGATTGTATGGAGGGGAGGAAGACAGGGTCTTTTGGACTTTATTGATAGTCTAAACAGTAATCAATGGAACCTCTCCTTTACAAGTACAGTCAGCAGCAGCAGCATTGATTTCCTTGATTTGACAATCTTTGTGGAGGACAATCACTTGAAGACCAAAACATTCTTCAAGGAGACTGACGTCAATGGGTATATAGACACTTCCAGTTGTCACCATGCCCCCTGGCTGAAAAACATACCTAAGGGACAACTTAAAAGGATCCATTGTAATTGCACAAAGATGGAGGACTTTAGAGCGCAAAGTGAGGTCATCAGTGAACGGTTTCTGGAGAAAGGTTATTGCAGAGAAGATCTAGAGAAATGTAGAGAAGAAGTAGAGAGAGAAAAAACAGGAGAGGGAGCCTCAGGGAGAATAAGGAAAGATTTTCGCTTTTCTTTTCTCACCCAATACAATGTCCAAGCTGGTAATATTAAGAATATAATAAGGAAGAACTGGTCAACCCTGAAAAATGATCCAGTGCTGGGGAAGGATATGCCGGAACATCCCAATGTGATTTTCAGAAAGGCACCAAGTCTACGAACTAAATTGGTGCATAGCTCTCTATATTCGGAGGGTATTAGGAAAGGGAGTAAGTTTACATGGTGTGGGTTCTGTCTGCCGTGCTGCAATAGGAAGAAAGAAAAAAGAAAGAGGGACACCCAAAATGTACATTCAAATCAGAAGGGTCACGATTATAAAGTAAAAGGATGTATTACATGTGAAAGCATAGGGGTGATCTACATGCTGGAGTGCCCGTGTGGGCTCCAGTATGTGGGCCGCACCATGCGTAAGCTGAAAGTTAGGGTTCAGGAGCATGTCCGGAATATCAGAAAGGGACTTGAGACCCACAGTGTCTCGATGCATTTTAAAATCAAGCATCAGAAAGATCCAAGTGGCCTGTCTTTTGTAGGGGTGGAGTTAGTGAAACCGCATTGGTGTGGAGGGAATACAATCGAGCGGATCAACAGGAGGGAGGTGGAATGGATCTACATGATGGATTCCCTGCAGCCAAAAGGGATGAATGTAGAATTTGATCTTAAACCTTGCCTCACTTGAAAGAGTCTTATGCAATCCCCACTCTGTCCATGTCTTGGTTCGTGGCAGTAGTGAAGGACTAACCGCTGCTGGCTGGAGACATTCGTGTGGATCGCCTTGCCCGTCATTCATTCCTGGATGGAGGGTAGTGTCCTCAGGAGAAGGACTCTGCTATTGGTGGAGAAGGATCGTGTGGGGAGTGTCCATCCATGAATGAATGGGGTAGCGTTCCCACGGTGTATAAACAACTACTGAAGGGCGGTCTTACGACACCTGGGAGGCGTCCCTATGACGTGTCATTTTGTTATAGGCTGGGAAGAACCACGTGTCTCCTGACGTCTTCACCGGTGGGACTCTACTATGTGAGACTTCTGGGTTAGTGATGCATGGAGGAGGGCGGTATCAGGTATGATTGATCAGGGGTTATGATTGACTAAGGGGGTGGTGACGTTTCGGCTGTCCGTGAATGAGGGTTTAGCCCCTAAGGTTTATTGAGTAAGGCAATATGCTTCCGTAATAGGTGGATAGTAGTGATTAGGAGAAGGCTATACAAATAGGATATAACTAATCCAGACATGGGTATGTGGGATTCTGTCTATTAACCCTGGGAGTGCCGCATGCACAGAGATGTGTATGTGGTTACTTTGTCCATTAACCCTGGGAGTGCCATGTCTATTAACCCTGGGAGTGCCGCATGCACAGAGATGTGTATGTGGTTACTTTGTTTATTAACCCTGGGAGTGCCATGGCTGAGTTTGTTAACATCATGTTACCCAGCTATTTTGTGTGAGCCTATGTATTTCTTTGTTATTCATAGGAATGCTGGTTTTAAACTGGTTTAGATTTATTTGTCTCTGTGTTAAACATGCGATCATGTGTGGTGTTTTGATACTATTTTATATCTTTTCTTTTCTTTTTTGACTGGTGTTATGTTTAATGTCATGTGATCAGTCTGAAGCAGTTCAGATATGTTGGTAATTTATAATTCACGTTATAACCAATAATTTGGTGACCCAAAGGAGGTCTATATGTGATATTTGTATAATGAATGTATTTGATGTATATTTTGGATGTTTTAATGTTTGTATTGAGCCCTTTGAGCTATGATGATTTTAAAAAGGTGTAGCCTATCAGTGGCAGATATATAAAGACCGCCTCTTGGTAGGCGTAGTAGATACCCCTGACGAAGCTTCACAAAGCGAAAACCCGGGTCGGGTGAATTGATTTGTATACACCGCATGTGATTTTATCCATCTTGTAAGTATAAGGCTACTTTCACACTAGCGTTCGGGTGTCCGCTTGTGAGCTCCGTTTGAAGGGGCTCACAAGCGGCCCCGAACGCATCCGTACTGCTCTAATGCATTCTGAGTGGACGCGGATCCGCTCAGAATGCATCAGTTTGGCAGCGTTCAGCCTCCGCTCCGCTCAGCAAGTGGACACCTGAACGCTGCTTGCAGCGTTCGGGTGTCCGCCTGGCCGTGCGGAGGCAAACGGATCCGTCCAGACTTACAATGTAAGTCAATGGGGACGGATCCGTTTGAATTTGACACAGTATGGCTCAATTTTCAAACGGATCCGCCCCCATTGACTTTCAATGTAAAGTCTGGACGGATCCGTCTGAAGCTACTTTCACACTTAGAATTTTTCTACAATATAATGCAGACGGATCCGTTCTGAACGGATCCCAAGTCTGCATTATATGAGCAGATCCGTCTGGGCAGACCCCAGACGGATCCGCTCTGAACGCTAGTGTGAAAGTAGCCTTATAAAAACCTTGCAGTTGGATCCTCGTGTGAATGTACTTCACTATTGGTGGCACCTTGATTTCTCATAAGGTTACCTGGAGGAGAGGTGTACTTAAGTGAGCTGATCGCTTACCCATATTCAAGAAATTCCTGTGATATTTGGAAAGGAGGATTTTTCAGCTCTGTCCGGGTGCAGCGCGGTCCTTTTAAGAAAACGTGTTCTTTTTTAATGGTGTCCGCTGCGGACAGTGACATTAGCTGTGCCACATCTGCAGTGTAAAGTGCGCGCTTAAAAAATGTATCTGTGACATCCAGTGTACTTTTTCCGTAGATGGTGTCCGCTGCGGACAGTGACATTACCAGGGCCACATCTGCACTGTAACGTGTGCGCTTCAAAAACGTATCTATGACATACAGTGTACTTTTTTCGTAGACGCTGTGGACAGTGACATTACCGGTGGTACCTCTCCTGTATAACATTTTCGCATCCCAAATACCTGTGACATTACCTGTAATTTTTCATTAGCCGCTGGTGACATCATTGACATTATCTGCGGGATATCATCTGTGTGACGTTTCCACATCCCAAATACCTTTTTAAATTTGTTTGCACATACACTTCCAAATCCTATGCTACTGTACATGTTACAGACTTTCAAGCATATATAATATTTAATATGAAGAAGGCGAGCAGTAAGGGACGGAGTGCAGTCTCTGTTGACCTGTCCCACAACAGCCAGGAAAAATCACTTTATAGTCCCTGTAGCTCTGTCCCACAACAGCAGACTCTCTCTGTACACTTCGGCAAGGACGCAGCCTCCAGCTCTCTAAGCCCAGGAACTTGAACTCCTCCTACATCCTTTGGAACAACAACTTAATTTCTTTCTTTCTTTCTTTCTTAAAGACACAGTGGCCTCTTGTAGCCGGAAGAAGGCATAACAGTCTCTGTGAAATATTATCACTGGAGATGCACTTGATAATTCTAGGGGCTGACCCTTACATGCCTCCCCACTTAAAGGTGGCCGTACTCGGCCTTGCTATATAGTCCCTGTTGAGGAACGGTTGAGACATATGCATATATATCCATGCATGCCTGCAAACACGTGCGGGCATGTATGGTATATATGTGCATACATTAGCCATAGCATCATGAGACGATGTGCGCAGATGTGCCCAGCATCTGCGCACGTCTGCCCATGGTGATCCCCAGGGGCTCATGGTGGCCCCTGTGGGAAATATGTGCCCCCTTATATTGTAGGGGCTTGTGCCCTCTTATATTGTAGGGGCTTGTGCCCCCTTATCTGTGCCCCCTTATATATGAATGTGGCCCCTTAGATAATCCCCCTTAATATATGCCCCCTTATCATATATATATGTGCCCCTATACAGTTATATAGGAGGGCTTATTCCTGCCCCTATGTGAATAATGTCCGTTCATATATGCTTATAGATGTGCCCCAAGCATCTATGGACATATATGGCCGGAATCCCGCTCATATGCGCCTGCTGGGTGGGTGGAGGAGACAGACAGTTGGACAATTATGTCCAGCGTCGGCCTCTACAAAGGACAGAGGATCAAAAAGATCCTCTGCCCTTTGTCACCATCTCCGGCAGCGCTGGAGATGGTATGCCTAACAAGGACATGGGAACAGAGTTCCCATGCCCCTGTCTGCTGCTCACCTCAGGCGCTGTAATTACAGCGCCAGAGATGTGCGATATCTCCACAGGCGGGAGGATCAAAGGATCCCCCTGCCTGGGAGAGCGGGCTGGCGCAGGGCGGTAAAACGGGCGCGAGTGCTGCAGGGTTTAAATACCCCAGCAGCACTGCGCTCTGACAGTTCGGTCCCCCCCCCCTGAAGGTGAGCGCACCCGGCGCTGGGATAGAGAACCCCTGCCTGCCTGCCGCAGCAGAGCGCTGTGCTCTGCGCTCAGAAGTGGACCCCCTGCATGCCGGAGTGAAGATCCCCCCCCCCCCCCACTAAGAGGAGAGAGCAGCCAGCGAAGGAGCTGCGCTCCTGCACATACCCGAAAGGCTGGCAGCGCTCTGAAGAGAAGTGGAGGAGACTAGGCTGAGTAGTTGAGCCCAGAACAGCCCTGAGGAGGAGAGCAGAAGGACGGAGCAGAAGTTTTACAGTCTAAGTATCACTTTCCCTGTCCTGCCTCCTCCTTAACCCTTGCTGCCCTGAAATATCTCACTGCCCCCCTGCCATTAACCCCTTCAGTGCCCAGCAGTCCCCCAATGGCAATCCCAGCAGCATTGCTGCTGCCCTTAACCCCTGCCCTGCTGCCCCATGTCACAGTCCCCTGCTCTGCAACTCTGCTCCCCAGTCCCCTGTTAACCCCTTCAGTGCCCTGTTCCCCTACTCTCCCCTGGTTACCCCTGGAACCCTATACATCCCCTGGTTCCCTGTGTGCCTGCTCTCCCCTGGTTTACCCTGTTAACACCCCCCATAGACCCCTGAACCCTGGTGGCCCTGCTGGTAAACCCTGATTAACCCCTGGTGGTTACCCTGGTCCCCTGCCTTGGTTCCTCTGTGGAGCATGCCTCTGCTCTGCAAACAATTAATTAACCCTTCGTCGTACCCCGTAGGGACAGTGAATAGTCAGGTGGGGTGGGGTTGTTACTGATATTTGTGTGTATGCGATTGTATTGTATAGATAGTGTGTGGGGTGGAATTTGGGATTGTGCTGTGTAGTGTAGTTAGGTTTGTATTGTGTTTATTGTGGTACCATTTCTATACTGCAGTGTGTACTTCTGTATGTATATATATTCATATCCATTTGATCTATGAATATATATAGATATAGCATATTGTTAGACTTGTATAATTGTATTGTGTAATAAATATTCCTTATTGTTCATAATGCAGTGTATGGTGTTTTTACTAGTCGCCGCCGTAGTATAGTGATAGTAAGGCGCATGCAGCTAGATTAGTGATTAGTGTAAGGCAATCAGTAGTGTTTTATGTTTATTTAGGTATAAATAGGCGGAGTCATCACTAGACGACTCTCGCCTATTTATGAATATTAATTATTGAGATTGGCATAAATATCAATAATTAATATCCCCTTTAACAGTCCCTTACAAAGTAATGGTTAATACAACTTCTAAATGGAAGTACAACATTGTCCACAATACATACAGGTGGACCAAATGAACTCATTGGCAGCATACCTGTTTGGTGGAACCCCTGCAGTAAGCCTACTAGATCTCAGGAGGTCTTGACTACTGTTAAGACCTGACTCTCCTCACTGGGAGCTGCCAACCTGGAGTCATCCACTGCAGTAGGAGATTCAGGTGTGGTCGAGGGTTCCTCCTCATTGCGAGCCGATACTGGTTCTGTGGCAGGAGCTTCATCACCTGCGGCCTGGGAACTTTCCTCAGTGTTAGGAACGGCCCACCAGTCTTCACTATCATTTTCATCGGGGATAATAAAGTCTGAGGACAGGACAGGAGGAGGTGTCCTCTGAGTAGGTATGGGATCTTCAGAACGGCATGGCCGTAGCATATTCCTATGTAGAGTCCTTGAGGATAACTGGGGTACACTCTCTTGATCACTTTGTATGTCTGTACTTCCCAACACTTGCTTAACTTGCCTCTGGGACGTTTCTCTCGCACCAGTACCCGGTCGCCAAGCTGCAACGGAACCTCCTGGATTGGAGGACAGTCAGTATGAATTCTCTCTTGCAACTGCTGACCTGATAGGTTTGTTGTCAGCCCAGATAGGCAGCCTCAGTGGTATAACATGAGCCCATCCATTTTTCCAGGTGTGTCAACTTTTTGTGCATAGCACTCAGAGAGCTCTGCAAGTCTTGTACCAACCTGAACAGGACCTCTTCATTCTTTGTAACCCCGAGGGATATGACGGTCTGGGTCCGTATAACTCCGGAGTCATAACTTTCTTCTTTGCTTCGTGCCACAGCTTCAATATTTGTCGAAAGGTTAGCGTAGGGTCCACCCTGACTCATTCCCGCAGAGCCTGTCTCAGGGGGGTGCTGTAGAGCCCTAGAATTAATTGTTCCCGCAGTATCCGGTCCACAGATCCCATGCCGGTTACTCCGTCTGCCTCATTTTTCTGTATATCAGCCAATGCTTCCTGTAGCGCCGTCGCATATTGTGACACCCCTTCGTCTTCCCGCTGAATCCGGTAAAATGATTTTTCCCGGAGGTGCCCTACACTAGCTGTTTCACTGTATATTTCTTCCAGGAATCGCACAATCTGTTTCAACGTATTCTGCGTGGCTTCTGGTTGTAGGAACACATTTCTTCGGGCCTCACTCTCTAGAGTGGCCAAATCGATTTCCACTTGTAGTTCGGAGCTGACATTATAAATCCTAGCATCGCTCTGTAACCTTGTCACCCAGTCCGACAGTGACATGTTCTGGCCATCAAATTTGGGCAGCAAGTTAAACAGCATGCCCATAGGGAGGGCCCTTTCAGGGGTTCCACCATTGCCTGAGGTACTCATATTAACATCATGCACATTGCCTTCAGCCAACACCATCTCTGTGACTGTACCCTGCTCGCAGCGCCACTTGTAGCGGTCGAGGGAGGAAAAGACCGCAGTGCAGGATGTAAATACAGTACAGCAGACAAGGAGGTTGAAGCAGATACCGGCTTTATTAAAGGGCAAAATATAACGGCCGGAAAATCGGATTAACAGTATTGTGCCGATGCACCAGAGGCGCAAGCGACAAATGACAGAAACAGTGTAAACAGGTTTACATAAATTTACAGGAATGATAACTGAACTTTGCATCCAAACAAAATGCGCTCTAAACAGCAAACATATAAAAAATGCAAGCTACTCTCCTCTAATCTACACCTGTCTGTCCCTGCTACTCAGGGCACATTTCTAAAATGCACTGACTAAGTCTCCTGCTCTATGTCCTACCACAGATTAGCACCAGTGCACACTCACAGTTCTGCAGGTAGCTGCTTGTCTTGGTCTGGCACGTGAAGGCAGGTGCAGTCTGGCTCCTGATCCGGTCACTTGCTTGTCCCAGCACAGTCTTTTCCTCTCTCTCTCTAGAGTACAGGTGCAGGAATCCACATAGTCCAGCTCTGACAGGAGTAACCCGTCCTGTCACAGGTCTCTGAATTGAACCCTTTTCTCCTCTGGAACACACTTTGCAGTCTCTGTTGACCTGTCCCACAGCAGCCAGGAAATATCACTTTATAGTCCCTGTAGCTCTGTCCCAAAACAGCAGACTCTCTCTGTCAGGGGAGGGCTGGCAGCCTTAGTCCTGGGGGGCAAATCCAGTCAAGTGGCCCATTGCACCACCGAATCAGCTCACCATCCACGCCCACCTTTTCCTTGTTTTATAACGGATATTGATGTTATGAAGCAAGACAAATATGATACAATGTGGTTTAAAATAATTTAATTGTAATAGCAAAAAATGATGTTTAACAAAAATAAAATCTACAGTTTTAACAAATAAACAATGTATGGAAACAATACACTTTAAAAAAAAAAATACAGAAGCCAGAGACTTTTAAACTAAATATTTGATCAAACGGTTAGCAAAGACCTCATCAAGGAAGAACTTTGAAGAATAATTTCCAATACATCTGGAAACTGGACCTGTTCCAGAAGATCTCTCTCCACTGACATGAGCATTAGAGCATCAAGCATTTCTTGTCCCATTGTGGCTCGCAGTCGGGTCTTGATGAGTTTTAGCTGAATGCTCTCTCACATGACACTTGTGTAAAAGAAAGGGTCAACAGGTACTCATAGCCAACCCACGGCTTTCCCATAGGGAAGCATTGGGAGGCTATTGCGTATGTGTGGCTTCATAGAGATGCTTTGAATCAATGCATTTCTATGAAGATTGTTTAGCATGAATGCCAGTGCTGCACGTTGTGAAACACTGGACTAGGAAGCACCTCTAGTGGCCGTCTGATGAGTGGCCACTAGAGGTGTTCCTTTTCAGAAAAAAAGGTTTTAGGTGTTAATCAGACCTCAGCTAACAGCACCAATAAGATCCCCAATGTGAATAAGACCCCAATAAGACCTCAGATCAGACCCCCAATCAGACCTCAGCTCAGACCCCATTATTAATGACCCCCAATCAGACCTCAGATAAGAGCCCCATGCCTCTCATCATCCCCGAGTAGCCTCATATCACCCCCCCAGTAGCTTCTCAGCCCCCAGCAGCCTCTCATCAGCCCCCAGTGCCTCTCATCAACCCTCAGTGCCTCTCATCAGCCCCCAGCAGACTCTCCATCAGCCCCAGTAGCTTCTCAGCCCCCAGCAGCCTCTCATCAGCCCCCAGTGCCTCTCATCAGCCCCCAGTGCCTCTCATCAGCCCCAGTGCCTCTCATCAGCCCCCAGTAGCTTCTCAGCCCTTCGCAGCCTCTCCATCAGCCCCCAGTGCCTCTCATCAGCCCCCAGTGCCTCTCATCTGCCATCAGTGCCTCTCATCTGCCCCCAGCAGCCTCTCCATCAGCCCCCAGTGCCTCTCATCAGCCCCCAGTGCCTCTTATTAGCCCCAAGTGCCTCTTATCAGCCCTCAGCAACCTCTCCATCATCCCCCAGTGCCTCTCACCAGCCCCCAGAAGTGTTCATCAGCCTCATAAATATAAAATAAAATAAAAACACTTACCCTTCCTGCTCCTGGACGCCGCCACTCCTCTCCTCCAACACGATCTGTATCCTCCTGCTGTCGGCTGTGCTGTGAAGAGCGCCTTACGCCTGTGCGCAGCCCTGCACAGCCGACAGCCAAGGACCAGGAAGCGGTGAGTACAAAGCCTTCACCGCTTCCTGGTCCTCCGATGCTAATTTACGAGTGGCCAGCAGGGCTCAAAAGGCAGCTGCCTTGGGACCCCCAGGAAGAACTGGGCCGGGGCAGCTGGCAATTGTCCTGCGTTAAAGACGGCTGTTTTTAACATGCTTTAGGGCGGTCTGGGGGGCAATTGCCTCCCTGCCCCCCATCCCAGCCCGCCCCTGCTCTCTGTACACCACAGCAAGGACACAGACTCCAGCTCTTTAAGCCCGGGAACTTGAACTCCTCCTACATCCTCTGGAACAGCAACTTCATTTCTTTCTTTCTTAAAGACACAGTGGCCTCTTGTGGCTGGAAGAAGGCATAACAGTCTGTGTGAAATATTATCACTGGAGATGCACTTGATAATTCTAGGGGATGACCCTTACGAACACTAGTTGTCTGCCATCACTATTCCTCCTTTCACTCACTCACATATGATTCAGCCTACACTTCCCATCATGATGACTTGGAGACAGGCGGAGTGGAGCGCTGTCCCCACATTCTCTTTGCAGACCCTCAGTATATTCTGATGTGATAAAGCTTCAGCCTCTCTTCCTGACTCCTGCTTGTGATAGTTTTATCCCTGACAGCTCTTACAAGCAGGAGGCAGGGGGAGCAGTGTGAAGCTGCATCTTCTAGGATGACTGGATACATAGATAGTATGAACTCAGTAGCTAATCATTGTAATGAGATGGCTATTAAGTCACTGCACTCCTGGATAGATAGATAGATAACATATTGATCGACAGATACGATAGATAGATCGATAGATGGATAGATAGATAGATAGATGCTATAACAAAAAAAACAGCAGCACTGGTCATAACAAAACAGATGTAGTGGGTGCATTGCCTCCAGGCCGTGGGTTGTAAGCCAATGGATGTACTAGATGTTTTTTTACCCTCTTACACCGGTAATGCAGAAGTGCATTATACGTTTCTGATACTGCAATGTAAACCTTAATATTTAGCTGTCTGGTATGTATGTGTCGTCAGCTATTAGCAGCCACTTTGGACATTTTTAGAAGTAACATTTTGTACAGACACCTCCATCCTATATTTTAATCTGTCAAATCTGAGAACTTATCATTTGCTCAAGCAAAAAAAAAAAAAAAAAGGGCATTCTAAATCATATTTGTTTTCTTTACGCTCCTGTCTAATCTCTTCCACCACCCAATAAAACTGCCGTCTCCCAGAGCAGGTTTTTTCTTGCAGCATCTGTGTGCACAACCGGGCTAAGATACACAGCGGCCTCATTCATTGAGACTGCAAAGATTGATGCGGTGGTCTGTCAACCCTGGATCCCCCCGGGGTCACAGTACTGGTAACGTTAACACCCTCGTAACAATTTCCATTTAATTTTCGCAGGAGGCTTTTCGAAGGCTTCTTCCCCTAATTACCATTTTAATTTGACTCCTAATGATCCTGGTCTATTTGCTCGCCGTTTAATAGCCTTGTAGAACCGAGACCTGTCGGATTTGACATTCGCCGACGCTCACGTGCACTTTGTTTAAAATAGTTGATGGATGTTGGTTTATTACCAGGATTTAGTGTGCTGTGGGGTAATGGGCGAGTAAAACATTAAGAGAGCCTCCAAGCATCTCGCTCCATCTGTGCCATAGCAAATCATCCGGATAGGCTGCTGCACAACTGTAAAGCATCCAGTAAAGTTTGACTGCTGCTTGGCCAATGTAGAGGTAGGATTTGGCATGTACTGCCTTGATTGTAGATGGAGCCTTTATATAGCGGTATTATTATGATTTATCATGCAGGGGACGTGTTTTGACTGGAGGCTAAAGAACTTGCTGATTCAGGCATGAGACATTCATCTTTATATATTAAAGAAGGCTGGAAGAATGCAAGAAGGAACGCTGAGGATTATGCACAGCCTCCTGACACTTTTCTCTGGCCATCATAACGGTATTATTATACTACTATCCACTATGACCACTATATACCTACCTACCTACAAGGGTCAATTTAAAGGAGATTTTTTTATATATTTTTTTTATTTTTATTTTCTCTTACGGCGCGCAAGGGAGGAGGGAGGGGTAATATATATAAATATGTAAAAATGAAAAATGAATAATTAGATATGGATGTAAAAATGTCATTTAATGAAAAATTTTAAATGTTTGGAAAAATATAATAAAGATTTATAATAATAAAATAAAAAAAAAGAGAAGAGGAGCTGCTTGAATTTTTAGGCCAGACACACACAAGCGAGTTCAGTGCAAGAAACTAGCAGCGTGTGTCAGTGTGAGTTTCCGTTCTGACCTCCGCTCCTCTGGCAGGTTTGTACAGTATTATAATAATT
Organism: Bufo bufo; assembly: GCF_905171765.1. Classification (NCBI taxonomy): domain Eukaryota; kingdom Metazoa; phylum Chordata; class Amphibia; order Anura; family Bufonidae; genus Bufo; species Bufo bufo. The sequence goes on from NC_053395.1 coordinate 35,105,161, forward strand.
AATAAGGCTGTGTGATCCTGAGAGTACTGGAATCTACTGAATGACAGCAACATAATTCTGTTACTGTAATACGATAGATTGCACGACTCTCAGGGTCACACAGCATTATAAATCATTATAATGCTTTGAGATCCTGCCAGAGGAGCGAAGGTCAGAACGAGACCTCTCACTGCCAGTTTCTTGCACTGAACTCACTCGTTCAGTAAGGCCCACCCATATGTACTATTACATATGGGTGGGCCTACTAATGACAAAGTGTCTCTATACACAGTGCAGAGTGCCCCCATAAACAAAGACAGCAGAGTTCCCCATAAACAGTAACAGCTGAGTGTCACGGCCTATGGTGTGTTTTGTGACACTTTCCTTCACTTGCGGTTGCCCGTGGCAACGTGTGGTGTTGTGTGCATATGGTGGCAGTGTCTCGGCCTTCTGGCTGTTTCCCAGGACATGGTTGCCTCGTATGCCGTTGCCGGTGGTAACAGGTGGAGTGTGATGTTTGTATGTACACTTTCCCTTCAAGTGGCTTTCTTCCCTTGCCTGGTGTTGAAAGGGTTAATTCCCTTCCTAGTGAGTGAACACTGGGTGTGTCTGTGTGTGGGTGTGGCTACTTGGGCTATTTAGCTCCTGCTGGATGCCAGTAGCTGGGTGGTACTCCAGCCATGGTGTTTGCTGGAGTCATCCTCCTGGTCTCATATACCATCTGCCCAGTGAGGGCCACCCTTGTGGTCATACTGTCACGGCTGAGGGTGCGGTATCAAATATAAAGGGTAGCTGCTGGGCCAGGACAGGAAACAGGGAGCAGGTCACCTCCTAATGCATCCCTAAATCTGACCCTGCTCCTAGTTCCAGGGCTATCCTGAGGGCTAGTAGGGACCCTAGGTTCCGGAGTATGAGCCCTCCTACCATCAGGGTTGGCTCATACAGCTAGGAGTCAGGGTCAGATTTAGGGATGCATTAGGAGGTGACCTGCTCCCTGTTTCCTGTCCTGGCCCAGCAGCTACCCTTTATATTTGATACCGCACGGCTGAGGGTTTCCCCCACCCTCAGCCGTGACACTGAGTCCCCATAAACAGAGACAGCAGAGTTCCCCATAAACAGTGACAGCCGTATGTAGTGCCCTGGAGCAGGGGTACTGTGACGTCTGGACATTTGTGGACATTTGCCCCTGTCTCCCCTGTGCAAAGATATAAACTCCTTACTTTATTTCACTTGAAAGGGTTAACTTTCACTGACTTATACTGTTTAATACTGTGTAACTGCATTTTATATGTATGTTGAGATATATATCCTGCTCATTTGCACTGTGTTTTCATGGCTCTGTCGAAAGGGTTAATGAATACAGAGAGACTATTGGGACTTTGAATGAGAAGCTGGTAATTTTCCACAGCTGCCATAGGGTTTAAAGGGGTATTCCCATCTTGCTACTTCATCCTCAATTGCTGCGAGCTATGCTGTTCACTTCCTGGTTTTCTGCTGCTAAGGCTGGGCGGGCTTAGGCAGTTTGAGTGAAGGCCGGCCACACCTCCTTATGACATCACACTGAGAACTCAGTCCTTGCGTGCTAGTTCATGTGAGGAGAATGACTCATCAGTCTGGCAGCCTGCAGTGTCTGTGAGGCCCCTCACCCTGCTGGGGAATCATCAGAGAGCCATGTGAAGTGAGCTCAGTGCACAGTAACACATGGCTCTTCTGCACAGTTTTACACACAAAATCTCTGTCTGATCTTTTACAAACCCATTCTGTGCATTACAAACTATAATTCCATATTATACATTAGCTCAAAAGCTTGACCAACCCCCACCCACCAGCACTGATGCAGATTTGTTTTGATTACAGCTGTACTCCAGTTGTGTATAAACCTTACACTATGTATCTTTATAGATGCATATACAGCTCAGCTACATGTGTCTTCTCCAGTCCCCTAACATCACTTTGGCTGAATGGCTTCCTATACAGCCCTGCTAAATCTTTATTCTACTCCCCCACTAGCACTGTGTCTGAAAAGCTTCATATACAGCTCTGCTACATCTGTCTGTTTATCTCTTCAACCAGCACTGTGTCAGAACAGCCGCATATTCAGCTCTGCTACATCTGTTTCTCTCTTCCACCAGCATTGATGCTGACCCACCACATATACAGCTCTGATGCATCTGTTTCTCTCTTCCACCAGCATTGATGCTGACCCACCACATATACAGCTCTGCTACATCTGTCTATTCCCTTCTCCATTAGAACGATGGCTGAACAGCAGCATATTCAGCTCTGCTACATCCATCAGCCCCCCCATATGCCTCCATCAGCCCCCCATATGCCTCTAACAGCCTCCTTATGCCTCCAACAGCCCCCTAAGTGCCTCCATAAGCCCCCCAAGTGCCTCCATCAGCCCCCCAAGTGCTTCCATCATCCCCCCATATGCCTCCATAAGCCCCCAAGTGCCTCCAACAGCCCCCCAAGTGCCTCCATCAGCCCCCATGTGCCTCCATAAGCCCCCATGTGCCTCCAACAGCCCCCCATATGCCTCCATCAGCCCCCAAGTGCCTCCAACAGCCCCCCATATGCCTCCATCAGCCCCCAAGTGCCTCCATCAGCCCCCAAGTGCCTTCATCAACCCCCAAGTGCCTCCATCAACCCCCAAGTGCCTCCATCAGCCCAAGTGGCTCCATCAGCCCCCATGTGCCTCCAACAGCCCCCCATATGCCTCCATCAGCCCAAGTGCCTCCATCATCCCCCATGTGCCTCCAACAGCCCCCCATATGCCTCCATCAGCCCCCAAGTGCCTCCAACAGCCTCTCATATGCCCCCATCATCCCCCATATGCCTCCATCAGCCCCCAAGTGCCTCCATCAGCCCCCAAGTGCCTCTATCAGCCCCCATGTGCCTCCAACAGCCCCCATATGCCTCCATCAGCCCCCAAGTGCCTCCATCAGCCCCCAAGTGCCTCCATCAGCCCAAGTGCCTCCATCAGCCCCCAAGTGCCTACATCAGCCCCCATGTGCCTCCATCAGCGCCCATGTGCCTCCATCAGCCCCCCATATGCCTCCATCAGCCCCCCATATGCCTCCATCAGCCCCCAAGTGCCTCCATAAGCCCCCATGTGCCTCCAACAGCCCCCTATATGCCTCCATCAGCCCCAAGTGCCTCCATCAGCCCCCCAAGTGCCTCCATCAGCCCAAGTGCCTCCATCAGCCCCATGTGCCTCCAACAGCCCCCCATATGCCTCCATCAGCCCCCAAGTGCCTCCAACAGCCTCTCATATGCCTCCAACAGCCTCCCATATGCCTCCATCAGCCCCCAAGTGCTTCCATCACCCCCAAGTGCCTCCATCACCCCCAAGTGCCTCTATCAGCCCCCCAAGTGCTTCCAACAGCCCCCCAAGTGCCTCCAACAGCCCCCCATATGCCTCCATCAGCCCCAAAAAAATGCCTCCATCAGCCCCCCAAATGCCTCCATCAGTCCAAGTGCCTCCATCAGCCCCATGTGCCTCCAACAGCCCCCCATATGCCTCCATAGGCCCCCAAGTGCCTCCATAGGCCCCCAAGTGCCTCCATCAGCCCCCCAAGTGCCTCCATCAGCCCCCAATTGTTGGTGGAATTGGTGGTGCATGTAAAAATAATACTCACCCCTTATGAAGTAGTCTCCCGTTCCTCTGATGGCTCTCCGACGCTGTCCGGACTAGTCTCTTCCGTGCACAAACTGTTCGGGCGGCAGCGCATGCGCAGAACTCTTGTGCTGCATTGGAGCCGCGAATGCGCGTCTCTCTTTTAGACGCGGCTTAAAAGAATATGGATCCGCACATGCGCGGCCGGCCAGCGACGTGCGCGCTCACAGTGTGAGTGAGAGGCCGGCCACAGCATCGCAATGGAAACCACTGTGCAAGCGCAGCCCATGGATGCGGCCGGCGAGCGGTGGCCGTATCCATGGGCAGCAAAGATTAGATTATTGGAGAATTCTATTTGAAAGAGAACAGTAGGATTTTTTTTTATGATATATATTTAGAAAAACGTTCACTGGGGGATAAATAATTTTATCAAATATGATTAAAAAGATGGGAATACCCCTTTAAGGAAGAGCATGTTATGGACGGAAAAAGCCAGACTTGTTTACCACCGGAACCAGACAGACTGTCTGGGAAAACTGACAGACAGGAGTGATAACTTTGTAACTGTTTGTGCTGAGCATCTCCACTCCACCCCTCCTACTAGAAGGTTCCAGTCTAGCTAGAAATGGTATATAAGGAGAGCATTCAGAGCCCCTAGTGTGCTGCAGTTAGGGAACAGTGCTTAGAAGAGGAGACTCTGCCAGACTAGAGTGACCAGAAGAAGACGCTGAGACTGGGATACTCTGCCACGAAGCCTGGATCACCAGCCTTTGACTAGTGTACCAGCCCTCTGAGAGAGGGACAACTAGCTCAGACCTTTCATCAGCATCAAACCCTTCTTCTGCAAAGGGAGGAGACTGGAGAAGCCAGCCCTATGCCTGGCCTGTAATGTTCTGTACCTGAATTCCTCAAGTAAAGAAGCACCCTACAGTCTCTGGACTACCAGCCTATAGTTTCCGGGCTCTGTTTTTGGACCCTTTTTGAATATTGGCACCACATTTCAGTGGCAGATCCAGAGCCTGGTCTCAGGAGGGGCACTTCCAGATTATTTTCTGTCCGCCGCCACAAAACAATGGTGCTTATAGAACAGACTACACAGTGTAGCGGTATACTGTATATTGTGTGGCACAGTGTAGGCTATATGTATATAACATAAACATATTTCACATGAAAACTTACAATTACTTGGCTTGGCCCTTGGGGATCTCGGACACCACTTCAACACTTTGGCCGGGGGCTCAGCGGAGCTGATGTTGTGTTTTATCCTAATGAGAAAGATTTCATAATAAGGATTTGGAGAAAGGGCAGAGGGATAGCAGAGCAGGGAGAGGCTGGTGCTGCTACTAGGGGGCTCATACTATGGGGGATTATTAAAGCCCACCATAATGCCCCCCGGTAGTAATATTTCTCCTTATAATACCCCTTGTAATGCCCCCAGGTGAGCTAATGTCCCCATAGTGCCCCCATAATGTGCCAGTATAAAATACCCCTATATAGTGCCCCCAGTAAATGCTCCCATAGTGCTCCTCTCCCCCTTCCTCCTAGTGCCTCCCATAATGTACCAGTATAAAATGCCCCATATATAGTGCCCCAGTAGATGCCCTCAGTGTCCCCCATAATTTGAAAGTATAAAATACCCCTTCTTAGTGCCCCCCGTAGATGACCCAATAGTACTTCTCTCCTCCCTTCCCCATAGTACCCACCATAATGTGTCCCAGTATAAAATGCTACTGTACAAAGCCCCCCATATAAAATACCCCTTCTTTGTGGCCTTAGTACAGTAGATGCCCTTATAATGCCCACCAATCATGTGCCAGTAAAATGTGCCCCCATAGATGCCCCCCAATTATGTGCCAGTAATAAGAGCCCCCCCATCATGTGCCAGTAATAAGAGCCGCCCCATCATGTGCCAGTAATAGGAGCCCCCATCATGTGCCAGTAATAAAAGCACCCATCATGTGCCAGTAATAAGCACCCCCCCATCATGTGCCAATAATAAGAGCTGCCCCATAATGTGCCAGTAATAAGAGCCCCCATCATGTGTCAGTAATAAGAGCCCCCCATCATGTACCAGTAATAACCCCCCTATCATGTGCCAGTAATAAGCACGCCCCATCATGTGCCCATAATAAGCACCCCCCATCATGTGCCAGTAATAAGATTCCCCCCATCATGTGCCAGTAATAAGAGGCCCCCCAATGTGCCAGTAATAAGAGGCCCCCCCATCATGTGCCATTAACAAGAGCCCCCCAATGTGCCAGTAACAAGAGCCCCCCCAATGTGCCAGTAACAAGAGCCCCCCCAATGTGCCAGTAACAAGAGCCCCCCCAATGTGCCAGTAACAAGAGGCCCCCCTAATGTGCCAGTAACAAGAGGCCCCCCCAATGTGCCATTAACAAGAAGCCCCCCCAATGTGCCAGTAACAAGAGGCCCCCTCCCAATAAGCCAGTAACAAGAGGCCCCCCATTGTGCCAGTAACAAGAGCCCCCCCCAATGTGCCAGTAAAACTATTGTACACATATAAAAACAAAAAAACACTTATACTTACCTCCATGTCAGCGATGCGATGCAGGCCTCTTCCGGCCTTTGTCCCGTGCTGTACGCGGCTCAGGCCTAGTGCCTGCAGCCTATTAGAGGAAGGGGAAGGGACACGCCTCTCCCTCACCTGTCCCACAGCACAGCCATCTGTATCGCTGTCCTGAGGACGGCGATACAGATGACTATGGAGATGAGCGCTTCCACAATGGAAGCGCTCATCTTCCTGTGCCCTGCGGCCGCCGCCCCCACTTCTGAGCAGCTCGGGGGGGGGGGGGAATTGCCCTGTTGCCCCCCCCCCTGGATCCGCCAGTGCCACATTTGCTATGCGCCAATCCTGTGGAACACTCCCAGTCAGTATAGAGTCCTTAAATATCAGAAAAAAGGGTCTGGCTATGACATTAGTTAATTCTCTTAGGATACGGTGGTGTGTGCCATACGGTCCTGGCGATTTGTCTATTTTAATCTTTTTAAGACTTATTCCTGGAACAAAACATACAATGCAACAGAACTCTGCAAACCAAATAAAGTACAAAATGTATTAAATTGCTAATGCTATGCTTATAAATTAGAGATGCTTGGCAAATACATTTTGTACAAACTTATTTGAGCCCGTCTGCCACACGTCAAGGCGATCTCTGTAAAATGGGAACCTAACACTAAGTTCAACCTGTTATGTGCCATGACAGCGACTATGAAGTTCAGGGGGTGTAGGTTCCGCATGCATGCTGGGTCCCCTTGGGTTTTTATAATTTTTGGTGCTAAAATGGCCTCCATTGAATCCAGGGACTACAAGTACCAACATGCATGCAGAGCAAACTAAGCTTTATACTCAGCCTATGAGGCAAACAGGCTAATCAGGAGTGCACAACCAAATAGGAGTCAGCCACATCTCCAGCACAAACTGTAAAGAAAAAAATGGGGTTAGTCAGCACATCCCAATGTGCAGGTGCTTTGGCTGAAAACACAACATGTAACAAAACATACAATGCAACAGCACTCTGCAAACCAAAAAAAGTACAGAAATGTATTAAATTGCTAATTTTATACTTATAAATTAGAGATGCTTGGCAAATACATTTTGTACAAACATTTTTGAACCCGTCTTCTTCCTGGGTCAGACAGGACACTTTTAATGGGGAATTTACTTTTACATTCTGCATTTCATGCGACTGTTTATTTTCCTCAGTGAATACAGTGGAGAAAAAAATATTAAATAGCTTTGCTTTCTCCTCATCGCTCTATGCAACTCCCCCCTCATTACTCTGTAAAGGGCCGACACCTTCAGATTTATACCTTTTACCATTTATATAATTGAAGAACATTTTAGGGTTAGTTTTACTCTCTTTGGCAATTAATCTCTTGGTCTCTAGTTTGGCCGCTTTTATTTGTTTTTTACATATTAGATTTTTTTTCCTTATAGTTTTTCAGTGCTTCCGTGCTACCCTCCTGTTTTAGTGATTTAAATTCTTTCTTTTAGTCATTTATTGCTTTCTTTACATTTCTATTTAACCACATTGGTTTCTTCTTCTCCTTAACCCTTTATTCCTATAAGGTATGTACCTCTCACAATGAGATTTTAGGATGCTTTTAAAAATATCCCATTTTGTGGCTGTATTTTTTTATTTTTAAGGACTTTGTCCCAGTTAGTTAGGCCTATAGCCTCTCTTAGTTGGCTAAATTTAGCTTTTTTAAAGTTTGGTATTTTTGTTCCTCCCTGAAGAAACACTCTTTTAATTGATAATTGGAAGGTTATTACTTTATCACTATTCCCAGGTGTCCCCCGACCTGCACATCTGTTGTTCTGTCAGGTCTATTGGTTAATACTGAGTCTAGTATGGCCTTCCCTCTAGTCGGGTCCTGAACCAGTTGGGAAAGGTAATTGTCTTTGGTTATTGCCAAGAACCTGTTTCCTTTACAAGATGTACAGGTTTCAGTTTCCTAGTCTATATCTGGGTAGTTGAAGTCCCCCATAATAACGTCCTCATTATAATTTGCCGCCTCATCTATCTCGTTTAGTAGTAGATTTTCTGTGGACTCTGGTATATTAGGTGGTTTATAATAAACTCCTATTAGTAATTTATTATTGTTTTTGCCTCCATGTTTTTCTACCCACAGTGACTCCACATGTTCATGTCCCTCACTTATATCTTCCCGGAGTGTGGTCTTTAGACAGGACTTTACATAAAGGCAGACACCCTCCCCCTCTCCGGTTTTGACGATCCTTTCTAAACAGACTCTAACCTTGTACATTAACTGCCCAGTCATAGCTATCATCCAGCCATGTCTCAGTTATTCCCACTATGTCATAGTTCTCCTTACACATCACTAATTCCAGTTCCCCAGTTTTATTAGTCAGGCTTCTGGCATTAACATACAATTTAAGAGGTTTTTGTATATTTTTTACCCTACACCTTTCCTTCTGAGCTGTTCTAGACTCTCCTTCCATTCCTCCCCCAGTCCCATTACCTCGCCCCTGGTCTCTATCTGCACTATCTTCCCCTCCTATAACGTAATTACCCTCCCCCCAGTCCCTAGTTTATACACTCCTCCAACCTTCTAGCTATCTTCTCCCCCAACACAGCTGCCCATTCCCCATTGAGGTGCAGCCCATCCCTATGATAGAGCCTGTAGCCGATAGAGAAGTCGGCCCAGTTCTCCAGGAACCCAAACCCCTCCTTCCTACACCAGTTCTTGAGCCACTTGTTAACCTCCCTAATCTCCCGCTGCCTTTCTTGTGTGGCTCGTGGTACAGGCAGTATTTCGAAAAATACTACCTTTGAGGTCCTTGCCCTAAACTTTTGACCTAAATCCCTAAAATCTTTTTTAAGGACGCTCCACCTACCTCTAACTTTATCATTGGTTCCGATATGGACCATGACTGCTGGATCTTCTCCAGCCTCTCCAGTAATCAGTCAACCCGATCCGCGATGTGTCGAACTCGAGCGCCAGGAAGACAACACACCGTTTGACGATCCTGGTCTTTGTGACAGATCACCCTATCTGTACCCCTAATAACTGAGTCTCCCACTACCAGCACCTGTCTGGCCTGCCCTGCTCTCCTGGTCCTCTGCTTACTGGAGCTGATATTCCCCTGACTGGCAAAGGAAGTGTTTGGCTGCAGCAGTGCCCTCCCTGAACTGACATCCCCCTCATCTGCGAACCATGCAAACTTGTTGGGGTGTGCCGGATCAGGGCTAGCCTCCCTGGAACTCTTCCCTCTACCCTGCTTTCTAACTGTTACCCAGCTAGCTACCTCACTTTCCTGAGCCTCTTCGCTTTCACCCTCCCCCACATCCACCCCATAGAGTGCTTGCTCAGTGAGCAGCAAACTGTTTTCCAAATTGTCAACGCGTCTCAGTGTTGAAACTCGCCCAGTTAGATACTTGATGTGCGATTCCAAACGGGCAATTTGCTCACATTTTGAACAAATATATGCACCCTCAAACAGCTGTTCCAGGACTGCATACATTAGACAAGATGTGTACTGGACTGCGCTGTCAATAATGGAACACATACTAAATGGGGATTAAGCAAGAAAAGAGAAAAATACAATACAGTGCAGTGATCGGAATCTAACTTACTGTAGTGCCCCCCTAAAGTCCCTAAATCTCAAGTCACGTAATCTAAAGTCACACACTTAATACAAACACCCTGAAAATTAAACACGCGGACGCTCACAAACTCGCGTTATTTGCCTGCTTGTATAAATGGAGCTCTTAAACCAGTCTGCTTTTTTTCCTCTGGATTCATAGTCTCCCTATAAACAATGACAGAGGGGTACCCCATAAGCTATACTGCCAGATAGTGCTCCCCTTAAAAAATACGGCCAGAATAGTGCTCCCATAATCTTTAATGTCAGATACTGCCCCCTACAAAGTATATTGCCAGAAGAGTGACCGCATAAAATACTGCCAGAAGAGTCTACCATAGAAACAGCACCAGTATCTACCATATAAACAGCACCAGCATCTACCATATAAACAGTGCCAGTGGGACTAGACTAGTGATGAGCGGCAGGGGTCATATTCGAATTTGCGATATTTTGCGAATATTCGTAGAATATTCGTGAATTCGAATATCCGTTAGGAGTAGTGTTGATTGCAAATTTTTTTAATGAGAATCAATGAGATCGTGAAAACTCAGAGACGATAGTATATTCTAACCCCCAGACGTTCCCATGGTGACGGGGACGCTTGTCATGGAGGAGTATGCCAAAGTGGAACAACTAATATATTCGTTTTTTAGAATATTCGTAATATTCTAAAACAAGAATACATAGCATTATAGCGCATATTCTAAAAAAAATATGAATGTTGAAAAATTTAGCTAATATAGTGCTATAATCTTTTTTTTTAATAGTTGTAATTTTTTTCCAATCTGAACTTCAGATGAGAAAAAAATTACAACTATTAGACAAGGAAGATTATAGCACTATATTAGCTAAATTGCTCTATATTCGTTGCGAAAATTTGCAATCAACACTACTCCTAAAGTCAAAGATATATTGCAGCCTTCTCATTGGCCCACAAGCTAGAAGCAGGGAGGGATCATATGTACTGATTAAAAATAATCTCGAATATTCGCTATATTGCTATATATTCTTGTTTTAGTATATTACAAATATTCTAAAAAACGAATATATAGCACTATATCTAATATATTCGGTTTTTAGAATATTCGTTTTTTGTTTTTTTATCTGTACAGTTGTTCCACTTCGGCATACCCCTCTCCGACAAGTGTTCCCGTCACCATGGGAACGCCTGGGGGTTAGAATATACCATCGGATCTGAGTTTTCACGATCTATTTGATTCTCATTACGAAAATTCGCATTACGAAAATTATCATTACGAAAATTCGCATTACGAAAGTTCGCAATCAACACTACTCCTAAAGTCAAAGATATTGCAGCCTTCTCATTGGACCACAATCTACAGGGAGTGCAGAATTATTAGGCAAGTTGTATTTTTGAGGATTAATTTTATTATTGAACAACAACCATGTTCTCAATGAACCCAAAAAACTCATTAATATCAAAGCTGAATATTTTTGGAAGTAGTTTTTAGTTTGTTTTTAGTTTTAGCTATTTCAGGGGGATATCTGTGTGTGCAGGTGACTATTACTGTGCATAATTATTAGGCAACTTAACAAAAAACAAATATATACCCATTTCAATGATTTATTTTTACCAGTGAAACCAATATAACATCTCAACATTCACAAATATACATTTCTGACATTCAAAAACAAAGCAAAAACAAATCAGTGACCAATATAGCCACCTTTCTTTACAAGGACACTCAAAAGCCTGCCATCCATAGATTCTGTCAGTGTTTTGATCTGTTCACCATCAACATTGCGTGCAGCAGCAACCACAGCCTCCCAGACACTGTTCAGAGAGGTGTACTGTTTTCCCTCCTTGTAAATCTCACATTTGATGATGGACCACAGGTTCTCAATGGGGTTCAGATCAGGTGAACAAGGAGGCCATGTCATTAGATTTTCTTCTTTTATACCCTTTATTGCCAGCCACGCTGTGGAGTACTTGGACGCGTGTGATGGAGCATTGTCCTGCATGAAAATCATGTTTTTCTTGAAGGATGCAGACTTCTTCCTGTACCACTGCTTGAAGAAGGTGTCTTCCAGAAACTGGCAGTAGGACTGGGAGTTGAGCTTGACTCCATCCTCAACCCGAAAAGGCCCCACAAGCTCATCTTTGATGATACCAGCCCAAACCAGTACTCCACCTCCACCTTGCTGGCGTCTGAGTCGGACTGGAGCTCTCTGCCCTTACCAATCCAGCCACGGGCCCATCCATCTGGCCCATTAAGACTCACTCTCATTTCATCAGTCCATAAAACCTTAGAAAAATCAGTCTTGAGATATTTCTTGGCCCAGTCTTGACGTTTCAGCTTGTGTGTCTTGTTCAGTGGTGGTCGTCTTTCAGCCTTTCTTACCTTGGCCATGTCTCTGAGTATTGCCAACCTTGTGCTTTTGGGCACTCCAGTGATGTTGCAGCTCTGAAATATGGCCAAACTGGTGGCAAGTGGCATCTTGGCAGCTGCACGCTTGACTTTTCTCAGTTCATGGGCAGTTATTTTGCGCCTTGGTTTTTCCACACGCTTCTTGCGACCCTGTTGACTATTTTGAATGAAACGCTTGATTGTTCGATGATCACGCTTCAGAAGCTTTGCAATTTTAAGAGTGCTGCATCCCTCTGCAAGATATCTCACTATTTTTGACTTTTCTGAGCCTGTCAAGTCCTTCTTTTGACCCATTTTGCCAAAGGAAAGGAAGTTGCCTAATAATTATGCACACCTGATATAGGGTGTTGATGTCATTAGACCACACCCCTTCTCATTACAGAGATGCACATCACCTAATATGCTTAATTGGTAGTAGGCTTTCGAGCCTATACAGCTTGGAGTAAGACAACATGCATAAAGAGGATGATGTGGTCAAAATACTCATTTGCCTAATAATTCTGCACTCCCTGTAGAAGCAGGAAGGGATCATGTGTACTGATTAAAAAAAAATCTCGAATATTCAAAATTACGAATATATCACTATATTCTAAATATTCGCGAATTCTCGAAGTGCCGATATTCGCAATACAAATTCGCAATTCGAATATTCGTGATCAACACTAGACTAGACCTAAACTATACTGCCCGAAGAGTGCCCTAATAAATGATACTCTCAAAAGAGTGCCAACAAAGTGCTCCAATAAACAATACTGTCAGCAGAGTGCCCAAATAATACTGCACACAAAGTACTCTAGGTAACGATAGTACCCACAAAATATCTCCATAAACTATACTGCCAGCAGAATGCCCCTCATAATCGATACTGCTAGCTGAGCGTCCCAATAGACAATAGTACCAGTTGAATACGCACTATACATAATACTGCCAGTATACTGCCCCTCATAATTAATTCTGCTGCCTGAGCCCTACTAATTGACAACAGTACCAGTAAAATGCACACAATAAATAATACCCCTAATAAAATTTGATGCCAGTCGAGTGCCCCACATGAACAGTGCCAGTCTGTGTCCTCAGACATTGCCAGCAGAGTACCCCCAATAAACAATGCCATCATTGCAGTGTCTCCCACAGTCACCACTCCGAAGTACTTACTGCATCCCCCACTACAGTTTATCTTTTACTTTATTTTATTTAGTTTTTTTTTGTTACTTTTACAGATTAGTTCTCATACGGTTATACACAGGGTTCAACATCATTTTCTAAAGCTGTGTTGATCTAGAGGAAGGCATTGCTCGCTTATCCGTTGAGGAAACATCATTCCTTGCACAAATAGCAATTAGATGAGTTCCCCCCTTGCCATTCTGCACCTTTTTTTGTATATATAATACTGAAGAAAATGAAAAGGCAATTAAACTTGATGCAATTCTGCTATGTGATTTCTGTGTAAATACATCGGTTTCCTCTTCTCATTTCTCTCTTTAGAAGAAGTAGAGCGTTCGGTATAAAGTGTCATACAAACATAATACAAAGGATCAATTTTCTGATTATACTCTGCTATAAAAGTAATAAAGTATCTACCGCTCCCTCGCATTTCTATCTGGGAAATCTACATATTTTAAAGTAAAAGGCTCATATAATGACTACGGTGGCATATTAAAATTAACACCTAAAATAGCATAAAACATAAAAGAAGGTAAATGTGTAAAAGTTGAGTCTCTGCAAAGTAATTTTACTATTTGGCACTGTAACCATGGGCGGTTGGAGCCTAGAGCTAAAGCAGAGAGTGGAGTCTAAGGGGCCCTTAAAGGGGTTACACCATGATTGATGTAAAAAAAATGAAAATAGGACATCATATAGTACAGGGCAATCTCTTTCTAACAAAGCTAGAACCAGCCTTGTACCTCACATGGATCTAGAGATCTCACCATTCATGGCTCCAATTCTTCTGCTAGATTTACTTCTGGCTGGCAGCTCAGGGGGCGTGTCCTTTCTCAGGGGGTATGTCCTTTCTGATGCAGCTCTCTCCCTATCACAACTCAGGGTGCATGTGCTTTATGCTGAAGCAGTTTCCCTGTAACTGCCACAGCTTCTAATAGTAGATATTGCTGGTGACAGTTAGATGGACAAGAAATAAAGAAAAGAACAAACAGCAGGTGGCGCTATACAGATACATTTTATTAAATAGCTCAGTGGCTATACTACATTTTTAATTACAAAAGTATTCAGTAGAATAGGTTTGGTGGCACAACCCCCTTAACACCTGCAACGAGGTATGGACTTTCCCACAGGGCATGCCCAAGTTGCTACCCCAAGAGTAGCCTCGGTACCAAGTCATTAGGCAGGAATCATAGTCAGACAGAGCAAGGGTTGAGACAGAGCTCAGTGGTAAGAAGAGATCAGGCAGAGGTCACTACAAGCAGCAGACAAGAGAACAAGGTCAGGAAAACAAGCTGAGTTGCAGCAGCAGCAGGAACAAATACACCAAGGCACAATGGTACAAAATGGACCTTATTGCTCAGGCCTAGAGTGGAGCATGAAAAGCAAAAAATCCTGGGACCAACAGACAGTGGGACACTTTGCATGCACTGCTCTATCAGAAGCCAGGAGCAGGCGTATTCACAACATCCTGGAGTGGCACAGAACATGATGAAAGCGGAGCAAGGAAACCCAGAGAGACCCATATTTTATCTTTTTTTCTTACATTTTCATAGGTTTGACTTGATACGTAAATACATGATGTCTTGAATTGACTTTCCAGGGATTGGAAGGTCTACAGAGTGAGAAGCAAATGAATACTAAACCAATGGAATTCGACCCTGAATTTTGCGAAATTTTCAACTTTTGGGGAGAGTAAAAAAATAAAAAATAATATATATATATATATATATATATACAGTGTATACAATATATAAATACAAAAGTCCAGGGCAGCACACCTAGCAAACATATAGACAGAAGGAGTGCCAGCGGAATTACACTTGACCAAAGTGTTCAATCGATAAAAGAAAAACACACTGCAGCACTTCCAGATAGGTGAAAAAATGTGGGAACCTTTATTCACCCGTGCAACGTTTTGGTCCAATTGCTGGGACCATTCTCAAGCTGAATATATATATATATTTATTTTTTATTTTTTTTTAAATGAGAAACAAAAGACAAAAAAAAAAGTCCTAAGAGACCATAGAGTGTCATACACAGATGTTCAGGCCAAGCACTTTCGATTTGAGTAGAATTGATTCAGACCCAGATCAAATTGGTAAATCCAATATTTTTTTTAAATCAAATCCAAATAGAATTTTGAGTGATTTGCTCAACTCTAACAATCACTATTCACCAATGATGGACATATGGACACATGTTTTGTTTTGCAGTAATACGCAGGGGGAGAACGAGGAGGAGGATTGGAGTGGTAGCTGTGGCACACATAAGAGTGGTGCTGGTTCACTGTGGCTGCCCTCATTCCAACACTCTCAGGGCCTGTCCAGTGAGTGGAGGTTGCACCCTTTTTTCCCTCAGTGTTAGGTGGGGTGCCCTTGATTTTAGCTAGATGGGTGCAAAGCAGGAGGGTGGATGTAGGGGGTCAACAAATGGATGGTGGAGTCAATGATTAGGCCCGTTTGGCTGCAGTCCTTACTGAATAGAAATAGGAGTAGTAGTTCATATAGCAGCAATAGGCACAGTTCTGGAGCATGTTACAAATAGGCTTCTCCCAATAGCTGTGTATAGGCAGTAGCAGTGATGGCAGTAGTAGTCCTCCCCGAGTCTCACTCTAAGTTCTTTTTGCAATCTTCCCAAATAACTACAGATGTGCAGTCCTGCTCTCATTAACTCTTTCTGCAACTCCCATGCAGGGGGATGCGGATCTTAGATCGTCGCAAAGTTTGGTGGGCCCTGAAGCAAAATACCCACAGTGCCTCTCCTTAGCCCCCAGCAGCCTCTCCATCAGCCCCCAGCAGCCTCTCATCTGCCCCAGTGCCTTTCATCTGCCCCCAGCAGCCTCTCCATCAGCCCCCAGTAGCTTCTCAGCCCTCTGCAGCCTCTCAATCAGCCCCCAGTGCCTCTCATCTGCCCCTAGTGCCTCTCATCAGCCCCCAGCAGCCTCTCCATCAGCCCCCAGTATTTTATCAGCCCCCAGCCCCGAGCAGCCTCTCAATCAGCCCCCAGTGCCTCTCATCAGCCCCCAGTGCCTATTATCAGCCCCCAGCAACCTCTCCATCAGCCCCCAGTGCCTCTCATCAGCCCCCAGCAGCCTCGCCATCAGCCCCCAGTATCTTCTCAGCCCTCTGCAGCCTCTCCATCAGCCCCCAGTAGCTTCTCAGCCCTCTGCAGCCTCTCCATCAGCCCCCAGTGCCTCTCATCTGCCCCTAGTGCCTCTAATCAGCCCCCAGCAGCCTTTCCATCAGCCCCCAGTATTTTATCAGCCCCCAGCAGCCTCTCAATCAGCCACCAGTGCCTCTCATCAGCCCCCAGTGCCTATTATCAGCCCCCAGCAGCCTCTCCATCAGCCCCCAGTGCCTCTCACCAGCCCCCAGAAGTGTTCATCAGCCTTATAAATATAAAATAAAATAAAAACACTTACCCTTCCTGCTCCTGGACACCGCCGCTCCTCTCCTCAAACGCGATCTGTCAGATGTGCTGTGAAGGCTGCGCACAGCATGATGTCACAGAGCGCCTCACGCTGTGCGCAGCCCTGCACAGCCGACAGCCAAGGACCAGGAAGTGGTGAGTACAAAGCCTTCACCGCTTCCTGGTCCTCCGGTGCTAATTTATGAGTGGCCAGCGGGGCTCAATTGTCCTGCGTTAAAGACGGCCCAACGGCCGTTTTTAACATGCTTTATGGCGGCCAGGGGGGCAATTGCCTCCCTGCCCCCCGTCCCAACCCGCCCCTGATCTTAACTGTTTGCTGTCTATAGACCCTCATTCGGGATACAAAGTGCATAAAGAGACAAGTGCAACTGCACTTCTGTAAGAAAGCCAATCAAGATTCATGTATTTACGAATCAAGTAAAACCTATAAAAATGTAAAAGAAAAAAATATAAAAATACGGGTCAGGAAAATCAGAATACACATTCCAATTTGTCATTTAGCATTCACCAGTTCCCAGTGCCAATACCCCGTGT
Organism: Bufo bufo; assembly: GCF_905171765.1. Taxonomy (NCBI): domain Eukaryota; kingdom Metazoa; phylum Chordata; class Amphibia; order Anura; family Bufonidae; genus Bufo; species Bufo bufo. Next base: position 35,122,403 of record NC_053395.1, read on the forward strand.
TACAGAACAGCTGCCTGCTTTAATCCAATGTAATTAAAAGCGAGATGTGGCAGCATTTCACCGTGGACCATGTGATGTCAAATATGTTTTCAGTGCTGAGCCTCATATCTTTATTTTCCGAAAGGCAATAACGATTCCCCCACCTGTGTCCATGACATGTTGACAAAGTGACATCGCACTCAATATACTTACACTCCCGTCTTATTGGGAAATGCCACAAGCTCTGCGAAGGGTTAGGAGATCCCCAGAGAAGTTGTTGTCATATCACAAACAATCAACTGCAGATCTACCGGCCTGTTAAATGACATTTAAACTGACCTACCCTGCAATCTCAGCTGATGGCCGTACGTCTTAGCCTCTATACAGAATTGAGCTGTACTTGAATCAGGGTGGACCTCAAATGCTCATATTTACAACCTATTTTGCGACCTCTGCCCAATCAGTCAATGCTTTTGATTTGAGAATGTAAGAGGCAGGGCTGATCCGTCATTAAAGGTGAAGACGATGGTGGAGATTTACCATCTCCCTACACCTGGTGTTTGGCATTAAAAAGTCACAAAACCATTTAGTCATGACTGGTGTTGTTATGCCGCCCTCAACAGTTTCCGAAACGGGGGCATAGTGAAGGCGGGAAAATGGGTGGGTTCCTCGGCCCAGGCATTTTTATCATCATTTAGGCCAGAAAATGGCGTAAATAATGTCCGAAATCTACGTCAGCCAAGAGCTGGAGTAGATATCAGTTTGGTACATGGACTACAGGAGGAGGCATTTGAATCAAGACGAAATCCTCCAGTGGCACAGGGCCCATCAAGACTCTGCCAGTTTTGATAAATCAGGACCTAAAGAACATTAAAGCGGTTGACCTAGAAAGAAAACCATTGTCCATATACAGTATATACAGTCAGCAGCTTTTCTATTGTAGAAATAATCAGTCGGCACTCTGGGAGAAGGTGGAAGAAGTGGATCAGCACTCACTTTTTAATGCAAAAAAATCTTCACTTTATTGCCATAAACAAAATACATGCAGATGTGACGCGTTTCGGCTATACAGCCTTTAAAAAAAACAATTTTCTGATTGCATTTTATATATTTTTTTTCATTAAAGCAACAAAATGGGCCATAGACAGACAATACACTAGAGGGGTCTCATTGACGTCTACGAGAGTGCTCTGTGACCTGTGTAGAGGATGTTGTGCAGGAAGGGGAAGGAGGTAAACTTTAACCATCACCCATTGTGAATGGTAAAATGATGCTTTTATACATAGATGTTACCTGTTATTGCTATCCTGCCTGTCATGATAATGATATGAGTGCTGAGAAGTGATCTCTACAGAATAGGAAGTGTCAGGCTATTGTGAGGCTTACTAGAGTGAAAACTGCAGGATTTCAGTTTTTGTTTTTTCATATAGAAATGGACACTGAAAACTTTAAAAAATCATCAAAACTTGCTGAAAGTTCTATTTAACGTAAAACTTTAATTAAACAGTAGGTCATTTTTCGATGACACGTTCTTCTTAAGCTCTGTAGGGACTATTGGTAAGACACCTTGTTCTCCAATTGATCAATGGAGGGACAAAAACAATAAGATATTCATTAAAGTATACAGTCATGGCGGCAAGTGTTGGCACCCCTGAATTTTTTCCAGAAAAATAAGTATTTCTCCCAGAAAATGATTGCAATTACACATGTTTTGTTATACACATGATTATTTCCTTTGTGTGTATTGGAATAGCAGAAAAAAACTGAGGAAAAAAAAGCCAAAAATGATATAATTTCATGCGAAACTCCAAAAATGGGCTGGAAAAATGTACTGGCACCCTCAACTGGTCCATTGGTTGCACACCCTTTGGAAGAAATAACTGAAATCAATTGCTTCCTATAACCATCAACAAGATTCTGACAACTCTCAACTGGAATTTTGGACCACTCTTCTTTTGCAAACTGCTCCAGGCCTCTCATATTTGAAGGGTGCCTTCTCCCAACAGAAATTTTAAGATCTCTCCACAGGTGTTTAATGGGATTTAGATCCAGACTCTTTACTGACCACTTCAGAACTCTCCAGCGCTTTGTTCCCATCCATTTGTGAGGAGGGTGTCACAGCCTTTCGCTGACCCTGTTGTGCCTGGGGTCAGAAGCTCGCAAAGGGTTGCTACACACTCAGTTTCCGTTTCAATGGATTCCGGTCTAGGTTTTCCTGCTTAGGTTTGTGATCCTTTTTGTCCCATTTAGGAAACTTTTCCTTTCAGCTGTTCTCTGTCAGCCACTCCCAGCTACTATATATTCTCCCTTTCTGCTTCCCTTGTTGCCAGATATAGACCTTCCTTCCAGATCTGCTATTCTGACCTCAGGTGGACAACTGTTGCTGTGGAGGTGTTGGAACTGGAGCTGTTGTATCTCCGGTTCACTCCTGTTGCTGTTGTCTCCCTTTGGGGATTGTTTGTGGTGTTTGTGTTGTTTGACCTTTCCCTGTTGCTACCCTAGGTGTCAGTGGTGAGGACTAGTGCTCCCACCACCCTATTCACTACCTAGGGCTTATTTCAGGGTAAGCCAGGGCCGAGGCACGTGATCGGTGTACGGGTTAGCAGCCCGTCTAGGGACGTCAGGGCAGCCAGGTGCCAGTGTCAGGTGAGCTAGGGGTCACCATTCCTTCCTCTCCCTAGTGGAAGGGTACTCTCTTTCCCTCCCCTCTGCACCGCACGTCTGTTACCTGCCATATCAGACATGATACCATTTCTGGATGCTTCTTCAAGTATGTTTGGGGTCATTGTCCTGCTGGAAGATCCATGAACCAGGATGCAAACCCAACTTTCTGACACTGGGTCCTACATTTCGACCAAAAATTCTTTGGTAATCCTCAGATTTCATGATATAGTGATCATGCAAATATTTTAAAGAACATGTTTATAATGAAGAATTTTCTTTATGGGCCAATAAAACTTTTGTGTTCTAATGTTGGAAAAACATCTTAATACCGAACTTAAAGGGGTTTGCCAAGATTTCTTTTAAATTGCCAAAGACCAGGGAGCTCACTGAGATTTTTGACTCATCCCTGGTTTTGGCTCACAATCACTGATGGAAAACTCTGACTAACATTAGCTGTGCTCTTTGTCTCATTCCTAGGTTCCTAGCTTGCTAGTTGCTTGCTAACGTCCTATTGTCTGCTCCTGTACTGACCTCTGCCTGTTTACAGCACTCTGACCCTCGGCTGCCTGACTTGAGCTTGTATACCATAATCGCCCTCTGACTATGTGTTTTGCCTGACAACCTCACTGGGACTACTCCAAGAGGTAGTGGTCTGGTGGTTCCCCTGCAGCAAAGTCCAGATCCCTGTATAGAGGTTAAAGGGTGAATAAAAGGGAACTGCCAGGATAACGCCCTTAGGTTTAGCCTAAAATGAAAGTGTTCGGTTGACACAGTAGTTGCACATCCTCTGATTATAAAAGAGGCATTGCTCAGAATTCCATTATCAGCTGAGCTTTCTATCTGTTGTGCTAGTTTACCCTGTGAATATTCTGTGATTGTTCCTTGGCTTTGATTCTGACCACTTCTTCTTGCTTTGCCCTTGTCTTACTGATCATTATGAACCTGACGTCTGGACTGTATATTGGATTTTCCTCTATTTCACCCCCTTGTGATTGTTCTTCTGTGGTCCTGACCTGGCTACCTTCAAGATTTACGGTCTCTGCTTACTGTATATTATCCTTTGCCTTCCATGCACCTCTATGCTCTGTCAGTCAACAACGACTCTGCAGCGTAACCCGGGGCATTGCAGCAGTCATGTCTATCCTGCCTCTCAGTGGGCTTTGATTAAAACATTCTTTAAGCCCTTAGACTCTCCTAACCAGAATGGCCTGAAAAGATCGACTACTAAAGCCTTTTTAGCGGATGGCATGTTACAGCATTAGCCTCTGTGGTACATTTGGTGCATTTTTACACAGCCTAGTCTAAGTTAATACTCTATAAATATTGGACAGTGTGAGGAAATTTGTGCTTCTTCTATTCTTTGATGGTCTCACACATCATAATTTCTGCTACAGTATGAAGATGGTAGCTCAGAATTGGATGTAAAGCATATTATTCTATAGAACCACCCTGCCTGTTTTAACAGATCAGGCTCATTGGGAACATGGGATATGAGGTTTTTTTACATTGGGCCCCATAATCAACATCTAAATAACACATAATGCTCAACTTCAACTGGTCTGTTGGTTCCTCATATGATACTTTCTGAGAATACAAAGTTTGAGCTCCTACATGTATCAGGCAAGCATTGGTGTCATCGGTGATAAGGCAAACATTTTTGAAGAGTCATAACACTATACAAATGATGTCTCTACAGCAGTGGTCTTTCACCGGTGGTTGCCCAACCAAAGGCTGTAATGGCATGCTGTTATGTCCTATGGTATCAGACCCATGAGTTATTAATAGAAGTGCAGTCACCTTGTCTTCAATAAGAAATGGCTCAAGCATGTTCCTCTCTCCACCCTCTTGGTTTCCATCTTTAAGGTTTAAGGAGATAACACTCAATATAGATAGTTCTAATGTTACCTGGTGAGACACAAGTTCTGCTGCAAGTCTAAATTAATTTATGATGATGTCCTGGCTCTGACATCTAGAAAGGCTTTTGAATAAACATGCATGCATGCCTGATTAACCATTTACATGTTAGCATTTCATTTATTCAATTAGGTTCAAAGGCTATCTCCCTTGGAATACTCTCCTAAAGTCAAGTGGCTTCATTTAAAGGTCGCTGTAAAAGAAATGAAAATGTTAACTAAGTCAATTAAAATGCATAGTCATCAAAGGTCTGAGCAGAAGATCCGAGGCTTGAAAAATTCTATAGCTTCTTTAGAATGGCCCAAGAAACAAAATACATGAAATAAGGAGACAAAGGAGATGTTTTCCGTGGAAAGTCAACCTGGCATCTACACCTTTAAATGCATACTGCAGTCTGCAGAGTCTTCTGTGCAGCACCTATAATTAGCCGTAATCTATCTTGGTATAGAAAGTGTTTTGTTTATTGTTCTTCCTTGATTATCTCCCGTCATTTCAGATGACATCTGTGTACACGACTTGTCAAATCAGATGCTGTCATTATTCGTACGGGAGTTGATTATACAAGTACCAGTCCATTGTCATTTTCACCGAGTTTTTTATGCTTGTGCTTAATAATGATCTTCAGGTAACCTTCATCTAGATGGTATAACTTCCGACACTGTCTGTTTATCAGTAGGATGGAAGCTTTTCTCAATGTCTACTATAAAGCTGCTCATACACATTACATTAATATCAGCTGAACAATCTGATTTTGCCAACCATCTAATGTGTATGTCTGACTCTCCCTAAATGGCAAAGAAGTTTTGGGCACTTGTATTTCAACTTGCTTCTTCTGTTCTCTTGTCGCTTCTGTTTGAAGTTTCTTGGGCCCACCAGAGGAAATGCTTCTGGAGCCCAACCCTCTTCTAGACCTTGTCAGCCCTACTTTATCAAGGGCCCTATTTTATGAAGGACTGATTATTGTGTCAGAGCATTGGGTCACAGGATGATCCTCTGGTACTCTGGTGAGCCAGTCCGAGCTTGGCCAGAGGTTTGTGGCAATAGCTTATTTCCTTCTCCCCTTTCAGAACATTTACATGATCGGCTGAGCCAAGGGGGGAGTTGGAATATATAGCAATAAGCATTTGGCCAACAGCTATCTGACCCATGGGTGAAAATTATTTTACGTCTTTGGCCAGCTTTTTATTGCATATTACCAAACTTGAACCTTCTAGGCCCCAGTGCAACATGTGCTTCAGGGACCCCAACTACTATGTGCCTTGCAGCATCGTATCATGTGGCAGAGGGACCTTTGGGCCCCGTTAGGCACCAGTGCCAGGGAGCATCTGCTACCTCTTTCCACTTTCTGTAATAGCTTCTTTGGTTTATGGTGATTTGCTGTCAACATTTTGTACACTTGCAAATGTTTGTATCAACAGTGCCTTCTACTGACCTACATACATAGGAAAACACAATATAAAAGTGGCCAAAAACATTAAATAATTTTCCTCCACAAAAGGCCAATGAGTTTCTGAAGAAGGCTGCACCATCTGGAGTTGATCTTGGAGCAGATCCCTTGCTCATTCGGGCTTATGTTTTATGATTCATTGGCAAATCAGTCACTTTGATGTAAATATCTCAGTCTAGTTTTAGTTCAGTCTAGTTTATTTTGCGATGTCAAGAGGTCATGTTGTATGACAGGAGTGAGGTTCATAATCATGACCTCTAGTTGGCCTAATGAACCTCACCGCCACACAAGGAAGCTATGGGAGATGACCAGCTGCTAGAAACCTCTGCTTCTACTTATCTTATGGGAAGAAAAATATTTGTAAAGAAGAAACACAACCTGTCCAATCATGGCAACCCCCCCCCCCCCCCCCTCATCCTATATAATTTGGATACTTAACAAAAATCCTTATGGATCCATATTACAGTGCCATAGGTAGAAGAGAGTACCACCATAATATGACATTTCCTCTTTGAGAGTCCATGAGTTTATGGTATGGCCCATAGATTTCTGTGGACTCCCTATTATATATTTTTTCTTGATGTAGGACGATCTGCCATAGTAACTGTTGTTCACTTATTAGCAAAATATATTATTATTACACTTGACTTGCATGATTTAGTATTGTATCTATAGTAAAAATATATTTTTGGCCTAGATTGTAAGGTTTAGTGCTCGGTTACTTTTGCCATAAAATGCAGCTTATGTTCGCAGGTTATATTTTATTGATTTCTTCCGAGCAAAGTTGTTTTTACATGGTATACGTGGTCTGTTCAGCTGCATTGTATCCTCACATATTCCCGGTCTGTGCCGGCGTCGATTCCCACACTGAGAAACTCAATGATGCCCTGGTGTGCTACTGTATCTGAACAGAATAAGAGGCCAAACTCCAAGTCTACAGGACTGTGAGATCAAAGGAAAGAAGAGGAACATCAAGTGTAACTCTCCCGGTAGAGGTGCAAAAAGTTAATATATTAAAGGACTTCAAAAACCACTTGAGCAAGACATAATGTTCTACCAAAATAAAGAGGTAGATCAAACAGACCCGGGGGACTTAGAACAGGTACTAAAGAGGGGCAGGCCGCAGGCTGATATCCTCTTGTCTGGAAAACAAAATGCATGTCAGACAAGAGTGTGTAAAGCATTATCTACGTCTTATAATATAGAACATAAATGACTGATGTAACATTGTATATGTAGTCTTTAGTATTTTATGTGTAGCACTATTCAAGTCTTTTTTAATATATACTTTTTAATCCTCTGTTGTCCAAGACACATTTTAAAATATTGAGCTCCCACTACCACCATTAGGGGTGCTAATGCAACCTTGAGTTCCCACTATGACCACTAGGCGGCTAATGCAATCTTGAATTCTCGCTAACACTACTAGGGGGCTTTTGCCCAATCATGAGTTCCTACTGCCACCACTAAGGGGCTAATGCAGTCTTGAATTCCTGCAATCACCACTAGGGGGCTTAAACCCAATCATGAGTTGCCACTGCCACCACTAGGGGGCTAATGCAATCTTGTGTTTCCTCTACCACCACTAGGGGGATATTGCAATCTAGAGTTCCCAATATCACAACTAGGGGACTTATGCCCAATCTTGAGTTCCCACTACCACCACTAGGGGGATAATTTAATCTTTAACCCCTTAGGGACACATGACGTACCGGTACGGCATGTTTCCCGAGTCCTTAAGGACCCATGACATACCGGTACGTCATGGGTTTAAATTGTAAAGGAATATACCCCCCAAAGTTCAAGTCCCAAAGTGGGACAAAAAATAAAGTGAATTTTTTTTTTTTTTTAATGAAGTTTCCCCCCCCCAAAAAAATTAACAGTTTCAAGTAAAAATAAACAAAAACGTCATTTTCCCCAAATAAAGTTAAAAAAAATTGGTAAAAAATAGGGGGGGGGGGAGTATACATATTAGGTATCGCCGCGTCCGTATCGACTGGCTCTATAAACATATAACATGACCTAACCCCTCAGATGAACACTGTAAAAAATAAAAACTGTGCTAAATAAACCATTTTTTTGTCACCTTACATCACAAAAAGTACAACAGCAAGAGATCAAAAAGGCGCTTGCCCACCTAAATAGTACCAATCTAACCGTCACCTCATCCCTCCAAAAATTAGCCCCTAACTGAGACAATCGCCCAAAAAATAAAAATAAACTATGGCTTAGAATATGGAGACACTAAAACATCATTTTTTTTGTTTGAAAAAAGCTGTTATTGTGTAAAACTTACATAAATAAAAAAAAAGTATACATATTTGGTATTGCCGCATTCGTATCGACCGGCTCTATAAAAATATCACATGTCCTAACCTCTCAGATGAACACCGTAAAAAATAAAAACTGTGCTAAATAAACCATTTTTTGTCACCTTACGTCACAAAAAGTGTAATAGCAAGCGATCAAAAAGTCATATGCACCCCAAAATAGTGCCAATCAAACCGTCATCTCATCCCGCAAAAAATTAGACCCTAGCTAAGATAATCGCCCAAAAACTGAAAAAACGATGGCTCTCAGAATATGGAGACACTAAAACATGATTTTTTTTTGTTTCAAAAATTATATTATTGTGTAAAACGTACATAAATTAAAAAAAAAGTATACATATTAGGTATCGCCGCATCCGTGACAACCTGGTCTATAAAAATGTCACATGATCTAACCTGTCAAATGAATGCTGTAAATAACAAAAAATTAAAACGGTGCCAAAACAGCTATTTCTTGTTATCTTGCCTCACAAAAAGTGTAATATAGAGCAACCAAAAATCATATGTACCCTAAACTAGTACCAACAATACTGCCACCCTATCCTGTAGTTTCTAAAATGGGGCCATTTTTTTTGAGTTTCTACTCTAGGGCTGCATCAGGGGGGCTTCAAATGGGACATGGTGTCAAAAAAAACAGTCCAGCAAAATCTGCCTTCCAAAAACTGTATGGCATTCCTTTCCTTCTGCGCCCTGCCGTGTGCGCGTACAGATGTTTACGACCACATATGGGGTGTTTCTGTAAACTACAGGGCCATAAATATTGAGTTTTGTTTGGCTGTTAACCCTTGCTTTGTTACTGGGAAAATGGATTAAAATGGAAAATTTGCCCAAAAATTGAAATTCTGAAATTTCATCTCCATTTGCCAATAACTCTTGTGGAACACCTAAAGGATCAACGACGTTTGTAAAATCTGTTTTGAATACCTTGAGGGGTGTAGTTTCTTAGATGGGGTCACTTTTATGGAGTTTATACTCTAGGGGTGCATCAGGGGGGGGCTTGAAATGGGACATGGTGTAAAAAAAAACAGTCCAGCAAAACCTGCCTTCCAAAAACCGTATGGCATTCCTTTACTTCTGCGCCCTGCCGTGTGCCCGTACAGCGGTTTACGACCACATATGGGGTGTTTCTAAAAACTACAGAATCAGGGCCATAAATATTGCGTTTGGTTTGTCTGTTAACCCTTGCTTTGTAACTGGAAAAAAATTATTAAAATGGAAAATCTGCCAAAAAAGTGAAATTTTGAAATTGTATCTCTATTTTCTATTAATTCTTGTGGAACACCTAAAGGGTTACCAACGTTTGTAAAATCAGTTTTGAATACCTTTAGGGGTGTAGTTTCTTAGATGGGGTCATTTTTTGGTGGTTTCTATTATGTAAGCCTTGCAAAGTGACTTCAGACCTGAACTGGTCCCTAAAAATTGGGTTTTTGAAAATTTCTGAAAAATTTCAAGATTTGCTTCTAAACTTCTAAGCCTTGTAACATCCCCAAAAAAAAAAATATAATTCCCAAAATGATCCAAACATGAAGAAGACATATGGGGAATGTAAAGTAATAACTATTTTTGGAGGTATTACTATGTATTATAGAAGTAGAGAAATTGAAACTTGGACATTTGCAATTTTTTTAAAATTTTTGGTAAATTTGGTATTTTTTTTATAAATAAAAATGCATTTTTTACTTCATTTTACCAGTGTCATGAAGTACAATATGTGACGAAAAAACAATCTCAGAATGGCCTGGATAAGTCAAAGCGTTTTAAAGTTATCAGCACTTAAAGTGACACTGGTCAGATTTGCAAAAAATTCCCTGGTCCTTAAGGTGAAATAGGGCTGAGTCCTTAAGGGGTTAATTCCCGCTATCAGCACTAGGGGGCTTATGCCCAATCATGAGTTCCCACTTCCACCACTAGGAGGTTAATGCAATCTTGAGTTCCCATTACCACCATTGGGGGGGTGGGTTAATGCAATCTTGAATTCCCACTATACCATTATGGGGCTAATTCAGTCTTTAATTTCTGCTATCAGCACTAGGGGGCTTATGCCCAATCATGAGTTCCCACTGCTGCCACTAAGAATATGCCTTGGCCACAGTACAAATATTGTTCAAGAATGGTTTGAGGAACATGACAAAGAGTTGAAGGTGATGACTTGGCCTTCAAATTCCCAAGATCACAATCCAATTCAGCATCCATGGGATGTGCTAGAAAAACATTGAGGTTCTTTAGGAGGTGTGGTAATACAGTGGAGCCCTAGCCTAACAACCTACACAAGTGAGTATATCGTTATTCATGGAGCACTTTCACAGAGAACTAGAACAAGTTATCTGAGGTTTTTAGACAAAACTGAGTTTTCTATCTTTACCAGGATCAAGGACACATGAGTCATAGAGGCAGCATTTTTGTCTGCTATGTGAGTAATCAACAAAAAGGTCATGTAAAGGCAATACTCTGTTTTTTGCAAAGTTGTATCTAGATTTCCGTTCACCTAAAGTAAAGACTTTGTTTGCAGATCTACTCACTCTATCCAAGGTACAGAGACAGTTAGTGACCCCTGTGGTATCCAGTGCACCTGCCCTAACTGTTCCTTTCGTTAGCTTCCCTATTGCTTTCATGGCACACCTACTATTATTCCCTATTTCAGGACTCACGAAAGTAGCAGTGATGTAATATGTCTATTGCTCCCTAAGACCATGGTTTACGAGTAAGGCCAGGCATACACATTAGATTACTGTCAGCCAAATGGTCATCCAGCCGACAGCTGTATTTCACAACTGGGCTTGGCCAGGAGTGTATGTGTCCCAATTGGGA